>NW_027273872.1:19705000-20305000 GCF_046630095.1 Trachinotus anak | reverse complement strand
AAGAGCAGCATGTTCTTGCTGGAGCTGAATATGTTTCTTTTTCTCATCTCTTTTAACCTCCTTTAGTGAGTTGAGCTCTGTCTTTAACTCCTGCACTCTCCTCAGCCCCTCCTCCTGAGTCTTGCCTAAAACCAAACAATAAAATACACGCAATACATGCATCACATAACTGTCAATTCATTTTTGTTATTTAACGTAGTAACAGGATCTTGGTGAACATACTTCTCTCCTCCTCTGAGAAAAGACAACGCTGTTCAAGATGCGCCACTCTCTCATCCAGCTCCTTCTCCGTCCGTCTCAGCACATCCCTTAGCCTAGCAAGTTCTGCCTCCTGCTGCCGAACTGTTGCATGAGAGTTGTGAACTTCTTGGTTGGCCAACTTCATTTGCTCCTCCATGTCACTGACTGACCTCTTTGCAGATTTAAGCTCCAGCTCTTGGTTCTCCAACCTCTTCTCCACTTCCCATAAAGCATCCTTTGACGCCTGCAGCTCTTGCTGGAATTTCTGTGCCTCCTCCTCTTTATGTCTCAACATATCTTGAGTGGTTTCCAGCTCAGTTGTGCGCTGCTCTAGTTCAGTTTCAAATTGCCTGTGGAAAAGTGACAAATGAGCTTCATAGTGTACAGTTGACATTTAAGTTGTCATTTAAGGAGCCTATAGGCTTGTGCTTACTTTATTTTCTCCAGTTGCAAACCTGCAACAGTGTTCTCCTGTGTCTTTTCTTGGAGCTTCAAGCGGAGATCCTATAAACACACAAATAGATCAAGCATATCTTTCACAAAATATGAAAGAAAGATGGAGATCAGATGTCCACTTTTGGATGATTTGCTCTTAAAGACTTGTTTTTGTAACCTGGATCTGGTCATTGGCTGTGTCCAGGTATCCCTGCAAGACTCTGATCTCCTCCTTCAGCTCTCGTATCATGGCTGGAAAACAACATAGAATTGTGGGTAGTAGTAAGCAAGCAAACCCAAAAATACAAGCAGGGATTGTATTACCTGTACCCCTTATGTTATTTGTACATCAAGTGCAGCACTTGGGACATACATACATGTTTATGTGCAGGAAACAGGATGAGAAGTTTGGTAACTCGGTCATAGATGTTGAAAATATGCATTTTTCTTACAGTTACGGGACAACATGAACAAAGGGGTGTGAAGGAAAAAGCTTGTCAAAGATCTCACCATGTAACTTAGCATTCTCATTCTCCAGCTCTTTGTTCTGGGTTTTTGTCACTTGATGGAGGTCCTCTATAAATGATAAAAGCCCTGATTAGTTAATCTACACATGCCAGCAAACATATTTCTCCCTGGTAGCCCTATATGTTCATAAATCTTACCCAAGTCTTTGTTCCTGTCCTTTAGAGCTGTAACAGTAGCTCTGGCAGCCTGGAGGTCAGTTTCTAGCACCTTTAGATGGCCTTCAGTGTTAATCTGCAGGACACTTAACTCCTGGACACACACGTATAAAAATACAGACAAACACACACACTACATCAATACAAACTAATGCACTAACACTGTTACTCCATATGTAGGTGTGAATAAACCATGAATGAATGATTTTAGAGTAATGAAGGGAGTATGTGTACACAAGTCATACCTTGTTTTTAACATCCAAAGTGTTCCTGGCCTCCATCAGCTCCATTGTTAGTGAATTGATTCTCTTTTTTGTAGTGTCAGCAGAAACCTAAACAAACATGTGCTCAGTTGCAGGAAATATTGTCACAATCTCCCCTTCCTGAGTTACAGCACTGAATAAGGGCAAAACATTATGACGTCACAGAGAAGTTTGATGATTTGGTTATAAAATATCATCACATCATCACTTTATCATATTAGACATTTGTGTTAAATTGTGTTGCCCAACTAGAAAATATAATGCCTCTGGTCCTGGCTGTCACTAGTGCAGAGGCATAAAATTAGTTTAGCACCTAAGACAAGACAGGAATTTCACTACACTAAATACTACACTTAAGCATCAAAACCAAACATACCTTGTTTTTAAGGAACTCATTGATTTTCTTGAGCTCAGTCTGCTGTCTTTCAAGTGTGGTAACACTGGCAGCGAAGGCTGTCTTCTCCCTGACTGCAGCCAGCAGCTTGGCCTCCACCTTCTTCAGCTCCTCTTCCAAGGTCAGCAACTGACGGTCCTGCTCCCCTCGCTGCTGAACCAGGGACCTTATCTATTTGGATGCGAAGCTAAGTGTTTGACTTCCACATAACAAAAACAATGACAATGTAAAAGCTTGTTGGTTTACGAGTTTTTAAGAGTAACAGTAACCAATTGTCATCGGAAAAGACATATCAGTAACATTTTGTGATTAACTAATGACACAGGATGAAGTGTACCTCCTTCTCCAAGAGTTTCTGCTGTTTCCTTTCCATGGTCATGCCATTCTTCTCTTTCTTTACACTTGACCCTTCAACCTAAGTTGTGAAAGAAATAAAAAAGGATAGTTTCTCGACAGCAGTAGTTGTAGAACTAGTAGATCTGTTCATTGAAGAGCCATTGAGGGGCGTTATAACATATTTGAGTAGCAGAAAACTTACAAGACCATCAACTGACAAAGTCCTACGGACCGGGGACACCAGGACATTTCTAGAAGGCGATGGTGGAGGCATAGGAGCCCCAGCGGCTGGAGACACAGGCAATGACAATAAGTGGCACAAAACATTATGTTTTAGATAACGTTATTTCTTCGTTTTCCTTCCTTGTTGTATTGTGCTTATATATTTACCCACCTGCCTTAGGAGGTCTAAATCGATCAGATTTGTCGAAGGACGCAGCTCCTTTCAGGTCCCCAGGTTTAATCTCATAGGACCCGGGTGGAGGGGCGCAACCTTCGGCCAAGAGCACAACGTTAGCGTCAAGCAAATATTGATGCTACTTCTTTGTTACTTTAAGAACCTAGCCTGCGTAGATTGATTTGTTTTTACTTGTTTACATTATCTTAAATGAAACGAACACGTTGCCACGCAGACAAAGTGTATGTGCTGTCTTCGTAACGTATGACAGCTAGCATAAGCTACTTATCGTCGAACAAGGTGGACAATTTACAAACAAGCTAATAGCTAGCAGGTTTCGACTTTACTTACCTACGTGCTCATTGAACCTCTTCAAGGGTGCTCTCGAAAAAGACATTTCTCGACCAGTGTACGTAACTAATTTTGAATTTCTAGCTGTGTTGATAAGGCTGCAGCGCAGCGCTCGGTCACTCACAACAACAAACGCTTCACCGCTGAAATTTCAAAATAACGTCACACGTACGTCAACGTACGTGCGGCCAATAGGCATCCAGTCTGGGATGACGCATTCCCTCCCACTCTTCTGCTATTGGTTCAATACCCTCCCTTCCCATGTCCCATCCTTGCCATCATGTTTTCACCCTGTACGGTGAAATGTGTGAGTAAACGGATGTATGGAAATATTGTAAACTAAGGGGCATTTTCATTATAGCCGATTCATTAAGAATCATTTCAAATGCATCGCATCTGTGTTGGGATGCGCAACACTGACATAAGAAGCTATAACAATTTATATTTATAGAATTGTATGATATTTTTTAAATGGTTTTGTGCTGGACTCTGTGTACCAATTGAAATTAACAATAGCCTTTACTTCACAGACATCAGAATTTTAAGAAAAAAGATATTGATTTATTGAACACTATTATATATTTATTATTTTTTTTAATGATACCTAATTTTTCAAAAGATCTAAATCTGTCTTTAAAAGACATGCAAAATCACAGTTAAATTTTCCTCATGCTACTGAACCCCCACAGAACTCTCAAACCTATCCAGCTAATTAAATTATCCATATGAAAGAGGAGAGGCCCAGACACACAGAAAACCAATAACGTAAATACAACTTCATTTTTTCAGTTAAACATTTTTTTATTTCATGGAAATACAACATAATTTCAAATCCTTTGCAGGACCATTGTTGTACATTTTATACTCTTTTCTCCATTTTTTGTACTTGAAAACATGGTCACTTGTACAACAATATCATAAACAAAGCCTCATGTCACAAATGGAGCCATTGATGACAATAAATTACACTTGCCATGCTAAGGTTTCAAGATGATACATTGGTACCTTCATTTTTACTAGATTAACCTTTAAATGAACAAGAAGTCAGAGTTGAATAAATATGATAAAAAGACACTGGAGTTACAAAAGAAACTTTCTTCATTCAAAACGGAGCAGAAAAAGATCACAGGGCTATTTGAGGAAGGTTACTTATTAATAATGAATTTGTTTTCCTTCATTTGAAAAAAAAAATAGGGACAATTTTTGCATATTTTGATAACACTGCTAAATCTAAAGCAAAATTCCATCAATAGTAAATACTGACTATACTTAGGAAACTCCCCTTTAATTATAACTGACATTTTAGTTATGATTTTTTTTTTTGTTCCTTTATGTGCAGTTTATTTTTCATAGGTCTGCTAGACCAGCATCATCCATTCACACTCAAAACAGGTTAATCTAGTACAGCACTGTCTGTATACAACCTAGAGGTATTTTCTAGTCTTTTTCATTTTTTTTTACTCTTGAAAAAGCATACACATTTACCCAGATGAAGATGTGTCTTTTCCAAATTGTAAATAATATCACTGTATTCATGTACAGAATATAAAAATCTTTCCAACAGACAAAAAGAGAGAGAGAAAAAAAAAACAGTGGATGAGGTTTCCAGTCAGTAGTAGAGAGGCAACTGTACCAAGGATGTGTAAATTAAAATATTAATAATTAAAAACAAGAACAATTACAACACTCAACACTGCACTTTGTTCAACAGTGAAATTTACAGTGGAACTTGGTACCGAATAAAAACGTGTCAGGAGGAGGCAAGAAAACCAGACTTGAGGGTAAGATAAATAAAAGCAAATCAAAAAATGCAATGTATCTTAGTTCCTTTGAAAGCAAGCAGGTGTCGAAGAAGTCGTGAAGAAGTACTCAAATGCATCATGATAGACATTACGCATCATGAACACGGGCAGATCAGATTATTATACAAATGAGCAAGGAAGAGTTTGAAATGTATCACGCTAAACAGGACTGAGTCATATAGAGGGCACACATAATGATAGCACAGGTGTTCTGGTGCCTGTGCTAGTACTGTTAGTAGCTGTAGTAGCACTGAAAGAGCACCATGTTGCACTTAAAATAACTTTATAATAACTTAGAAAATTAGTTATTTGTTGCATTATTTCATACTTTATTTAAACCTTATTAGATTTGCTTTTGTCTCAGCTCTTGATTGCAAATTCTGAAAGGCGTTTATGACTCTGAATGGCTGCTAGTTCAAACAAGTGGAGCCAAAGAGGGCTTCAGATCATTGGGTAGACATACTCGTTTGGCATTTGTGTCAGTGGTCCATTCCACAGGTGTGCAGCTGCAGGAGTAAGAGAAGGCATGCATGAGTCTGAGTGAGAGCCACACAGGTAATAAAATAAAAAGAAAAGGTGTGAATATACACTTCAACCTCTGGTCTGGACCACTTCCATGGGTTTAAAGAATCCAAAGACAGTCATAGTTTAAACAGAGGAACAGTTTGAGAGGATTTGTCTTTGGATTCTTAAACCCCCGTGGGGAGTCATCGTGGTAATCT
Source organism: Trachinotus anak (assembly GCF_046630095.1). Taxonomy (NCBI): domain Eukaryota; kingdom Metazoa; phylum Chordata; class Actinopteri; order Carangiformes; family Carangidae; genus Trachinotus; species Trachinotus anak. The sequence continues at coordinate 20,299,377 of NW_027273872.1, read as the reverse complement.
ATACCTCTATAAGACCAGCAAGAGGCAGAAATTAGTATCACAGCTATGGGGAATGTGTGTGTGAGGGTGTTTGTGCACTATGTGTGAGGGGTCTTTTTCAACAAGTGGTAGCCAGGGATTGGTGTATAGGTGGCTGGAAACAGCGAACATGCTCCACAGTGGAACTGTCTGTCTCCACCGCCTTCATGTACTTGTTGAGGATGGCAAAGATCTCATTGTTGAGGATCTGGTACTTCCTAATGCGGTCTGCCATCTTCTTCAGGGGCTGTCAAGGACAAAAAAACAGACACAATGGGTGTATTTAAATCATGCAGTTGCAGAAAAAAGTCAAAGTCAACTGTCAGATGGTATGTTTATGTGTGAGGTAATGTATAGGATATTATATACCCACCACATTTTTGATGATCTCATCCTTGCCGTCCTGTCTTTGGACTTTGAGCAGGTGGTAGCAGAAATCAAAGAGGTCAAAGCGGCGCTGCTGTCCCAACAGCACAATGATGGCACAGCCGGCCCAGTTCAGCCCATCCCCGAAGCACTGCCTGGAAGGCAAAGCACATACAACACCGGAGTTATGTTTCCATCAAAGTGAGGTACAGGTCTTAAAAAATGTAAAAACATTTATGCAAAAGAAAATCAACTACTATTATGGAAATATATTCCAGAGGATGTGACAAGATTTTATAATTAATTGCGCAACACATCTCTCCTGATCCAGGTGTACCCTGCAGCTTTTCTCTCAGCTGCTACGGTGATAGAGAAAGGAGCGACATGCAAAAATGTCCTGTTTGAAATCCAAGGTATGGCCATGTGTATGTGACACAATATCTTGGCTTTTTTCCACCGAGGTTTTCATGTTTCTAAATAATCCCCCCAGGACAAATTCAGGGTAAAATCCATAAACTACTTTTTGGAGAGTATTTGCATTCAAAACCAGCAAACAAACCTTACCACTTGCATTATTATAAAATGTATTCTACAGTCATGTTTGGCTACATGTGTGTTTGATAGAGACAAAAACCAGAATCACCGTCTAATGGTTGTACGCCTCCGCCAACCAGCCCAGTTGCAGGAAATACTGTCACAATCTCCCCCTCCCGAGTCACAGCACTGAATCATAGCCAGAGGTGTTTTTGCAGAACATTATGATGTCACAGTGAAGTTGACCTTTAACCATTTGGATATAAAATGTCATCATTTCGTTTTATCCTTATAGACATTTGAAAACATGTGCCTCTGGCTGTGGCTGTCACCGACGAGAAGGCATAAAAATACTGCAAGCGCATTCGTACTCTACAGGTGTTACTTACTCTGCTGTGAACTCGTGTGTGCCCACAGGGATGCAGTAAACAAACTGCATGGCACTCCACAGGCGGTGGAACTCCATACACTCATCAACATGCATCACACCATTGGTGGGCGGAGGCCCACGCCACACCCCATCCTGCAGGAAGCTGCGGATGCGCGTCAGGATGACTTCGAACATGGAAAGGCCACAGCACAGACGTTCTTTGGTCAGCAGGTCTCCCTCACGGGCAATGGCAATTTGCTGGTGGACAGAGAAGCCAGAATATTAATAAGCATCAAAGATGCAACAATAATGAAAAAAATACATAATTTCATGGGTCATGTTTTCCTCATCTGTCTGCCTTTATGTCTGCCAGAGAAAGGCCTTAAACTCACTTGTGGGGTTCCCAACCTCTCAATTAGAGGCACAAGGTGGAGAGGGGCATACTTCGCTTCCAGCCTTTTCATCCTCACCTCCAGACGCTCTCCCTCTGTGTAGCACACAAACACAAGGAAGGATGTGTGCACGTTGTACAAAAATGACACATAAATCAATGGGAACTGGATTTCTTTTTTTTTTTACCCATCTGTCTTGAATTCATTGTTTCTAGCTCTGTTGTGTACCTTTGATGTAGACTCTGGGCAGAATGTTCTGGAACGGGGCGGCATGAAGCAGATCACACACTTCCTCCTGGGACTAAGATTCAAGCACAACACAGAAACGGATCATTTACATCAAGGACATCACCACCCATTGCTTTATGGACACCCTATTAGAGCATGCAGGTAGCCCTGAGGTGATGTTGAATTCCTTAAGTTAGTCTCAAAAAAATCAGTTTTTGAGGAGTGGTGCTACAGCTAAGAAGTAAAGCTTTTGAAACATACTTTGAAAAGACTAAAGCGTTGAGGAAACTGCCATGAGCTCCATGCTGTAGGAGTATGTTAATAGATTAGTCAACACTATCCCCAGATTATGCAGAGAATGAGATAACTGAGTAAGTGTGTGCCTGTGTGAACTGTGGGGGCTAAGATTATCAAGCCATGATGACAGGCCAACATTAGCAGGATTATAATTTGTCACACTCTAAGTACAACATCCCATCTAATCTGGTTTGGCAACGAGAGGTCAAGTTTACCAGCATCTTAATGAACCCTCGTCCCCCTGGATAAAATGTCTGGTGTGTGTTTTAGCTGTGTGAAGTTGTGGGATAACTCCTACTTGTCCAGCTTGCTTATCTTGGTGGTTGTCAAGGCGATTGTTAGTGAAAAGACAACAAAGCTACGAATCAAACTAAACGCAGAGAAGCAGCAACCTCAGCTAAAAGGTGATGAATGAGAGAATTGATCCATGCAATGATGACAGCAAGACACACACACACACACACACACCCAGACACACACACCTACACGCACGCAGGCAGTCCAAACCAACACACACACACAAACACCCTGTACATACGGAGGTCAGTGCAGTCAGACAGAAATGGCAGAGAGGGTGACGGCTGAGGTAGTGTTATGTAGACAGGCAGTACGAGCGCCCTGAAGCAGAAGAGAGTATGGAGGCAGGTGCAGAGTTAAGCACAAGACTGTACCAACAACCAACCAGAAATGTATTATCACCTCTTCCATGGAAGACAAGGACACAGTGATTCTGTGATGCATCAGCCAAACGTGTGTGGTTTGTTTTTGTTTGTTTATGACTTATTAAGTTTTCTTGACCAAATGTCTGCCTGCACTTGTTAATTGTGGAGGCCTTTGTGTCAAAAATGAAAAGTCTCACTTATGCCTTAGTGTCTCAGTCCTTTTTGCTTCCATGGCTGATTGGAGGTGAAACCGTGTGTGCCAAACCAACATGGTGAAGAAGAGAAAAAACAGACACACAGCAGCCCAAACCAACAAGAGAAAAGAGAGAGAAAGATATATTCGGTCTCTGTGTTATTTAGATGCTAACGACAAGACCTAAATCCTTACCACCTGAGGTAGTTGCCAGCGTGTAATGAAAAATAGAGTTGTATTTCAGCAAAAAAACATCAACGATCAAACACACTTGGGGGCACTGGGACTGGGGGCCTGACAGTTTCCATCCAGGAATTTTGAATTAGGAGGTGAATCAACATCATAAATTAGCCAGAAACCTTCAGGCACCCAGGTTATTGCTCACCCACAATAAAAAACATGGCAGTCAAGACAGCGACACATTAGAGGCCCCGCTCTCTGATCATGCTCAGGGACCACAGAGGGGATTGATAGTGGAAAAGTTGGGAGGGGAGTAGAATAAGAGGGTGACAAATAATTTGGCATAAAGGTACAGAAATAAACACAACAAAGAAAGGAGAAGGGATCAGGAGTATAATAATGACATAACTGTAAGATGGGAAACGGACAGCTTGCAAAGGAAAACATCTTACCAGAGCTTGCTCGATGAGCAGGCAGAAGAGGATGGCGTTTCCCACCTCCCTTAAGCTCTGGAAGACATCTGTCTTCAGCTCAGCATACTCAATGATATCCTTGAGCTGATGGTGGAAGAACTCCAGGATACCTGGAATGGCAGAAATGGTAAAAATGCAACCATGACACCCACATATAAACTCTATCATTAAAACACCTTTTTATTCCAACAGTCAAACAAACAGCCAAGCAGAAAGCATCTACTACTACCTCATTATGCCATTGATAATCTATTGCTAGCGGGCTGAATCAGGATAATGTCAGCGGGTCGGCCCGGCTGCTCTGACCCACATTTGGTCGGAGCGTCAGGCCCTCACAGCAGAGGACAGAAGGATCATTAACTGCTGACAGTAAGATCACAGGCAGTAAGCCAGGTACAGAACTCAGGGTACAGAACATCAGTAATCTACAGATTACTAAGCCCTCCTCATAGGGATATCCCATCTGACAGGCCTCTAATCTGCACACACAGCTCAGGCCAAAATGCACAGAGGCAGGTCAGGGAATTCACACAGATGCAACGTAAGCAGTGAGAGAAGTAAGGCGTCTTTTATGCTTTTGTGCGCCTGATACTGTTTTTTTAAGCATCTTGTTTTCTGTAGCACACATTGAGAAATAAATAATTTATAAACACTATATGTTTTTAAATTTTAATTACAATATATAAACCTATCGCAAACTGAATTTCCATTTCGCCCCACTGTGCATGCAACTGGCTCATTAACACTCCTCCTCTTATGTTACTCATCTGTTATGACAATACTGGCTGTTTCACTGTAGATGTAGTGCGTTCTGTGCTGTAAGCATTTTCTTCTTCTGCTCCATATAATAGCTGAATCTTCCTCCAGTAATGTGTTAATGCCAAGCCTAAGTGAGCAAGGAGGAGGACTCAGCTTGTACTGAAGTGGATTGTATGAAGTGAAGTGTATCAAATGTATCAAAACATAAAAACAGACCTAACTCCCGGCATACCTGAAAACCAAACCTGTGGTTCATGTCTGTGTATGTTTGTTCATGTGCTTGTGTGAGAGTACATTAAAATATCTCACTTTAGATACATTTAGCCTTACATGTGATGTGACACTGCCCAGAAGAATCCAACTGGATGTAAATATATAACAAACTGTACCTTGGCATAATAATACATATAAAACTAATTTAGTTTTCTTTTTTTTACCCTTTGCTGTTTTCTCTTTAGTTTAAAACCAGAGTGCACAACCATTCTGGACCACAGAGGTAAACTGACCGACTAACAGACCAACACTGCCATCCCTGGAGCCATGGCACCAGCACGGCTAGAAATCAGTTCCCGGCACGGCAATTTGACAACACCCTGTTCTCTTAATTTGCCAAATTTGTCATTGAAAAAGAGTCGAAAATAAAGTGAACATCAGTTACGGAGGGAAAGGCAGCTTTATGCCTTGGGCTGCACTAAAATATTGTTTCACTGCTGCAGTTTTAGTGAGACTTTTGAGCCACAAGTTTGATTGTCTTCTTCTGGAAACCTGCTTTGCCTGACTAACCTACAGCAAAAGGCCTGTCCCAGTATTTTACACACATTTTGTTAACACAACCAAGTGAAGAAAACATTTTATTAAAATACTTGATATTGATTTTGTTGGTGGTTTTGTTTAATGCATGAATTAGAAACTTCCTGTTATGTCCCCCCACTGTTCCGTGGATGCAGGAAAAAATATCCTCAATCAACCAGGTAATGTGAACATGAACATAATATTTACATGACAGGTGCAACCAGACAAATCCACTCAGCAAGTATCAGATGTAAAGGTAACATTTTCAGTATCTACCCCTCTTTTCTATGCAACAATCTCGTGATGATAACTTGATTTAAATATTACAGCTGTAATGGGATTTAAATTGGTGTTGTAAATGCTGCAGATATAATCCCACATGCACTCTATGCACTGTAACAGTGGGGACTGATCTCACCTGGGGAGCCATACTCATGGCGTGGTAGGCGGCAGATCTTGGGCATCACTTCTATCAGTGTTTTTACATACTGCAGGATGGTGCCCTGTAACTGCAAAGTGAGAGGGAAGACAGATAGCACACAGCAGGTGGAGGGAAGAAAGGGCACACAGAGGGAACAAAAAGATGACTAAGAATCCGGCGCACAGAGGGGGAGAGAAACATGTTTTTTTTTTTTTGGATGTGGTGGAAAATGAAGATAAATACCAGGCTCTTGACAATCTTAAGGAGCTCCTCCATCACTACAGCAATGCCTTGGTAACCAAGGAGACGGCAGATGGTCTTGAAGTGAGGCGGGCCAACAAAGTTTCTGTAGGAGCTGTATATGTGGGAGTAGGCAATGTTCAGAGGCTGAGAAGAGAGGAAGACACAGAGAAACAGCGTTAATCTGGAGCAGTAGGAAGACTGGTTTCCTTTACACATACAGGTACAACCTTTAAGAAAATCTATGATGTTGTATGAAATATAAATCATCTGTGACACCATACCTTGGACCCGTACAGGTAGTAAGGCTGTACATTGGCTGGCTTGTCTCTTTGAGGCTCCTGGGTGAAGGGAATGGCTGTACGAACAAAGCTGAAGAGAGAGAGAGGACAAGATTGTTAAAAAACCAAAAAGCTGACACACGTTTAAAAAAAAAAAAAAAAGTCTCTCCACAAATATCCAGCATCAAACTAACCGGTTTGTGGATCCGTTGTAGCAGTAGTTAGGGAGGAAGTCGAAGTTGAGCTCCCAGAAGACGTGGAGCGTGATTCGTCCGTAGGGAGCGGAGACGTTGTGGTTGGCCTCGCGGAACATGGCATCAAAGCTGTCCAGGGTCATGTGCTTGGACAGCAGCCGGTGGGTTAGTCTGTTGATCTCCAGCAGCCACTCCAATTCCTGTCCAGGACACATATAGAGGCATTATGAAGAAGAGGATATGAGAGGGGAGAGTTCAGTGTTAATAGGTGTGCATCCCTGCTGTGTGATCTTACCACTATGGAAGTGAGGTCCTCACTCTCAAAGCGGCTGATGGCGTGGTCCAGAGACTTGTACATTGCTGCAGAGATCCTCTGGGTGATCAGACGGTTCAGGTCAATGGAGCGACCTAGCAGCTGCGAGATACAGGAGGAACAGGTCAGAAATGCAAGGTACCAGACAAATAAAGAGCAAAAATTCTACACAGGCCAAAATGATGGCTGTCGGTCTGTATCTTTACATATGAGAGCCAGAAGATTTTATTGCTCCTGTACCTGTACATGTCTCTGTTTGAGCAGCGTCTCGTAGCGGTTCGATGGAGGGTACGGGATGATCACGCCATAGTTTTTACACTCTGCCCTGAACCGCTTGTCTAGGAGGACACTGTGGAACACAGATGATATCATTCACACATTTTAAGTAGCGCAAGTGCTACAGGTTGTGTCAAAAAAGTGCTAACTAATGAAGTCACTTCTCCTACCTCCCAGCCATTGCTTTGTAGTAGGCAAATATCTGATCTGCTAACTTGTAGACAAACTGATCGAAGCAGAGGTTTACCTAAAAACAGACCCGGCACGTGATGAAGGTATCATTTTAAAAGAGCAACAAAGAGGTAAAGGCAAAACACATTCAAGTGACATTACCTCAGCTTCGATTTCATCATAAAGGAACTGCTTCTTGAACTTAGTGAGAGCGTAGTATCCGCTATCATTATACAAGTCGAGAGGATACAGCACATATCTGGGGGAGGGAGAATGGCAGTTACAATACAGTCTGTTCTTTCAAGGTACAAAGCACATTCTGAGTTGCACAGTGGAGGTTTTGTCTTACTCCATCATGGAGGGCTCTTTGGTCTCCAGGATGTGGTCGGTGAGGATCCAGGGCATGGACATCTCAATGGGGAACTGGATTCTGCGGCCCATGGTCAGCTCCAGGAAGAACTCTCTGAACCACAGCTGGGACAGATCGCAGCACTGCTGCAGGGCCTCTGGACAGCGGAGGGGAGCAGGAAAGGAAGGATGAGGATTTCAGTTCATTTGAAAACACATCGGGTCATTTTAGCTTCGATATACTCACCGCTGAAGTTGAGCAGGTGTGTGAAGAAGAAGGACTGTTTGTGGAAGTCTTCTATGGCCACCACTATGGGTCCATCCAGACTGCTGCGGAGAGTCTTCTTAGACCCGCTCTTATCTGCTATCAATGACTCCAGCATGGTGCGCACCATGTACAGCTGCAGAGGGTGGACAGAGGGAAATAGCAAACTTATGTAATGATGCAATATTAATAATTTTTCACCCGACTGTAATTTTCTCAATATGCTCCGTGTGCTGTACTGAGTTAGTTCAAGGAAAAAAACTACACTATTTCTAACCTTCAAAATAAAACTTGTTCCCAGAGGCCCAAGATATACAGAATAATTTTGATTTAGTGCAGAGAGTTGAGAGAAAGAAATTATGGGCCACAAACTGTGTTACATGTTACAGTTTGATTTATTCTCATGTCTCTTAATCTGCTCCTTCTCTAATCTATCCTGGAGTCTGTGATCTCATTGAGGGAGTGTTGCTATCATTTGACTACTACATGATAAATTATTTGCAATTTTTGCATTTGCTTACTAATGTGTGTTGTAACAGATGGCATTACTGGGACGACTAGAATTAGTTTTAAACTGTTGAGAAAATCCCTGTGCAGATGGGAATGTGTTCTTTGAGGCACTTTGTGTACCGATGGCTGTTTAGAGCAGCTCAGGTTGGAGTTGTGTGCTAAGCTGTGTGTATGCAGGGTCACTAAACACCATTTACTAACATAAATGATGAATTTGGAATAAAACTCACAGGAAAGTTCATTCTTTAATAATTACTTTTTAATAAAAACTGTGACCTTTCACGGTGACCGTTCACATTTTGCACAAGGAGTACTTCTAGTTTGTATACTTCACTATACTATACTTTACATTTTGCTGGTAACACAAACAGATTTTTTTTTCACACTGGACTTGTTGTGTTGCTAGTGGTATTGGTATTTCATTTAATAAAAGATCTCAGTACTTCTTCCACAAGTGTTACCAGTCAGAACCAACAGCATTTTGGTTTGACTGCGCCCTGTCTCCCTAAACCATCTTAAGACTAAGATGATCTTAGTCCATAGACTTACCTGTGTGCTGGACGGTCCTACAGCCCTGCGGGGCACTTTGATGTCAAATCCGCCTTTCGGGTCCTTCTCCCCCCTTAGACAGGGGTCGTTTGGAGGCTCCCTTGCCCCTTCCCAGTCACAAACAGTCTTTCGAATGGCCTGGAGAACACTACAAAGAAAGTAGGATTATAGAAGAAAAAAATCACTGAAGCCATAAGATGAAGTTTGATGTACATTTAATAAGATCATCTTTATTTGTCTATACCTAATGAGGACGTTCTTCTTCTTGCGTACAGCCTGGCGCAGAGGCTCTCGAAGGGTCATCTGGGCAAAGTCCTGCAGCGCTGCGTAGATAGTATTCCTGATGGCCTGGTTAAACACTGACTCCATTCGGCCCATCAGAACCTATACAGTACATTACATAGCACCATCATCATCTTCATCTTCATCTTCATCATCATCATCATCATCATCATCATCATGTCGGTTTTGAGGACTGGACCCTAAACTCAGTATTAAAGGAATAGTTTGACATTTTGGGAAATATTCTGATTCACTTTCTTAAGTTAAATGAAACCACTGATAACACTCTCATATACTGTATATTATGTTATCCATTAAAGATTGAGGAAATTATGAAAAGAAATGTTTGAAAATGCTCAGATTAATGATTTATGTAAATACAGAATCTATGAATATCATGTTGTTCCTTTCAAAAGTTTAACAGCTGGACACAAGACATCTCCTACTTCAATGAAAGGTCTATTCTCAATACATGGGCACTGGAGGTTTACTTTTATGAAAAACGCTAATACAACAATAGTTTAAACATTTATATTTTTATGCATGTTGCTACGCAGCTTTGCACGAGCTTTAAACTGGCTGCCAGCGAGCAGACAAATGACAATGACAAAAATAACAAAAGAATTGGCCAAGATACACTGGTCGTGAGTCACAGCCACAGTGAGAAGCGTAGTCACTGTTTGGGTGGTGGAGCACGATGACATTTAGGCTGAGGGAGAACAGGTTCCTTCTATCTCATACAACCCACCCTTTTGTAATAGTCTAACCTGTAATAATTGTCTCCCACCATAGTTTATTACAGTACAACAGTAACCATGATTAAAACACAGGAAACCAGGACTGCCCCCCTTTTCTGCTGAACTGGAAGTGTTCCTGGATCTCATTTCAGAAGTCTGGTCACCTGAGTGTAAGTTGGATACTGGACCATGACTGGCTTCCAAAATCATGCTTGTGCATATGTCTTAAACTGAAATTAAAGATAGAACAGAGAAACTGCCCCCCCTCAGCAGACAGATGTGAAAATACATTATTATTCTGCACAGCAAAGGTCAAACATTAAACTGAAGTAAAAATAAACACATTTTTTAGTGGAGGGGGGCTTTCTATATAAGGCTACAGCCAGCAGCCACTTAGCTTAGTTTAGCACAAAGACAGGTGACAAGGGGAAACAGCTACCCTGGCTCTGTCTGAAGGTAATAAAATTAACCTACTAGCACCCCTTAAAAAACATTCATATAGAGCCAGGCTTGCCTGATCCCCCCTGCTTCCAGTCTTTATGCTAAGCTAACTGGCTGCAGCTTCATAATTACCTAACCCACCCTCGATCTTCTCATTGAACTCGCAGCAAATAAGAGTATCTCTGAAATGCTGAAGTATTCCTTTAAGGTTAAAAATATGCAACATCAAAGCTTTTTGACGACTACTTTCTCATTTTTTGACCAAATAAGCCACTTATGTGCTCATGTGCCAGCTGTTGAGCACATCAGTCAGAAAGCTTCTCCTATTTTCAGAACTAACACTTCAACACCTGTCAGGGTCACCAGTGTTTTACCTGCAGCCCTTTGATCATGGCAATGACCTCCACCAGGGCAAACTTCTCCTCACTGGTGTAATTGTAACGTGTGGCCCGTTCATACTCCTCCGCTGTGCCCGGACAGTCCTTGTTACAGAATTTATCTGTGGGATGGACCAGCTTCCACGAATACTGAAGAGACAACAGAGAGATATAAATAGATCAAAGCCGCAGCGATCAATGGCAAAACCACAAACTTTTCATACCTAAACGCACGCCTACTGACTGCCACACAAACGTTTTCCCCGCCCACACACGAACTCACAACTTCCATGACGTGTGTGCTCCACTTGGACAGCAGCTGCAGTCCTCTCAGAGCCAGGTCGAACAGCTCCCTGTACTCCTCGTCAGACTTCTGGCTGTCCAGGCCCGAGCCCGTCACCACTTCGCTGTTGCTGTAGCGCGCCAGCTCCGAGATGAAACGGATGTGGTCCTCCCTGATCTGCACCATCTGCTCACACAGGTTGTACTGCGGTGAGATGCTGCTCTGGGTGCACGTCCACCTGGGCACAGAATGGAGAAGATGGATGGTTAGGGGGGTGGGCGGGAGCAGATGGCCTGGTGGTCAAGGATTTCTGATTTTATTTGTAGTTGAGAGCAGTTCTGATAATAAGGTGTACATGCAGCCAAGTGGATTCTCTTACTTGGACTTGTTTTCTTCGTAGTGAGCGCTTGTCTCAATGTAGCGTGACAGCTCTATCTGCATGTCCCCGAACAGTGGCACCACTTGAAGCTGAAAAACACAGGGACAAATGTCTCACCTGCCGATCGTACACACAAATATATTCCTGGATGAAAGAGATGCTGAAAAAGCAAAAGCCTCACTTTAAAGAACTTGTCAATCTTGCTCAGGTTGATCCTCTTTTTGGCATCTAGTTTGTAGATATTACTCACATTCCCATCCATCAAGTACAGACCAAAGCCCATCACCTGACACACACACACACAGAGAGAGAGAGAGAGAGAGAGAGAGAAAAGATTTGTTTTACAATGATAAATGACACTGATCCAGCTAGAGATCAGACTATTGACTGTTATTGGTTGGCAGCATGTGAAGATGTCAAATGTGTGTACCTTGAGCAGCATGTGTTTCTCACTTGGTGTCAAATACATCTTGTTCTCATAATAGTCTACACAGATGTTAACAATGTCGGCCAAAAGTTCCTCATAGCCAGGAATCACCTCCAACTGTTGGTGCAGGCACTACACAGAGACAGAGATGGGAGAACAGGTCACCTTCAGCTAGACAGTGATGTGTTTACACACAAATGCCAGAGAGGGCTCATGCTTTCCTGACTATACAATAATCTTGAACAGAAACATCACAACTCAAAACCACGGTTTTCTTTTAACACTGCTCCATTTTCAAATGGGCTTCTGTCGACCTTTCGATCATTAAAATGATTGATCCTGAAGAGACCTTGCAATTATTTGGTGAACTATGAACTGATATATCTACACACACAAAGAGAATTGCTTGTCTTGAGCATCAAGTCAGTGGTTCATGGTTTAATAAACCAAAGCTGTGACAATCTCATAATCTGACCCCAACATTTCAGTGTGCGAGTTGAACACTGTCCATGTCATTCAGATTGTTCAGCAGGTCAAACATTAGTTAGGTTAGGTGGGTTAACCTCTTAATTACTCTTTTATTCAGACTGCATAGCCCGTTCGTGCAACTAGATCTGTCACAATGCACCTCGAGCACGGCACAGAATACAAATTTGAGGCTTCTATTTGTGTAGCGAGTCATTTCCTGAGGTGTTAAATTAGAAGCTCAGTTGCTGTATTATCATTATAGATTAAAGAGAACATTTAGGTGCAGCAGCCTTTTGATCAAAAAGGTATTAGGGGGCCATTTTTTTTTTTTTTTTTACAAAGATGCACTTGAAAAACAGCCTTGAATCAACGTACAATTTTAAGGACATTAATTCAAAAAGTCAATCTTCCATCCTCTGTATCCTCCCATAGTTGCACATTTTTACACCACACACTGTATGAAGACAGTCTTAAGTCTGCACACCAACCTGAGTGATCCTGTTGTGGTTGGCTAAAAACATGGAGAGATTCTGGGACTCCTGGATGGACTGAGGGTCGGCCATCTTCCTCAGGAACTGAGCTGCCCTGGAGACAATAGGAGTAGAGAAATGTCCACCTGGTTCTTCAGAGGAAAAAAAAAAAAAAAAAAACACACAGATTTCGATTTCTTTATTCATGGTAAACTACCTTTTGTAGGCAGAGTGATCATTCTTGACGCTACACTTCATGTTCTTCAGTTCGTCCAGCACTGCAAACATGTTGATGAATTTGCCCAGAGTGAGCAGGTAGGCCTCAGACACAAAGTCCTTCCTCCTCTCGGCGTGGCACAGACGCTTCACCTCGCTACAGAATCGTTCTATGGCTTTCCGCTGTAAAGATGAAGAAACCAGGATATGTGGAATTGATTACTGATCAACAAAGCTCTTATTTAATTAATTATAAAATAGAAGAGGCAACTGAGTCTGACCTGGAAGTACATGAACTTCATGAGCTTGGTCACTTCGGGCTCCAACACCTCCACTGTTTTCTCATAGATTTCAACTCTGTTGGGTTGCTCGTTGCATTTCACCTAGTGAACACAAGAGGGCGCCGTCATATAGCTTGATATTGCAGTAGCTGTGCAGTATATTTACTTCAGTTTATGCAATTACAATTTTTTTTGCAGGTAAATATGATTTCTTTTAAAATAAAAACACAAAGATGAGGTTCACTTTTCTATAAGGCGTATTTGTCCAATTTAGGAAAATTATATTATGTGCAATCATAAGTCAACACAGGCCACACTACAGAATCGTTGAGGGACTTTTTTCCAATCAAATCTGGTAAGATTAAACATATTTTCACAATTGGCTGATCTCTGATTTATTTCAAATGAAGCTAATGCAAACAAGAAAATGTAGACTAGATGCAGATTACTGGTTTTCTGCTTAGTTGAGTTTGAGGCTGGTGAACAATAATCAGATTGCAAAGGAAAAGGATGCATGGTTATTATTTGTTGCATGTGCGTATGTGTTTTTGTGTCACCTGGGGGATGGCTCTGGAGCAGCTTCTCCAGGTGTAAAGCATCACAGCGTACTCATGTCCTTCCTCCAGCATCTCATTCTGCACAAATGAACAACACACAAAAAACACATAACTCAGTCTTATAGCAAAGTTCCAAGTGACAAAAGCCTTGAGTGGATCTTCCTTGTTTAATATGTGTGCTTGCTACTGATGGAAATTTTGCAGAGGCACTTCACAACACCAAATGTACCAAGCATTTCAGAGGAGTCACATAACCAGTCCGATATGAATGGGGCTTGGTAAAGCAGGGGAACATTTCTTCCATTCAGAAGTAGGTGATACAGATTTCCCTATCACTCTGTCTAAACAAGGAGCATCCTCAAATAGACCGGCTTCAACCTCAGTGGGACTTCCTGATTAAATAGGGTTAAATAAGGCTCTACTTCCCCTCTTTACCAGTCAAATCACACTCTCCATTCATTCACCATCAGGGGAAAGAGGTTTAGTGGTCCACTGTCTGCCTGATTCACCAGTGTGTGAGAGGAATGTGTGTCTATATGAGTGGGTGTGTGTATGTGTGTGTCCCGCCACAGGCCTAGCCAAATCCTAACAAAGGAGCCAAATGATAATCAATTCAAAAAAAAACAAGGCTCTCTTTAAGGGCGTGAGGCTGCTTCCCACAGTCGCTTTTGTGTTGACTGAAAGAGGAGCAGCAGCTATTGAAGACAGACAACAATAAATTGATTTAACCGATCAGATGTAAAAGCCAATATGATGTCAAGCCACGATATGTGGTTTTGGGAACTGGAGCCTCACCATGCTGGAGTGGACTGTGGCTTGCTCTATATAACGGGCGATGCCGGTCACGAATGCATTCCTGTCTTCAAAGTTGGTGTCAAAATTAGCCTGGAGAGAAAGGGGAGAGAAAAGAGTGAAATACGCTGAAAATGTCTGAACAACGGGGGGACGATGGAGAGTGTTGGTGAGTATTGTACCTGGTACATGATAGAGGAAGGAGGGGGTTCGATGCATGGCTGCTGGTCCGGGAGGGGCAGCTCCTCCAGCAGGTCCACGTTGGACAGAGCATCCTCCAGGGTCACGTGGGTCGTCATGGTAACAAGGCGTCACTCACACAACACCCCAGTCTGACATTAAAAAAAGAGGAAGAGACAGTGATATGAGAGGCAGAAGAAGCTCCACCGCAGAAAGTCACAAGACGTGAGACGGGACTGGATGTGCTTCAGGAGAGGGACTCTCACCCGGGGCTTCTTGTTCCCCAGAGTACATGGACAGATTGTGGAGTAGAGTTGAATCAAATCGTAACTGATAAATTACGATTTGATTCATAAAATGTATTGACATTTTGAGCTAGTACCACACGTGCAAACCTAAAGAGTGTGTGAAAAATCATCAAGTGAGAGCAGTGAGCAAAAAACAATGAATGACGGGTTTAAATAGTAAAAAGTAATGGATAAATTATTGAAATAGCTATTAGTTATAGATATATGGTTGAAATAGTTGCTAAAAGTGATGGATAAAGGGTTGAAAGGGTTAATTATTTACAATTAATGGATAACTGGTTGAAATGGTAAGCTACAGCTAATGAATATACGGCTGAAATAGGCAGCTAAAGGTTTTGGATAAATTACTGAAATAGCTAATAGTCATGAATCAACAGTTAAAACCTCCAGCTGCAGCCATTCCAAGTGGTAGTGGTACAAAATGCAAACTTCATGTTATCATCAATAGCTCAGTAATATGCAGACTAAAGACATTTCAAATGAACACATTTGGGACATGAAGGTTAGTGTTGCTGAAGGGGTACTTGAGTTAATCTTACAGAGCTC
Source organism: Trachinotus anak (assembly GCF_046630095.1). NCBI lineage: Eukaryota > Metazoa > Chordata > Actinopteri > Carangiformes > Carangidae > Trachinotus > Trachinotus anak. The sequence goes on along the minus strand of NW_027273872.1, from coordinate 20,283,801 downwards.
GGGGAGACAAGAAAGGTTGGGAACCAGTGCTTTGGAGGATACAAGTCAGATAATGCGATGATATTGCTTTTCAGTCACAAAGAAATAGAACAGATATTGTCATTTCCTCTTGCGAAACCCTTTTTGGTCTATGTGGTGCAGCGTGTCTGTGCGTTCACCCTGCACCTGTATCCTCTCCCATTTCACTTTATGTCAATACCAGACAATGCTCGGGGGAAGTAAGGGGTAGAGGCCCCTCACTGTTTCCTTTTTAGCTTCTTATTTGACTAGAGGAATATTTGAAGCATCAAATTCTTGAAATGCCAAGACCTGAAAATCTCATTGATCTGAGAGAGGCGGAGAGCAGTGTGGCAATGACTGACATTTTGACAAACAAACGAAATGTGCTATCTTGCAAAGACAGTGGATCAGATTTGCAGCTGATGGAAGAAATTTACATTAAAATCAGTATAGGTACATAAGAACATACAGGTCTGTTCAACTCATGCACAAGGCCATGACTCTGACACGACCTGATTGGTCCTTGGAATGAATGGCCAGTTCCTCTTGGACCTGTGCAGTCCCAGAAGTGTCCTCTCCTCATTAGAAAATACCAGCCCAGCCAGAGCAGCGCCCACCCGTATATCATGTGCCTCTCAGAAATGTGTGTTTTACGTCTGACCTGGCAGACGGGGCTGACAGCACCGATAATCAGCTTAATTTTCACAGCCAGAGAGAGCACAACCAGAGCTGAGAGGGCCAGGGGCCAAACAGCAAAGAGAAAAGAGGCGAACGTGGCTGTCTCTCTTCTCTTCGTCAAAAGTAGACCAAGAGCCCTGAGCCACGGAGGGTAAAGTGTTGCATCGGGTTGTAAAAGTGTAATGAATAAAGTTATTTCATATTAAATATAAATAAAGTTGGTTTATGGCCCCTTATATAGTCAAAAAGCTGTTTTATTTGTCCTGGCACAGACTGAGGATCAGATAAACAGAAATGTTAACCTACCCACTTCCAAACACAGTGATACTTCCACACACAAGCGGCAGTCAACATTTCCAAATGTCAAAACAGCAGCGTGCTGAAAACTGATAGGCAACATTAAACAGAGGAAACCATACAAAATTGTAAAGTGTGATCACTGATCACAATGAGTCTTACTGTAACCAGCAGAGAGATACATGAATTACAGGCCACACTGACAGAGGCCTACATAATAAATACAGTTTGACACAGTGTTGCTGGCAACACCTACATGCTTTATGTAGGTTTTCTAAAATTATCACAAATTAAGGGAACGGAGGTGGGTGCAGTTTCCTGTGATAATGAACTGACAAAGTTGACATATGCCAGAGTTATAGTTGCACAAGGTGAACCACAAGTCGTGGGGCCAAAGTCAGACAAATGAATGAGTCATCAAACTTCTGATGATACAGAAGAAAGAGAAGCCCTTCAACCAAATACACATGGTGGCAACAGGGTAAGTTAATGTGGACTGAGGTTTGCTGGGTTCTTCTGTTAAATATATATTGTTTTATCTCTTTTTATTCTATTATCTTCATTATCTTCCATTATCTTCCTACCTTCAAATCCCACCTCTTCAGACCTGCCTTTTCTGTTTAACTCCAGAGCTACTGTCTAACACTATCATATTTATTTTGTGCAATTATATTTATTCTAATTGATGTTGTATTTTATGCCGTGTTGGATTACTGTCTGTTGCTATTTTACTTCTTTTACTGTGTGTTGCAAGATGTAAAGGGCCCTGGAAATAAAATATATTACTATTATCATTATTTTAACTGATACTGTCAAACTCTCTCTTTTTTTTTTTTTTTTTTTTTTTTTTTATTATAATGGCATGGTTGATGATGACTGACATTATTTTCCATTGTAGCATATGGTACCACAGACGAGATGAGAACTGTAGTCCCTTGCAGAAACCTTTCACTTCTGCTCAACAACATGAGCAACAATGAAGAGATGACTAATTTTTCAGTATGACAGTGCAATAAACAAAGGCCTGTAGATGTTCAGTGATGCCTGTGAACACCAGGGTGAAGTGTCAGCTCCGACTTTACTCCTGTGTGCTGCCTGGATCCTTGTAGTGTTTGAGTAAAGAACATATAAAAAGATGATTTTTTTGTGTGTTTCCTGTGCTCTTTGCACTTGCTGTGACTTTACAACCTGTTGTAACCGGTTGGTTATTTATAACGGTTCAGTTTATAGAAAATGAAACATGCAGCTTGCTGGGGTGGGGTGGTGGTGGGGGGGGCAAACATGCTCAGTGCTGCTAAACTCCTGTCTGTGCTTGGGAATACAGGCACAGACTGAAGCCTGGTTTGGCTGAATAAACTTTCCCACCCTACAACAGACTCTGTTCAACAGTTGGTGTGTGTGTGTGTGTGTGTGTGTGTGTGTGTGTGTGTGTGTGTGTGTGTGCATCTTTACAGAGCAAAGGGCCCCTTCATTCTCTTCTGCACACTTGGTAACGTAGCTGCAGGCCTGTATTACACCGGAACAACTAAGACAACAACGCTCCTCAGTAATCCCATACAGTAGTTGGACTCTTCACCAAATAACCAATGATATGCATAGCAACCACCCCCCCCCCCGCCCCGGGTCAGATCTCCTCATGACAGCACTAAGCTGTGACGATCCAAGGGTGGTGTGAAAGTGCTCTAAATATTACAACTAAAAGGAAGAGTGTAAGAAAAGCACAAATAGCAGCCTGAACCCAATAACACATCATTTTTAGAAGACCATCATGAGGAGCATGTGCAGCTGGGGGGAGGGGGGGGGGGGGGGTTCTGTGTAATACATCTTCCCTGAGAGAAAGACACAGAATGAGAGAAAGTGTGTCAACGCCAGGGTCACACCACTCAACGGGATCTCCCCCCAAGGCCAGCTTTGTAATATATATTCCTCCACACAATAAGATGAGACGCGATCAGCGTGGAAGGAGAGGGAATCTCGAGCCTTTAGACACACACGGGACAATTTGCGACACATTCACTAACACACGCACACCGACACTAGTTCACCGTGTGTTCCAGCAGCATCTGTGCAGTGAACAGTGTGTCATCATGTGCGGGACGCTCGCTGGCTGACCGGCTGGCTGAGGTATTTGACGGGATGAATGTCGTTTCACAGACCAGCAGCGCAAAACTGCTGTCGTCTCATGATCCCCATGATGTCATGCTCACCTTTGTAGACCAACGACAATGACACCAGCGCGGCTCACATGACCACGACTGACAGGTAGAGGAGGGTACGCGAAAACCTACACTGACATCACCTGCAATGTTATCTGCAACATTTATTTTCAAGGGTTTTTGCGAAAATTCAATCACAGATTTATGGTGGCAAGTAGGGTCAAATTTATCCCCCGCTCAGGAAAGAGTCATGATTTGTCAAAACACAAATGGCTTTTGTTCACCATAGCTTGTCAGCATTGTTTTTCTCTACTTCCCTTTTCTTTAACTGGTTGGTTATTTATGTCTACGGGCCTTTGTCTATGAATTTACTCAACAACAGCACTGTCAGCCGCTAATGGCTGCTCATGATCAAGTTGTCTGAAGGGAACAGCTATGATACTGCGTTTAATATAATACGACATATGACAACAAGGCCGTGATACAGATGTCACAACAACAGTGGCCATGTCATGTGGATATGACTGGGGCTGAAGCTACAGCTACATTGTCAATTAAATAAATATTATTTTCAATTTTTCTATTACACATTTAGCATATAAAATGTCACAGAATGTGCAAAATTTCCCAGAGCCTTGGATGTAGCCTTCTAATTTGTCTTGATTTGTCCGACCAACAGTCCAAAAAGCAAAAGATTTTCAAGTGACAATGGGTTCAAACAGAGAAATCCTCACGTTTTTTGACCCTTTTTGCTTGATTTATGACTTAAAACAGTCTTGTGGTTATCAAAATATTACACACAAGATATTATAGTCATGTCACTGAGGGGAAATAACAACAAACTGTCCGGAGATTTTTTTAGTTATTTCTTCTGTCATTAAAGGTATTTCTTGATTTATTTATTTATTTTTATATTTTTTTGTCTTATAAAGCGTGAAATACAGTGTGGAGACTTAGGAAACGATGGATTTACTAAAGTAAAAATATAACTGGAATATTTCCATTCAGCATAGATCAGTATGAGCAGGAGCAGAGCATGTACAGCCTCATCATTACATCACTGCTTGTTGGTGAGGGGCCGGCGTACGGATTTACAACTCAGTGAGTCTGCAACAGTCAAAGATAACACATTTGTACTCTGGGGGACAGGGTGGATAGACGACACACCAGCACAGCATGAAAGACACCAGGGTTTAGACATTTTCGTGAAACGGAAGTGGGTGAACCTGTCATCTGTGCATCAGTAACAGTTACAGGCCTGCCTCAATCTGTGGGAGCGTCTCCAGCGCTGCTCGCAGTTACATGCTGAGCCCTGTTGGCCGGCTGGATCAAGGGCTGGGGGGGGGGGGCAGGAGAGAGGGGATGAAAAGGAAATTTTAAAAAATGATGAAAGGGAGTGAAAGCGGTGAAAGCTTCATATGCGCTCCTGCCCTTATCACAGCGCACATCTGTTTCACTCCGTGCGGCCAAAAGCCGTTCAGCTTTTTCCGTGATCCATCATTCATCGGTGCACTTGCCTCACAGACGAGCCCTCTCCTCACCCCACCCATCTCAGTGTGGAGCTACGATGCCGATGTAAGCTAACGAGGGGTGGTTGGGATGGGGATGGGGATGGGATGGGGGGGGGGGGGGGATCCCATTCATGTGTCAGAATAATCCGCGAAAACCGGGACAGCTCCATCCGCCGGTTCACGGAGGGCGTATTTCCTCAGTGACCAGCATCGTGTCTAATATGTTGTTAGTGCACGGAGCGATAAGTAACGGGGAGGATGCACGGTGCGAGGGGGAAGAGAGAGAGAGAGAGAGAGGGAGGGAGAGAAAAACAGCTCTGTGGTCTCCAGCCATCATCACTACCCAGCGCGCATCACCAGCCCCGATCCTCTACAGCGCTGCGGCTCCATCCGCCGCTACTTTCGCCACATACCTGTCAATTGCATGTCCGTCCGGCGATACACGGAGACGGGCGGACGGTGTCGCGGTCTGCGACGGCGGTCCAATGTGTCCTGGGTGTTTTTTCTCCTCGTCTTCTGTGCCGATTGATGCTCTAGTTTCGCCCAGTGCCTACCCAGTGCTAATCCACCCCACACAAAGAGCAGAAAATGGCTGCAAGTGCATTTTCTTAAAGGGACAGGCACAGCGGAGTGAGGGAGGAGGGGGTGATGGGTGACGAGGGGGCCCCAGCGTGTGGATTCTGCACATTTCAGCTTTTATCATCGGGGGAACCTTACGCTCTATCTGTGGCGAACACACACTGCTTATTAGACTTTTAATTACTCACATTAAAAGTGGTGCAGTGTTTGTGAGTGGAAGCTGTGATCAGGTGAACTTTGATTCTTGGCACAAAATAGGTCAGAGAGTATCGTCCTCTAAAGGGGGGGGGGGGGGGGGGTCCAAATAGGTTGGTTGTTTATATGTTACTATCGTTGGGATATACAGTGTATCTGTGATTTTATTTGATTGCTTATTTGATTTGTTGTTGTTGTTGTTGTTGTTTTAAGTAATGGGGACAAATGAAGACAGTTTTAATTTCAAAATAAAACTGTGTAAATGATACAGAAAAAAATTTAAGAGAGGCCCGTCGGCCCATCTTACCTCACTTGTTTTATTATGATTTAAACATACATTTAAAGTTGCATTTACAATAAGTGTTGTCATTTCAAATGTATAGAACAAATCTATGATTAATGACACAATAAATACATTGTATAGGTCTATAAGCTACCAAGTATTATCAGCTTGTTGGTAAATGGGTAGCTATTGACTGGCTAACTGTTTACTAAGTGACTGGCTGCACAGATGTATTGTAGGTGGGCCCCTGAAATAGAGGCCTGTTCATAACACAGTAGTCCTACTACTCCAGCTTCCTACAACAGCTGGCCTGCACTAAACTGTTTTTGTGAGGCTCTTTTCAGCTTTTACTGGGCCTCATTTAGATACATGAAAGAGTCATTTAGATGTGTGTGATACTCAGGAAATATTTTTTTTTTACTTCAGTGGAGGATGCAGATTCTCAGTCAGCTCTTGACTTGATTCTTGAAAACATTATGTGACAGTATGCATGTGAAAAAGTCCCTCTGGTCCCCAGCATCACCTGCAGCTCCAACTGTAAGCCACTACACCTGCAGAGCAGAGCGCCTGGCTTACCGGACTGATTGACTGCCTGATATACACAAGCTGATTAGTCACACGTTGTGTTGTGACCTCATTGGTCCCAGTGATGAGAGTTTCTCTTTTTACATTTCTTTTTTATGTTTCGGTTTTAACATTTGCAGTTATTCATAATCGTATCTAAAACATATTTAGTCTGTTTGGGCGCACACTGAGCATTTTGAACAGTTTGGTAATGTTTTTGTCATGAAGACATGTCAGCAAAAGAAAAAACAAAACAAAAAAACATCAAACTTACAGAAAATGATAGATTTGGTGTCAAGTTGTATTTTAAATCTAATTTATGAAATCCTACAAGTTGTGGCAACTGCAGGAGCCTTTTTTTTGCTGAAATTGCTGAAAACTTTGAAGAAAAAAAACATCAAACAACACAAACGTGTCACATATTTAATATACAGAGAATAGTTACATAAATCAGCAGTAAGCAGCTGTAGCTGTGAATGGGCATTCTCAGGAATTGTCTACAGAACTATGAATCAGATAAAGTGCAATATCCAGGGATTGAAAATGGTCTTGGGTTTTGTAATCACCTTAAGGATGATAATCGGATGAAACAACTTCAAACACATTTGAAAAACATTTGAGAATCAACAAGTCATTGAATCCATAAATTAAATAAATATAGCTATTTTTGAAATCAACATCCTCAACTTTTATCTTGGTTCACAGGTCTGAGATGGAGGCCAGCTCATGCAGAAGGAGAGCGAAGGATGGACGATCGTCTGGTTTCTGGGAACAAGGACAGTAAAAAATGTATTGTTACCAAACACTTTGCTATCTGCTTATTTTGACATTCAGCGGGTCTTCTCCTAGAAATGTGTTAAATTCCTGTGCCCACCTCCTTCCAGCACCACTCCATCAGCAGGTAGACAGCATCTGGGGCTAAGCGGGGCTTCAGCAGCCTCAGGCCTGTGTTCAGGGACTCCACCACCTCAGCATTAGAGCGGTTCTCATAGGGAAGACGGCCCTCGTTGTACACCTCCCACATGAGCACACCTTGAGGGGGGGTGACCAGGGAGACTCCAATTTTTGTAGATGCAAAGCTAGATTGGCTTTTCATCAGTTAACTTTTAACTTGAAAATCACTTCCTGTGTCTCTGTTTAATCATGTGCATCTCTGTGGTTGTTTCATGGTACAGTAACTTTTTGCACACACAATTTCGAAAGCAAAAGGAGTAATTTTTTTTATAAAATGTTTTTAGATCTGTATATTTCCAATTAGCAATACATATTTAACCATATTAACTTACTATATATGGAAAACAGGAGAAATCATCCATTATTTTTTAATGCAAACTTTATACGTCCTGTACAAGCTACTGAACTGTCACATCCAGCTGCACATCACTCACAATTTAACATTAAAGTTTTGAACATAACATCTGTGTGTCTTATGATTCATCATAACCTATGCTACAAGAGCAGCTAAAGCTGACATGATTCCCATTAATCCAGTACATGAACAAACAAAAGTAGGTGTTTTTCTTAACCGGATTTTGGTGGAAATTGTGATTAAACATACTTACATTTAACATCTGTTGGATACAAGAAAGTCACAGTTCTGACTACAGAATCCTGTCCCTGTTCATGTTCATGCCAGTCTTTGGAGACACTCCTGACATTATTTACTTATTGGAGATTACTGTAAATCCACTAGTGGGCATTGCACCATGAAAATAGCTACCAATAGTTTGGCACACATGCTTATAGAGATAAATTAATCCATTAATATCCATTAAATTAAAGGAGCCTTTGTGTTGAAATTGCTTCTGTAACCAACCCAAGATGGTTTTCAACACAATCTTTTGCTTTGTGTGTTTGTCATAAAATGTGTCCCATGATCCTCAGTGCCTATGGAAAGTTGCACCAAACCACTGTGATTTCACAAAGCTCCCAGTTTAGTTTACTATGGCATAGAACACCAGAGTCAGTGTGCTATCAAAAACGTTTGAATGATTCAAAAAAAGGGCAAAAGGTAGATATGTTGTATGAATAGAAAGACCGCAAATCAGAGACAGACAGATCAACGCACCGAATGACCAGACATCGGACTTGCTGCTGAACTTGCAGAATTTGATGACCTCTGGAGCCGACCACTTGACAGGGAACTTGGAGCACTGGGAGCTTGTGTACTGATCATCAAGTACATATCTACAGTCCAGAGAGTGGACACATGACATTATACAGTACAGCACATGTAAGCTGACTTGTAACCATAATAAAGACATAGCAAATACTGTAATTAAAAATGTGACGGTCAGTACAAAGATGCAGTAAAGAATATGTCAGCTGTGAAAATCATACCTGGTCATGCCAAAATCAGACACCTTCACCTCATTGTTCTTTGAAACTAGACAGTTCCTGGCAGCCTGCAGAAGAAAGAGGAACAGAGGAAGGATTAACTGCTCTAACAGCTGTGATATAAAAGTGGATTATAAAAAGGTCTCATCTGCCGCTTTACCAGATCTCTGTGGATGAAGTTGGAGCTCTCCAGGTAAGCCATCCCCTCGCTGACATCCAGACACATCCCCAACATTATGTCCTGAGACAAACGCCCCTTCCGGTCCCTCAGGTAGTCTGACAGACAGCCAAATTCCATGAACTCAAACACAAGGCACATGGGGGAACGCTGGGTGCACACACCATAGAGCTGAACCAGCTTACAGTGCGACAATCTCCTGTTAAGACACACACGGGCATAAGTCGACTGGTTTTCAGTTCATTTAGCAACTGCATCATGCGTCGCACTTACATCATGACTCTTGCCTCTTCTTTAAAATCCTCATCTGACATGCACTCTTCTCTTATCATCTTCACTGCAACCTTCCTGTCCCTCCATGTCCCTTCCAGCACCAGCCCAAACTGACCGCTGCCCAACTCCTGACCCAGGGTCAGCTCTTCAGGGTCCACTTCCCACTGATCTGTTGTGCGGCAAAGGAGTAGAAAACATCATCAACAACATCCATAATCTTAAATTAGGCTGAGATAACCACAGAGGCAAATCATTAGGGAACATCAGCAAATGTGAAAGTTCAGATGATGACACACCCTGAGTACGTTTCTGTAAAAATAAAAAAATAAACCACTAGAGGTCAGCAAAAACAAGACACTCAGCATTAAGTTCTAACTGTTTTGAACTCCACTTCAATCAGCTGAACCGTTTATACAACTGTACATCCTCTAACCTTCAGAGGGATCGGCAGTGTCCTGGGAGCAGCCTCCATCTATTGAGACGGGATGTCTCAGACGTGTTGTCATGCCTGCCAAGTAAACAGAAACGCACACACACACAGGTAGCACAGACACACATTAATTTGTAAAATATTGCAGAGCAGCATATATTTGCCCTTTCTGACAGTGTTTGTGGACCAAGGTCAACTTCCTTTTGGCACATGTTATTAATACTGTTGTTTGCGGGAAGCCACTCATACCTGCAGCATTGTGTTGGTGGTAATGGATGAGCTCAGGAATGGTGCTGAACAGGTACTTCTCTGCCAAGTAAAACGCGCCCTCTCCTGTGTCTGACTGTCTGATTAGGTAATGTTTGACTCTCGGATTCTTCTCCCCATTAGACCTAAAGGTGATACACAAAGAGATGCTCTTATGCTGCAAAACGCACCAAAGTGCTTCCAAAGGGAGCATCTTAAATGTGAAATGTACAAAGTAAATTATGCCACTGATTTCAATTCAAGTTCAACTGTCATCAGATGTGTCAGGATATTACTCATTATCTGCTGGCATCTAATGATTTAAACAAGAGTCAGTGTAAATCAGGTGTACAGATACTTATCACCATATAATTACATATCATTATTTGTATCAATTAATGACATAAGAATGGTATAAAAGAGGAAAATAAAATTACCCTGGAGCTTTGGTGAAGACTGACACTGTGTAGACTCCTGCTTGCCTCGAGTCACGCACCATGAATGCACCTTCTTTTCCCTAAAAGTGTTGAAACCAAATAAAATAATCCATTGTAATGATACATTTGTAATACACCTGTTAGACATATTTTTACTGATTGTTTCTTTAATCTGTAGTTAACACCAGCACGGGCCCAGTAGTCACTTTGACTAAGAGATTATGATGGACAGCTGCTCTACCTCCCGCTTGCAAAAAATAGCAAAGCATTTCACAGCAGGAAATTCAACATTGGAGGAAACATTGTGGTTGTTCAAGTCCCATGTCATGTCAGATTCTCATTTTGCAGGTGCATTTGCATTAATTTTGCAACTGCAACACCGCTGTAGGTGGCACAGTCACAGCCAAAGTGCGCTGCATCATACAAGAGGAACATCCTGTTAATCCTCATCAGAACCGTTATTATTTGAAGCATCTTTTCTCCAGCTGGAAGCATAAACATGTGGAAATTGAGTAGTCATTGGATCCTCAAAGAATTACATAGTTTTTACCTCTTTCATTAACAACTCCTCTGCTTCCCCCCTGGTTATATTTTTGTTGTACCATCTGTGAGAAAACAAATGAACCTCAATTAAACCAATTTTATACAGGGCCGAATGGATTTCCAGGTGTTAACAATTTGCAACAAAGAGGAAAGAAACGAAATAAAACTCACTCAAATCTCTCAAAGTTGTTGCCAGATTTTTCAACTACGTAAGTACTGGGCACAAAGCCTGTGTTCCTGATGGGGGATCAGAAAAAAATGTACATCAACTAATCATCCTTATTTGAAAGCAAGTGATATTATTTTTCAGCGTAAGCAAGAACTGAGAATGGATGGCCATTTCGATATGCCTTACCCCTGGTGGTCCTGTACAGCCCACCACTCAGGGTGGGAGCCGTTGATCAGGACGTACTCCTGATCTTTCTGAAGAGGTAAGTCGTCGTCTCCCTGTGGTGAGTAGTCTTGCAGAGCGATGACCGTCCTCTGTTGTGTATCATTCAATTCCATCTGTCAGGGATAAAAAAAAAAAAAAAGAAAAGCTTCACCTAAAATCACAATTACGATTTTACTGGGCAATAAGAGCTCTGGAGAAAGAATGAATTTTAGCAACACATTTCTTGAGGAGAGCAACAGATCATACAAAATAATGTAAGGACCCCACAGAAAACGACGTAAACTTCAACACAAAGATATTTGGGTTCTTTTAGTGTATTAGTGTGGGAAAATGTGGCAGGTGGCAAATATCAGTCACAGAAAGGGTCTAGAAACCATCTGATATCAGCAATACAAGATAATAAACCAAGATGTAAAATCATCTGTGCCTCAACCACATTACCACTGGTTGAAAAAAAGACATTGAAGATTGTCACATAGAGCCATCTTTAAACATGCCATCCAAAAACTGAAAACAATGACAACTTATAGCCAAACAAGCAAAAGAATAATTATCAGAAGAGCTATTTTGTCTAATTGAAACAGTGTTGATTTGCATATCAATAATATTTCAACAGCAGCACATATTATTTATGCTTCAGAAAGTGCTACCTCTGGATCCGGGAGTTGAGGGAGTGGCTTTTTGGAACCTGTGGAGAAATCAGAAATATGAACCCGGAGAATGTTTCTGAGAAAATCCAGCTGTATAAATTGTGTTTTTTTTTATACTTGAATAAAGTTATGCAACACTACTAAATGTAGATCAGTGTCAAGATTTGTCTCAACCACATGTTTACAGTGCATGAAAAAAATCATTACAGCTCATGAACATTTGGCATTTCACAATGTCATGCTGTTTCAAATACACAAATCAGGGGTTTGAATGAAAATATGAATGAAACAGGAAAAAGTGAAGAAATAATACAAACCGTAACCCACTGGATCATACACATGACAACCTGCCGCCAGTTTCTCTGTTTGTTGGCAGCATTTCCATTTTCCATCCATCCAGAAGTTTGGGTGGTACTTTGTAACCAAATTGTTATGTTTTGTCTCTATATCAGACAAAATAAAATAAATACTTTGAAATATCAAGCTTATGAATTTGCATCATGTAAAATCCACAGTTCACCAGCATTTATTGGACTGCTATTTTTACTTAAACTGTGATGTTCTGAAATTTCTTACCCTCTTTCAGAGCTCTAACCCATCTCTGACGGCAATCATTGTCTGGGGCGAAAATGTAGAGGTAATGGTTGTCATGAAAAATCTGTGGAGACATTTGTATTTCAGAGAATGTAAATACGTCATATTTACTGTATATAACACTGTGTGTATTCTTTAAGCAATCATGAACCTCACCTGAAAAGGGTACTTATAGTTGCATGGTATGGGGACATCAGTACACACAATCTCCACACACTTAATTCTGGAAAGCTCGATGCAACCTTTCATCATGGGCTTTTTCTGAAAGAACATCATCTTTACTTTATGTCTCTGCTACACGATTTGGATACAAGTCAAATTACACTTAGTTCCAAGGAGGTCAGATTCCGAAACCATACCTCCTGACTGAAATGACAAAGTAGTGCAGTGATGAAATTATGCGAGTACTTACCCCCGGACGACGTTCAGAATACTTCAGGTCTTGGGTGTCCAATACAAAGAATCTCTCCTTGTAGTTACAAGGTGATGTTCTTTTCTTTTGTTGAGATTTTTTGATCATAGTTCCCCTCAAAATCACCCTGGGGAACATGGTAACAGCTATGAACAACACACTGAGAAACACTGGAGGGTTTGGGCTTGTGGGAAGAGAGTGAGTACCTTGCAGTGACAGAAAAGAAAAAAAAAAAAAAAGCAGGGGATTGCTTGACTTGATAGAAGCAGTAGAGCTTCCGGCACAGAGTTGGTGCATTCAGTAAACCACATCCTTACGGCAAAAAATGGGTTGTGCAAGCAAACAAACACTGATGCATGCACACATTCATATGCACACACACTATACATGTGCTCACATGTACTTTCACTGACAATGTTGCAATAAGTCAGGGTATGGAGTGAGCAGTAGTAGGTGATTATTCCATCTTTCTAGGTTTGAACATTTTCAACCAAATTATGCACCTTGACAGTAAAGACTGCATCCTGTGTATGATTATGAAAATTTTAGTAATAATTTAAACATTGAACGAGGGTGTTCATTTAACAAAAATGGATAGCATTAAACCAAATTTCACTATAAAATCAATCCTTTTAACACTATTAACACACTTGAGAATAATTTTGCTTAATCTACGACATGTTTGTTGTATGTATCTAAACTGAGGAATCAGCCAGTGCAGGGACATTTCTGCCGTAATGAAAATTTATCATTTAAAATTTTTTTGCCTATATGCTTTTATGATGTGATGTATTGTTTCTTTGATTAGTGATTATAACTTCAAGTAACAATAGTATTGGGCTTCAGTACACATGGAGGTGGAAAAGGTGATTTTAAAAATTTGGGGAAAAAAGTAAATAAAAATAAACATTTGAAATTGTTCAGAACTGAAACAATTCATCCTCTCAAGGCAAGAGAGGTTTAATGGATGCTATAGCACCACCATCAGGAAAATTGTTCCAACAATTTATTCATAAAGTTCTGAATGAGGCTGGGATCCCACCCATAGCTCAGGTGGATTTTCACTCATGTTAACGCGTTTGTGTCAAAAGAAACCAAAAATGGGTACAATGCCCCAAAATCAGGGTTGAGGGAAAAAGACATGCTTAGTAGTGTTAAAAATATTTCTATTTAATATTTCTTATTATTTTGCAAAGTTCTATATTTTGAACTATGCAAATGTTTTATCTTGCATATTGAATTTCTAATTGAGTTCTGTGATAAAACTAGTATCAAATTCAAATTTTTGATAAACTTTCAAAATAAACCAAAACAAAAATAAAAATAAATTGAGACCATTTATGAAGGAGTCTGTCAGCTGTGGGTTGGAAAATATTAAGAAATTTTGTCAAGTGCCTGCATTTAAAAAAGACTGCAAAAGAGATTGCAGTGGTATACGTGTATAGGGCAAGTGTAAGTGCCTAGCCTATGTGTGTGACCGTGTGTGTGTGATCGTGTGTATGTCAGAGAGAGAGAGAGAGAGAGAACGAGAGAGAGAGCAATGCATAAATATGCAAACATGAAAAAGACAGAAAGATGAGAAAGATAAATACAAGGCAGAAAAGACCAAATACAAGCAAGTGATGAGAATTATGATGTTTGTAAAAAGAAAACTACTCCCAAGAAAGATCCAACAAAGAATGAAGTATAACTAACTTCAGCAAACTATAAAAATGTGTAAAGCCTTCATTTAGTTTGGTGAAAAGTTTAAAGCTTTACCAGGTGTGGTTTATTAAATATAAATATGATATATTTGTACCTGTCTTCAAATATCCATCTTAAAGGATGTCTTTTCTTGGCAACTAATACATTTTTTAGTTCTTTCATTATGAGATCATCCTTTACTTATCTAATATTTGTATACCTCTTATTTGGAATCAAACTATTTTGCTCAAATGACACAAACAAATTACGACCAATCAGCGTTTAGTTTGTTCGTCCCGAGTACAGGTCAGCCAATGGAATAAGGACAGGAACGAACGTTCATGTCAGTGAGTGGAAGTGGCGAAGCTTGTGAAGAGCTAATTGTCCCGCTAGCCTATATACCTCTGTTACATTTCATATCTTTTATCTACATTCACCAACAGGGGAGCCGTTTAAGAGGTATGTAGAACTATCACCACTGCCTTTTTATTTTCCATTTGTTAGTTTCAAATTTGATTTAACGACGGAACTCGCTAGCAGACGTTAGCATCGATATCGCTAGCCCGGTAGCGGTATTGATAGGTTAGTATTAGCTAGTTGGCTAAGTCTGTGTTTGCCTTCAAAACTCCTCAAGTGTCTGGGTCTGGTGCGTCTGGTTGTACACAGAACAAACACATTTAGGAGTGTAAATAAAGGGTTTTGGACGGTAGCAAATGATAGAATCTGGCCATCGATTGTTCTTGCGGGAAGCCGCTAACATAACTAGCGTCGCTCGCTTGTTATGTTAGCATTCACCCCCACAGAGGACTTGCAGGGTAACTTTGACCTTACCATACTTTATTTGTGCGGGGAAGCAGCCATATGTTGCCTCCATCCTCAATAAACACACAAATAGAGCCACATTACAATTTATTACAGGGGTGGAAAGTGCTGTAGCATTAAAACAGGCTACAGTTTTAAGGTAACATTACTAGCATGCAACTTGAGAAACAGTTGTTGAGATACAATTGTGCACCTTAATGATTTTAGTTCACGTGGTTTAAGTGATAAATATTTAGCTTTTTATCGCATTATGTTGTTTTGACGGTTGTAGTTACACGTGATTTTTGCACGTCAGTATCTTTTCATACGAATCGTGGAAGAGGCTTGAAACACAAGGCTTCACTATAAATTGAAATACCCAGGAGTACATGAACTTAGATAAAACCCCTGTACTTACCACAACAGTTACAGCTAACCATACTTACACATGTCTGCGTTATTACATGTTTTCAGTACTATGAATGTGGCAATTCTTTGTAATGAAGACTTCTGATCAGGTAGAATTGTACAAAATGCAAACATCATGCTGGTGTACAAAGTGTGACTTATTGCTCATTTATTAAAGGAAGAGCTTGTTTTGTTGTTTTTGGTATAGAAAACAGACTGATTAAAATTTTTGTCACTGTTACAGGTTAACATCATGGGTGAACCACAGCAGGTTAGTGCCCTGCCTCCTCCACCTATGCAGTACATCAAAGAGTACACAGATGAAAACATCCGTAAGGGTCTGGCTCCCAAGCCACCTCCGCCCATCAGAGACAGCTACATGATGTTTGGCAACCAGTTCCAGTGTGACGACCTCATCATTCGGCCTCTGGAGAGCCAAGGCATTGAGAGGCTCCATCCGATGCAGTTTGATCACAAACGGGAGCTCAAGAAGCTCAACATGTCCATTCTCGTTAATTTTCTGGACCTGCTGGACATTCTTATCAAGAGCCCTGGCAGTATAAAGCGTGAGGAGAAGCTGGAGGATTTAAAGCTTCTGTTTGTTCACATGCACCACTTGATAAATGAGTACAGGCCACATCAAGCCAGGGAGACACTGAGGGTGATGATGGAGGTGCAGAAGAGACAGAGGCTAGAGACAGCTGAGAGGTTCCAGAAACATCTGGAGAGGGTGGTGGAGATGATTCAGGGGTGCCTTGCCTCGCTACCTGATGACTTACCACAGATGGAGGGTCCGGATGGAGGTAGTGATGGGACAAGGAGTGTATCTGCAGCAGCTAGTATTGGTTGTTCCTCTGGGCAGGCCCCCAGGCTGAAAAGTGAACCCATGGATGTAGAAGAAGCTGGTGCCAGCTGTATGGCAGTGGGTCAACAGGACAAGAGCGTCCCGACTTCAAAGAGAGACAAAATATGGGACAAGGATGCTGCTATGTGCAGTATTATTGATGAAATTGCTTAAGTTTTATGTTGAGTAGTTGTGTTTCTTTTTTTGTAAATCTAAACTGTGTTTGTTTTTTTGTATGCTGTACTTGGTGTAAGTATGGAGAAGTTTGCTGTGCTTTCAGTGGGCCTGAAATCTGGAATGGTGTTTTATTTCAAAGCTATCATGTAGATATTATTACCACTTCCTGTTAAGATATTCAAAGAATTTAAATATTACACAGATCCATTGGAATGCCAGCTTTCAGTTTTTGCAATAAAAACATTTTGTTTTTAATCCAGTTGCAGTAGGAGTACAATGCTGTCACAATCACAACGGTATTTGTTGAAATTTTTCAAGTTGTGGGGAAATGGTGTCAAATTACTCAGAATTCTCTGAATGATCCAGTATATGCATTGACCCTCACATTTGCAAAGCATTTAAGTCCTGTCACTGTGATTTGCACAGTGTCTAAACCAGTGAGTGGTCAGCAAAATGTATGTATAGACTCTATTTACATGGTCACTCCTCCCTCCCTCCCTCCTTTCCTAAAGCCCTTTCACCATAGGTTTTTAAAGTACTTGACAATATAACCAGTGTTGTGCTGCCTTACACATGTAACAGTTTCTTCCAGAAGGTTATGTCTACAGGATTGTGAGAAAGAAATGCAACTCTTTTACCAGTGGTGCGTTAAGTTTCTGCGGGTTCGCTTGTTTGATTATTAAAACTTAACCACACATGCATCTCAGAAGAAGCATCCTTATCTTTTACTGCAGCACAGAACCTGATTTTAAGGGGTTAAATCTGATTATTTAATTGTAAAAGGTCTACTTCTGTGACACTAGATAGTTTCACTTAGGTTTGTGCACATTAATCCAGTAAAATAAAATGTGTCTTGGCCTAGTTCTTGTATAATAGAGAGGTTCCCCCATTTTTCCCCCAAAACTATGTAAAGCAAATTTGTTACTTAATAGTTATTTTATGTATTCATGCACATGCTATATAAAGCATGTATTTTACACTGATGTCTGTTTTGCCAGCTGCAAATTCCAGCCTCATTTCATTGACCCTTAATTGTTTCCATGAGAAAGGTTCCTCATGAGGTGCACTGACTTGTATAACAGGTACAGAGGTTTTGTTATAAAACTGCTCTGCTCTGCAGCATTGTCCAGCCATGCCTAAAACCAGAAAATATGTTTTTTTCATGAACAATAATTGGTTTCATTAGTTTCAGCCTCCCTGTGATGTTTGCACGTCCGTAGGACCTTGTCAGCCCCTTTTTTGCATCACATTATGTGCACATACACATGGCTGTTTTTTCAGGGTATGTAACTAAAAAGAACATGACTGAGTTTATGTCATAGTCCTGCCACCCCGCCCCCTGGCCTTTATTATTATCTTCTGCTGGGGTTCCCTACTCTGTGACGGGGTAATTTCTATCTAATGCGCTCTTGAGCTGAATTGTCATCAGCGTGGCCTTCAGCACCTTTACTCCCCGGACCTATAATTAAACCCAATAGAAAACGAACAAGTTTTGTCGCAGGAATTGTGTTATGAAACTCGCCATCCTTGGGTTTCACAACAGGGCGGAAAGCCATCCTCTCGTCCAATGGGATTGCGCGTTGCTGCGTCACGTGGTCTTTATTTATGTAATGTAATGGTGTTAGACTGTAACCCAGCTTGTGGAGCTGTCCAGACGTCGTTACAGGGGTTAAAAGCGGACACGGGCTACTAAAAAGAAAGCATATTAATGTGTAAATACTCTGTTTTGTTTCGTGGGGCGTTTATGGAGTTTGGAGCGGCGCATTGCACTGGAAGCTGACTTTTTTTTTTTTCACATTCAACCTGCTTGAAAAGGGAAGATGTTACGTGTCCCAAACCAAAGACTAAGTTAGGGCCGAAAATGGATAATGTCACATTTAAACGAAAAGGAAATCTTTGAGGTGAGCGTATGAGAGGTGAAATTAGCATTAGCCTAGTTGGACATAAACCGGTCGGGTCCGAGTAGACGTGATATAAGACGGGACGCATTCACTGTATCGCTGGCTGCTGGTGCGTTATTTAAATGGTCCATGCACTACTACTTCACAGAGAAGCTTCTCCGTCTACATTGCCTCGACGAAAAAAGCAGCCTTTCTTCCCGCAGGACATCGTTGTGGTGACATAAGCCACCCAGCCATGGATCTGCTGGAGTGTCCGCTCTGTCTCTTCCTGATGTGCGAGCCGGTGACCATGTCGTGCGGCCACACGTTTTGCCGGAGGTGCGTCGGCAGCCACCTCCCGTCCAAATGCCCCGCTTGCAAAGTGAGGTTAAAACAAAGAGAGGTGAAAGGCATGAAGAACAACGTTTTGCTCATCGGTGTCGTTGAAAAGTGCTGCCCCGACGAGACCAGAATGACGTGCCATATTCAGGAGAAGCTCAAAGCCAACGAGTTCTCGGAAGCTTTACGCATCACGAATGAGGGGCTAGACTTAGGTAAGGGACGCATGCAAGGCACCATTACAGCTGCAGGCACTGCACAGAAGTTTGTCAGATGTGTACCTAGGCTTCACTGCTGAAAGGATTCCCACAGGGCAACTTGTATTGACAATTGACATATTTGCTTAAGAGCACATTGCAGTGAAACAAGAAGACAGAAAAGTTTGTGGTTCCACTTTTGCGCTCTGCACACAATCTTGGCTGATTTCCAGTGATGGTGACAGATAGTGCGTCCCTTGAACAGAGAACAGGGGATCTATGCACAGTAGTGAGATACAGATCTAATGACATAATGGAGGAAACATGGTGTCTCAAGGATTTATTGTATCTGCTATTGATGACCTGAATGCATAACTGGGTCAGTTATCTTGTCTTGTCTTGTTTTCCTCTGTGTGCACATTGGACCATTTAGGCAAAACAACAAACACTAATGTCTTTGTGCGGAATAAGAAACATGAAATGGGAAAGTTAACATGCACGAGTTTGGTAAAGCATTTTTGCTTCTGCCTTAGTCACACACAGTATAAGAAGCAGTAACAGCAGCTGCAACAGCTGTTGTCTGGGGAAAATATTGGACACAGGCCGAGACCATTTCTGTTTCTAGAACAGGCTTTCTGTACACTTTTGCAGTCAGAAACCCATGCACATAAAAGACGCGATATTTTCAGAGCTTAGAGAATACCTTAGATTCATAAAATAACCTTGCAAACATAACTTTTCTGCCACCTAATCTGTGCAGTCACTTATCTACTGCACTTGCCTTTTGCTGGTGTAACTGACCTTATTTTCTCCATGCAGCAGCGAGAAAGCAAAAGGGACAAATTCTGCCCTAGATGAGTTTATCTCGTCAGTAGGCGTCCTGGGGATCGTAGGAGTGTTTGTGCCTCAGTGAATCAACGTACCGTTGAGTTAACCTACATGTTTTCCATCTCTGCCAATCCAATTAAACACTGCTGCTTACCATCCTCCAGCACTCTCAAACCTTGTGTAATGATTGTCCAGGAAGATTTGTGTGCAGCAATTTTAAAGTTGTCATTGGAGGTTTAAGGTTGAGCCTGGTCATTTTCCTTTAAAGATTTCATAATGTGGCCATTGTCAAGCCCTTAGACTGTGTAATTAAAGCCTTGGTATATAGTAAATGAACATGACTTGACTAGAGCAACGGCTTTAGGTAGCAGTCACTCTTTGAGCCTTGAATACATTCACACACATATTAATTGAAGCATTTCATTTACTTGAGACATAAACTTCAATATCAACAGAAAAAGTTTATACATGCTTTTTGAATTTCACTTTCTGTTTCGAGCAGTGGGCTGAAACATAAAAAGTTACATCTTGTATGTCACCAGTACTGAAATGGGAAGTGATTGTGCGTGTACAACATTTATGTAAAAGTATGTACACAATTCACAGTGCTAACTTTGGGAGTTTGTCCTCTCCTGTTTACAAATCAAACCTGATGCATCATCAACACATGCAAATTCTGTTTTGGGTACAGATAGACCGGTCCTATTGTTATTCTCTTATGATACCAGTTCCAGGATCTACACTCCTTATTTACCAGTATTTTGTACCAATCTCGGATCTGTAATTATATATTAATTATATTGTTCTATAAGGCTTAGGAAAATGAGATTTCTAATAGCAGTGACTCAGAAGGAGTATTTGATGGGGATCAGTCATGTCTTGCCAATGCATGACCTGTTTAAGATCAGTATCAGTGCCAATAACAACCCAGTGCATCAGGTCTGTGGTTTACAAGTGGATTTATGTCTCGTTGCAAGGACAGCGTCACTTCATACGTTACCTGTCATTGCATGTTTGTTGTTTGCGTGAAAGAGGTGTGTTAAGGTGAGTCTAAGCATTAAGGCCTTGCCTCTTCAAATGTTGTACAATGCTGCACGAGTTTCGTTTTGTCTCTTTCTCCCTTTCTTACCCTTCTTCCTGTTTCATGCATCCTCAGTTCCAGACGATCAGAGTCTGAAGGCGTACAGAGCTGAAGCTAACTGGGGCCTGTTGCGTTTCTCTGACGCTCTGACAGACCTCGACTACCTCTGCTGCCTTCGTCCCAACTGGACTGAGGTAAGAGACAGGACAGTTTTGGCCAAAGCTTTTTTTTTTTCTACGCAGCATCAACAAGTCTGTTGTACTTCCATGAACGATACCAAATTTAAAGCTTTCATTTTACTCCAGTTCACCTTTAACTTCAGATGTATTTCGTGGGTTGGTTTTGTAACATGCATGTAACAGCACACATATAACCACAGAATAAAATGCCCTGCCTTCTTTATTTATCTTGTTATATTTTAACGTAATGTGCAAAGCTGACCCCTTTTACAGAGATTGCATCTGATTTTATTGATGTGATGTCATTCATAAAGTTATACAAAAGAGCTACTTATGTCATAATGTCATTTAATCACGTTGTGCCAGTGGGTGCCCTACTGCTAATGCCGAAACGCCTACTGTATATAATAATTTATATTGTTTGCTTTTATTTCCAGAGATTTCAATTGTAAATTTCACATTACATTAGATACATTATAATAATGACAAAAGGAGGCAAGAATCAAATAAATATCATCATACTGCAAGATTATTTGTATGAACGTCTTGATGGGGTTTCGTTATAGAATTTCTCCGCAATAAGATGCTTTACATGTGTCATTCACTTTTACAGGCAGTGATGAGCTGATTGTGCTGTTGTGTTTGTGCAGGGCTTCTTTCGTAAAGGGAATGTACTGCTGGAAATGGGTCAGCAGACGGAAGCCCTCATCCAGTTCCACCATTGCCTAAAACTTCAGTCTGACTTTGTTCCTGCAAAGAGCCAGATCAAGAAGGTTTGTTTACATCACCGACCGTTCATCGGAGGGGAGGTTCATGTGCATGTACACAGATAATGTCAGATAATGTTTGTATACAAGTGGTTTTTAAAGAACATCGCACCTGAGCCAGAAGCCAGACTTACCATGCATGGTCGTCTGCTCTGATTAAAGACTGTTTCAGTATGTGTGGGTGCAGTCTATGGTTATTATAAGTATAGATTGTCCTCTTCTTTGGACTTTGCTTTTAAGTTTGTTTTTATTTCAGTCTAGTTTTAGGTTGTGTTTGATTTTTGTAGTGTGAATTTATTCTTCTGTCTTATATTTTATTATCTTGTTGTTATTAACACTATTGTAATTTGTAGTAGTATTGGTAGTGGTGGTGCTTGTAGAAGTATTGATACCGTTTTTTAAAACTACCACGATTGTGTCATTCAAGCAATAAAAACATCATAAAAAATATAAAATAGTTTGCATGCATGTTACATGCAGCATTTTGGAATTACAACAGCAATCTAATGTTTACAGGCACGTTAAATTTTTAAATGCATTTCCATTCACCAGACTGATTTTTTATCACCTTTTTTAAGTTAATCTTATTCTACAGCACTGGTACACGTTTATCTTCACACCTTTATGTGACTCGTTTGTGTTGTGAAATGGATTCCAATGGCAGATCCTGGAGGCAGAGGGCATGGCAGTGCCAGAGGAGGTGTCTTGCATGCTGCAGGTGGTGTCAGAGTACTTGAAAGAGCCCTGCCCTATTACCAGCCTCAGCGGCTCGCAGGGGCCAACACACCCTGAGGGCCTCAAACATCCACCTGGAGACAAGGAAGAGGGTAAAGGGAGGAGAGATGCACACCAGGTAAGCTGTTGAAGAGAGCACACTTTACTGCTTAGCTTTGGAGGTGTTTGAATGTAACTATACCTGATCCGACTGGGTTTCTTTTGGGCTCCAAGGTGAGACATGACACGGGTACTGAGTGCTGCCTCAGCCTCTGCCAAGCTGTTTCCTTCCTCCCTGCTGCTGAAGAGGACGAGGAGATGATGATGAGGAAAGAGGAAGGGCATGGCAGGGGTACGCTGACACACCCAATACAAACACTTCTTATGAGTTGACTGTCATCTTCATCATCACCGTCCTTATCATCTGTCATTGTCACAACAAACAGCTTTACCACAACACTCAATAGATGGTTTGAAATTGTATAATAATTGCCACTTCTTCTTCTTCTTCTTCTTCTTCTTCTTCTTCTTCTTCTACTTCCTTAATTCATAATAAAGCTTGAAATGAACTGTTTTGTGTTCTCTCTCTCTTTCAGGTGAAAGTATTCACTGCAGAGGGAAATCTCTGGGTGTTCTCACTGTGTCGGACTTTGAGTGCCCTCTCTGCATTAGGTCAGTGTCCTGGAGTACTCGATCCACTCAATAATGCATTGCTGTCTGCACCTCGTCTTCTGTGGAGCTGTAGATCAGGCTGTCTGTTCTCACTCTCCCCTCTCTCTCTCTGGTTGATGTACACAAATAATCCCCACTCTACACACACATATCCAGTACAACTAGCATGAATATCCTTCCTCTGATAGGCTGTTTTAACTAAAGCTTATGTCTTTCTCTGTTCTCTGAAGGTTGTTTTTTGAACCAGTCACAACTCCCTGTGGTCACACCTTTTGTAAAAACTGCATAGAGCGGAGTCTAGACCACAACCTCCGCTGTCCACTCTGCAAACAGCCGTTGCAAGAGGTAACCACCTGCAGTGACTCTCATATTTCTGTTTTCAACTGAATGGAAAAATGCCCTGTTTTTAACTTGTGAACATCTCCACTTTAAAAGCTGATTAATTATTGAAGCTTTGTTGTTGCCACCAGGTTGTGGTCTTCAGGAACCAAATTTAGCTCAGTCAGGGTCAGATTGATCTCATTTCTCTGTTTTAACTTTGTGACAGTTTGGTAAAAATGATTATTAACTATTCATAACTGATAACACTTCATACACCTTTCATCTCCTAACATATTCACATTAACATGACAAGAGAACTTCCTGGTTCCTCACTCCTATAGTTTACCTCTGATAAATGATCGTATCTATAGATAAATAACACTATTTTGTATGCATTTATCTCCATGCACACACATTGAGACCACATTTAAATAAAACACTATATTAAAAAATCTATATTTTTGATATAGATTTCTCTCTATATGTTTATATCCAAAAATGCACCAAAGTGTTAACTACAAATTTGTATGATTGTGTTTTAGTATCACTATTGGGTCCGTTGTTCAGTCCCTCCCATTCTTGATATGATATCTCTGTAATGCTTTGAAGGAATCTCAAATTTGGTTTCAAGTGTTCCTGTGGACTCAAAGATGAAGTGATTAGATTTTGGTTGACAAAGGTTAAAGATCAAGGTCATTGTGACGACTCAAATCACCCTGTTGGCAATACCTCAAGAATTCACACACTAATTAATCCCGGGCTGGTTGGCAGAGCCGTACAACCGTGAGGTGGTAATTGTAGTTTTATTGTTGGAATACAGTGGGTTGTTTGAGTATTATCTTATTGTAAATGGTTGCTGATAACCTGCTCTCACTCTTCTCTTCCTAGTACTTCAAAAACAGGAAGTACAACCCCACAGTTCTGCTTCAGGACATCATGACCCACCTTTTTCCCTCACAATTGGCTGAGAGGAAACAGGTCCATGATGCTGAGATGGCTGAACTGTCCAAGTAGGCACCTCTCAGTTGAACATAATACAATCTACTGTGCACTCCAGGATTTATTGCAGCAATCCTCCAGACTCTCTCACTGATTTCTCCTCTGTCGCTTCCTTTGCAGTCTTACTAAGGACATCCCTATATTTGTTTGCACGGTGGCCTACCCTGGAGTTCCCTGCCCCCTGCACATCTTTGAGCCTCGATATCGGCTGATGATGCGTCGCTGCATGGAGACTGGCACCAAGAAATTTGGCATGTGCAGCTATGAGCACGGCAAAGGGTATGCAACACACCCTTCATATTTCTCTCTAACGTATATGTTTTGTTCAATTATCCAGAGCAAGTCACTTATTTGAAATTTGTGGATTTGGGTAGATAATGATCTGCTAAATTGAGTCACCTAAAAATTGAACCCGATATGAAGTTAGATAAAGTCCCTGTGCATTTACACAGGTGTTTACAGTTATTTTGACCAGACTCTCTGGACATGGAGAGATCATGTTTGACATTTCTCTAACTGTGAAGCACACAGCAGGCTATGTGGAGTCTGATGATTGTCAGTGGTACAGCAGGCAGCACAGTGGGCAAAGCTTAAATCAGTCATACAGTATGTGACCCTGAGGGGGTGGAAAATAGCAGCATGGTCACCAATCTGCCACAAGATCTGCTGTGTATCTTCATCCTCCACCAGACATTTGTTGCTAGCCCCACTGTGTGTTGCCTTGGTATTAATTTCACAGTAGAACTGCTGGTGTAAAATTAAATTACAACTTATAATGTTGAATTTAAACATTTCATTTCTGCACATCATTATATTGATTATGTAATTTTATAAAGCTCCTGTTGAAGGGATTTACAACATCACAGTGTACCCCCTTTTATACACTTAAATATGTCAATAAAACTTTTGAGATTAGGTCTGTCTCTCACTGTTACATAAATGGCAATGGCCTGACATAAATGGGAGGTTGTAGCCCTGCCTAACTCACTATGTGTAGTGTTGCAGTTCGATTTTCAAGCAGAGCTTTCCCCACCTTTGATAAATCACAGGAAGGCAAATACCAAAATTCTTATTATACTATAACATTACAAAATATTAAAAGTAAATAATTCTTTACATCACAGTGCCCATTTTTTGAGTAATGTCACAAATATGACATTCACATAGGTTTTTAGTCGTACAAACATGGGATTCACGCTTTTGTCTCATGTGCCGTAGGTTTGCAGACTATGGCTGTATGCTGGAGATCCTCGGCCTGGAGCTGCTGCCTGATGGACGGTCCTATGTGGACACTGTGGGTGGCAGCAGATTCAGGGTGTTAAAGAGAGGTCAGAGAGACGGCTATCACACCGCTGATATAGAGTACCTGGAGGATCTCAAGGTCAGCATCTTCAAATCACAAACTATAAAAACACTTTAAGAAGAGACACACTGAAAATGTTACTGCTAGAGCACTTGATCACTGAACCTCTTCTCTCTCCCCCTCGCTCTCGCTCTCTCTGTCCTGTCTTTGCGTCCTCTCTGTCCCAGGTTGATGGAAGCGAGTTGGAGCTTTTGCAGCACCTCCATGACAGTGTGTACCAGCAGGCTCAGGACTGGTACCAGCGCCTGGGCAGCCGTATTCGTGAGCAGATCAACAGACAGTATGGCACCATGCCGGAGAAGGAGGAAAACATTCAGGTTGGCTCCTTAACCTAATTGTAACAGTAGCTGTAACCTTTCACCTCTGTAACATCCCATGTCCATTATAGTGTTTTGTTGTCCATTGCTGAAATGATGTTTCCTTACTGACTATAGTAACATTAATAATAACAATTATTATTATTATTACTATTATTTAGATAGGCCTTTGTAGGTGTTTTTTAACTTGAAGTTTTCCACAGTCATCAGAGTCATTCAGGCTAATTGGGATGTTTTAATCCATTCTGTTCAAACCATTACTGCAAACCAAAGCCAACCATTGTTTTTTTTTGTTTTTTTAATTCATAGTTGAGTTTTACCTGTGCTCCAGGTAGCCATGGTTTTATTCATTTCAGTATGGAATGAAAATGAATTTGCAGAGATTTCAGACTTGTTTTTCAGACTTCTTTACACAGATGATAATGTGTTCTTTTATTTTTTGTCAAAGTTCACTTAGTGCAGACATTTCCAATCAAACTGCGCTCAGAGCTCCATCATGGCACAGTAGTACCATTAATTTAGAAAGTAATAAAAACAGACATTATGTTCATAGAGATAGGATCTGTACAAGCCACAAACTTTCAGTGAACTAATTGGAAATCTTTGGCTAGTTGGAAGTTGAGAAAAACACAGCTTAGAAATTGAAAACATTAATGTCAGGTGATTTCTGCTGAAAGGACTAACTGGCTTGTATGTTACTGAAGGCATTTTCATGGTAAACAAGGTTATATTTTTCTGTTCTAATCCTTTTGAATTGTCTTATAGGCCTCGTCCAACGGCCCAGCCTGGTGTTGGTGGCTGCTGTCTGTCCTCCAGCTGGACCCTGCCTATCAGACCACTGTCCTGTCCCTGACCTCACTCAATGACCGCCTGGGACACCTCCGCCTCGTTCTTGAGTACTTCTCTCAGAGCTAGACCCCACAGAACAGTGGTACTGTGGCTCCAGCCAGCTGAGAGTCAAATATTACGCACACACAGACAAATGGAGTGAAACCAATGAATGCACTCACACCATAGTGTCTGAGGGTTGGGGTTTTTAACTACTCTGAATCATAGAGGGACTTTTAAAATCACAGCTCAAGGCCAAATCACCTGGTCGAAAGCAGAAAGATAGTGATTTTATGCTCTTTGAGTTTGCATTTGTTATCTTTCGTACAATATTTTCTTCCCTGGGAATTCAAGAGGTTTCAGAATACTTGCTGTAACAGTGGGAACTGCGGGATTGACCAAAGATGTTTCTTATTTAAGGTCATCAAAAGTGGTTAATTATTATTTGTGGATAAACTAAATCTGTTTATTTTCTAAATAATTTTCCTGAAGATCGACACTAGGTGTCACTGTTTCTCCAATTATGACAAACATGAAGACAGCATCAGCCAAGCTAGTACAGTATGCTGTACTGCCATGTGTTGCCTGTTCAAATAAGACTCTTTGCATTAACATAGTTAAGTTGGAAGTGAGAATAAACATTAACATTACTACACTATTTGTAGAGAATTTTTCAGGACTATGCACATCAAAGGATTAAAGTCCATGTGTTGCAGGTAATCATTTTGGATCCCCTGAGTGATTGTCATTTGCTGGAGAGCCCCACTTGTACTGCTTGCATTTTAGTTGCATTTATTGGCCTTGATAGCAATTGACTGGCTCATTTTACGTACTGAGTAATGTTAAAAGATCCCTATTTAGTATTATAGTATATATTGCAATAATAATTTATAGTGTCTCTTGGACCAGCAGCATGTGGAGGATGTTTTTTAAGGAATTAACTATCTTTGGATGCTGTTTGTCATCATCTGGTAGAAAAAGTCTTCTGTGAAATTCTGAAAATGAGGAGATGGGGTCAGTGAATAGGCGAATAAGCTTTGTTTTACAGTATGAACCTTTGTGATTGTGCGTGTTGATGGTCAGGTATGGATACAGCACTGTATGTATGTCTGTCCGCTGAAAAGACGTCATTTGAAGAAGAAGTCAGAGTCATTTGTCAACTTCATTAGCTGATGTGTAGGCCACACACCTCTGGCCTCTACTGTGTCTCCCTGTCTGTTTGGCCCCTCTAACACCAGCCATGGTGCCTCTGAGTGCCTGGGCCAACTCACCTGGAGACCTGCAAGTCTTAGAGTTTCTCCATGACACAGAAGACGGACTGTGTGATTTTTGCCATTGATTCTGGTTGATATAGTGCTACATTCCATAGAATGTAAAAGCTGCAATGATACCTGTAGTTAATGTACAAACAAATACGGGCTAAACTGGGTGAAAGAAAGAGCTTTTTTTTTTTTTTTTACTTTGATATATGTGCCATAAATATTTCTATGCTGTGTGTTTTGTAGGGATAGTTAACTGAATAGTAATTGTGTTTCATGTTTGTCTACAGCACAGACTCTGACTTTAGGCTTTGATCCTCATGCCTTTTGTGTGGTGGATAGTGAACTACCATCTTTTCATGGCCAACATATCACTTTAAACAGTCAGAATTAGTCCAGAAAACACACTTAAAGATACAGCACAGTTTAGTGTGACATTGTGTATGTAGCTTAGAATAAAAGGGGTAATCATGAGACTTGATATGCACAAAAGTGTCCCACTGAAGGACAAACTAATGGATAGACAGATGGGTACTGGGGCAGCATTGGTTCCCCGAATAACAAGCTAATCTCTGAACTATGACTTGGGAACTAACATTTTTTTTAAGGAGAATAAACAGTTTTTACCATCTTTTAACATGGGGTAATGGATTTTGAAGTTTTTGAAGCAATCTGGGAATAAGAACCAGAGTCTGAGACTTAAATGTGCCAGTTACCGTGACATGTCTCGGTAACTGGCACTGTTGATTTCTGTTGATTTCACTGAAAAAAAGCATCATGCAAGCATCATAAAGGTCAGTTTCCTGCTACCAGACCATGATTTAAGCTTACTCAAATCAAGAAGGGATTGAAATTCTTATAGAATCTTTTGAATAAGGCTTTATGGTAAACACATGACAGCAATACATGATCACAAGTCCATGGCCACTGAGGTGGATTTTACTCCCTTGTACCACTTCTTGTTAGAGAAAACCATATTTTTGCACAGTGAAATGATTTTGTGTGTTGTGTTCTCTCATGCTCAGCTGCAGTTTCTCACTCACCTTTCTCTGTTTTTTAAATCATGCACATTTCTTTGTGTCACTTTCATTACCTAAAGATACAGCCTTTCATCGACTAAAATGGCGATGCTCTGTATGTTGATCACTACGCAGGCCTAACAGTGGTTTATCTCTGCACCAGTGTGCTATAATGCTTCATATATTTGACAAATCAATTATTTCACCCCTGTGTTTTTGAACAATTTGTCAACTTAGAGTTAAATTTGCCTATAACCTTTTAATAGGTTCAACTTAAATGTTGCTAATGTATTTTGCCCCTTTTAAACCTTGGCAGGCGTCTGTTAGCCACAGTCACACTATAATAAACTATCAGAAAATGTCCTCTAACACAGTTAAAACATTTTGCACTGAATCCACATTTTCTCTAATACAGAACACAGTGACTCGTTCTTGGCAGCCATTCTTTGTGAGAACGAATCTTACACTTGTGTACTCGGCAAAGGCTGTGAAAAGCACAATGGTTTCCTGCCATGTGCTGCAGCTTTGCAGTAAACGTTGGCTGATGTGGTCTGATGGTCAGTGGTCTGTGGGCTGTGTGTTAACTACAGACATACCTGTTATTCTCTGCACAAATACCTCCATGGTAGTATATTTAAAGCCACTGAAACTGACGCAGTTCCTAGCTTGTTTTATTTGTATTCATTCCTCCACCTCCAAGGCAACAGCAGAAAATTACCTTGATCTGATTATTGTTTATTTGCTTGCCCCCTGGATGACTTTTTAAATGTTATTATGAATAAAGCTTATGGAAGCAAATTCTGCATTTTCTGGATTTAATGTGCCTGTTCTGTGTCTGAATGATTTGAATGTTCTGCCACCAATTTTTTGGTCATTAAGGTGATATTACAAGCCAAATGGAAGGGGTGGGATCTATTGCAATTCACAGCATGTGAGAAATTGGTACAGAGGAGGGGTGATGGGAGTGAAACATGCCTCACATACTGATAGAAAGACACTTTGGCATGGAAACAGTTATAATTACTGGGAGAACTGAAGTCCTGCAGCTGCAGCAGAATGAAAGAAGCCTTGGGTTTGCTCTTGTGGATAGAAATTAAAATTAGAATGGATAGAATGGGTATTCCCATTGAATGTCCAATGGGATAATATTTTTAGATTTACTGCCAAGATTTTTATAGTATAGTCACAGAGATAAGGCAGGGGTTACAATAGTAAAGTTATATTTTTATTGTTCTGTACTTTAATGGAGAACATGTCTGAAATAGTATATTTCAGGTGTAAAGTTGTTGAGATTTAAACAGTTACTGTTGATTATACAATCCAACCAGTTTGTAATCTGTGAGGAAGACACTGCAAAGTGTGATCCTTGCATAAGCACAAGCAGAAATGTTAACAAATACTGTACACAAAAACAAGTCTGCAAATATATGCTATAAACAAAGTTTCCACCAGGGGACAGTCTGTAGCTGTGGGAGGACAATAGAGTGTTGCACAAATGGATTCATACTTTACAAACAAGAAGAAATCTCCTAAGAATGTGGCTTTTCCGTTTCTAGCAGTGATCATGTTAGCGTCACAGATCGGGTCAAAAGAGAGACTCTGGCTGGTAGGGAGAGTGAATCACATGAAACAAGCTGGGAGGAAGTAGTCATTTCCCATGCAGCTACAAAAGGACAGAAATTAGAGAAAGTCAAAAAGGATGAGTGAGTGTTGGCGTGCATGAGCTACACTCCTCTATGAACAAGAAGGAAAAAAAAAAAAAAAAAACAGCGTTGCAGAAGTGAGGCACGTTTCATGCCAACATCCTCTGCATAGGAAGCAGGCAGATGAAAAGAGGTTTCACTGGCTTCAGCGGGGTTCTGTAATGCAGCTCAGCGTCTACATCAAAGCCCATTACATTTGAAGAATGCCACAGCTTTTCTGTACTAAATTGATCCATCGGCTTGTGCTGACTCCCTGCTTGTGTATGACTGAGTAAGGATGACAGGCGTTTTGTAGGAGTTATCACAAAGGGGGGAACCGGCTGTGTGTGCGTTTGTGTGTGCGTGTGTCTTTGGATATGTATGTGTCTGCTGTTAAGAGGACCAAATTTCCTCACAGGGATAGAAATGTGAAAAAAAAATCCTCCCCTGAGAGGATGTCTTGACAAGTTTTGGGTTACAATTTAGGTTTGGGGATTAAAATTGGAATTTGTGTTAAGTGAGGGTCAAGGTGAAAAATACAACAGAGAGAATAGTTTCAATGTAAGTCCTGAAAAGCATATTATAAACGAGTGCGTGCATGTGTGTGAATCTTTAATAATTATCCTCCATAATTATGAAACAACTCATTTGGGTCTCCACAAAAATAGACCAGTCTGCTCTCTGTGCAATATAAAATAACAGCAAGGGAGTCACAGAGAACATCAGAGGATGAATGCAGCTCTGTTGTCATAGGAACAAAACCGAGCCTGGCAAACCTCAATGTCAAGAGCAATATTATCAATAAGGAAAATGTAAAACTTTGTCTTTGAAGTGAAAAGCATTTTGTTTACCTTACGCAGCCTGAAAGACAGCACGCAGGGAGCTAATTCCCGCTGATATAAGTGTGGTGAATTGAAGCAGAGTGAAGAGGAGAGAGAGATAGTGGCAAAGAGCTCAAGTTGCCAAATCTGTGTGTGTGTGTGTGTGTGTGTGTGTGTGTGTGTGTGTGTGTGTGCGTGTGTGTGTGTTCTTCCGTGCTCAATGCCCCTCTTCTGTGGAGGATTACAGTTTTCTCTGTGTGTGTGTGTGTGTGTGTGTGTGTCAGTAAGTGTGATGTGTGTGTTCTCCTTTGGGTCTGGGCTTGACAAACCTTGCTTGTTTCTGTCTTTGTATAATCCCCCTGAGTCTCAACATGATGATAAACCCATGAGTATACTCTTGTGTGTCAGTGCCTCTGAGAGCCAAGGTAAATATACTGGCCACCTGCCTCTGCTACCATGGGACACATCATAAATACCCCGATATAAAGAAACACAAGAAATCCTAAAAAAAAAACAAAAAACAAACAAAAAAAAAACACAGACTAAGACACTGGAACCAGAAAGCAATATTGTGTTGCAGGATTATGTAACAAAACTCTTTTCTTTCTTCTTCTTCTTCTTTCTACTGAAAGCTCTTACTCAACCCCCCCCCCCCCCTCCCCTCGAGGAAGACACTTGATGAATCAAGCCTTCAACTTAAGATTTGTGAGGCACACAAAATAATTTGACCTTCCATGTTGCATGATTGATAGTTTAACTTCTCAGAAAAGATGGGTTAGCTCCTTTGCCCCTCTGCAAAATAAATATCTGAGGCAACACTGCCACAGATTGAATGGGTTAGAGGGAAAAATAATAAAACATGGGGGCCCTTCTGTATTCTGGTGATTCCTTGTTAAAAGGAAAAAAAATGCAAAAACAAATGAAGCAGATCGGGATCACCTGCTGGGAGATGAAGGACAGGAGAAACAGGAAGTGGGGTGGGGGGGGGGGGGGGTGGGAGGGGGGTGGGGGGGGGGGGGGTAGGAGCGTGGGGCACTGCAGGAGACATGATGTCATGCAACGGGCTCACTGATTCGTAGCGTTACTGCCTGCTGAGATCCACACCTGGCCGTGGGGCTCCTTTCAGATGGTCCTCACAGTTGTATAAAGTGGCCTGTGTGCGTGGTGTGTTGCTTGTTTATATATTTATATAAACATGTACCTGAAGGACAGAGAGAAAGAGCCAAATTTAATAATGGCAGGTCATGCCCAAAGACAGTTTGTAATAGCAATGTGAGTGTGTGTATGTGTGTGTGAGTGTGTGTGTGTGTGTGTGTGTGTGTGTGTGTGTGTGTGCATTCTTGATTCTCCATTTGTATGCTGTGTGGTGTGGGCAATAGGTGTTTGAAAGTGTGTTTCCATGTGTGTCCAAGGCCAGTGGTATGCTCCAGGCTAAATTTAAGTCAGTGCATTTGTACAGACTAAATTTTTTCAACCAACAAATGGCGCCATATTTAAATTCGCCCACAGCAACGTGGGCAAGCCAGACAAGATCACCTTATTTTTTACTTCAATTAAGTGTCACGAGAAACTTGTCAACAATGTGATCTGGCTGAATTATTTCAATATTTTTTTTTATTGATTTATGATTCATCTCTTTCCATTGTATCCTCAAAATGTGACTCTCAAGTTCCTCAATCTGCACATCAAACCTCACTGACCCACCAGTGGGTGAGTTGATGCAAACTCATGCCCTGCAACCAAACAATGTTCGAACCCCCAGAGGCTCATCTTAAATTGTAGTGGAGAGCCTTTCCAAAGATGTCAAATATGTCAGTCGGAATTCTGTGGAAATATGTAAAGCAATGCACAATGCCTCTTGATGGAAGAGTAGCTACAAAACAAGCTATTAGCTATAAAAACATGGACTCTTAGGTTATTTCACTCGGCGTGAACATCATATACAATCAATGGAGAGTTAGAACAAGCTGCTTCCTTATTATTGTGATTATTTTTCCAACCTTGAAGCTATAGTATTATTATTCTGCTAGGTGCAGCATTTTAGCATCTTTCAGCTCATTGTTTTGGTTTTACAGTCCAAAACCTTACTGTTCACCAAAATGAACACCAGCCCTGTTGTAGCAGACACTTGCTTCCAGTTAAACACAAAAAACAGAAGCTCTCACCAAATGTTTACTACCTGCCAAGCACCAAACAGCAGACAAAGTTACTGCTAGCTAGTTGCTGCATTGCTAGCTACATAGCAGTTCACTGAGCATCTAAAGAGCCAGATACTTTCTATAAGGAGTTAGTGGAGGCCAACACCGAACCAAAAGGAGAGTAAATAATGGACTTATATTGATCAGGTCACCAGAAAAATTCTAATTGATGCTAATATTGTTCTGCAAAAACTGTTTGCTAACGAGTTGGCCATATCAACTTTACTGTTGTGTTTACAACTTGTTCTGCAGTCTGCCAGTGTCCCAACAAGTGGAAT
Source organism: Trachinotus anak (assembly GCF_046630095.1). NCBI lineage: Eukaryota > Metazoa > Chordata > Actinopteri > Carangiformes > Carangidae > Trachinotus > Trachinotus anak. Next base: position 20,249,389 of record NW_027273872.1, on the reverse strand, counting down.
ATTACTGCTTCAAGGGAAAAAGGGGGGAAATGTCCAGGCTTCAAACCAACAGACCACAAGTGGCTGTGCTGTATACAGAAGCATTTCAAATTCGTCGGTGGGACCAGGAATATGAGAGTTTGATTCCTGTGAAGTAAGGAAGTAGAGAACAAGTGAAACCAGACTCTCAAAGTTTAGCATACAGTTCAGAAGGCAAAAGATAGATATCTGCTTAAAGGAAAGGAAGCAAGGAGACATATGGGAGAGATAACTTTTGAATAATTACCATCTGAATAATGAAAAACAGTGTGTCAGATCATATCTACAACAAGTTCCAAGACAGTGGAGATGATAATGATCGCGATAAAGATGATGAAAGAAGGAAATAAGTAGTTGAGAGAAAGTGAGATGATGCAGTAGAAGTGGAGGAAAAGGGATTCTGTGAGGAAAATTAACTACGAGGACAGAGTGATTTAGAGGGCAGTATTTGATAAATATGCACATTTCAGTAAATACAGTGATATCAGTTCATTTCATCCCTTCACCTGGTGGTCATAATTTTCCCAGTGGCAAGTCATCATGACGTTCTCACAGGAGAGAGCGCCTCCTTGGATGAGTTTGGGATTTAAGTTTGTTGCAAAGCAAAGGTGTGACTGTGAGATAAGGAGACGCCTGAATAGAAACAGCAGAAGCCAAAGCTGTGAATGAGATCATATTTATTGTGGAGCCTGCGGGTCTTATCATTACAGTAAGTCCTGTAACAAAGGAACAATATCCAGCTGCAGGGGGAAGTGAAAAGTTAGATGTGATGTGGAAGAAGGAAAGAAAGAAAGAAAGAAAGAAAGAAAGAAAGAAAGAAAGAAAGAAAGAAAGAAAGAAATGTTATCCTGAAACATGAAATATACACACCATCAGCACAGTGACTAACTGCTTCGATATGAAACATCTCAGCATCACTGAGCACAGGGACTTTCTCAGATCTTGATGGTTGTCATGGAGGCGAAGCGGTCGGCCTTGGTTACCGTTACATTGATAATCTGCTCAGTGGGCATTTCTTAATTAGATCACTGTTGGACATAGACATCCTGTGTGTTCAGGGACAATATTTAAAGGTGTGTGTGTGTGTGTATGTGTGTGCATGCAAATATAATAATGTCTGTCTCTACATCTGTATTCAGCCTACGTCTTCCCTGAGCCTCCCTAAGGCTGCTGCACAAACACATGACGTCAGCATCTCTGGAAACAAACAGTCCTCCCATTTCTTAAATAGGCACTTAGTGTGAGCAATGAGACTAATCTGTTTCAGCTAGACTGAACTACTTGACTGAAGTCACAACTTCATGTAAAGTTTTTAAGACTCAAAAGTCAGCGTGGTCATCCCTGATAGATGAGACACAATCCGTCCCTAATGCTGAGTGACAGTGGCCTGGATCTCTATGATGCACAATCACGCCTGTCTCCGTTTCAGCAGCATGGTCCCACTCAAAACACAGCAGGTGAATAGTTAGAAGGCTGGATATACTTCATTAGAGCCACGTGTCCTGATGACCGCAGTGCGCTCAGTGTGAATGTTCATCCGAGAAAGTTTATCTTTTAGTTCAGTGTTTTTTCTAATATATATTAAGTTTTATCATGTGGCGGAGGGAACTCTGGGAGGCTATTTGAGGGAGTGCTTCAATAATGCTCTCCCACATCTAAAGAATATCTCTCTTTTATACTCCCCCATAAAGAGATGTGGAACTGCATGTGCACATTTGTGTCTGAACATTCATATGCCGCACTGTGCTTTCTGTCTGTTTTGCTGAAGGGGAACACTTAAAGAGACATATGACAACACTCACAAAGACGCAAAACAAAGATGCAAAACCATCCTAAAGCTGGAAGAAAAAAAGGCAAGAGGACATATTCAAGCACATACTGTATGTAACCATGTACACACACACATATATATATATATATATATATATATATATATATGATTGGTCTACAAGAGTGAGAGCACACACTAACATGCACACACACACGTGTTCTCTCTCACATACGCTAACACACAAAAGCATGTGCTGGAGCTTTGTGAGTGCGGTGTGTGTCTCCTGTGGGGGATTTGCAGAACATAGCAGTGAACATAGCGCAGGATTTCTGTCATCATTGAACACATGGGGAGAGGAGTCTGCCTCGACAGCAGCATTGACAGATTGCATGAATAATTTAGGAACAAAGTGAGAGGCCTCATAGACCTCTGAATCACTACCAATGACAGCTGCCTGCTCTGACTTTGGCTCTTCTCTCATCTTTTTTAATGCATATTATTTCCATAAATTCCTCTCCTTACGTTTCTAAGCTGTGTCCAGGCGCAAAGGGCATAGTCTCTGACATGTGAACAGAGGCTATGGCTTGTAGGATGAGGAAAGATGACTTTTAGAAAACAACAGCAGAGATGGCCTGGAGATAGTTTTCTTGAAGCCATGAAACCTAAAGTGCTTCATCTCCTCGGCTAAATTTATAGGAAGGAGGTGTAGAGGCGCTGGACTGGACATAAATATCAATTACAGTGTTACTGTAGCTGATAAATGGGACATGACAAAATGATTTCTAATAGATTCACACTTAAATCATAAGCATTCTGTAAAGGGTGGCAGACAGTCTTTATTGATTAGCAGTTTCCAGTCAGATATAATTGAGGGATAGTGATGAGTGGACTTGTTGATTTCACATGGATGAGGAGGAAAGGGGCTGAAGGAGAGAAGGGAGGAAACAAATATCAAATCTGGTGGAAAATACTTGCTACCTGGTTGCTGCATTGCAGAGATCACAGAGTATCACAACAAGCTACACATCAGTGGTGTGATTCAACTTGAAAAGAAGCACAGTCATCAGTGAAGACAAAACAAAAAAGCTCGTTACTGAAGTTATGCAGAATCATTATTTACATTTGCATAAACATCACTACTGGAGAACAATAGCTTTGTTTATGTCATTATTTGACCAGGAGAAGTTCATTACAAGGAGATGCAACTCTGCACAAAACTTCATACATACTCTGATATATCAAGGCAAAGTTTTTTTATTACAATACAGCAAGCATAGACTAGAGCTAGGCTGATCTCAGCTGATATTAGCATATTGCCCATATACTTTTATTTATGCATTTGTCAGCCAATAAGTAACAAGAAACTGCAGCACAGAAATCAAACTAGGTCTGACGAAATTTAGTGTCATCTTTACATAGTTTGTTCACTGGAGCACATATACATATACATATACATATACATATATACAGTTTGTGGACATGCATGTATAACCAAACGTTGAAGTAGACAGGCGACAAACTGGCCCACTTCACTGCACCATGTTTGAATTTAAGCCAAGCTGCAGGGGTTGATACATTCACTTGAGCTCATGATTAAAGAGGGTTTAAAGCCCTGTCTGGAGTGTGTGTTTGTGTGTGTCATAGCGAGGGAGGGTGGGATATGGTAGTCAAAAAGGATTGCAGGCTGTAGCATCAGTGCCTGCAGCCTTGCTCCAAAGTGTTTGGACTGATGTTAACTTTGGACAACTTGTCCCAAGAGCAGCAACTTCAGAAGTGTAATCCAAGTCATTTCTCCAAGGCAACCAAAAACAATCAAGGTAGATACAGCCTATATTCCACTAGGCACTCTATAATCCCCATAGCCTTTATTAAAGAGTGACCTTTTTCATCATGGATTTAGAAAAAAAAAATCACCAAATCCAGTGATTTTTAAAGAAGTGATTAGAGGCAGCATTCCTGTTCCCCATGTCATGTTCAGAGGGACTAGCAGACAGACCCACTGTAATCTGCATTTTTACCCCCCTCCCTGTCCTTTTTCAAAGAGGAAGTTGAAGGTTTATTAGAGTGGGTGGCCTGTGATTGTGTTTTAATGAGAGAATGACTGCGGAGGGGAGATAAGGCACCCAGTTCAGGCTGAGAGGTCCTTGGTGGGATTAGAATAATCATCAAAAAACGCCATGTCTTTAAAAAACACACAATGGAACAGGGTCGCTCCTGTCATCCTCCACTCCTCCACCCATTCATCTCTCCATTCTCTCCATCCCTGCACCCCAGCACCAGTCAGCCAATTGACATTCCTGGGTGATGGTCCGCTGCTTGCAGAGGAATGTGACATTTCCTCTCATCACTCTCTGTACTGAGCCAAAGGTGCGGTTTTAGAGACGGACAGTGGCAAAAAAAAAAGGGGAAGAAGATGTGATAGATGTGAGAGTGTGAGGGGGCACACACACACACACAGAGAGAGAAGGAGATGGAGCAAAATAAAGAGGCATTCAACTGGGCTGAATTAATGCAAACTCATGATAATGAGTCATTCAGATACTTGCAGCATCATTAACCATCAAGATTTCAGTATTTCTGTGTTCTTGTGTAAACTTCATTTACATGTTCCCTATTTAATGTCAACAATCAACCACTGGCTTTGAGCTGCATTATGGAAATCAGCAGTATGAGTAGGATAAATATAATAGTACTTATCATTTAGGCTGCCTATAAATGTCATATGCTAATGTGACATTAAGACTTACTTGCTTTTTAGCAGCACATGCATAGACAACTGGCTGAGACACAACACTGTTGTTCACATGGTTGTCTGCATATTTTGTGTTTACCTTGAGGATTAAAAAGTAAATTATCTAATCAGCCTCTGATCTTGTACAAGATAAATATAATTCACCATGGAGACACTTGTGGTGTCAAACTTGCATTAAGTGATTTTTTTGCCACTTGGGGCGGTGGAGACAAGCTGTAAACACAACACTGACATATTATCACCGTAGACATATTATAACCTCACAAAGTTGATATGGTTATGGTGTTTGCAAACAGTTGGTACAGGACAATGTTATCATTCATTTACAGTCATCTCTCTGACTACCTGATGAATGTAAGTCTAATATTCACTCCTTTTAGCTCTGTTTTGTTCTCCACCAACACCCAAAGGAAATATCCATCTTTTTAGCTGTTAAATGTTCACTAGCTGTTCACTAACTTTGTTTTTATAACATGTGGTGGGTTTATCAGAAATTTGTCACCAAAACAAGGTGGATGAGAGCAATGGGAGGAGTAAACCAAAGCTGTAAAGTTGAGGGCAAAATAAACAAAAAAGTGAGCCGGAAAGGGTCTAAAATGGTCTTTAGAGGGCAACTGCAGTGTCAGGTGATAATTCTCTGTAGTTTTGTCACTGGGTGCATCTTCTTTTACGTGCGTGTAGTAATTTAATCCATTGTTAATATAAAAAGTTTCATTATAGCAGTTTTAATGTTGAGACCACAACAGAAAAAAACTTCCATTCGCACCCTTCCTCTACTGTGTTTAACTGCATCTTGTGGACTCAGAGTTCATTTATAACACATTAACATTTTTAAAAGCAAGTATATTTTGAGACTAATTCAATCTCAGACATTTAAATTGGATCTGAGGGGAGAATAAGATTACAATAAAATAAATTCAAAGGCTGCATTGTTAAGCAGATTGGTGTGAAACTGTGATGTGTGCTGAGAAGTTAATTCAACATCTTTCCCTCCATTTTTTAATCATCTCTCTACAGTGTTGTGAATGAGCTCGGAGCTACAAGTGCGTGGTGAAAGCAGAGTGAATTTCTGCATTAAGGACTTCTCACGGCTCTCACATGTGAATTATACTTCAGGGGACCATAAATTATGAAAAAGACAAAAGTTCAAATTTGGAGTCAAGTAAAGGTGGAGACAAAGAGAGGAAATTATAAGATATTAGTTACTTTGGGTTGATGGTTTAAAAAAAAGAAGAAAAAAAAAAGTACAATGAAGCTGAATGAACTTCAGTTGGATCCCACCTTGTTTAACTATTGTTTGATTATTGATAAAGATGGTCTGATCCAAAAGAGAAACTGAACCTGCACTGGAGAGTTTTTAAAAAAACCCCACCTCACCACTTTATCTGAAGAGCTTGTGTGGGATGAAATGTGTGAATATTATCATGTAGTTACCTTGTGTGTGAGGGAGAGAAAGTTCAAGAGGTGTCTGAGAGCAACTGCTGTTGACACCTCCATCACCATGCGTGTGTTTGCCCTTTTCCCAACCCGGCCTCACTGTTCACCCAATTATCATCTGTCTTTAATATCATTGTCCTCTGTTAGCTTAGTGTTAGTCATTAAGATCTGCGCAGAAACCTGAGGGCATTTTCAAGGTGTCAGTTATCAACAAGTTGTGATATCAGAGTCCTAAGGTGTTTAACGTTGATAGCAGCCACACAAACAGTTACAGTCACACAGCCCGAAACGCAAAAGATGCCATGGAGGATGCTGTGTAACTTTCATTCCAATTATCAAACCGAGTGAACCTGAGTGTGATAAGGTCACAAAACCCTGCATGGGGCGGGGATATGTGAACTCTGTCCAACTGGAACTCTCCCTTATTTACTGCTCTTTAAATGCTGTTTAAATCAGGCCAGCTAATCTGAAAGGCTTTACCAGGGCTGATGTGTGTGTATACAGTTTCTGACAGAGAGCGAGAGAGAGAGAGAGAGAGGGATAGTTCGTTTGCAGCCTCTCTCTACAGGCAGAGGGGGATTATGTTTCTCTGCTGTCATGTGTTCTGACATTCAGAATGTTATTAAACTTCAACAGGCTGAGCTCAGGGTTCACTGATTACTCTTACTGGGGCTGAATCCATTATTCAGGGTTTACTTCACAGTGCATGTTTACCAAAGTCACAATCACACCTGCACGCTTCACACACTGATGCATGTACACCTGCACATGTACTGCCAAAAGCATACAGTATATATATACCAGGTATATGTATATATGTATATATGTATATGTGTGTGTGTGTGTGTGTGTGTGTGTATATATATATATATATATATATATATATATATATATATATATATATATATGCAGCCTCCCTCCAGATGCTCACACACAGAGATGTACACACATTCACATCAATGCATTAAACTAAATGTGCCATTACTTCAGTAATGCATTTTAGGTAATGTGACTGTCTTGGGAAAATTTGATTTGTGTGCCTACTAAATATGCATTGGGCCTGCAGTAAGTATAAGGCTGAAATTTCAAGTTAAGGATGTTTCTACAGTGATGTGAGTGTCTTTCAAGTGAACTCTGACACTGAGAATAAGAACAGAAAAACAGTGTGTTGAAACTGAAGAGATTGCCCACTCACAGCCTCCATTAACCACACCACTGTGCATTGACTGGTAGAATGAAAAATGTCTGCTAATGTCAAAACCCTGTTCCTTTTCAGACAAATGGCAGTGAGAATGGAAGCGTAGCTTTGCAGTGAAGAGATTTAAGAGGGAAATTTTGGCCTATTGACACAAATATTGCATTTAAATGGAGGGTATTTCCTGTTCCTTGGTTTTTCGACCCTATCCACCAGAGAGATTGGCTGGGAGTCCACCTGGGTTGTGCAGGGAGGCTCCCTAACTTTGATCACTGTGGAAAGTAGCCCTGCTCCATAATCCCCTCATCTGTCATTCTGTCTGAGGCGATGTGGGCCACCATACATCTCTCCCTCACTCCTTCTCCTGCTTTCCAGCTCTTTCTGTCTCCAGCGCACCGTTTACAACCTCCATCCATCTTGCCCTCAAAGCCGCCGTCTGGCTGCGTCCGCCGAGATGGACAGATGGAAAACAGAGGGAAGAGATGCAGGATTCAAGGCGCACGCTTTCCCTACACTTCGGGTGGGCTGGCAGCAGAGCAACTTCTCTGTTCCCCCAACAATGAGGGGGCACATATCTCAAACGGGGGCAGTTAATCTTGAGAGCATCTGACTAACAGGCTCTGTCTCGTGATTGACTGTCCCTTTCAGTCAGTCCCTTGGTGACCCTCAATGCCACAGAGACGTGGAAGGCCGAGTAAAGCTCCAACTGGATAATAACTCACCATAACCTCATACATTTTCATTTACAGAGCAATATAATCGCATTACCAGTTATAAATCAACAGCTAATGGGATAAGTGAAGCCTCAAACCGTGAGCCGTGATGTGTGTACTGACCACTGAGGCGCTGAAGCAATATTTAAGAAGCTCCCGCCTCAGGCCAGTATAGTATCTGTGTGTGACCACCTGTACATGTGGTCAGAAGGTGACACTTGTTTATTCTGTACTGCAGCACAGTCACTTTGAACTGAAACAACTGACTTTTAGCTTTAAATTGAACTGTTTGCATCCACAATTTTACACAATAGACTAATTTACAAATTAACACAACTAGGAACCACTATATATATGTAAGTTTAAAATAATTCAGGGCTTTGGTGTATCTCTGTATATATTTCTCAAAATCTTGAACTATTTCTTTAAAGCATCAGAAGTGAAAAAGTGAGGATATATTTGTATACACTGCTGATTTGTTAATACAGATGCATTGAATTATACACTGTATATTAATGTTGTAGATGGTCAAGGTACAGAAAAACTAAAAAATCTAACAGCTTATACTGTTTTATAGTTCATGTCTTTTATCAAATCTTAAATCCCCTGCACACCTGTCACCCACACCTATAGGCACCTATATTATGTTGCCGCGTTAGACCTCTTCTCAGTAAAACTGTGCTTGGTTGACATGTCCCTCACCCTTCTGTTGCTTTTCAAAGGATTGTTGCAGGTGTCAGTAAACTCTGGTCAACAGCTATAGGCTGAGCTTGCCTGCAATCCAAATCCATCTCTAAGTATTTTTCTGTATAGTAATTTTGTCAAACTGTCTATTGTCAATTTTTCTATTTCGTAGTGTTTATGATCATTCTGTTTTGGATGACCGATGTGACTCATGATGTATATTTGACTTGACCTGTGTTTCAAGCTGTTTGTGTCCTTTCTTTAGAGGCATTAGCACAGTGTGAATCTTTCTTCTGACTTTTACACAGAGTTTGGAGACACCACATAATTACCAGCATAGCTCCAACCAACTTACACCTGACTGAAGTTATCACCAGTAAGGGACAATGAAAACACGTGTGTGGGTGTGCAGATCTTAACTACAATCCACCACTGTATTTGCCCCTGAAAAACTTCACCCTGCTGTGTTTTCCTAAAACTGAAGATCTATGTGTAAACGAGGCAGCAACGGTCAGCACTGAAAACTCAGTTGTTGTGTTATTTTAAATCAATGCGCTGCAGTACATAGCAAAAACTATTCAAAACGTGTATGTGTCTGTGTGTGTGTGCAGGTTACAAAGACATGCATATGTATACTTTATATTGGTATGTATTTGGAAATCAAACAAGCACTAAGACTGTCCTGAGGCGATGTCTGTGTATTGTCAATGTGCTGTTAGATGTTGTCTTCAGATCCCATCCTGCTGAGAGTGCCAGTCGCTCAGGCCCGAGGGCTGGATGGATGAGAGGCGAGAGGTGCTACATGCTATTGAACAGGGCGTCTGTCTTGCAGCATCTCTGTGGGCGCAGTATGTGTGTGTGTGCACTTTGAGCTTATGTGCACTCATGTCCCCGTCTGTGTGTGTATGTTTTTGCTCATGTATATGAGTGGAAGAAATCTCCCACTCAGAAATATGTGCAGCCACTGCCTGCAGCTGCTGGTGGGTGTATGCAACACACACACACGCACACACACACACAGAGGAACAAGAGAGAACAGAGGGGGAGGCAGGTGAATTGCAAGTGACATAAAAAGATAAGAGTCAACATTCATGAAGCTGTGTGTGACTCTGCCCTTTTGCTACAGACTGAGGCAGTTTACTCGGGCTGTTCCAATGAGGAGCGAGCGTTTCCTCCCTGATGGCAGCGAGACTTTTACTCCACTCCTCCAACACAAGCTGGCAGCAGCGTCTTCACCACTATTGATTTCCTTTCTTCCTCTATTTGGAAATACATGGCTCACATGCCAGGAGGAGACACCGCAAAAGTTAGACTACCTCTCTTTCTTCATAACAGCATTATTGAAATGCAAAGGAAGAGAAGGAGAGAGTTTGGGAACAGACCTAATTTAGAAAACAAAACACCCACAGCAAAAATCAATGAGCACCACTATGATACACAAACACCCCCCCCCCCACACACACACACACACACACACACGTACACACGTAAAATCAACCAAATTTATGACTTCATGAAAAATATTCTCACAAGGACTAGCTCCTGAGCGTACACACACACACACACACACACACACACGTCACGGACAGCAGGTAGCATCTATACTATGATTAAAAATTTAATGGAATTATTATTTAAATGTTGACGCCTTCACAGACACTGGAACTTCCTATAGCATCGGACTATATTAAGTATATTGGAGCATATCAAAACATCCTTCACGGTGCACCTTAATGAATCACAGTCCCAGGTATCCACTGACTGCAACCCAGAAACAACCGCTGAGAAGTATTAGCACCTCCAGCTAACAACAGTAACCTAGTCTTACTGCTGAGGCCAAGGAGGATTTCATGCTACACTGTTTGTAGGAGTTAACATCTTATGTAAAACATAAAAGCCTTTCACAATAATACACCCACTGTGAAGTAGTATTCTTTTCACATTTTGGACGCATTTATGTCAGGCTTGGCACAGACAATGCACTGAAATGAAAGACTCAAGACACAAGGCAGTGAGAGCAAAAACATTTCATAGCTCTTCAGCAGCGGATTTGGTCCACGAGGTAATCAGTCCAAAAATCAAAAAGACGAGGCTAAACCACAGCCCAAAGACAGAGGAACAGAATTATGAGCAGGTGAAACACATTAGGGAGGAGCAGGTAATCACACAGGTGGGAAACAGAGAGGGCAGGAAGTGAAGGAAACAAGGCAATTGTGTTTCAAAAATAAAACATGAAACAATGAGTGAAATACTAAGAATAGACAAACATGACCGTAAACAGCAGGATGGGACGTGCCTCTCTTTCCCTTATCTTACCTAAAATACTTAAGACTACCTAGCTCTGTACCACAATACAAGATACAAAAAGTATACATACACCTGAGAATGCTAACTTAAGCTAAGTTTTTGCATGGGAAAAGCAGCTTCACCTCTTTTTTTAAACTTACTTTTCGTGCAGTATCATGCAGCCATCAAGCTCATGTCAAGGTCATCTTGGAGTTTTAAAATGACTCAGCTTGAAACATTAAAAAAAACCCCGTGGAAAACAGCTTTTTCGACCAACTGGCTTTCGTTTAATTAGCTAGCTAGCTACAGCTGATAAAATCTGCTCCGTGTGTCGCCAGCTAGAAATGAGAAACCTGCTACTGTCAAAGTGGGTCAGTCATTTCAGAAATCGCTAAGAAGTTTTAGTGTTAAATCTTTCTCCATTACCAATGTAAACCGCATATGTGCATTATGAGAATGGAAAGCCTGGCAGACTAATTAAATGGATGTGGGGCTTGGTAAATGGCTAATTTAATGTTAAAAAGAAATTAATTTTTGGTTTCCATTCTTTAGGTGATGGCCTCTGTGTAACAGGTCCACTCAGGAGGCTGGAATATGTTGCACATCGTACGTGTGTGAGTGACCCCACACCTGTGTTTGTCTAGGTGTTTTGGAAACTAGACCTGTTGCTGATGTGTGTGTTTATTACTGTGAGTATGTACGTGTATGTGTGTGTGTCTACTTGTGTAGGTATGATGTTGCTGCTGCTCATGAACAGTTCTCTAATAAGACACACAAAGTGTCTGAGAATCTGCACCTGGTCACAATTAACCGGCATTCAATCTAAATGACTCCAGGCTAGAACAAGGCACTCCCCCATGTACTTGTCTTTTCTTTCTCCCGGTCTCTTTTGTTTTGCATACTTTCTGTTTTCCCATCGAAATTTCCTCTTCACTCACACGTAACGTTTGTGCTGCCTTCACCACCATCATTGCACCTGCTTCATTATTTCACTGTTGAAGACATCTTTTTTTTTTTTTTATTGAACTCCTGAAGACATTATAGTTTCAAAGGACACCATAATTTTAGGATGTGATTTACTGGTCCTCAAAGATCCAGGACAGGTGACGCATCCAGATTTAATTTTAGATAAGGACTAATTACCTGGGCTCTTAAAACCTGGGGACATGATTCCATTCTCCTAAGATAAATTTCTTCCAAGGTGTGAGCTCAGAGTCACTATGTGGTGACTCTTTAAGTCCAGCTGGCAGTCCGGGACATTCACTTTCACATACCACACTTATAGCGAGGGCAGGAAGTTAGACCTATATGTCTGATGTCACATAAATAGGTGACGCTGGAAAACACATTTACGTTGTTTGACAAGTCTCTTCTAACACCTTTTTTATCAAAGTCATATATAAATGAGGATGTTGACATTTGCAGGGTGAGAAGAAGTGACAAACAAAATTGCAAAAAATCCTGTGACTCTTGAAACACCTAGCTTGGAAAAGAGAGCGAGCAGAAGAGAAAGGAGAGATGTTAATTATACATTAGGCCTTTAGCTGTCGGAGTGAGAGAGAAAGTGGGGCCTCTCTGACTGTTGATGTCGCTAATCATGGGGTGTGACGCAGCATGACACCCTGCTATCTCAATGCAACACACAAGCATACATCTACACAATATAGCACACAATGACACATTCTATATTTGTATCTTCATCATAGCGATAATTCCTTCCTCGAGGCCGAACAATAATACAAGAGACGGCTGTTGCATGAAATGTTTGGGGGTAATGAAAGTTTTTTTTTTTTTTTTGTTTTCACCCCTTATGCACACAGATGGAATTTGCAATGAATTTAAATGATGCAGGCAAGAAAATGGATAGATAAAATACAAACAAATAAATGGATCACAGGCTGAGTGTGTGCACGTAGGTACACTGAGGATCCACCAGCAGCTTCATTGACACATCACAGTCAGTTTGCGTTTGGAGAAATAACATTCTGGTGGAAAAAAACCCCACCATGCCACGGATGTTTCATAAGGAAAGACGATTGGAGAGGAACAGCTTTGATGAAACTCAAAATGGGCGTCAATATAACTGTTAAATTAAAGGCTGTAGTCCTCTGGGTGGTGTTCATCTACGCTCTAAATGGGCACAAAGGTGCACCAGAGTTTGTGGTGCAATTTTGAAAATTGCTTAGCGAAAAAAGCTCCTTCCTGTTGCTGCATCGATGAAAAAGCTAGTTCGGGCATTCAGCTCAAGTCAAGACAATTATCACCTAATGCTCCATCTCTCGATCACTATCTACGGTCAGAGCTGTGGATTTTATGAAGGCTGTGGATGGTTTTACCCTGAAACTGTAGGAATGAACTGCAGTTTTAAGGTGAGACAGCTCACACTATTACTGTGCATTTAAAGCTGTTTAATGAATATTGCAAAGGCTCTGTGTTTGATCTGCATTTAGAGTTCCAGTTTGGGAATGGGTGATGGCTGATAGAGGAGCAGACTGATGGAAAACATGTCACGTTGTTAGGCTTCTACTTTTCCAGAGAGAAATATTAAACAGGTGTGGAGAGATCCTGTGAGGCTGATCAATAATGCTGATTGAATCCTGTATTGACAGTTTGTCTCGCTATGCCTGACTACACTGTAGTGTAGCTCTAATATGAGTTTTTGCATTATTCTAGCACATCTGGTATATATGCAATGTTTGGTATGTTCTGAGGAAAGATTTTTGTACATGCTAATGTTACGGATGTAATAATCAGAATGAGTTAATTGTGTGATGGGGCTTCTGTGCTTTTAAGTTTAGCCCAGTGTAAGTTTGTGTTTTTGAGCAAATATAGGCCAAGTCTCTCTGCCTGCTGGGCTAACTTTGTGTATAGCCTCATTTAGCATTATCACTGCTACTAGCTGATGTTTCTTGTGGGAATACGTATCATGTTAGCTGCCAGAGTTGTCTATCAAAGGCAGACTGTGGTTAAAAAAGTACGCAAAGGTGTGTCACACAAAACAGTGTTGTCACAGGTTTTTCAGAAAGCTGCTTTATCTCTTCTCTATCTCATCTGTGAAAATGCCCATTTATAAGCTGTTATGATATTGTGAGAAAGTGTTTTCTACCCCAGTGCTGTTTGCGCATCCTCAAAACACATCTACTTATCAGTGTTGTGTTTACAGCTTGTGGTACTGCCCCCAAGTGGCCAAAAAATAAATCAATGCAGTTTAAGTTAAATGCCAAAAAGTATCTGTCTCTTGAATGATGGTGGCATTGGAGGAATTACATTACGGTGAGTGTTGGATCACAGTTGTAGAGGAAAAAGGAAAAAGTGATGGCTGAATGAAATCGCAGAAATGGACCAGAATGCAGAAACTGGGCTCAAAGGTCATTCCTCAAAACAAACAAACAAACAAAAAAAAAAAAACCCAAAAAATAAATTGAGAAGAACTGAAGTCAAGGAGAAAGATTTGAGTTAGGAGAAATAAGAACACTGAAGGGATAGCTCTATGGTCTCCAAAATGTACATTTCTGCAAGCATGCCAGTTTTAAACTGTTGATGTCCTCTACCACAAACGTCCCCAATTTGAGGCATGTTGCATGTCATCACCCTCTCTCTCTCCTGACACTTCCTGTTTAGATCTCTCCATGATGAAGACAAAATACCAAAAACACATATACCTCTCTGTATTTCTGTCTTACTGTCTATGCAGGCCCATTAACCTGCTTTTATACAAGCAGATAATCCATATGGACATATGCAAATTAGCCTGAGTGGCATGCAAGTGAACGTGCTGCATAATTAAATGTCTGCACTCACTAATCTGTAAGACCATGATGAGGACCATCAAGTCGACAAAAAATGGTTCTTTTTAATTGTTTTGCAGCTCATGTAAGACCGGCTTTTTCTTCTTCTTCTTCTGTCACATAAAACAGACGGCCTGAGATTATTTTTTGGATCACTGCTCTCCTTTCAGACGCAGGCAGCACTTTATCCCTCTCTGCTTGCTATATCTAAAGTCATATCCCATTTGCCCAAGGCATGGAGGGAAATATACGACTCCTGTAGAAATAAAACTGAACCAATATACATAGTTGATTCCTTTATTAGGTTACAAAAGCATGATGACTTCCTTCCAGGACACTTTGGTTAGAAAAAAAAGTTTATTTCTCCAAAAGTTTGATTCCTAATAGCTGTATTCTTTTTTATTCTCTTAAACTGTGAACCCATTTATTGACCATCGTTTTCATTTTAAAACTCAGCAACACCCTTTTCAAAGTTTAAAAAAACAACAATAATGATGTTTCTGGTGAACAAACTGTGATTAGATTCCAATAGTAAAATACTGTTAAAAAGAAAAACGACAAAGAAATATTCAAATGGTGTTAAATTTCAAGCACTTAAAAAACACCAACAAATTAAAGTAAAACTAACTCAAAACTGGCTTTAAACAACATTAGCATCTACAGATTATTCAACATCAGTGTGTGTGTGTTTTTTACACCCTCCAAGTGTATAACACTTTCCTGGCACCCCAACTCTCCTTTATAATACAAACATTGAGCGTCTTATTTTTTTTAATATTTTTTTTTTACAAATCTTGTTATGGCATATAAAACATCTGTCTGAGGGTAAAGCCTCCACTGAAGAGTGCTGTGCTGTGTCCTAATTAATACAACATCAGCAAAAGAAGACGCATAGATGAAGGAAGAAAGTAAAAGTACTCACGCAGTAGGTAACTAATCCAGGTACACTGAGGCATGATTTGTAGGAGAACAAACATTTTCACTGGGGAAGAGAAAAAGCCTTTTATATACATAAGAGGTGGAGATATGTCTGATTTCAGTAAACTCTGACTGCCCATTTTTCTTGCTTGTATGACGATGTAAGGAAAGAGAGAGGTCATACAATAGATTTGGTACTTTTTTTTTTTTTTAAAGCAGAAACTCAGAGGAGAAGAAAAATAATAGACGGCCAGTTGTGGAAGCAGAGGATGAGCGGTGCTGCCTTTGCGCAGGAGCTTGGCCTCTGCCGTGAAATGAGAGGTCGGCTGGAGTGTGTGGTACATCATATAAAGCTGACCTCTGGCGTCAGACAGCAGTGAAAATCCCATTTCCAGCAGCAACCTTCCAGTCACCTTGAATTAAAATCACACCTTTGGACACTGTTAAGCCTTGTAGATATCGACCATGTGTGATGATGATGTTCAGTGCATTTCAGGACATGTTATTATGAATCACTGTAATTTGGCATTTTGGTGTATCCACTTTTTGCTCCACCTGGGTCATATGCTAAGGGTTTCCCATATTTTCAGGAATATATCAGCAAATGGTATATTCAGTACAGTCTTTGTGACAATCCAGGAACCTGAAATTGTTGTATTTAGCAGTGGAATATTTGTGTGGGTGGAGAGAGCAGAAGATAGACAGGCAAGAGGGAGGGAGAGGGATTTTTTCATGTTTCTAAGAAGTCACAAGATGTAACCTTTTCATAGTGTCTGGCTGTGTTGCTATTGGTTTTGTCATGCTTTGAAAGTTTTCACCTGTTGAGTTTAAAGGAGAAAGTTTGTGATACACTGTTTTTCTTATTGTCAAAAATGAATTGATCTTGATAAGCAAGTATTGCCTGTGTAGTTGAAGCCTGACAAACTGTGATTTATTCCTCTGCTACTTTTATTAAAAACAAGTATTTCTCTGGCTGACAATGTCCTTCATTACTACAAAAACAGGCACTGTAGTTTGTGATTTTCTGAATGAAGCCCAAACCACCAGGATGCAATATATAGTGCAGCAAATGTGTTTTCATCTGCAGCTAAAAACAGTCCCCAATAAACCCACTGTTTACTAAATGTTTGAGAAATGTTTACTAAAATCGACAGCGACCAGCTGTTTTAGAAAAATACTGAGCTTATTAAAAAAAACTAACAAACAAAAAAAACAACAACTATATATTTCCCTGCTGTTTTTAAATGTGAGTACATCTTCAGATGGAATCAAGGGGCTTTGAAACGAGTGTAGAGAAATCCCCACACCAGCCAAAAAAAAAACAACTCAGCTTTATCAGGATTGTGTGGGTGTGGTTTTGATCAGGTTTGATTGACAGTGGGCCAACAATGAATGATGTAAACAATCCCTTCAACTGTCATCACATTTTGACTCAAGTATTGCCTGGCTGCTTCACAGAAATATGCGATATCACCTTTTCCCACTTCTCCCAGAAAAGAGCAAAGATGCTGAAATGTCTCATGTGAAACAACCACAAATGTTGGAGCTTTTGGAAGAAAATCATGTGTCCATGTAGGATCTCAATGCTCATTGTAATAAGCTGGTTGAGAAAATAGGTTTTCAAGGCCTTTAATTGTTGACAATAAGAAAAGAAAAATCACGCCAGGCTTATTCCTTTATCACCCTTTCATTGTTAATTATAGCATAAACTTAAACTTTGTTTTCTGCTGTTGGTCAGTAACTCAAGGGGATATCCAACAGAACAGGCCAAGAAATGCAAAGTACATCATCAAAAGTCATTTTCTTTACATTACTGAAATGATTTGGGATTAAATTTTCCTTTAAGGCCTCCATGTCAATCTCAGGCTGTCTGGCCTTTGTCGTCCCTGCCCTCTATGGTCCAGGGCCCGCCCCTCTGATTTCCGTTTACGTGACATGATCTGAAAGGGAGAACTCCACAGCAGAGCGGTGCAGTGACCACCGCAACCTTGACTTCCAATAAATAACAGATAATAGTGACTGTGAAACCTCTTTCCTGCGCTAGCTAGCAACAGCGAGTGGAGTTTCCTTTTATAGGCCACGCACAATCTGCAGGGGATATGCCACCCTCAATAAATTGAGAGTGAATAGCTGCGCTGCCCATTTCATTAAAACTGAATATGGCTGAAAATACATCACAGGAGTGAGTGAATTATGCAGCAACAGCTCTAACAATAGTTTGAGGATCATTTTCTCCAGATTGTGTCTGGATTTGTCGATTTTTGTTGCTTAACGTGCTGCAAATAGACTCCCTAGTATATCAATGGATATGCTATGAATGTCACAACAGTAGAATACAGTGTAAGGTCACTCAGTACTGTACATAGCCACAGAGCTGTGTGTCAGCGTGTTGTCTCACACAGGTCAGAGTGAGCATGTCTGACTCTGCGCTCTGAGCTCTGTGATCATTAAATACTATAACTCTCTATCTATACGCTGGCCAAACAAATGACCCAGCAGCAGTAAGTGTATAATGTATCTGTGTTCATTTGTGAGAATGGTCATATGGCACAAAGACAAGGCATGATGTGTTAAATGAGGTGTAGCAGCAATGCATGTTTGTTGTAGCCTGGTCAACCGCTGATTTAAACAGCCCTGACCTTCAGTCGAGGATCAGTCAAAACATACTACTTTTGACAAAGCTCTTTACGCTATTACAACAGTGTAAACCATATACTATATCGTAAAAACTGGCTATGCTACACAGAGCACTTTGTCCTTCCAAAATGGCGTGTAAATGTGAGAGTGAAAGAGAGCGGGAATGTCCCAAAACAATATCAAACCATCGTAGCAGTCACAAGTGTTTGTCCTCCTCTGCCACATCTGTGCAAAGATACGTTCCATCACGAAGCATCTAGGTAGTACAAGGTCAGCAGTGGAGGTGAAGATATTGCACACGCAGACTTATGTCAACAGCTCCGTCGAAATGGCACAGCGCAGGCGTCACACTGAAGAATACAGTTCTTTTTTTTCCCCACACAAATGAACACAGTAAAAAATTCAAAAACACGCCCCGATGACGGCTTCTTTATTGCAGCACAATTCCCTTCTTTTTTCCGGTGTCTCTTTTTCAAACATCCACTTATTTAAAAAAAAAAGTTGCGAGTCTCTGTAGTTTGTAAGGAGCGGTTTGAGAGTGCATTTTGGCAGTAAGTAAAGTCTTGAACGAGTTGGGCGCGTTGACAGCCAGGAGAACAGATGGGTCAAACTGGACAGCCATGATTTTTGAGGTCCTTAGAGTCTTGTGCTCTTCTTTTGCCCCACCCTGCCTATTTCCTCGCCGCCAGCACAGTCATGTGATGATCACATGCCGGAGGCACCCAGTCCCATGCTGGCGGTGTGGCTCATACAGGGCAGCGTCTGAACGGTCTTGGGGAAGTCGTGTGTGAGGATTCGTCCGTTCTCTCCGCCGCTCCCGTTGCCACTCATCCTGGTCAGGGTGGAGCAGCGCATGGCGTCGTTGATGGATTGCTGTAGAAACAAACAGATAACAGTTAGTCTGCACGCCAGATTTCTATGTGTCTCACTCTATGTATATCCTCATCACAACAGAGAAAGCTTATGCAACACTTAGAGCTAGCAGCGCACAGAGTTACGCACTTTAAAAGGTCTTTCAGCTACAGAAGGATAAAGATAAATCTGAGTGTTATTCAGTTTCTCTGGTCTTTATTGCATGAATATATGCGCATAAGCAGCTGCTAATGTTGCTATCTGAATGTGGTGCTGGCACACCAAGAAATGCAGGAGCAGAATGGGCTGTTAGGAGTCATAGGGTACTAGTTTTCACCCTCTTTATCTGGGCCTGAGTGCTATTTGCGGGTGGTAAACCGTGGTGCTGGCTGATGTGCATCAATGTCCTAATTTGCAACAGGGGGAGCAGAGCGAAGTGTGGGCACTAAGGGGGGAGCTGAGGCTTCACTCATTGGTTTAATAGCTCCATTCTCCAGCCTGGCACAATAAAAGCCATTGGGCTCAAAAGCCGACCTAATGATGTGTGATGCATGTGTCTATGTGTGTGTGTGTGTGTGTGTGTGTGCACATGTGTCTCTTTGGTGTCTGCCTGCCTCCCCTATTCTATAGCTGATTAAATTGGGCAAAGCAAGTGCAACCTGGAGCAACCGGTGAGTGCTGCATGGGGACTGGAGAGTTACGCTGCCTTCTAATTGGAACGGCGTTGTTGTTTCTTTCAAGCCAAACAGCATAAAGGCACCGCTGGACTAATAGGCTCCTCGCCAATCTCATCAGCATACTGATCAGGTGCCTCTTCGCGGGCTGATTAAAACATAAGAGATTTGTGTCGAAGATCACTCCTTGTCTTGGTCCTGCCTTGCTTTTTTTTGCTGTTTACACGAAGAGTATATCAATGTGCCCCAGAGCCTTTGATGTTGGAAGAATGAATCAAAGGTTGTTTTTTGTAAATTGATCCGCGAGGCAGATGACTAACAGCCACCATATGGCAGCTGTTGGAGGACAGACCTCATATCCCCATATAAAGCATAAAGCATCAAGTCCTTACTTTGAGACTTCTGAACATACAACAGTTTGAGTTAGACCTTTCTGGGTTAAAGCAGAGATGGAAAACATGTGAGCCGCACCAGGCCTGCCTTATGGTATACATATAAAGGATGTTCACCACAATGGGCCCTGCGTTTGCGAGACAGTCAGCAAAAAGAGAAGAAGGAGCAGGGGAGAGATTTGCTCAGAGCGACAGAGGTAGATAGATGTACCACTGTGATTCAAATTGCCTTTATACCTGTGCTGTGAAATTTCTTCACTTGTGAAGAGATTATTGTAATGAGTGCAGAAAAGGGCCTGAGATTAACATTTGTGTAAGACGAGTTTGAAAAAAAAAGTGAAATGTGTACTACAAATGTCCAGAAACAGAAAAAATGACTGTGTTTTTAGACACGGATGCAATAATGCATAGTAAAGGGTGGTGTTAACTTTAAAGACTAAACTAACTGAAGGAAAATGTTAAATTTTAACAACCCTGTGATACTAACACAGGGAAAATTGATTGAATTCAAAGACTATCAAGAAAGAGGCATAAGGGCAATTTAAAATCAAGTGATTTGACAACACTGCAGGAGATCAGTGACGTAAAGACTGAGCGAGGGAGCGGCAGAGGTAGAGAGAGGTACAGGAGAGCGTTTGCACTGCGGTGGAAGCCTTGAGAGGCCCTACTGTGATCACGGTTAGATGGGCGGAGGGGTGTGAGGAGGCGGATGTCATCATCATCATCATCATCATCATCATCATCATGGCTTGATCACAGCGTTTCCTACCCCGTGGCTGTGCTCTGCCCTTATATCTTAACAGTGTTGTTGGCGTACAGGCCGTAGCTCTGCAGCTCTGTGTAGGGGGCGCTAGCACCACTGTCTAAGGCTGAGCAGTGAAAGGCCTGAGCGGCTGAGGCGGCAGCGGCTCGCGCGGTGGACACCTTCATTCGGCGCGACTCGGTCCTGGACTTGTAGCAGAACTCCACCAGCGCCACCAGCATGGCCAGGCCCAGGCCGCCGATCAGGATGTAGAAGACTCCTGCCACATTGCTGAGGCTCAGAGCGCTCGTCTTGTCCTGGAGGGAGGAGGGGAGGGAGGAAGAGGTGGCAGAGCCAAGTGTTGAGGAGCAATAGTGAGGTGGAGCCATACCAAAGACTCTACAGATATATACACACATATGACACACACACATACTCATAGACAAACATTAATAAGAAACAAATATACTAACACAGACCCATACATAGTCAAGACACACACACACACACACACACACACACACACACACACACCCTGTACAATCATACATGTAAAGCACAAGACACAAGTGGACTTGACACACACACAAGCACAGCACACACAAGACATAAACATTAAAAACACAATTCACAGGCCTGTCTCACGAAGCAGGATTGAATGGATTAGCTGAATAACTTTGGGTATTTTGGCTTTTTGATCTCACAAACCTAGGTAGAGTTGAAGCTCGTAATTAATGATGCAGACCCAACCTGGAGGTAGGTTTTGTCTGGGCACACTGTGAGCTGCAATTGAGTAAATAATCCAAGTATGGACAAAATACTGCATTAATCATGTTAAAATGACAGGCAGAGAGTAACTTTATATAAACTTGTAAAAATAATTTATTTATATCAGAAACAGATGAAAGATTTGTGATACAGCTAGTGTTTCCCTTGACTACAAAACAGGGCTTCTGGCAAAATGGCAGCAGTAAATGTTGGAAAAAGGCAGTTTAACGATATGTTAGGTCAGTGTTAGAAAATGCTGTCACCTGTCAGAGAGCTCAGTAAATTACCAACTGCAGGGCATAATTACAGGTCAAAACATCATTTAGCATGAATACTGGGAATGCTCACTCCACTTTTAGCACATTTTTACCATAGGTGTTGATAAAAATATGATCATAAATCATTTGTACTACAGCTAGTATTCCTTTGTGGTTATAAACCAGAGCTTCTCACAGAACAGCAAGTACAGTAGGTAGTTGGAGGAGCCATGAATAAAGTCTGCTGCTGCATATTAATGGCACTAAAGTTCTTTCAAAGATGTAGACGCTTGGACTTGTATTCCATCACTGCAGAAACAGAGAATGTGAGGCGACTTCATGATGACACTATCATATAAATAAGAAGTGTTCTGACTGCACCCTAATGACGAGAAGTAATCAGCCTTTTTAATTTAGAAAAGAAGAATGTCTGCACACTGGAAATTAGCTCCCAGTGATTTATTCCAGCCACATTTTGGTCACAGGCCTTCATCAAGTCACTTTTAATTTAACAAAGCATGCTCCTGCAGTGCCCCTCTCTACATCAACAGAGGCTACGTTAATGAAACATTTTAATTTTCTGTTTGTTTCTCATACTTATTTGTGTAGTTTTTTTTCTCTTCATAAGAGAAGAGGACAAACTCATTTATGTTTCTTTGAAGCCCCACATCTTGCAAGTGCTCGGGTTCATAGCTGTGTTGAAGCCAGCTTTCTGAGACCAGATGTCCAGAATCACCAGTGCTTGATTAGATGAGTAAAACCAGATACTAAATGAAAGAGAGACTCACTGTATTGATCTTGCTTTGTGAGACAGGCCCCAGATATTAAAACAGATACAATCTAGAAATCTTTTGTCTAGTTTATACATATTTACACAATGTCCATATCCAGTCAAAATACTCAAACACACACAACTATTTTCTATAAACAACATTTCGTGAGGAAACTGGTAGGTATAGGTAAAGTGCATGAACACCCCACAACACATGCATTCATGCAGCAACAGCACAAACAAGTCTTTTGACAAGTTTGACATTGCTTCATATTATAGGTCATTATTCTCTATTGCAATTGCACCTACTTACATTTCTGCCTATTTATAGACTACAATAAAATGGAATCATTAAGATTAAGACTTAAATCAGTCAATCTAATTTAATTCATGGAACAATGAGGACTAACTGGGATGTTATTTCATGTAAATTCACTTGGGGAATACCTTTGTGTCACCTGAAGAGGTCAGTGCCACTTGGAAAGCTATTCTTTCATGTTATTATGCCTTGACATGACTTTAAGCTCACAGATAACACAGGATATTAGCCCACACTGATTTTTGGATTTTTATTTGTCCATTCGCTAACATAAATAGATTTTAACTCCAAGGGCAAATTTGCATTGGAATACATTTAGTCTGTCTTTGGGTTGAGCATTATTTAGATAAATACATGAGGATAATTTAATTTAAATATGGTTTTTATATTCTGGTAAGTGTGTCAAACTGTGTGCTATGGAGGAGTGAGAGTCTGCAGATTTCAGAGACCAATTCTTTGTCTCAGGTTGAATTTATGTTTATCACCTGGAGCTGTGTTCGCAAAGCTTCCTAATGTCGGTCCCAGCGGCCACATCCCTGGATATCTGAGTGTGTGTGTATTTAAACTTAACCGGACTTAAATATACAAAAGCTACTAATGAAGAGTCTTATCCCTTCACACAGTGAATAAATGTTTAGAGTAGGGAGTTAGAGTTGGTCTAGAGAGTGTGGGAGATTTTTAAGCAGAGGAAAAAACTGCTGCAAGATAAAAAGGATCACATTTTGAAAGAATATTCGCTGTGTTGCAGAGAGGCGGGTGAGAAGATTGACACCATTCTCATCCCTGCATGGTAAATATGAAGCTAAAGCCTGCAGCCAGTTAGCTTAGGTTAGCATAAAACTGAAATGTTAAAACGTTACATTATCAGGGTTTTTGTGCCAGATGATTTCTTGTCTACTTTGATTTTTTTCTATGTATTTAATTGAACAAATGAACCAAATGAGATAAAATGTGTTTTACAGGTGCTGCCAGGTGGATTTTTTTTTACCTCTGGAAAGAGCCAAGCTAGCCGTTTACCTGCTTCTAGTCTTTATGCTAAGCTAAGCTAACTAGCTGTAGCTAAATGGTTAGCGTACATCTTCTCATCGAACTCTCAGGAAGAAGGCGATCAAGCATATTTTCCAAAATGTCAAATTATTCCTTTCAAATCATGTTCCCAAATATTTACTGCAGATAGATAGATCGAATGATAATATATTACTACTAAATCGTCAAATAATGGAGTGCCTTGCTATGAATCTTTAACTATGTTAAGATTTATACATAATATTCTCATATTATTTGTAATATGTTCCCAGGAGACAGAGCCCATCACAGCACATAGTTTGACACAACTGCATTAAACTATGAAAATATGAGCACGGGGAAGGAAGGGAAAAGAAATCTTGTGCTGACAGATCAGAAGGCCAGCTGACATCTCAAACACATGGAGAGCTCGCTGAGCTCAAGAGCAAAAGCTTTTCTGTCGGGGAGAGCCACTTCTTAAGACAGTGGATACCATAAACCACAAATGCATGCAAGCACAGTGGCAGACTTGTTGTGACTTGGGTGTCGATCTAGCAGACTGACAGGGTTTGCATCTATACATGCGCACTCTGCAGTGAGAGCTGGGGCAGAATGATTATAAGGGCAAGAATGCAAAGGCAGCTCAACATATTTGAAGGGTTCAGTAAAGTCCAATGACATAATGACATCATCTGTCTCCCTCATGTCCTGTTTCTTTTTCTTATTTTTTTTTTCCTCCTTGGGAAGGAGATCTATTCTAGCAAATTGCTTTCAGAATGATTTTTCTTTAATCTACAAACTCAAGGTTATCATAGGACTTGATCTGTGTGTACGCGTCTGTATGTGTTTGGGCGGGTTGGACAATCTATTTTAAGAGGCTTTATCCCACCTATATGGTAACTGTAGTCTCTGTGTGTAACAGTATAAATAACAATCCTAACTAATCCAAGACACAATATTTATTAACACGGTGATAATGAACATTAAACACAAGCTCATCAGAGGGAAGAAACAGACACCAGAGTACCACCAGAATACTGGCCCGAATATAAGACAATGTTTTCCTTTGGAAGATGCATTTTTAAAAATGGGGGTTTTTCACATAACAACAGCAGACGTTCTCTTTGAATAGTGAGGGCTCGTGTGCTACAGAATTGCTATTTTAAGGTTGTTTTAGTGCTGCTGAACACGCAACAGTCTAATACCTGCGACCACTGATCGTTATTGCCAATTAAAAGTCGATTTCATAAGCAGTAAAAGACTTTCTTGCTCAATTCAATACAGTTAGGTCTTTTCCTCTTACAGCCTTACTTGGTTTGGTATGACCTGTCGCTAGCACAAATTAGAGTCAGCGTGCTAACTTTACTAGTGATACTCTATGCTCTAGCATTTCCAATGTTTTTTTAAATGACACTAACTGCTGTTCAGCAAGTTATTTAGGTTAAGTTACATGGCTCATGGTAATGTTACAGCAGAAATGGACTGGACAGTCACTGAAGTGGTGTCATCTTTGAACATGGCTACCCCAGAAAGAGACATAAAAAAATTTGAAAACACAAATTTAACAGTTTACAACATTTGCGAAAAAATGTGCTTACTGCTGATATGATGAGGAGTATGCACTATTCATTATTAGCAGTAGGAGTAGCTAAGTTACACATTGTAGTATTAATAGTAGCGGTATAGCTGTAATATTAGTATTACTGACAGAGGCAGTAGTAGTAGAAGTAGTGATAGTAGTTGTATTAGTGTATTAGTGACTGGAGAAGGAGGGGTCATTTTCATTCATTTTCTTCCTTTACATAGACTTAAATTAAATTATTTGTTTTACTAGACTGATGTACTGATTTCTTTTATATAATATATTATTTTATATATATTTTTCATAATCATGTATCCCAAACTGTATTTTATTTACTCATGCATAACTTACTTTAAAAAATGTAACTGTTTAAGTTGATTACTTTGTATTCAGTCATTTACTGCACCTTTATTTAAATGTAAAGCTACATCTTAAACACAGTGTTTTTACCTACTTTGTTGCATTTAGTGTTTCTCATCTTAAAAAGTCTTTATCCAAAGGCATGTTGCAAAACACGCGGCCGTCTTATGTTCGGGCCAATCCGGTAGTACTGCCAGAGCCACATGGGCGGTATTGCTCAGTGTAATAGAGGCTGAGGGCTGGACGTGGGGCTGGTCTAGGATCAGGGCAGGGTTGTGCTGGGAGGTGCTGTGAGGTGACAGGTTTGGGTTGGAGACTAACCTTTCTTCCGGAGTCCTTGCTGCCACACTCCCCTTTATCGTACCACCATTTGTTTTTCAGTTTGTCTAAGACGGCTTGCTCATTGAGTTTCAACACCGCTAGGTTTACTGGGATTCTTCCAACCATAAGGAAATAACATAAATAACATATTATACCATGTTATTTTATGTTATTAATTCAGAAACACACAGCAGCAAATACATACACACGTTTAAAAAAAAAAAAAAACTTGGTCAGAAAATCAGTAAAAAAAACCAAAATTTTATCACTTATCACATACACCACACACACATACACACAAACACACACACACATGCACACATACACACACACACACACACACACACACACACACATATATATATATAGCATAAAAATCATTAGAAACATCAGAGTCAAAGTGATATGCATTAATACTCCATCTAGCTTTGTTGGCTTGCTCCCTAAGGCAGTAGATGTGTATTACTATATCACTTTGGGTAACCGGCACACTGCTTACCCTCATTTATGCAACACAAATGTCTCAATCGTATCTTTAGTGAAAGAAAGGATGTAAATGGGCACATTTGATAACTAAAATGAAAATAATCCACATCCACTAAATGGATGCATGTGGTTTTAAAATATCATTGAGCATGAGGGACCCAGCTGGTTTAATTACAAGACATTGATTAGTTTTAAATTATTGTTGTTCATTTTGTTTAAGCAAAGAATGATGACACAAAATCCTCCCTCTGTGGTTTTCAGATTCATTCACTGCGGGCCACATAATCCCCCCCTTTGGCAGTTTTCCTTTGCTCTTCCCCACACCACAGAGAGATAAAGTGTTGCCTGAGTGGAAGTGCAGCGTGGGCCTGCCGGTTACCCACTTCCCCATAACCCCCCCCACTCCCAGTGGTGGTGGGTTACCCGCAGGGTTTTTCAAACTGGCTCTGACCTTGGAGTCCCCGCCCCCGCTGCCGCACTCTCCCTTGTCGTACCACCACTTGTTTTTCAATTTGTCCAAGAGGCCCTGCTCGTTCAGTTTTAACACTGCCAGGTTTACTGGGTTTCTTGAAAATAATATAAAACGATAGCCATTAGGAGACACTCTATGGGACAGATATAAAAAGATTGGTCGCATGGTGGTGGTGATTATGACAACACTGACTTTCTATTTGAGACTCTCCTGCATATAACTACTGATATGAAGCAGGAGTACTGGCTTTAGATGCACATGTTCAATATATGTTAGTTGGGGCTGAGATGCTGAGCACCCATACAGTAGTAAAGTCAGGTTTTACCAAGCAGGGGCCTCAGAGGGAGGCAGAGCAGACACTATAAATGGAGATGATTTGGATACAGAGGACTGTCTACAGATGGTAATTTCCTTTCAGTGGCACCAGCATACAGATTGCTATGGTAACTAAACTATCAATATTCAACCCATAACAGCATCCTGGTGGATATAAGCCCGTGTTGGTTTGTTTATAACTTTCAGCAGAGACACAGAAGGAGGCTTTGAATGTTTTAGCTGTCAGGTTGACTTTCTCTGAAAGTTTATCTCTTTAACAGGCCAAAAGGAAACTGTGTGACCAACTATAGATGGAGTCCTGAGACCACAAGAACCAGCTCATCCAAAGCATCTCCACAAAGGTTGCTCTCTCTCTCTGGTGAGTGTGTGTGTGTGTATTTCCTATAGCTGACTGGCCGTGAACAAAGACTCTCTCCATCCACAAACCACAGAAAGGCAGAATCAGAATTTGCATAAAAGATGTAAAGATTAGAGCTTTTGCCAGATTGTTTATCCCTCAAATCAGTTCTTCTGTGCAGTTTGGTGACATCCTGCCTTTCTTACCAGTGGATGCAGAAGAGTCTTTATCCCCAACCTTGAGTGCACAACACAGCTGTAGGGAACACAGAGCTGGTAAAACCTCTGAATTCTTTCTCAGCCTTGTGGACTCAGACAGATAGAAAGAAGTCAAAGTGTGTGGACATGAATGGTCTGGAGACCTGCAGGTCATTAGGTTAGTTTGGTCAGTTGGTTCGAGGCGAGCAGATGTCAGGGAGGCTACTGTATGTTAGGTAGGATGGGGTAAACAGTTAGGCAGGCATGGGGGTGGCTAGACATCGTACATGTAGGAAATGGAGCAGGAAGCACAGAATATATACAGAACATTAACCAGACTGATCAGGAAGTGTCGTTTGTAGAAGGCAGCCCTGTAAAAGGAAGACTTATGTCATTTCAGTGTTTGTTGTCAAAGAGCTATTTTCAATTAGGCCTGCACTGCAGTAAAAATAATAGAACATATATATTTTCATATATCCAATTGAGAGTTCAGATTTATTGGATCAGCCATAAGTGGCCAATCATCATTATACATATTGTGCAATTTTATATTCTGCTCTATTTATTTTGAACTAATTCTGATGCATTAAGCTGCTGCTGAGTCTCAGTGGTGAAGGATGTATTCAGATCCAACAGCATACTGTAAAAATACGCCATTCAAGTAAAAGCCCTGCATTGAAAATGTTAAGTATAACTATGTAAGTATTATCAAGGAAATGTACTTAAAGCATACAGTAGTAAAGAAGATCATTACTGTTACATTAATGTCTAGTCAGCATTTGACTGTTGTGGTTGGTTGAGGTGTATTTATTTAAAACTGTAAATTACTATTTTCCTTATGGAATTATCTGCTGGTTACGTTCTCAATTAATCAATTCAAATTACCGACTTAGTAAAGGTCCAGAAAATAGTGACATTTTCCCAACCTCACAATTATTAAAAGTAATTAAAATTTCCAAAATAAATTAAAGTAAAAGCAGCAAATTGTCACATTTGAGGAACTGGAAGCATGAAATGTTTGGGATTTCTGCCTGAAAAATGATTTTAATGATTGATTAATCACCCAGCTTTACTCGTACACACTGTTAGGTACTGTACTTGCAGTGGGGTAAAAAAAACTGTATTTCACTCTGGAATATAGTGAAGTAGAACTATAAAAGTACTTAAGGGAAGTACAAGTACCTCGAATTTTATACTTTACTAACATACCTGAGTAAATGTACTTTGGTACTTTCCACCACTAGTTACTGTCCACTTGTGAAGCACAATAAATGCATTTTATTGTGAAGTCAGTGAAACTGTGTTGATGTTACCATGGCTAAATAATGTAAGCAAAAACTGAAGTGATGTTTTACAGTTAACTTAATTATCCCAATGAGTTCCATGCAATGAGAACTGGTATGTAATTGGAATGAGCAGATACCCTGAGTTTAGATATCTGACACAGTGTTGGAAGACAGGACGTCCCTAAAATTCAGCAAACTGAAAATTCAGCAAATTGAAAATTGATGTATTGCAGATGTAATTGAACAGAACTCTTTGAATTCACAGGACATTCACTCATGTCTGATTCCATGTAAGCAGCATAATTAATGAACTTCTCCCCGAACCATAAAAACATTTGAATCGTTCCCATTCCCGTCCTTACATGGGAATGGGAATAATACAATACATACAAACCGTCCAATCATGAACATTTGTTATCTCATAATGAAACTCAGTATCAGACATCTGTGAATGGACAGTGTGGCAAACTGAGAATAACACACATCACTCTGCTAATAATTACCACAAAGAGAGGGAGATAATGGGGGCCATCCTCGGCTGTTCAACACTGCATCCTATTGCTACACTGTAGGTTTAGACCAACCTGGTGACATGACTTGGGAACAGATTCAATTCACCACTTGTCTTACTCCTAATACAGCACTTACTTGCTGTATGAAATCCAATTTGTCAGAATTTTATAAGGAGCTTCTGAGTAAGGCTTGTCAGTGTGTTCTGACCTTTGGCTGTCAACCAAGGTGGAAGCCAAATGAATCCTCAGAGAGTTTGAATGAAATCTCCCCATATGGCTCCTTTCAGTAAAATGAATGGGGCCTATTAGAGATAGATTAAAAGCTTCGGATGCCACCAGCTCCTGTTCTCTCTCTGTAGTTGCAGGAGAAATATAAATGATGTTGGTTAATATGTTAATGTAATGTGAAATGACAGCTGCTGCTCTTGGATATCGATGGCACAAGTACATCAACCATGAATTATCATTAATTTCATCAATTATCACATCGAATATGGCAAATATAAGTTCAGCTCTGCTGACTTCACATTCAAGGTGCGAGCCCTGGCGTAAGTGGGAAAGTAGCCATATGGGATGTGCTCCTTGTAGCTGCAATCCTGCTTCAAGGGCCCTGCTGGTTTGTGAGAGGTGCATTTACATTTTGTGTATGTGTGTGTGTGTGTGTGTTCGAAGGGATGCTTGAGTTTTAAAGCAGACTGTGTGACACCAGCCACCACAAATACTCATGAAGAAGAATAATTAGAGGGCAGCAGGAAAACAGATGTGGGACATATTTCATGGTCCTACTTTACACTTCTGCTAGTGCTCACAAGTCAGCTACGAATAGGCTGGCTGCATACAGACATATGCAGATACAAACAAAGATGGCCGTCAGTCGTGAAAATGGGCAGGATGAAGTTTTAAATGCAAACACAGCTCAAAAGAAGAAAAAAAGTTTGATGAAGCATTGTAAAAGTATTAGCATGCCATCTACATCTGATCACAATGAATTTAAAGTATGGAGAACAAAATTATAATGGTGATATCTTATTTTCTTATGATGAAAAAAGATTCATAAATAAATCAAAATGCATGAAAATCAGTCAAACCAACCTCATGTATGTGTTCATACATGGACAAATGAACAGGTGACATTATGATGCTCATGCATGAGCTCCAGTAAAAGCCCTTGAAGGCTTTTATCCAGCTGCACTGCAGGGGCAGGGGTTTACCTGAGGGGAGAGCCCTTGGGCGTGGCGATGCCATAACCTTTAGAGTCCAGGTTCCCTCCCACCTTCATGGTGTCACAGGGTTTCCTCTGCTCTATGTACTCGTTCATAGTGGACTCCAGCAGGTAGGCGTACTTGCCCTTGGACTTCCTGACTCTCATTACACCCTCGTCTGTGGTCTTGACAAACACGGACGGGTCAGCTGCCTTCATGTAGGACCACATCTTCTCAAACACAGCAATCTTTGACCTCTGACAACCAGAATTGGAAATGAGAGAGAAAGAGACTGTCAGTGTGAATACTATATTATCTATCTTTAAACTTTGTGATATAACATGCATAACACTTCTTACTTCCTGCTTTGTGTTGAAAGCATTCAACTGCCTTCTAACATTAAAGGGCTGCCATTTAATGTGAAGCAGTCACAGGAAACGCAGTGTATTTGTCACACAGGTTAGCGTTTGAATTAATGTTTTCTCACCCTGAAGAACTCTTTGGTGGAACCGGCATCCAGCGTTCCATAGGCGATTTCAGTCTGCTTGGCCAAATCCTCAGCACTCTCTATAGGAGACACCATCCTCTCCACTGTCAGGAAGGCAGCCAAGTTGGCAGTATAGGAGGAGATGATGATGAGGGTGAAGAACCACCACACGCCTCCAACAATCCGGCCAGAGAGAGAGCTAAAAACAGGAGGACGGGATGTTTGGTTGGTCAAAAATAAATACAGAAAAGACACAGCGTGTTTACATGATCTTGTACACTTCAATTCATAAAAGCTTTTCCCATGTTATTTTTTCACGATATCAAACAGAATAAATAATGTATTAATGTGATGACTTGGAAAATAAAATAGCATCAGTCTTTTTCTTTCTGGCCAAATTTATGCCCAATCAAGAAAACCAATCAAAAACCTTGTGATGTTCACACCATCCAAATGACCTACATTGCATCACGCTCCCTCTGCACTCACACACTCTTCATTCCACCAGGCTTGAAGAGCTTAGTCCAATGTGCTAAGGAAAGATAACCAGTTCCACAAAGGCCCACTCAGCTTCCTGCCTGCCAAATTAATCTCACTTTAAGAAAGTTGCCAATATGTTTCATGCAACCACGCGCATTAATTGTTGGGGATTAATAAGCAGAGGAGACACTTAGACACTGCTCTAATTGCACTTTCAAAAAGAGAAAAAAAAAAAAAAAAAAAAAAATTGAGCAAAATCCCTTGAGTAAAATCCCTGTCTTTCCCCCTGTGCATGTCTCTTCACCTCAAGAGAAGCCAGCTAGAACAGCAACAGCAGAAATCATGTTGCGTTACATATCAGGTCCCCGACAAGCGCGGAGGCACAGAATGGCGGGGCTTACGCAATGAAAATGACACAAATCTGAAACAAAAAGGCTTTCATGATTCACCTTTGTACCGTCAAGCCAAATGGAGCATGAACATGAAGGCAAGATTAAGTACGAGGAAAAAAAGAGAAAAAAGAAGAAGCTAAAACATAATCATTTAAGATGCTTTTCAGATGACGGGTGGATGATGAAAGAGCAGCCAGGGAGCAAGTGGAAACCAAACACAGAATGGATGCAGAGCCTTTGAAAATCAGGCGAGAGATTGCAGAGCTGTCTGCAGGGTATGTGTGTATGTGTATGTGTGTGTGTGTGTGTGTGTGTGTGTGTGTATTTTGACTTGTTCACTGATCACTGCTCAAAAGGCTGTGTGTAAGGTTAAGCTTTGACTGTGAAGTGAGAAGAGCAACATGTATTTCCAAATACCTCAGTGAATATTTATTATTGCAGCAGAACTGTTCACGAGCACAAGGTTGATTCTCCTGCGTCACGAGTGACAATTTTAGCCACAGTTATAGAACCAAAAGAATTCTCTTTCTTTACAACATCTCAATCGTTGGACCCTCGTCAGGTAAAATACACGTGGGCAAACAGCACTGGTATTAAATATACTTATAAAGACCTAGCCAAAAAAAGCCCACCAATCACAAAGCACCAGCAGAATCATATTAAGGTCTATTATTATTTGTTTGCCTTTAGATTGTGACCAAAAACAGTATGTTACGAAACACAAAACATCATCTAATGTCATAATATCATCTGATAGGATGTACATACACAAGGAGGCGTATATATACGGTATATTTCTGTCTGATTCCTCCTTGTCTCTGATCCCTCTTAAATGGTTTCCTTTGCCTCTGTTTGAGGCCAACAAAACCTTTGTGAAATGCAATACTTGGGGGATGACAAAAGCAGGAGCAACAAGTCACTTGCTTAAATATTGAACTATTGTCCATCATGTTATATTAAGAAATTGTGGAACTTGATAACTAAGGAAGTACAAGTGCTCTGCCCGTCGCCAGTGTTACACCATATATGGTGACAAGTCACATCGTGTGACCTGTCGCAGTGACGTTAACGTAAGGTGCAATGTGCATGCTTATATATTATTCGCTGTCTGATAGAGCAGAATTCATATTGTTTCTACTGAGTGGTTTTTATTTTAGCATCTACAGCTTCTGCAGCTGCAGCACAGCACACCAGCTAACAGCAAAAAGGAAAAGGAGTGAGTGCAGGGTTAATGACTGTCACAGAGCAGTGACAGAATATGTGGAGAAAACCCTGCACCCTCATAGCAGAGAATCTCTGTGGTTTAGATAGTGAAGAAAAAACAGCACACATTTTAAGATGGTATCATTCCCCACCAAAAAATATAACTAAAAACATTTTATAAGTGGATTTGGAACTGGATTCAGATTCGATAAAATCAAACCTGGTGAACCCCATCCTTACTTACAACAGAAAATTTCAAAACGTCATTTTACCAGGCCC
Organism: Trachinotus anak; assembly: GCF_046630095.1. NCBI lineage: Eukaryota > Metazoa > Chordata > Actinopteri > Carangiformes > Carangidae > Trachinotus > Trachinotus anak. Next base: position 20,215,477 of record NW_027273872.1, on the reverse strand, counting down.
ACTAAAAAAAACAAAATAAATGTTATTATATTATTGAAATAGTTGCAATTAGCCTTTGTTATTAAGACAGGTTAATACAGCGGAAACAAATAATCAGTAGATAATCAAAAAACTGACAATTATTTTCATTCTTGATTCATCAAATAATAGTTTTGTCTAGAAAATGTCAGAAATAAAGCTCAGTGAAACTTCATTCAGGAAGACTATCTGCTTGCACATTTCTTCTAAGTCACAAACACCATTTCCGCCTATCCCTCAGCTCCCCCAGCTCATTCTTTATTTCATCCAATCACAGCCTGACACGCTGGCCTTTAGCCAATCACTTGTAAACTGTCAAACTTTAAAAGTGTTCTCTCTCTCGCTGTAATTCAGCTGTCATTTCAGCACCATGAAGATTTTGTGAGCCATCTCCACCCCTTCACCACCTCAACTGTGGATGCCTGACCATCTTTAATCAAACCAGTGTCATGAAGACGTCCCATTCCTCATCTCTGCCACCACCAGCGTCCAGGCTCCAGGGGAATTTTCCTCTAATTGAAGGGACCTTACTCATATGGACCGCTTCCCATTTGTGATCCACTAAGCAACAAAATCTATTCCTTCTGTTCACAATAAATTTCATTTTACTTCAAACTTCTCAAACTCTTTTGTTCCACTTATTAGTCTCTTCTGATTAAAAGACATAAACAATTACCAACCAAAGCCAGTTCACTGTCATTAATATATTTCAAGGAACAGCAGCAAAATCTCATGTTTTAGCAGCTGCAACCAGTGAAGTTTGGCAATTTTGTGAAAAAAACAAAACAAAAACGGATGAAATTATTATTCCATCATCAATATAGTGTCCAATTAACTTTCTGTCAAGACAAAGAATTAACTTATCAAACAGACAAGGGGGCCTTCACCTACAACAGCAAAAGAAAAAGACAATTATTCATCTTGGCTGACAGGTGATATCAGCCCAGAATGCTTCTTGTCTCCAGGAGCAGATTGAATATGCATTTTACCTGGAGACAGTTTGGGGACAGAAACAAATAAAGTGAAAGTGAGTGTAAAGCTTCAAACGTTTGCAGACGTCTTTGGTTCTTTCACAATCACGATTACAATACTCAGTGCACTACACTGCTGTTTGAGTTGCGTCTAATTACTTCTTAGTTCTGTGAAAAAGGGAACAACGTGATAAACAAAGAGCCACCCTAAGACTGGGGGAGAAGAGGGAAAGAGTGTTCTGTAAGGGTGAAACAGCCATACAAGAGAGAGTGAGTGAGTGAGAGAGAGAAATGGCAGAGATGAAAAGTAAACTGGATAGTACCACCAGAGGCTGACAAACTTCTTAGCTTTGACTGCTGCTGGCCTCCAGAGATGGCAGTAAACAGCTGTCTAATCCTTCTCCTTCAGCCGTCCTTTTTTTTTTTTCTTTCCTCGCTTTTCTTCTTCCTTTCCCCTCCATCCACCCTGCGTCTCCGCTGTGCTCTCTTCCTGTCTCTCCATGTGCTTGAGGCTCTGACAGGGGTTTGTTTTTTCAGCCAAGACAACAATGGCCTACACCTTGGCACTGACACCGATGCATTCAAGTATGCACACACACACACACACACACACACACACACACACACACACACACACACTAACACGCACGCATAGATACATGCATACATGCAAACACTTCTTTCCTAAGGACAATGTAAATGTGTGTATGTGTGTGTGTGTGTGTGTGTGTGAGTGTGTCTGTGTGAATAACCGGGTCACCAATGCTATGTGACTGGGATGAGGAGAAATAAAGGGGCTGTGTGTGTGTGTGTGGATGTGTGGGTGTGTGTTGGTTCTTCTGCAGCAGTCTTCCTCCCTAGTTGAGCAGAGCGACTGGCAAACACAGACCTGTTTGTCTCTGTTTGTTTCCTTTTGAACTCGCTTCCTTCGAGCCTCCTTTCCGCTCCTCATACATTATTGCACAGCAGCCAACCTTGGTGCTTTGGTGAAACATTAACTAAGCTGTCTTATTACAGTAAGGGAAATCGTCCAAGTAGCACTGTAATTTCATAGTCTTGTTAAGGCAATGATTAATCAATTATTCACTCTGCCTCTTTCATTGCATTACTATGAGAAAGAACGGTAATGGGAGCAGCACAAGCACCAGCTCAACAGCAGTGACGTGTACATGAATACAATACAACTGCATGTGCATATCATTAGTGCTGAAATGATTTTTGATATTTGGACTGTTGAAATCATTTAAGAAGCAGCTATACTGAAGAATTACCTGTTGAAGCCTCTAAATCTGCCTGTTTTGCTCAGAATAAAATCTGACTCAAGAATACATTTTCAAGACATCACTCTAGTCTCTTGAAACATGTGATCAAGACAAAAGAATTAGTTGAATAACAGATTTTGATAAAGAAATATATAGTAGGGTTTGAGTTTAATAGTATTTTCTCTGATTTGAATCCAGTAATAAAATTGGAACCCTTTCAAATCCCTTATTTGATTCATTTAGGTTTAGCTGTCAGCAATTTTAGGTAACGCAAGTAATAAAATTAAAATTAAAAAAATCCTGCAAACTGACTTACACTAAAAACATTTAAACAATTTTGCAACGTTGTGGTGCTGGACCTTCATCGGGCAAATAGTTTTTAACAATAAGGAGCCATCTTACATGAAAGAGGCTGTGAGACGGTAACCAATCGCATCACCCGATGTGCAATAGCAAGTGACAATTAACAAACATGAATTTACTATATAACAGTTTCATACACAGGGGTAGACGATTTGAGAGTAGTGACACTGAATTTTTCACATTGAATAGCTAAATTACTATATAATGATTCCCACATGTTACAGATTACATGTGTAGAATAAAATTTAGGGATTAATACACATTATGAAAAACAGCATCAATACCCTAGTAAACATTATTAATAAACTCTCTTAAAATTGGGCAAAGTTTAGTTACTAATCAAATATACTTCTACTGTATCATGTCTGCAAGTATGACCTTATAAAAGGTTCCTCCAGGACAGCACGTCATATGATATAGTTTTGTTATGCGACTGTATAAAAGCTTGAACCTTTACTGTATCACCTAAAGCTGATAAGGTGAGAGTGTTAGCAAACAGTTGCTTAGTTACACATCCAGTGCAGGAAGCAACACAGCCACTTGTATATGTCCACTTTTCACTCTCCTTTAAGCTCTGGTCTCCTCTAATCCCCGAGGGAAATATCCGCCTCTCTAGCTGCTAAAAGCTGCACTCTGTTCACCTGCAAGCCTCCAACTTTTGTGTGCTCTTTTTCTTGGTGCTGGGCAGATGCACTGAGGCCAGAGGCCACCCCGTGTAGCATGAGCAACATGTCTCACTATGCGGTTAGTATCCTGTAGTGAGTCATCAAAACAGCTGCTGCTGCGTCTGGAAACAGGGGCTGGTGGAAGCGGCGAGACTGAACCAAAACACTGAGCTGAAAGACACTGTAAGACACGGCTCAGCCAGGTGATTATTATCTGTGGGTTTGGCATGATGAGCCAGTGCTTTCACAGCATAGCAGCTTTAATGAATCCAGGTATTTTCCTAACTTCAAATGCAAATCCACCTTTATCACAGAGCCTGTGAGTATGTTCTACTTCACATGTACAACATATACAACCACTGTCAGTAGTGCATGCATGTGCTCAGAGATGGCAGAGACCAATGCCTCTCCAGGTGTGTGTGTTTTGTTATGATGAAGAGCAAAATGAATTGGATCGTCTGTCTGTCAGATCCAGATCTTCATCCTTTGTTATATGATCTCCACCCACAGTTCACAGAGATTCTGCTGTAGCACTAAACTCTCATTAGAATTCCCCTGGCTGGCCTCCTCTATTCGATATGGTAATTAGCAATGACTAATGACTTTAGCAAGTGTAAAAAATGAGCCAGTAATGGCCACATTACAATGGATTAGGAATTACAGAGGTTTAAATGAGAAAGAAAATGGTCCCTAATTATGGTGTGATTCTAAGACAAATCAGGGATGGAAAAAGAGTTTTCTGCTACACCGCTTTTTTTTTCGTTTTCTTTTTCTTGCTTATTAAAAATCAGCTTGACAGCTGTATGTTCTTAATGACTTGGCACAACCACTCCCGACATATCTGGTTGGACAAGATTCATTCTGTGCCAATCAATCCAGAGGTCAAAATGGGAGTGACAGTGGCTGGAAAAGTGAAGCCTACAAGCAAAAAGTACAAAACCTCCGATACAGCAGAGGTGTATAAACACATACAAATACACATACACATACACATACACATACACATATACATACACATACAAATACACATACACATCAGTGTAATAACACAGTTAAGTGTTAGTGAGTATGTGCTGACTAATTGGCCACAGCTGTGGGGAATGGCAGGAAACGTCCTTAGCGACCACAGCTCACTAGATGTGACAATTATGACAGAGTTATGAAGAAAAAAAAAACCCAACATAACACCACGGCTTTATTTATATCAACACCACATCAGGCAGCATCCACTAATGATCACAAGACCACAGAGGAGACAGTGTGACGCTGAGACCTCTGTAGGTTCAAACAAACAAATACAAGTCTAAGTGAATAAATGGATCTAGTCTTGCTGCTCCCTTCTGATATTTCTCCAAAATAAAAGTCTTTTTCTCAAATATGACGACAACCAAGTGCAGGGCTTCTCCATTAGTTACCTCTAGAGGGATCTAACTATACAGCTCTATAGTCATGTGTCCAAGCTGTGTATGTACAAAGCGTGTGCATTTGCTGACTTATATCACAGGGCTTTTATTAATTAGTGTTGCCTTAGCTGCTTGTAAATGTTATGAATTGATAAAAGTTTTATTAAGCCTTGAGTCCCTAAAGCCTCCTCAGCAAAAAACAGCCTGTTAAACACATGCATAATAATGTGGGCACGTCAGGGTAATTAACCAGAATAAAGTATTCATAAATGTGATTACCTTTTTATGTAATTCTGCCTCCATATAGGTCACTGTGGTTCCTGAAAGCACACGCAAAAGGGCAGCTTTGGCCCTCTGCTGCGGCTCTAAAACTGAGCTAAGCTTAGAGCAGACATGCCAAATTGGCTAGATGTGCAGCACACAATGCTTTTAGCGCACGCCGGGCTGCAGAAAACAAAAGACACTTTTTGAAAATGCACTTATCTGACACTGAGAGTGTACTTGTAGCTTTCCACCACTTCATTGTCTCGACATTGCTAAATTAGGCTCCGGGGGATGAGAATTGGCTGTGGCCACTATTGTTGCAAAGTGGTATGTTTGCTTCTGATTTGATTTGCTTGTGCTGTTGCTTTGATGCCCTCAAGATTGTTAGACTGTATGTTTTTCGAGCACTTTTATCTTCGAGGCCAAAATACTATGTAAACTTTAAGCAAGGAGCAGAAAATTATTTATTAAAGCAAACCCCCTCTCTCTCCATCTAAAGGTCAAGATTACCATGCCATTGAGTTGAAAAGAGATTTTATGATAATGCAGCAACCACAGCAAAAGCTGGTAATTACACTCATTCAAGTACGCTATGGAAAATTTGACAAAAGCCTTGTGATTGTTTACTGCATGCTTGTTTCATTAAGAAGCGGCTGGGTTAAGTGGCTGCTTTGCAACACACAGCAGAGTGGTGGAGAATAAACACGAAACAATGAAGCTCTCAGCTCGTTAGGAATCGATATGTTGGAGATACGGCTGTGATCTTCCTATCCGTGGCTGCACACGTGTTCGCCGAATGATATCATGGACGCTGTCTTAGCCTCATGTAACCTGAGATAAGTCAGTGCTGGTGAGCTGTGAGAGTGCTCACTACGCGCCCACACACATACGCGCAGCCTCTTAGTCACTCAAGCAAGAAAAACAGGAGTCCAAAAACATCGCAACTGTTCACTAAAAAAAAAAAATCAATATCATCAGCACACATGTAACCTGACTTACATTATATCTGGTGGTATAAAATCACAGAGACGACATTTTCGTGCAGTCTCAAGTGCAGTGTCACAGACCAGAGACACTTCATGTGAAGCCACACTGCTCTGAAAGAAAAATCTATGTCTCTTCATGGTTGCCATGGCACCACACTCTGCACTCCAAACAGTACAGCTGAGCTGAGAGAGACTTTAGTCATCTCACTCCTCCTCCTCTCCCTCTCTCTGTGCTTCTCTCTATAAGGGCAACCACCCCTATAGTAGGATAGGATTGCCATTACTGAGGGAAAGCTCTCAATAGGTCTCCTTTAAACTTCGGGGCTAGCAGACGCAAGCCGGTTATTTTTCCAGTCAAACTACTGACACCGTTACCTCCGGTCCAGGTAGATCTCCCATGTGGCGTTGGGCCTGGTGTATAATTCATGGTTGCATGAAAGACATTCGTATACTGTCACAGCTTGATTACAACAAAAGCCTCTCCCCGCTGCTGGAATCATATGTGCCTCCGTGTGACTGTGTTTTAGATGCAGATTTGACAGAATATACGCCTCTGAGGGGATGGTGTCTTTGTCTGTGTACAAAGTGTGATACCCCAGTGAAATCCTGAGTGTGTGTGTGTGTGTGTGTGTGTGTGTGTGTGTGTGTGTGTGTGAGTGAGCCTCTCTCTTTCTGTTGGTGAATGTGCATGCATGTATGATCAAAAGTTGCCCTCATGCAATTTCCAGATAAATAAAACATTAATGATGCCGTGAACTAAACTGAACTGTCTGTTTATGAATAAATCATTCTTTCCTCCCAAGTCTTCCCCAACTGCTTTGACAGCAACTTAGTAACTCCACAATTATGTAACTCAGTGGTGTGTTACATGATCTAATTTCTTGTTGTTCAGATAAAAATAACAATATACTTAATGATCCCTGAGAAAGGTTAATAATTCCTTGATCACAAGGATCCACTTAGTTCTTCCCTGTGGGCTTGATTAGCAACCAAACAGCCACTTGCATCTAATCATACCACACACCAACAACATTACGTTCATGATTTCATGAACTCTGTAATGCAGTGTTTGGCTGTGTGGATGGAAGCATTTTCCAGAGACAAGTAAAGGGCAGACTAATTTGCGTTAAAGGAAGAGAGAACTTCTCTGCATCTTATAAAAAACACAAATACACATACAGCATCAAGAAGGGAAATGTGCAAAAATAAAACTGATTAAAACTAGGGCTGTCAAAATAAAGTGTTGATTAATTAAAAATTTGATAGGTAAAAAAAAAATTAAAACTCTGGGATGTGGACAATTCTGTGAGGGATGTCATCCCTGTGTCCAGTGTGTAAGCGCTCTCACTTTTGCTTGGTCCTTCGATGACAAAGAAACAAACTATTGATTCTATTTCCAAAAGAAACAGCCGCTCAGACCCTCCTATGCCACCACAGCCCCACATTTCTGCTGAGGACAATTCAGATGAGGAACAACTGGGTGATCTTGTGTTGAAAATGGCAAAGACCTGCTCCCGTCGACAGGAAAGGCTCATGCAGTTTATTGGAAAGAAGAAGTACTGTATGTACTGCTCTCAGCGTGGCCCAACCTTTTCAGGGAAAACTACAGTTAGTTAGCCGACTCCACCGGAAACTTTTAACACGCAACACAAAAAACGGTATGAAGGAAAAACTATGCAGGGGCAGGGGCACTGATGGAACTGCATGACTTGGAGAACTATTTAACTTACTTTTTGTGGTAAATATTTATATACGTGTCTAATTACAGAAAGCATGCAATTAATTAGATAATTTTTTAAATTGCTTGTCAGCCTTAATTAAAACAGTACCTGCAACCGTGGTGGTAAGTTAAGGATTTTGCATATCTTAACCCATTAAACTACATGTCATGTAAAGTTGACTGTGATAAGTCCACGTTTTAGAATTGACAGCATGCAGCTGGGGTTTTCCATCCCCTCTGAGTACGCCGTGACCATCGAGTCGAAAAGAGGTGAAATACTGAATGAGATAGATTCTTCCCCACCGTGAACATTTTGTTGTCGTTATTTGTCTAAATTCCATTATCACCCAGCACTAATAGAGTTGCGAGCAGGGACCATTTTGAAAGCTCTCCATGGTGGGGCGTTCAAGGACACTCTGACATTAAAAAATATCACACCGTTTTTAAATCAGCCTCCCATTACTACAACTTTGACAAAGATGATGAAATTTAAAATAAAAAATAATGGTTTTCTTTGGAAAATGGTCAACAGTAATATAGTATATATTAATATAATGTAATATTATATATGTAGTAATATATGCAACATAGTTAATGGCCAAAAACACAAAAACCCACAAGTGTGCTCCACAACAATTTCATATCCTATCTTTGTTATTCACACTTATTACTGTTGCTATGTCTGGGTCAAAGTCTGGAGAGGAAGGAACTGACTGTTCAAACAATTTCTTAAGCGTAGTGCAGTATTTCTAGTCTCTCCTGTTGAGTGCTCCAAAGAGGAAAACAAGCATTACTGCATGACAAAAAACTCAGTTTCAGAAATACTGAACCTATAATACACCACATACACAATCCATTATTGAATGATTCTGACCGCCAGACTGAGAAATTGCTGCTGTGGCAGGCAGGGTGTGAGTGACAGAGCTGATTTATTTCAGTCTACAATCATGTAACAGGAGCAACGCAGGCACTGAGGAGAGGAGACAACTCCACGGAGCCGTGCAGTTCAGACACACACAGTCGCACCCAGGTACACACACACAGGCATCAGACACAGACATAAACATCTCAAAACACATTCACTGGAGGAACATCATGAACCCACGCCCTTTTACTCCAGTTTTCTTCCTGCCAAGAGCTCCCACCCAGCAAGCTTCATTGGGAAAATGAGAGCCAAGTCAAGGTCATGTTTGATACATGCTGCTGCTTTTTCTACACTTTTATTCCTGCTCTTACCTTCAGCTAACAGATGGCTGTCAGTTTTCTAAATTTACTAAATGCACTTTACTATATTTTGTTGGTGCTATAGTAATATATAAATTCAGTTCCTCTGTTGTGGTGTTTAGAAGTGACGAGCTGAGAAGCATTAAAATCCAGACTAACGCTGTGGACACACTGGATGCGTGATGTGTGCATCGCGGTCGCCGTTGCTGATCTGCAGTGGAGAAACACGTGTGTCCACACCGGCTGCATGTCTGCCGGTTGCTGCTACTGCCAGCTCTATCTGTCAACGCAGAGGATACTTGAATGTTGAATTTGTCATTTTAATTAAGTTCTGATTCATTTTTGAAAAAAATGCCACTGCGTCTATGACATGCTCAGATTCAGCCTTGACATAGAGACTATAGTTGAAGGTGTCAGTTTTGTGTCATGCTGCTGGTATGATGTCTAAATTACCGTCAACAGCTCTTTTCTCTGTCTACTTTTGCTGCAAGATGTGTGTCACGTGAAGAATAGATGAGACGCCAAAGCTCTAGATCATGTGACACAGTCACAAAGCATGAGACACGCGTGAGACAGTGTGTCCACTCCAATCTGTTAACATGGGCGCCAAAAAAAAACGAAGACATTCCACAGCCACCACGCACCGGCGATGCATCCAGTGTGTCTCCAGCCTAACACCAGGTTTTATCCTGCGGCTGCTTCACAGTGAAAGCCTTCCACTGGTGCAATCCAGTGGTGTTTCGTACAGCCATGGTCTGATGAGAATATAAAACAGAAAATCCAAGCCCAAGGTGTAATAGTCTGGATGCTGGATTTACAATTCTGATTCTAAGAAAATACATATTAAAAACACATATTGTTGTAATTGTGCCACGTGAAACAGGAAGCACCACTGAAGCCGTGGCTTGAGAGGGGGGAACTGCCACACATGATCCTTTCTTAACCAGACCAACCACTGCAAGAGAGATCTATAAAGGCTGGATAGCAGAGCAGATGAGAGGAGAAGAAGACTGAAAAGAAAGTAAATGGAAGTAAATGGGTGGATGGATGGATGGATGGTGGTGGGTAGGTATGGTGGGGCGGTGGGGGGGTTGGGTCACTCTCAGAGTCCACCTATCTGCAGAGATAAACACAGGGAGGGCGCAACAGCACGGACTAGGGCTTATGGGAGGGCCTGACTGACAGTGCTGACATTTAGAAAGAGCACAGTAAACAAGGTCTCACAGAGAATAAATAGCAGGGGGAGAGGAGACACACACAAATACATACTGTACACATTAATGCGCCGCATCAATGTATGAATGTATGCCTACAAGCAAATACACGCACACTATACAATACATGCACACACACACACACACACACACACACACACACACATACACAGCGCTGCCTGTACACCTTGACGCAGAGCCACCTTTATACTGCTCTAAACAGATACTGTTATGCAGCAGAAAAAGAAAATGGCAAAAAGTGCTTGCTTTCAGTTCAGCCCATACACACACACACACACACACACACACACACACACACACACACACACACGATGATATACGCAGACAGGGAAATTAAACACGCATACTGATTAATCCAGGACGGAGTGGATCGTCAGTGTTGTTCCTTGGCCTTTTGTCTCTTATTAAATGGAGAAGCATAAAGCGTGAAGCGCTTCAAGCTGCCTACCTCGGAGCTGAATGCACCTCTGGAACATTCTGTTTTCACCTATTTGTGATAAAGGCACAACGATGAGTGGTTTACAAGTTCCTGCTCAGAATCTTACAGGTTTTTAATGTAAGATTCTGCAACAATAAGACAATAATAAGCTACCAGTCATTGAACACATGGACCTAAAACATGTTCAGTATCACATTAAAAAAATATATATATGAAATAAGTATGTAAAGTATATAAATAAATAAACCAATACTTAATAAAAATAATTTCAGAAATTCTTAAAATGCAAGTTATCACTATTGTTGTTATTTTCATAATAATATTATTTCATTATAAAATTTTTTTGTTAAATAAAAAATAATTTAAAAATATGTTTTGTTAAATAATAAAATTCCCTATGGTTCTTTTATTTCATGGCAGTGATATTGTCAGAGCTCAACCTCAAACAGTTGCTACCTAATTTAGCCCGTTAGCTCCTGTTAGCTGGAGTTACCACGATGTCAAACTAATTCTACCGACAAAGTAGCTACTGCTGTAAATAAACATAGCACAAACACAGTAATTAACCTCTGCTTTTGTTTTGCTTAACAATGCTGCACTTGCTAACTATCTCGCTGGTAGTTTACTGGAGTATTTATTTCGTATTCTTGGAATACTACTTTGTTGCATTTTAGAGAAACATTTACTTTCCTCCACTACAGTTATCTGACAGCTATTTACCTTTTAGACTAATTTCATACACAAAACATATCATATGATCAGCTAACAATAAAGCACTACTTACATGACAATTATTTAATTATTCCACTACTATCACAATATTATTATTTTACTTTTGACACATTTTTCTGCTGATATGTCTGTACTTTTATGTAAGTAAAATATTAGATGCAGTATTTGTACATGTAATAAAATGGTGTATTTCTAAACAGGGGTTTTTGTTACTTTTACTTAAGAAACTGAATAGTTCTTCCACCACTGGAACCTATGTGATGATTTGCTGATTTTCTCAGAGTGTATTCTTCCTGTAGAAACACCTAAAATAATCTGTCTGAAAACCTTGAGCCATAATTTCACACTATATTTTTGGTCCAATTAGAATTCAGTATCCAGAAGACAAGAAGAAAATAGAAAAGACCTGAAGTTTCCTTTTCTTGGACCCAACCTTACAGGAACACATCTAGACAGGAAGACATCTTAATTTAATCACATCTAACTTATATGGCTATAATTATATGATAGTACGAGTCATCTATGAAACCAAATTCTAATTAAGTCTAATTACATACCTAGAAATAGGTAACAAAAAAGAAAGTATATAAATACAGGTTGTAAGTGAGCTGGGACCAAACAAATCTAAAGAAATGAACAAACAAACACTTGCATGCATACAAGTATAAAAAGCCTGTGTGGATGAAAAAGCTAATTCTTTCAAGTCCCACTAGCACAATGAAAAGGCAGCCTGTGCTCATGTGAAACCATGACAACAAAATATGCAAGGTTAAGAGTGCTATTCCTTTCATCTGACAAAACACAAGCAATAATATTACATGTCCTTTTAAATCTAGCAGATAAACCGATGGCGCGTCAGGAGATCAACATGCAACTAGGTGTGTGAATATGCGCTGTGCTAACTACAGCAACTAGGTCACCCAAATTTTCAAGGGGAGGATGTTTGCTTCAGGGCAGAACTCAGTGGGGTGAAACATTCACTGTGTTGGTTTTCAAGACAGCGAGCAGACTCCACCATGCTGATCGCTACACCTTGGACTGCTGCACACAATAACTGAGCTGTGGTGGCTTTTATTTGGTTTTTGTTTTGTTTTGTTTTTTTTAAGCTGCCATACTGACAAACAGAATTTCATTAACAACACAAAAGGGGACAGTGAGAGTCACCTTGAAAAGACACTGTAAGTAAAGTTAGAAATCTCACTCAAGCCCTTGGAGGATATGAGCCCTTGAAGCTGCCACCCTCACTGATGACACTAAGGAAATCTTATGTTCTACCTCAAACCTATTTAAATGAGAACACGTCTTTGTAGTGCGGGTTAAGTATCCCAAAATATTTCAACTGTTGCTGTTACCAGGCAGAAAAAAGTCAGCATACTTTCATCGCTGCTACTGTATGTCACATCGCTCTTTATTAGTGGAAATGGAACTTCAGGGCAAACAATCTTGTTACAGTTATTTTACAAGCGATGATGAAATGTGCCTCACAGCTGGTTCATTTCTCAGTCAGTGGCTGCACCAACTGTACAGAAATGATCTGTTTTGTCCCTTTAAAGAATGGAAGGGTCTTGCATCAGGAGAGATTGCGTTCCCCCTAGCAAAACAAATGCAGATACCGTACAAGTATGTGCAAATCCACGTGGGGTCAAGTACACGTACAGCAACCGACATGCACATGCACACACACACACACACACACACAAACAAATGTACGTGTGCATACAAAGAGGGAATGTACAATTTGCAGAAGCATGGTGACATTCTCCCTCTCTCTGTAAGACGTAAAAGGAAATCAATAGGTATTGCAGATGCATTTTCTGCCTGCAAGAAAAGAACGCTTGGACAATAGGCTTCATCCTGCATGAAGCGCACCAGAGTCTCCGGGCAGAAAATGGTAAATATCAAGCAAAGGCCTGTGGGAGTAGGGAACCAGTACCTACATCATGTACTGCTGAGCACCTATGTGCAGCATGCGGGCCTATAGGTGCAGAGATTTTCTCCCTCCTGATATTGGTGTAATGTAAGAGCAAAGTGGGAATACATTCTGCAAATGCCACAAGATGGAAGCCGAGATAAAAAAAAAAATTGAGTGTTGCACATTGCTATGATTTCTTTAACCTTCAGATACTCAATCAGGGAAGGCTGACTGAACACCACTGCTATTACTCAGCACCACCCTTCTTAACAAATAATTACATTCAGACCTATGAGCCTTGCAACACAACTTTTCTTCTATTATCAGCTTGGATGATGCAGTGATGATGATGCACTTTCTAGTTTGTTCCATCGATCATCTGGAGAAGCCACAGATCGTTTCTGGGAAGAGACGTGGCTACTGGATTTTCTTCTTCGAGGAGGAATGAATATCTCAAAAAAACTTGTATTTTGTATTTTGAGAGAATTAATTTTTAAAGCCATAGTCTGATACTGATGAGCGTTGGATAAGAAAATCAATGCCATTCTCATATATGTCTGTCCAATATGAAGTTCCTGCTAGGACCTGGTTTGACTAGCTATCATTTAGCTGTTTTGTTCAATCTGTATGAAAACTGACAACATTTTTTTTACCTTTGGACCAAGCCAGGATAGCTGTTTGCAGCCTTTATGCTAGTCCAAAGCAACCATTGCTTTATTTAGATATGAGAGTGTTTCCCAAAATTTCTTTCAAGTTGTTGAGACACAGTACACATCGGTTTTTATGAATGAATGGTGATATTAGCAACTTTTCAGTTTCTAATCCAAATCGAAGCAACAGCATCAGCCTCTCTGCCCTTACAGCATAGTAACTACAGTGTAGATACATTATGCATATACGCACCTCCACACTGCACATATATACAAAATGTATGTGTAGCTTAATATTTAAAGAGACAAGAAGCTCTGTTCCTACCCATGACCTAACCTGTCTCTGCTGGTTCTTACAGCGATAATACTGACATTATCCTCTCATCTGCTCCTTCTAGTCCCTCTGGAGAGCTCAGAAAGTCGACCTTGGTGTCTCTAATTTCAGACACTTAATGAGATTTTTAATTGGTGACCTTTTGAGAATGGTTTCATGCCACAGCTCATGAGAGCACTCGAGGGGAGCCAACACATACCACTCAATACTCACACCAGGATCCTTCATAACAGACTTTCAAGGGTCTGATATTTACCTTTACCCAAAGATAGACAGATCAATGGATGGATGGATGGACAGATAGATAGATAGATAGATAGATAGATGGATAGATAGATAGATAGATAGATAGATAGATAGATAGATAGATAGATAGATAGATAGATAGATAGATAGATAGATAGATAGGAAGTCCCACAAGTTCACCTCAGGAAGTGTCTGTTCTGCAACATGACCACATCCTAAACTCCCTCTGCTGCTCTTCATCAAACTTTTAGAGTTGCTCTATATGACAAGTGACTGGCAAAGAACAAAATCTCAACAAACAATGCTCAACTGAGTTGAACAAAAAAGCAACACAGCATGTTGAAGCGTTGGTGTGGCAGACATAAATATATTGTTCGTAGGTGGCGTCGAGTGTCTCTTTGTGTACCAACAAACAAAAGAAGGGATTCAAAGGACCGTAGATGCAGTGCATCAGAATTTGTGGCCTTAGTTTCTTACCGTGGAGAGATATCGCATCCCTGCTGCATGAAGGCACCCAATGAGAACCAAAGAGAGTTGAAGATGCCGAACTCATTGGTCTGCTCAGGACTCTGTGGGTTGGTGTTCTGCTGTGTTGGTGTCTGGCCCTGCTGCACTCCGTTAGAGGCTGCGGCTTGGGTGGGAGTCTGTGGCTCACCTCCCTCTTCGTAGTCCTCAGCGTGCCACTCATAGGGGCTGAACCGACTGACAAGGAAGAGGACGACACTGACGCCAATGTAGGCAAACACTATGCACATCCAGATCTCGTAAGCCAGCGGGTCCAGGAACGAAAACACACCAGGTTTGGATTTGGTGGGTTTCTTAATCATGATGGAGATACCAAGTGACATGAAGGGCTTGGAGAAGTCGATGACTTCTTCACGGACCAGGGTGATGGTCAGAGGAGCCACAGCCACATCTGCTTTCTGATCGAAGAAACCAAAGACAGACAGGGCTATAAGAAGAAGTACGCCGCACCATTAATTGATTGTGCAAACCAGAGTTCTTCACCTAAGGCAAGACCACCTTTAGTAAAAACACCTTCAGTAACTTTAAAGCTAAATAATTTTTTTTAGCCCTGTGAGCTGCATTGCTCTGGGAATGGTAACATCGACCAGCGTGAGCTATACTTTGTGCTTACTACTAATTAGCAAATGTACGAATGCTAATATAAAACCAAGATGGTGACCACGGTAAACATTATACCTGCTACACGTTATTGTATTAGCATTGTCAAAGCAGGCATGTGGACATTCAGGTCAAAGCACCACTGTGCCTGGCAACTACCTAAGAGCTGCCTGCTGCTGTAAACCCTCACTGTTACATGATTGTAGCAACCTTTAAATTATTCTCATGATTCTAAGTTTTAGGTTGCAGAAAAAACGATCTGTTATGTTTATACAAATCTCTGTCCACTCACCCCATACACCAGTTCGCCCACCATGCCGTTCCACATCTTGGTTTCAGGATCCCTGGCTCCATACTTGCCATCTGAAACAATCTTCAGTTTGTACTGGTAGCCCACATGTTTGGCTATTTCTGCAGCCAGCTCTACGATGTAGCCCTCATACTTATCATTTCCCACAAGCTGCTCATGGTTCTTCTTCAGCATCACATAAGGAGACTCCTGTCAGACGTAAGATAACCATCAGTTAAAACTGTTGTTTTTTTTTTTGTTTTCCCTGTAATCAATTTTACTTCAAGTGTCAAAAATCATATACAGTTTTTGAAGTAATTAAGAATTTCACTGACGTGAAAACAAAATCTACACTGATATGCATTTCTTGACACAAGCTGTTGTGGCAGTAAGTAATGTAATATTTACAGCAAGACCATTTGTTAAGCTAATTAAGTCAATGACAGCATTATTGCTTATAATAAAGCTTTAGTATGTTGTTAAGTTTAACAATACTATGAGGACATTTTTGGGAAGAGATTTTATGGATACATTTTGTGCTACAGTGCAATTCATTACCCCCCCCCCCCTCCCCCTCTTATTCAAAGCTGAGACTTTGGAAAAAAAAATCATACTAGGCCCAGAATATAATTGCTGCTGTGAAAGGTTTGGAAGAAAAGATAATTCTATGAAATTACAAGGTATTATTTTGGCTTTGTTCCTTGAAGGTATGGTGTGTAATTCAAATACAAAAGGTGCCTAAGTATGATCATTACAACAGCATTGCTACATTGAAAGGAGTGCTGATAACATGCAGTAGGCTGTGAGGAAGCGGATGAATTGGACAGGGTTATTAGAGCTGAGAAGACATCGAATCTGAGAGGGAAAAGGATGTGTGAGTGTGAGTGTGTGTGTGTGTGTGTGTGTGCGCGTGTGTGTACTTTTGAGCCATGAAGATGGCAAAGCAGACATTGCTGACCTCTGCTCCAGGGCCAGGCTGTTCTTCTTGTTATATCACACTGACATTTGTACATCTCACACTGATTGGGTGTCCTGAGAAATTACAGACGACATGACACCTGGGGCCTCACTTTTCTTTCAGAAAAATGTATTTCATAGAGAATTCCAGTCAGTCTGTATTGTCCACCACCATGAGCAGGGCCTCAATTCCCACAAGTTGTTATGTGTGCCTGCTTTTAGCTAAGGCTGTGCTGAGCTGAGCAAATCCTGCCACCATATTTCATCATGGTCTAGAGACGGGGTGGGGGTTTCCTCTGTGTGTTACAGTTATCTGGGTTCTCCTGCTTTATGGTTGAAGTGAAGGTAATCATTGTTAGACATGGAAACCCACTGGCAGAGAAACGGCACCCCAGGGAGACAGTGGGGAGAAAGGTCCGGCATCAAGTGCTTCTACAGGCTATGCACTCGCACTCAAACAGAGACACACACACACACACGAGCATGCATTTGTGCCCTTCCACACACTGACACTTGAACACAGACACGTACACGTGCACATTGAGATGTGGCATGCCATAGAGACAGTCCTCCTGGACTCAGGCTCATCGACCTCGGACTGCTCCGCTGAGATCCGCTGTCACTCAACCATGTTAAATATAATACACACATACACACAACAACGGATATCAAACGCACATCATGTGTACAAATGTAAACACACACACTGAAAATATACTAAATAAAACAATAGCATGGACATTAGTATGTTTGATTAGTTTTGGTAAAATAGAACAAATCAAGTGTTTTTTAAGTTAGTGAAGTCAAACAGACCTTGACAGAGTTCTGAAAATTACACAATTGCTCTTGAATGCTACCATTTCTTGTTGAAAGTCTATTAAAATAACTGCACTTATTTCAATAGTTGTACACAGTGAGTGCCATGAATAACCAACCTCTAGAAGTAAACCTGAAAATTCCAGTCATGGCCTGGTTTTAGTGTAAAGCCAGATTTGTGGCGACACCAAGCTCAAGCGCTCCATTAAACATGTCCTGCTTCACTCCTCCAGATCTCCTGTTAACCCAGGCTTGGTATGTGTGCACAGGCTGGGGAAGCAGGGATTGTAGGGAGAGCATGAAGCGATTCCTTCGCCGTGGCAAACCAACATGCTCCCTCAAGCGACGAAACAGGCAGCACAAAAGTTATAAGGTGCAAAAACTCTACTCCTGCCCTGCAGCCCAATCAGTGTTCACACCTTATCTCTTCTCTTAGGTTCCAAGACAGAAAACCAATTTATCTTCTTAGAAAAGGGGACACTGATAGAAGATTATGTCAGAGAGAGTTATTTTAGGTCTGTGCTCTTGGGAGACTGCAACCTTAGGGTTTAAATGAGGATTTTCATATGTTTTTTAATTAGATGCCAATAGACTACAAGTTTTTCATAGTATACCTAATGCTCTACATCGGTCGCTGCCAACCTTTTTTTTGTCAAATGTTCCTCCACAGCGCTGTCAGATGTACTCAAGCACCATTTCACTGATACCTCCTGTCATATTTGAAATACGTCCATTTAAACTGGATATTATTTAACACCATTGGTATATAAAAGTGGTTATTGTTACGATCAAATGTTCATATAATTGACCAGTCAGTGTTGGATTGATCAAGTCTACTGCTATAACTTGGAGTGGCAGCATCTGTTTCAACCATTTATCTATTGTATTTATGCAGTTTCAGTTTTGTTTTAGCCATTTCAAAACATTCATCCCTTACTTTTAATGAACTCTTTTGATTTCTCTGCTAACTACACAACCTCAGTTCTATAGTTTTTTTTCTTACACAACCTCAGTTGCCACATGTAGTCTTAATTGGTTATAGCAGACTCAACGTGGACATACACTATATATTTATATCAAATAATAATTTCTATTTTTTCAAGGTTATTCCCTTTGGTGTAGTCATCAGACATATGCACGATGTCAGAAGGGGAATAGTGAGAAAATGTGTGTACAGCTAGGGAGTAGCCAGCCAACATATTTCTAACGCTTCGCTACAAAGTTAAATCAGATATAATCAAAAAGCTGTAAGCTATGTAGCTCCGTCTTTAATTAGGTGAATTGATTGTATTAGTGTTAATGCTGGGGCTTGTTTAGAGCCATTTTGGCACAAATTTGTTGACACTTGACTAAATCTTACCCCCATTTGGGAGATACAGCTGCAGTTAGAAATTCCCCACATCTTCATTACGACTAGGAGGCTGATCAGGCTGAACAGTTATTCCCATCTGACTGCTCGTATGGTGGGAAAATAGCATTATCACGTGATTCTCAGTGGTAATGCCACTATATATGGTTCTGTTCAGCTGTTTCCCGCTGCACCTACAAGGTCCCAGACTGAAAGCTTCTGTCTATTAAAAAAATGAAAAAATGTTAAGTGTGCCCATGTCTATCCCTGTTATTCTACTTTGTCTCTCAGCTCCATCACCTCCACCAAGCCTTTATCTGGCGATCGGTGAATTTCTCTTAAGGAAAGCACATAGTTGAAATCCTTTACCACATTAACCTCTCACAGTGGAGATCAGCTGCACACACACACTGCCCTGTGAGACCTGAAGTCTCCTGCAGAATATCTTAAATCAGCTAGTGGTTTTTTTTGGGGGGTTTTTTTTCCACATTTCATCCACTCATTGAAGAGCTACACCTATTCTCACTCCAACAAAATTTCATGGAGGCAGTGATGCCCAGGGATAAAAGATATTCCCACTTGAAAAATACACCATGAGAACAAAAAGATCCACTGCTGGGCTCCAGGCATCTGCACACATGGAGTATTGTCTGATATTAAATTTTCAACAAGATGCAGACACTGAGAACATCCTGTACCTGCAGAGATATGCAACCATCTTTATTATCCTCTACTGTATGTCAGCCAGGTATTGCCATCTATGTCCTTTCTTTTGAGAAAATGTCAGGATAACGTAGCCGCCATGAGAGATGGCCAGATTGAATCTTTTCATCTCTATTCTCAAACCCACCCTCCTTCACGGACCCTGGCAGCTCTATCTCTGTTATATAGGCCAGGACATTTAACACAGCCTGGCCAAGTCATGTTGAACAGCCTGATGGTGACATCGGAGCCAAATAAAGAATATGGGAGGAGAGAGAAATGAAGGACACATTGACTCTTCACGGCGTCAGAAATAAGTGTTCTCCAGTGCTATTTAGGGCTGTTTAACTACTTATATGATGAGGAATGAACTGCTGGAACCTTCCGTTCTACTTGTTTTTTCTTGACATGAAATGTGAGGTCGTCCTTGTGTTGTCTTTTAAATGTAGAGTGAATATATGCTGCACTTAGCCTGCGAGTCATCAATATGCCAGCAAGCCAGTGAACCCGAGACAAGCTTCTGCACCTGTATTATATTTGCCAAATAAAGATATCCTGATTTTGATTCTGAGCAGGCACCAGTCAGATGGTGAAAAGTGAGCAGGACGGAGCAGAGTAAGGAAGGAGGGATGGGAGATACAATCACAGATGTCTTCTGAATTCTTTCAGGGGCCTGAACTTTTAAGAACTCTATCATAAAAGAAAATGAAAAATGTTACCCTGACTTTCTCTGTCTCTGTGTCTCTCATCCCACCTGCTCCTCCTTCCCCCAAAGTCCCTCAACCCTTTCTGTTTAACCCAGACTCACCAAGATAGTGGTGACTATGTACGTTCTGTTCTGCAGGCCGTAAGTCTCGTTGCTGCCTCTCATGAAGCTGGCCGTGGTCACGTACTTCTCATCTTCGTTCCAGTAGCCGACCTACGACAAGGAGAAAGTCATGATCCAGCGTCTGTATTTATTAAACTGATAAAAGATAAAAGTAAAATCCTGCACTTTGGCTCCTACTCACACATTTCAGAATAAAATCTATTCATCAAATTTCTTGTGACTAGAAAATGTGCTTAAATTTAAGAGAGCTTGAGAGGCTCGCCTTGATGGCGGAAGAACAGAAACTGAGGTGAGCACAAACCCTGTGTACATCGATCATGGGTCATGATGAATAATATGTTATCTGAAGTGTACGTTGATTTCTGAATATCTGAAGCAATACTGTAGGTATAATTCAGCATAAGGTAACTCTCCTGTTTGATTTGAACATTTGAAAGGTTACACCACGTTTTCATTTACCAGGGGTGCAAACAACAAACAAAGCCGACACTGATTTTGTTTGTCACTTTTCATGCATCCTCACAGTCTGCTCTTGTCAATGTGATACTGAGATTTTTACATGTATCAACCAGTGGCATAATTTCTGTCCTGCTCTGCTATGGTTTTCATTTTGTTTGCATTTCAGCTAGATTTGTATTATTTCACCCCTGCTTACACGCTTATACACTATATTATAATAAAAATTATATTTCACAAATTTCACATGTTCATTGACACTGGAGAAAAAATGAAAAAAATAAAATCAAATCACATTTTTTGCAGGAAAACCATATCACTGAATTATTTGTAGGGAATTTTTTAAAAGAATGAACAACAGTGCAGATGTAGCATGCAAACTTGTGTCTGCCACGTACATGAATAATCATGGAATCACTTGAGAACTGTTCTAAAAGGTTACTCTTACACTTTACAGTAAGTAGCAGTAACTCGCCTGTTCAGCGTGTCTTAATTGTGAGTCTTCTTTTTTTTTTTTTTTTTTACAGTCTTTGCCTCCTTAGGGCTTTGTTTAGTGTAATTCTTAGACGTTTGATAGATACAGGCCCAGACCTTTCCTACTTATTGTATAGTGTATAAGGAGAAAATAATAATAATACCAATAATAATAAGCTTGCAGGCACAGTTTCTAAATAGGTTCCTTCAGCAAGAATAAATATCTGAAACTGGAGCCTCAGGCCTTACCTTCTTGGGTCCAGATGGGGCCAGTTCCATGACGCTCACGGTGTAGTTGGTTCTGCGGCCTTTCTCGTTGAACTGAATGTGACCAGTCAATCCATCTATACGCACCTGTAATGGAGGCACAGATTTCGAATAAGTAACTCACAGACTCGGACTCGCCTGGCAGATGGGTAAATAATGGCTGCCGTGAAGCATATTCATACAAGCCATTTTGTTCACGTCTGCACCGACAGCAAGTGCTGGCATGCCACGCTTTTCACGCATTGCATGTCGAGCATAGTTTGCACATGTTTGTATAGTCTTCATTCGTGAAAGTCCACGGTGCCTGGGTCCCCATGGAGGTGAGTGACAGACGGTGTGCGTGTATGTGTACAGTGCAGTGTGTTTGTCTTGGCTGTGTGATGGAGTTAATTGAGCGAACACGGCTTCAATCTCCAGTCTATCTGCAGGCAGATGGCTAGATTGACTCAGAGCAGGCCTCTGCACAGCCACTCTGCAGACAGAGCCTCGGGCTGCAAACACACACACACACACACACATGTAATTCCATGTATGCCCTTGCAAACATCATGCATTTCTTATACACTATTCATTGTCTATGTAAATGGGGAAAATAAACAACATATTTGACTTTTGGTTGTCTTTTTAATTGGGAACTGTTTTTTTGCAAAGACTTAGAGTTTTAAATATAAAATAATGAATAATCTGTGTTCCTCGACATACATGGTCTTAGATGTAGGGGTTTGTCTGTGTGTGCACTGAGATCAAGAGGTCTCACAGCCAGTGCAGGATTTCCATTTCCACTGCCAAATATTACATCTCTAAACTCAATTGCTGATGTCATATTCCATGATGATCACAGCCGAGTGTTATGGCCCGCAGGTTTTGTTTACTAGCCATGATGTCACATTTGATACCGGAGAGCTCTCCCACGACTTAATGTGAACTTTACACGACAGAATGAGACCTAATTTGTTCAGCCAGCCCCGGCTCAGGAGCTGTTAGCCAATGTGCCACTCAAGAATTTGAGCAAGTGTGCGCACCAGTCCATATATGTATGTGTGTGTGTGTGGGTGTGTATTAGCATGTTTCTATGTATGTGCGCTGACCTGCTGCAGGGCTCTCTGGATATCTATGCCCTGTCCCCAGGGAGCTGGTGGGTTGGCAAGACACTCTCCAGCGTTGCCCCTGCGAGAAATGTCTATCCTCTGTCTCCTTAAATTCTGGAAGGCCGTGGACATGACTTTCACCCCGTCATACGTTAGAGCGCCTGTGTACTGCAAAGAGAGAGCAGACAATTCAAACAGAAGCAGCGATAATAAAAACTGATAAAGGTCTTGGCTGAAGAGAGGCGAGACATTTTGAGTTAAATTTTTTTTAGCTCTGTAAACACACAAATGTTTGGATTTGGAATCAATCCTCTATCTCAGCTGGTGGAACAGTTGTTATGGCTAAAAATCAATAATCATTTAATAGCAGAAATCCCACATCCGATTCAACAAACTCAAGGGGAGATAGGATCAAGGGCTATCTGCCCACCAAATTTAATGAAAACCCTTTCATAACTTTTCCCAATATGCTGCTGACAGTCACAAACAAACCTACTGACAGGGGAAATAACTACCTGCTAGGACGAGGTAACCCTAACCTCGCACAGAAAATCAGTTCTGATCATAACTCATAACAAAGAACACGGCTGGACTGACTTTGATAACATGACAGTGGAACTCTTAGTATATCCTGCTACTTTACGACTCCTTCGTCTTTAAAGACAGAATAAGGAAAATAAAAGAGGAGAGGGATGATAGATAGAGTGAAGGATAAATACTTTGAGTCCACTCTTGGGAACTTTGGAGTCTTTGTTGTCAAACTCCATCCACTGCTGGACGACGCGGCTGACGGTGGGCTCCGAGTTGTTGACGAGCTGGAAGCCGGTGATGTTCGCTCCACCTTTCCTCAGGTCTGTCAGGTCGATGTCCAGGAAACCCTGAGACAGAGAGAAGGATAGGCAGGGAGAATCTGTAAAAAAAACAACTGATGATTTTGCTTATCTGTACAGTTCATGATTATTGTGAGCAAAGCAGATTCCTGCCCATGATCTCTGTCTGGATCTCTGTCCGCTGGAGTGACAATCCTGCTTATTAGCTTGCGACCCCTTAAAGCAAATCAATGTCTACCTGCAACCCCTGGTCACAGGTTATGCTTCAAAGTGAACTTCAACCATGAGCAGTTCAAAGACAGAGTCCAAAGTGAGAGTTTTTCTTTGGAAATTCTCTTATTTGAAGGATTTTTAGAGGCCTGAGGGGTTCAGCTTATCCAGCATGTCACCAAAATCCCAAAATTTGAAAAACAGTAGAAAAACAAATTTATATGTCATATGTTTTGGTTTGTTTCTTATCCATTTAATCATTTTTTGGCCCTAATGAATGTTCATTGGACCCTTTAGGGGGTCCCAATCTTCAGGCTGGGAACCACCTTCCTAGATGATGAACAGGATAAAAAAAAACAGAAATAAAAATATTCCTGCCACCCATTTGTTTGTGGACTTTCCTTTAAGCGTTGCTCTTTTTTCTTGTTAATTGCTTGGTAATCTAAAAACAGGCGACATGTGAAACCGGTGGCAAGGGGAAAAAAATAAGCATTATTTTCTTTCAGAGGCTGAAAAGGCTGGAAACCAGTGGGTAATTCTGGAGAATGCATTGTGGTAATTGTTTCTGACTCTCCCATCAAAAGTACAAAGGTTAATTGCATTATGAAAACAATGTTTTTTTTTCTTTTTCACTTAGAGGGGTTATCCCATTGAGCAGACTCCATCCCTGTCTTTCCCGAGGGACATAAGTAGTGAGAAAGAAAATAGAAAACCTCATTTCATGTCGGGAGCAGGCCACAGCTAATCTCTGATAGACTGAGTCCTCATAGGCTACTGTTAACAACGGCAGGATCAAACCCTTATGGGCTACTGTGAACAATGCAAGGGATGCCTCAGGCAGAGTAGAATGGAGAAAGGAAGCGATTTACTGTAATGGTATCTCCTACTCGTATTTGTTCCCCTGACTATTATGTGAAGAAGACTGTTTTTCAGAGCGGGAGAAAGGCAGCAGAGGAGGAGAGGCAGTCTCTCAGTAGGCCGCCTGTTAGCGTGGGGAGAAGAAGAGGCAGACAAATGGGAATGGGGTGGGAGTAGAGAACGAGTGGGAGAGGGGGCGAGAAGATCTGACTGTGATTTGTCTAAGATTTAAGAGCAAAGTTTTGACTGATGAGAAGAAAAGGTGCCTCGCTGGATTGTCTCCTGCTCGCCTGACAACACGCGCCTTTCTATCCTTTTTTTCTTTCGTCTCTGCTCTGATAATATTTTCACGCCATTTGAAGTTCGGCTCTCTCTCAGCCATAAGCCTGTCTCAAACTCTCACTTGTTTACTTTCCCTGATCTTCACATCCGTACAGTAAGGACAAATTAAGTCAAGTAAAAGTGGCTGGCGGTTAAGTAGCGCAATGCTCAAACTGTTTGACGCCCTTTATCTTTTGTGAAAGGTCGGACTGGTACAGAACGAAGGCTAGCTCAAGCTTCAGAAGACCCCCCCCCCCCCCCCCCCCCCCCCCACATCTCCTCTCATCAATGTCTCCCTAAAGTGCCTGTGTGCGTTGCCAGGTGTCCATATTTCTCAGCTGAGCAGACAGAGTTGTCTTTTTTTCTGCTCCACATGTGAACTAATGCAGTGCAGTGAGCTGAAGAGGTTACTATAGAAACCAGCCTTTCTAACACTGGACGTGGGGGGGATATCTCTGACAGATATTTTAACCACATTTAAGAATTTATTCAAATTCTTTCTTATTCCCTCTATTGCACTATGCTCTGTTTTTCAGCTGTGCACGCACACACCTGCAGTTGTACACGCGAGTAAGTAAATTAGTAAAATTATAAAAAGGTGCAAGGACATAGAAAAGTAATTTTTTTTTAGCACAAACCTTTTTAATGGGCCCATTATAAATGACGGTGGCCACTTTGCGTATCAGCTGTTATTACCGGCCAAGTCTTATCATTTAAAATTAAATCTGGCAAACTGGCCAGACAAGAGAGATTGAGCCAATCTAAAAACCCCAGCAGTGAGAAATTGTTCAAGCCAGCAGCTGCATATTAATACTGTTATTACTACAGCTTCTGTTGATGTCAATTTTCTCTTCATTTGGCTGCATTTAGTGTGACTGCACAGTGCTGTAGGGGTCTGCATACCATTTGCACTGAGAAAATGGCAGCAGACAAAGAAAGCTAATGGATATAAGCTTGCATACATTGGCTCCCTGACCTTTTTCTGTCACTGTGAGTCAGCAGAGATTTCTGTCTCTGGCTGTCACAGCTTTCCCCACTTGTACCTCACTGTAAGTCTACTACTGTGCTGTTGTTATGTCTGCAGGTTTGACAGTGCAGGGAAAGAATGTATGATGTAGCTGGAGAGGAAAATAGGATGAGAGAACGTAAGAGACATGAAACCAGATTTTTTTAAGGCTAAATTCTCAGGTACATAAAAGTCTATTAAACTGGTAATAAAGTACTGGAAGTCTGGAATCCTGTTTAAAGCCACATTTTACAGCGATGCAAAATACCGGCGGGGTATAAAAGTAGTTAGAGACCTATGTGGAAAATCTCTGATGGTTGCTTACCAGGTTAGCCAGGATGTAGTGATAGCTCTTTGCATTCTTGCCTTGTTCAACGATCTGGAAGACAAGAGTAGAGGAGAAACAGAGAATGAAATGCCTTTGCTATAAAAAAACAGAAGGTCGGTTTGTGTGTTTGTGTGTGTTGTTGTGTGTCTGCCGCTAAGAGAGCGAGGGGAGGCTTTTGACAGGGTCTCAGCAGCACGCCTGGTACAGTGTACAGTAATTGACCTTGTGCAAGACAGACAGAAAGAAGGTTCACAGGAAGAGACTGAATGATTAAAGAACCACTTTATATAGGGGTGGCTAACTTCATAAATGTCAGCTTTAGTCTTTGTGTAAAAAGGCAACATATTAATAGATTCCCAACTCCACACAATAACATGTCATGAAAGTAGCTGAAAGAAAATGACAGTTCTGGAGTCAGTTAGAAACTCCTCTCCTCTCCTCTCCTCTCCTCTGTTGAAATGTATTACTGTTCCTTTGGCCAAACACCAAATAAAACATAATCCCAAAACATAATAAAACATCTACCACACACACACACCCACCATTAATACTATTCATATATCACAATAGCCACTAAATTAATGACCCTAACCGTAACTCTTAGAGTCACAATACATAAGCACAAATAAAGGCAGTCACACCCTTAAACAACCCACACTGAACATTTAAAAAAAGAGAGGAATAATAATTTTACCACAAAATAAACAACTAAATAAGAAGAGTCAATTGGCTAAATAATAGTAGTAGGAAATGAATGTATCCATAAATTAATATTTAATGCTGCCAAGTCAACCTGTTGTAAAAACTGCAATTAGTCATCAGTTTGTTCACTACAATGTTTGCTCCCTCCTGCTCTTTCCTCTGTTTTCAGTATGGTTCCCCTGAGAGATCTGATTTGATCTTTGATCTAATATTAAATAACATACAATACTCTACATCCCCGTAACTTCTTCATTGGCTAACAATATCATCAAACAATGCAGTCTGTCAGGGCTGAACTGTGCAAAAGCCCCTCTCCCACGCCTACTGTACACTCCATCTCTCTTCTGCCTACACTGCTGTCATTCTGCAACGGCGGGCGACACAGGTCAGCCGAGCACCTAGGGTCAAGGCAGTTTGAACATCACAGTGGGAGGTGTGTAGTGTAGTAGTGTAGTGCCAGAACCTTTTTTTTTTTTTTATAAATGAAATGGGTATTTCAAGCCAGTGGCTGGTGGCGAATGTCTAAATCGCCTGTGCCTACACAACGAGCTTGTTGTACTGTACAACAACTGTAAGTGAGAGTGTATGTGTCATCACAACATACTGGCCAATCACATAACATAAGGCCGAGTGGGCAGCAGTAATTTAAAAACCATGCACCATTCAGTTAATAGCCTTAGCACAGAGGATTAAGAATTTCACTGTCTCCGTTCAGGCACTCTGAATGACCTCACTCTTCCTCTCTGTGAGCATTTCCCCCTATGCGTACTGAGTCGAGTGTACTCATTTGTTTGTGTGTGTGTGTCTAATGATGCTGTAGGTCATGACAGAAGGTGGCATTTGTTATTAATGGTGACCCCAGCACAAGGCGGGCCCTGCAGCCGAGCCCCGGGCAAGGAAAATCTAGAGGGGAGGAGGAGTGACACACACAAGCGCTGACATCAACACACCGTACACGGGGGACAAACACACACATAACTGCCACAGTGGGCTGTCAAATGGAAATGTTTTGGATGAGAGTAGATTTTTAATTATACATGCAGATTTGAAGAGTCATTCAGAGTTTAGGCCCAAGAGAACGGGTCATTTTTTTTCTATGTGTAGGAAACCAGACTCTGAGATTCCTGTTCTGTGACATTATCGTATGAGAATCTGAGTAGAATGAGATGAACACAGTGAGTGAGTTTAAAGAGCAAAAGAGGCAGAAGTGTTGTGTGTGTCTGTGTAAATGTATGTGTTCGCCATTGTTTGGGTGCACGGGCAGGGCAGCGTGGCGACAGGGACCAGATGTGGGTGATTGATGGCAGCAGTCTGAATGGAGAACTTCTGAGGCTCAGCTCCTGTAAACTGGTGAGAACCCATGCAATAACCTTAACTGTAGACACCGGGCCATCAATAACATTCACCCAGAGCGTAGCCTACACTATCTGTGTGTGCATGTGTGTGTGTGTGTGTGTGTGTGTGTATGTGTGTGTATGTGTGTGTGCGTGCATGTGTGTGTTTTTTTTCTTATAAACAACAATGTACTTAAACAGAGAAGAAACAAAAAATGATTACAATCTGGCTGGAAATCATAAATCATGTAAGTGGCATCAACAAGTAAAACAAAATATAAAAATATAACAAATACGTTATATTTATGTGTCAAATCTTTTAGTTTATAACACCTTTCTCACAGCGGACATTTTGACTTGTCAGAGTGGGAAAAGCACAGATCAAACAAATGCTGAGTGAGTATCAGAGCCCCGGAGCTAGCTGGAAAACACTTACGCCTGTGCTTTTTAGTTTACCGTCATTTTTTTGAAGGAACTGGTTCTTGATTTCAGACAGACAAAAGCAGGCTTCCCATTTCTAGCCCACTGAAAAGACAAACTGTCACTGGCAGACTTTATTAGCTGCAGTTAGCCAGCTAATTAAGCTAACTTTAGCTACATTAATTGGTTGAAGAAGCCATCTCTGGCTGACGTTTTAAGGTTTTTAACTGGCTTCTTTTAAAACAATGACCATATAAAAGAGTTTAATAAATGCAATTGATAGCTACACGCAATATATCATGCTAAAAGAGTTCTCTAGTTCTTGAGGCTAAAGCTAACAGGTACCAGGCAAAAAAGCCAAAACCTCACCAGCTGATGTTTGAATGAATAATTACATAAAGTTTTTTTTTTTTTTTAACTAGAGTGTACAGTTAGTCCTTGTGTTATGAAAGCAAGTATGAAAAGGGTAAATGTAAGAGCACACTGTTATTTCATTCCCTCACATTCTTGTTTCGCTACTTATTAGCCTGTACTTCTTCATATTTTTAGAGTCAATGTTTTAATTGTTTGTTTTTTTTGTTTTTTTTTGGCTCCTTAGCCTTGGAAGTAATGCTTGTTTACTATTGTTAGCTTTAAGCTAGTTAGCCAGACTTGTTAATATTTCCTTAGACCACTGTTTAATCATTTTCTTCCAGTTTTTCTCTTGTGTTTTTGGGTTTAGGAAAGGGCAAAAAAAAAAAAAAATCCAAACCCTTTAAATGCTGAGTTTAACTCTTACTACAGCTCTTGTACACCTCTTCAACATGCAGAGAAATCCTAGGCTTGACAGATCTACCATGCCTAGTTACAGTTGCTAAGCTGTGATTGGATAATCTCTGCTCAGAGGAGGATGCCAGAAGCCTTGTTTTTTTTGAATAGGACAGAGGTGAGTAAGCGATGATGCTATCACAGAAGAACTGTCGGCTCCAAATGCCAATGCTGTGTTATTTATTGCTCCTGTCCTTGATGCTCCAGAGACTAAACACGACAGAGGGCCGCCAACCAACCCCCACTCTGTGACTGTCTCTCTCTCCTTTGTTCATCTGATTAAAACATGCACAGCCTTGAGTTTAGCTGTGTTTTTAAAATGTGTTCAGTATATTTTTTCCTGAAGTAGAAAATTAATGTGCAGGCTAATGACTGAGCTTATAGTAAGATTCATATTATGTCCAAAAGGAAAATTCATTGATCATTTTTGTGTTATCTGGAGCTAATACTGTACATATACGGTAAATACCAATGCAATTACATAATCTCTTATTACTTCAAAAACAGAGAAAAGCGCTTCACCTTTTTGAGGATGCCAGTGAGCCTCTCAGTCTCACAGTCGATGATGATCTGGCCCTCCTTCCTCTTGTCCAAATCCTGGAACACTTTCAGGAAAGAGGCCTCTGTCATGGTCTCAACATTAACCGAGGTCACCAGCCAGTTCTTCTCTGCTGCTGTGTCCAGGACCTTCTGCAGCACTGACAGGCCTGGTGAGAAGAATGGAATGAGGTGAAATTCTCATGGAAATGTATAGGGACCAGTTTTGGTTCAACTGGAGAGGAGAAACTCTGGGTGCTAAATGTGTGTGTCTTTACACCAAAAGTTCTGCAAAGAAGATGAATGAATTGATAAATGATAGCTGGTATTCATTTACTGAAAGTGATCCTATATTTTATTAGGCAGCATGAGACATATATTATGTGCAGGGTAATCTTTTACTGTAAGTAGTTATATTATGAGCTGAGAGATAAATTAAACCAACCTGAGAACAAACAGAAGCTGTGCGGAAAACCAAACTATTCGCTATAAGCTTATCCATCAGAAACTCCCCTGTAGCTTTGATGATAAAGTGTAATGAGCGGGACAGTCCATTAAGCACACTGACATGTACAGGTGTGCTTTTCCAGCTCGTACAGCGCCAGGCTAAATGATCACCACTTTCACACTAACAAATAATCAGACCGTGCATCATCACAGATGACATGCTCACAGCCAGCTTTACACCATCCAAGCACCAATTACAGGTGGCGTTACTCAATTACACTGTCACCAATATGCTGAGGAAACTCTTGAGCATCATGGAGAAAGGGGTAGAGCAGCCAATGAGTTAGGGGCTCATGCTAAGACAGGAAATAAAAGGCGATTAGAGAACACATTGATCTTGAGCTGTGATTTACAATCTGACTCAGTGTTGTACTCCTTTGCTGCTGGCAGTAGACCAATCAGATTCCTCGCGAGCTGGCAGCCACTGTAGTTCCAGAGAGTAAATAAAGTAATTTCATCCGCAGCAGACTAGCAGCCATTACCCAAATGAATTATAGCAATTACAAAATTTAGAAATGTAAACTAATACATGATGTAGCTGTAGCCCGACATGAAGCTGGCAAACACTACTAAAGCCATTATGGGCCTGCAGTTGATGTGCTTTGCATATCCTCCATGCTTGTTTGTTCATGTTCATACAGGCATTTTATGCACATTTAGCAAGTGTAAAAACGGCTTATTCAGTACAACCATGAAAACACACAGCTTGTCACAAGAAGAATGAGAAATGCAGTCAGAGCCTCTGAAAGATGATTGCCCAGCCTTATTAGAATGCACACCAGCTGCTCTCCAGGCAATTCCTGCTGCCTATTTGACACAAGGTCATTAAGAAATAAAAAGATGGATGGTGTTTCACCTGCAAATATGACCACAATACAGTACATGTAAATAAATCAGTCAACCAGAAAAAACACTCAAGGATGCTGAATGGAAATGATACACAGCATTACTGGAAAGGTACATGGCAACTTTTATCGTGTCTCTCCCTATTCGTTGTTGCTCATGAGAGAATAACTATATTCCTTGGTAGGCATGGGAACACAGGAGGCAGTTAGTCATGGCCATGAATAAAGTCAGTGGGTCCTGAGGAGAATGGACAACTGTTCTTGAATGGAGTCAAGTCTTGGTGTCAATGGAGGGTTTCAGCACCATGGACAGCTCCACACAATGTCATGTTTTGAAAAGGAGGCTGTGTCTGAAGCGTTTCACTTCTCTCTACCTTTTTATTCTTTTGTTCTTTTGTTCTTTTATTCCTTTGTTCTCTCCCTAATCATCTTTCATCTCTCCCATCATCTTTATGTGTCTGTTTGTTTTATGAATCTGGTTCCGCATTATGTACATTATGTTCCAGCACTTGAACATACAGCTGGGCGGCAGTCAAGATGCGCTAAAACTAGTGCTTGAATCTCATTAACGCTTAGTGTCGACAATGTTCTACGCTGTAATGCATTACAAAGAGACCTGGAGTCAGCTTTACTTCAGTGTTATCAGTGTGGCTGAACCATTTCCATAATTTTTCTCTGGTCCTCATTCCTCCCCTGCTTACTTCCCCCTTTTTTTTTTTTGGCTCATTGTGTTTGCATTGAATATCTTCTCGCCTCTTTAAATGTAGCTATGTGCCCGGATGCTCCACTATAAATCAGAGTATGCCTGACAGGGAGGCTTGTAGGACTAGCCAAGGTAAAATGGTCCTCCAAAGGCATCCTGGAAGAGAATAATATCATAATAGAATCTGGCTGTCATAAGCACCCTTTTGGCCAGAGGCACTACACGGAGACCAGGGAACCAGGCAATAGAGAGAAGAGAAAATAACACTTTGGGAAACCATTTCCTGAATATTGTTTATGATAGGTTTAATGGGCTATCAAATTTGTTTTCCTGTTCTTGGCTTTTGGAAATAAAAATGAGAGGCACTTTTATTAGCAGATGCTGAGCGGTAAGACAGCAAGACAGATGTTAATAGAAACAGGGGAAGATGTTAAAGCTCTGGAAAGTGAGAATGCCAATAGTATATGTGTATGTCCTTGTCCACTTCTGATAAAGGACTAAGAAACTGGGAAAAGTAGAAATATAAATATGTATCGAATAGAAATACATTAGACTAGAAAGTAGAGAGCTTTTGGCCTCTTCAAAGGCCATATCACCAAGAGGTGATATTGACATTGGAAGGAGCACACTTCATGCACACACACACACACACACACAAACATAGACAAATTCCTCACAACTAAATGTGATTTTTCTTGAAGGCTTAAAATAACCCTGTAGGAAGGGTGACTGCAGCATAGTATCCAGGCAACAGAGGACTACTGATATGGATTCCACTGGCTCCATCCCACCACTCAATCACACAGGGGTGACCCTGCACACACACACACGTACACAGTTTGTGAGTGGCTAATGAATGGATCACAGAAGATTAAAAAAAGAAATCTGTGGGACATGTGTGGCGCTACGGCCGTCATACATCAATAGGACTAGTGACCACTGTGAAATCTCCCCTGTCAACGCTTGATAGTGCGCTGTGCAGAGTGACATGATGGCATCCGTCTTTTAAAGCTGACTTAAGCCTGTTTATTTCTCTCACACGAGTCAAAAACATCAGCAGATAAAAGTCGCAGTAAGCCCTCATGTTATCGCGTGCAAATTTGGTTCAGCAAAAAGCACATACAAATATGAAGTGTGCATGCTTTGGGCCACACGCACACAGACACGGACACACACACACACACACACACAAATACACCCATCATTGGTCATGCTCCAAAACCCACAACACCTGGGACAGATGGCATGGCATTATGGGAGGGGTACCGCTGATTGGCTCGAGAGGGGATGAAGAGAAGGAAGCAGGAGGCCGACAGGTGTGCAGTTTTATTTCTGTCTGCCTCTGCAAAAGTGCTATTGAGATGTTTAAATTGATCACTGAAGCACTTTTTTTCGACTGTAAAAGCCACTGTAGTGACATGGTTTACTGCTGCCGACTGCTCAATGAAAAGCTTAATCTTTTGTTCCACTGTGAGATTTATCTGCTAGACACTGCAGGTCAATGTTTCTTTTCTGTGTTTGCTGTCTGTACAGAGACGTCGTTCTCAAATGAATGTTCTGATGGCTGCTCATTTCTGCACAATGGCTACAATTGACCTCATTGCTGTCGCCATGGCAATCTGAAGACGACTAATAGTGGTTGGCTTAACGGCTGGTGCTGGCTCTGACTCTCTTTATGTGCACATAGTAGAGCTGCACTTTTGATTTATATTTAACAAATTCTGCGGCAAAACATGGCATTTTGATGCTACAAGATGGATGAGGACGATATGGCATTTAATAAAAGTATAGAAATAAAAATGTCCACATGTAAAGTCATATGCCAAAGATGTATGAAATCAAATAAAGGCTATATAAATGTCCTACCTGAATCAGAACTGTACATGTAGACAAACTTGGTCCATCCATAGTGATCAATCACTCCCACCAGAGCGTCCTGGAGCTCAGGCCTCAGCTGGATGACAAACTGGTTGGCCGTCTCGATGGGGAAGGACGGCGTAACGAAGCAGACATGCAGCGCTCCGCAGAAGGACATGAGCATGTTGACTGTCTTCCTGTCATACAGACCAATGATGGCGTACACACCTTTGGAGAACTGGGAGCAAACTGTGAGAGAGAGAAAGATTGAGATGGGACAAGAGGAAAGTTAGTCTCTGGACTTTTCTAATTAGAGGACTATGGAGTATTTGTATTAAACTGAGTAAAACTGAAAGTGAACGCCTGGGCAATTATACTGGGAGAAATGAAATGAATACAACCTCTTTCAATCAAGTAGGCACTTACTAGTCTGCTGCACACCAATATTTTGTCAGCAAGAAACATAAAATGTAATGTAATTGTAAGATTTTCAACAGTGGGAATTTTAAGCTTCATTCATTTAACAGCATAAACCAATTAACACTTTGTACAATAGGCAATAAAAATAAAATCTGATTGTCTGTAATGTCTTGTTTCTTATTATGTAAGGTATGAATTACATTTAGCTTTGTAATGACTGCACTTTAAATCATATCCTATAGATTTCCTCATGTAGGAGTCAAACATATATTGAATTAGAGCTGAAAGTCGATCAAATCAGTTAGTCGTTGGGTATTTGAACACATAACCTTTGACTCTGGAAATTATAATGGTCATTTTCACTAATGTTTTATAGACCAAGCAATGAATCAATCCATTGAAAAAAAATTAAAATGATTGATAATGGAAATAGGTTATTGAATTACATTGAACTAAACTGAACTAGACTCAACTAAAAAAGAAGAGAATTCTAGACAACATAGACGTTTTCAACAAGCTGAAAATAGCTTTAATAGCCTTGTCCATTCAGCTTCTCTGTGGCATGTTTATGCAAAGCTGGCTTGCAGGTCCATCTGTGTACCACCAGTCTGTGTGTTTGCCTTCAGTGAGAGGTGGAGGAGGTGAAGGCAGATTAGGAGGAGAGAGGTTAATCAATGCATCCCCAGGGTTCCATTGACATTTTACTGGCAGCAGGAGGCGGCTCCCATCTCTCATTTGCTTTTCTCCCTCAGTCTGTCCATTTCTCTTTCCCTCATTGTCTGTCTGTCACTCTGACTTCCTTCACACCCTCTAATATTAAAATAGCTATTTTCCGTCGATGACATTCTTCTCTCCGGAAGGTACATCCTCTCCATGCTTTCAGCAATAGGCATGCTATCTTTGTACTCGCAGGTCTGGCCTGGGCTATTTTCTGCTGTGCTGATGGGTGGGCCTTAGTTATCCCAGTATTTACCAAACAGATTGAAGTCGCTGCCTGTCCCTCGTGCGAGAGCCAGCTCGCTGCTTGGAGCTGAGGGAAAGACAGAGAGAGGATGGCCCGTACCCAAAATGCCTAACCTGTCACAGACCTGCACCCTCCAGGCAGGCACGTGTGTGTGTGTGTGTGTGTGTGTGTGTCTTTGCGTATGTGTGACGGAGATAGAGGGAGAGTGAGAAAGGGAGAGTGGTATCACATAAAAATATATGTGCACACACAAACACGCACACACACACACACACACACACACACATATGCAGCCTTTAGTGCTCCAAAAGCCTGGTGACTCACCCTACTTAAAACAAGCCCTGAAATAGACATTTTGCGCCTCGCCACACTGACTCAGTAAGAGAACTATCTTTCCTTCATGCTCTGCACACGCTCTTGCTAGTAAATGGACACTCTCTCCGCTATTGCTTTCCAGCACACATTATATTTCCCCTTACCATTTTCTAGGACCAATTTCAGCAGTGGTCCCCATGTTCTGCTTGGATAAAAGGTAATGAGAGCTTGTTTGACTTTTTGTGCAGTGTTCCATTACTCTGCCCTACAGCAGGTTACCACATTTCACAGAATATGAGCCATTTCTCATACCTACTGTATGTCTGTCTGACAAAAAAAAAAAAAAAACATGCAGCCATGTGGCACGGACCCCCCGCTCCGAGCTGGCAAGAGAACCATGTGCTCGTCTTATTCGACATGAGCATGACGCAGAACATTAATGTAACTGAGCAGTCTCAGTTCAGATAACAGAATCCAGGAGCACCACATTGAGTGTGTTTGTGTTTGAGCGGCTTGTTAGCGCTGCTCCACATGTGTATCGACACTGGAGGCACGGCTG
This sequence comes from Trachinotus anak, assembly GCF_046630095.1. Lineage (NCBI taxonomy): Eukaryota > Metazoa > Chordata > Actinopteri > Carangiformes > Carangidae > Trachinotus > Trachinotus anak. The sequence continues at coordinate 20,179,179 of NW_027273872.1, read as the reverse complement.
AAACACCTAAAGTGATCTAAAAGACCCCAGCAACACCTGTCCACTCTGGCACTCCGTGTCTCCTCGCCACAGTTACAGCTGCCATGGCGGCAGGACTGAGGTTGCCTGGGCAACAGTCTGTTTCACTGGCAGGGATTACAGTAGCTCAGTGCTGCTAAAGGACTTTTGAAAGATGGAGTGGGAATTGTGAGTGTTTGGACATTTTGTCATAATTAGGTTTCCCCTCAAGGAATTGGCAAATTTGCAAAACTGTCTTGGCTTTGCAAAATCCTTAGATAATAACTGAAATAATGGAACATTTGCAGCACTCTTCCACTGAAGCATATTTTTTTATTTACACTCAAAACAAGCCATAACAATTTCCAAAAGTCAACAGAATCCTTCAGCACATGCATACAGATGTAGGAAAGCTCACCCGAAAATTTTTACCCATTCCAAACTTTTCCTATGAATGAACAACGAGTTGATTTGCATTTGGTGTGGCCAAAGAGATTTGGGCAGCAGGAAAAGAGAGAAAGAACTTAAATCCTAAAGGAGACTGATACGAGCACAACAGGAGGAGCTGTCAGAAACAACTCACACAGCTACTGTCTTCCCTGTTCTCTGTTTCCTGTGCCCTGCAGCTGTTCCTCTGCTTAGCATGAGCCAAATATCAAATGACAGACTTGTCTGTGCCGGCTGCACAAAGAGGGCGTGTTTGTGACAGTTGCTCCTGCATCTGAAGTTGCGGATGATGTGAGGGCTGCTAGGTGGTGTAGGCAACGCTGCATCCTCCATACTAGTCATGAATGTTTAAAGCGCAGGACAAAATCACACAGTGCTTCCGAAACATTACTGGTTTGCTCTTAAAAATACGGGAGTATGATTCGATTACTGCCCTGATAATGAAGCTGTAGAATTGGATGCATTGTTTGATGTTCAGAATTAAAAGAAGCAAAATCCATTAAATAGAGACTGATTGATTTTTTTCTTGTGACTATCAAAGTGAGACTATTTGAAGGGTACATATTTAATTAAATGTCAACATTTGCCAAATGTATTGGCAAATGGATGTATAAGTGAAATGCGTCAAGGTGCCCTTGTGCTTTGTGCCCCCCTGCTGCTCCACTGGAGCTGCTCACGAACCTGTGTATAGGAATGAGGCTCCTCCGTGTGCATGTGTGATTCTTTTGTCAATAGCTGTGCATTGCCTTATACGTCAAAAAAATCAATGTGGTTGAATTGAATTGTACCGAGAGCAGTTGCAAAACAATTTTTCAAATGTATTTTTGGGGGACACACAACCAGGATTGCAAGAATCAATATAAGGAAGGTCTCGTCTTTCGAGTGTCTTGGCTCAGTAAGCACATATATTCCAGACTCATGGGTTTACTGTGACCACATGCAAACCACTAATTCTAATAAGGACATAATATACAATATGTACCTCCACAAACACACACACACACACACACACACACAGAGGGAACAGAGGGTTTCTACTATTTTTCTCCCCTGGGACTTGCATGCTATTATCCTGTGCAACATTAAGGTCAGCAGTACACAGGGAATTTCACAGCAGCAGGGAGCTGGGTTCAGCTGGAGGGAGCGTGCTGATTGGAGGATTCTTGTTCAGCCATCCATAAAGGTCTTTTTTTAAAATATAGCCCCACTACTGTGGACTGACATGTCAAGTGAGTCCACAAAATAGGACCTCTGATTAGGTTGCACATTTTATCCACCGATCAACTATATACAGTTCTCTATTTCGTGTTTTTTTTTTTTTTTTTTTTTTTTTACCATCAAACTCCAAACTCTGTTTTTCCGACAGTATAAAATCATGTTGTTTTCCTTTGTTGGGCATCAGTGAACAAAGACTGTGTAATGGAAGAGTGAGCAGCTAAATCCTGCCTAGCTTTCCTCCACCTCAGCATAACCCTGCCAAATAAATTCCTGGAGTCACACACCACCTTCATACACCTCAATCCCACAACTACACTGGGGTTTATGGTGTCCATTCAATGTCACCTTTACGACAAAAGACCACAGCTTTCAGACTGATGCCTGATGCCTCAAATCTGTTTTCTATCCCAGTTGAGGCTGGTTCAAAAACAATTCATCATTTGTTTTTGATTATTCAATTAATCATTTAGTCAATAAAATGCCAGAATTTATTGAAAATGTCTTTCACAATCTGCTACAGCCCAAGGCAACATTTTTTATACCAACAGCCCAAAACCCAGAGACATTTAAATTATCATGACATAAAAAGGAGAACAGAAAAGCCTCCCTTTTGAAAAGCTGAAACCAGAGACGGTTTAGTTTAGTTCGATTTTTTAGCCATGGTAGCAGCACTGCTCCAGGGAAGTTAATGCTGGTCAGTCCCAGTCCACCACTTTGGTCCAGTCTTAAATATCTCAACAATTATTCAACATTTTGCCATGAAATTTTATCCTGACTACACACCTGCACAGTCAATGGCATCCCCATCACCCTCAGCTATACTTTGTATTTAGTGCTAATTACCAAATGCTGGCACGCTAACATGCTCAAGTAAGAGTGGCTGGCATAAAGCTCATATGATCATCTTTTCGAGTTTAATAGCAGTCTATAATCTAAATCACCATTTGCATCCTATTTCTGCTCTGATTACATTGTGAAAGTACGGACTGGAAGTCTGTGATTTGTATGTTTCTGCCACTTTGATGCTTCTTTTGAATGTTTGTCTGCTCACCGCTTTTCTTCGCCCACAATGTCTTCTGTTTACAAACTGTGTCACAACCAATTGCCATTTACTATAAGGTGCTGTATGTACACTAAGTGTTTTGATCTGTAAGTTCAGCTCGTCCTACTTCGTGTTTCACCGAACCTGCAGAGCAAAACAAGGACTGCCGTTGACCACTGCTGTTAGTGTGCTAGCTTGTTTAAGAGTTAACAATGGGTAACTTTTAAAATTAAATATCTAAATATAGCACCTTTTAATGTCGCGATCTGTACGATTCATCTGAAAAGTAGACGATATGCCAGAGTGAGATCGTCCATGATATAAAATCATCAGATCACCCAGCCCTATGCTAAAGTAAGATGGTGAACATGGTAAACATTACACACATTTAGCATCAACATGTTAGCATTGTTTTTGTGAGTCTTAGCATGCTGATGAAAGCATTTAGCTGGAAGCATTACTGTACAGCCTCTCAGAGCCGTTAGTGTGGCTGTAAACTCTTCCTTGTTGAGTGATGACTGACTTGAGTTGAGTTGACTTGAGATGAGTTGATGATCAAAATTGTTAATTTTGTCTCATCAATTTTCATTAACTGTTTTCACTCAGTCTTTGTTTTTCACTGTTAATCACTGCAGTCATAAACTTTATAATGCTGTGTTGTAGAAGTGAATGCACTATTTTGTTGATTTATTACATTCTCTTAAAGGGAGCTGAGATGCAAAGTGTTTGATCATCTTTTGTCACAAATCTGGCAGCACAAGCATAAAACCCAGCCATGTGCTGCCAAACAATTCTGTATGGGTGATTATATGAGCTACTGCAGGTATGGGCCTTGGGGTTAAGTAGCTGATCATGAACGAGAACATCCCTGGAACGTGTCTTGCCAGGGACCTTTGTTGCATGCCTTTCCCCATCTTTCTCTCCCCTCATTTCCTTTCATAAAAAAATAAAAAATAAAAAATGTAGTGCAGGTATGAAAAGATATTCATTTTGGCTGGCGTACAGTTCCTTGGTTAAGACTCAGACTCTGATGCTCAATGCTACTGTATCTACTGTTTCCACACTTAGTTGAAGGTTCTGAAAGATGAGAGGGATGACAGGAGCAGGGAGGTTGCTGTCACATCAGGCAGTAATATACACCACCTTCACAAGGGTGACGGGGTCACTCAATCAACCACAGAGCACTTTGAGGGGAGATAAACACATCTGACACCAGACACTGGAAGACGCACACAATCACCCTCCACTCAGCCACCCATGGCTAATAACTGTCAGATGATGTGTGTAATAAAAACAGAGAGCATGTTGTGGTCCCTCTGGTCCCATCCATCTTACAGAGAGCTAATCAGCTATGTTAATGAGAGCACCAGCAAAAGAAGTCGATACCCAGCTCACACAGACGCACACATACATGCATTCAGGATTTACTAAGGTTATACAGCCTTGATGCACCCATCAAACACCCCCGGCCCTCCCTCAGCACATCTCTCAATAAAAAGAAAAAAATTGTCTCGCTGGTTTTGACAAGAGCGAGTCTCACGCACAGCTTGTGCTTGTGAAGAATCCCTCAGGTGATGGGTGGGGGAGGCCTACTCTGTGAGCCCTCCAACACAGCATGACTCACACAGTGCAATCAATCTCCTTCTGTGCAGAGGACAGGGGCCCAGGGGACCGAAACGCAGCACCAACGTGGATCTGCATGAATGTCTCCAGACATGACTGAGTAGGAGGTTTTTAGTGTGAGAGCAGTTTTCTCTTGGCTCTCCCACAAATGACTTGAAATCTGCTCTGGAGAAAGTGATTCAACCAACGTATCATTGTACTGCAAAGAGATTATTTTGTCCATGCATATTCTGTAGAAAATACAAAACAGGCTTTAGAGGTATTTAGAAGCAGGCTGGGCTTTGCCTCAGTGCCTTCCCGTCTCTCTAGGGTACCCATATGCCCGGTGGAGGGTTGCACTCCAGAGAGGTGTGCTCTCTGTTCCCCGGTATAAACAGTGAGCTCAAGGAAGATTTAGTGCCTGTGCAGGAGCAATAAAACTGTGTTTATGTCACTGCTGCCACCGGTGTGTGTGGCAAAAATGAGAGACAATAGGGGAGGAAAAGACAGAAGAAAAGAAGTAATAGGTGAGGAAAAGATGGAAAGGAGAGAAAACTCAAAAAATAGAGAAAGGAAGCAGACAGGAAAGACACTTAACGCTTAAGCTTCCACCACTGGCAATATCAATGATCAGCGTACATGACCAGTCAAACAGTTATTCGATTAATGTCGGGGAGCGTTGAATACCCATAAGAGATTACATTAGCTGAAACTGGGGTAATGGAAGGTTAATAAGGATGAGCCAAAAAGCAAGCGCATCTTAAAAATGTAGGAGAGGGCAGACAGGAGGCGAAGCCGGTTGCTGGAGAGGAGAAGAAACAAAAGCATTAGTGTCTGTGAGAGGGGATGATAGGAGGACCGCTGCGAACAGAGAGAACAGATGCCAACCCAGCAGTGGGAAACACAGGGACCACACGGTGGAATCTAGATTTCTCCTATTTCCTCTAAGTAATAAAACAATGGCACCGCATCGCCTCATTAAATGGGTAATCGAGGGTGTGAGAGCACTCCCCTCAGCTCCAAACATCTCGCTCCTCTCGTGTCTCACTCTCTAACCCTCTCACGCTAGGCCACTGTCTCTCCTCCTCGCTGTTTCTCGCCACGTTTCCAATCTGCTTTGCTGCTGAGCCCAGCCGCCTGCTGAATAAATGCTTACCTGGGCAGCGGGTCAGAAACCCAGCCCAGAGCAACTCCTGTCAGGGGGTATGGAAGCTCCAATTATCTCCTTAACAATCATCCCTTCGCAATTATCTCCCCATCTGCGTATCAGTGTCGACAGGTGCAGAGGGACAGTCCTACTCACACACTTTCATTTCTCTGACAGAGGAAGTGATGGAGGTGGATAGGCGGCGCAAGAAGAGGCAAACACACAACCTGCATGCTGATTCAATGGGACCTGCTGTGGAAATTAACAATTGTCTTCGACAAATTCCAGCCGAGCCAATGGGAAACGAAGTGTTCATACTGGATCTGAGTAGAGTTTATGAATGCAGCCATGAATGTTGCACTAGCTTTCTGACTACTAAACAACTAACTCTGCAAATTTCATCATTGCAAATACCACGTTTTGTTAACCCAGCAGTCCAACACTCAAACTTAATTTAAATTGATGTGAAAAAGCTGAATATTTTCCCATTTGAGAAACTGCAACCAGCAAAAATCCATTATTTCTAGATAAACAACTTCAGCACTGCAAGTGACATCTATCCAAGAGCAGTAATACAGTACTATGCTTTCATGCTTAACGCCTTAACGCCTAAGTTCTGTATCCCAGTATATGTAACTTTTACCACGGTACTGGTATATACTGTGATGTGATGTAAACTCTTTAGGAAACCATTTAAGAAACTATTTATATATTGGTTAATCCAGTGAATTACATGCAGGACCAATCAAGGCACAGGAACATTTTGTTATACCCCTGCCTGGAACGACTACTGTCCAATCATAGTTTAACAACTGTAACTAGGCATAGTGGGGATGTCAAGCTTTGGATTTATCTTAAACTTAGTTTATGCTGAAGTGATGGCCCTGAAGTAAGAACGATACTGTGTAACCTAGACAAAGAGTTTGGACAGTGGTTTCCAAACCAAAAAGTACAGAAAAAAAGTATAAAGGAACTGTGTGTTTTTCTGCAAATGTTTGCATGTGCATCGAACTAGTTTACTACCTAGTAACGCTAATGTAGCGTCAGCCATTTTCACGTCAGCCTTACAAATTGTATTTCCAAGTCGGAGATATCTGGAATTTAATAAAGTGATGATATCTCCCACTTTGGTGAAAAGAGCTACAGATACGTCACCAAATTATTGGTCAAATGGCTGTGAATGCACCACCTCTAGCAGTGATATATCACAATAAAATCCAATATTAACACTAATACAGTCAGTTCAGCTCGGCTCTACGGGAGCTACACACAGTTTGTTTATCTAAAGCTAATGTAGGCTGTTTATCTGGTGTGACCACAAGGTTAGCACTAGCGCTAACCACCTTACAATAACACGTGAACACGTATCTGTGTGTTTGTTTGTTTTTTGTTGTTGTTGGTGCTGTTCTTTTTGTTTTCCTCATATTGTTTGCTTCTCTGCTTTCTTGCAGTCATTTAGCACTGCGAGCGTCTGCACCGCTCAGTGGATGACAACGGCAGTCTTGCGCTGTCACTGTAAGAGCAGTTGCACTATGTCACACTGTTTAATATGCTTGTAGGATTTGTTCCTCATTAGAGTACACACGAGCTCCTGAGATGTACTGTGTGACAAAAGAGGGACTCCACTTCTGTCTTTGCTGCAAAAACATGACAGCTGCCATCATCCAGCGCTGGTCCCTCCACCCCGCAGCACAAATCCTGGTCCTCATCCCTAAACACATTGTTTTCTAATTGCCAGCCCCACACGTCTCAGCTAAGACCGCCATGTCCCAGCTGTCATTACCTCCAGAGACGACAGATTTGTTTTAAATACTTGGTGAGCTCATATGAATACAGAGAAGGACTCAGAGCAGGCTTAGAAAGACAATGACAAGAACAAACAGAAACAGAGGGGACACAGCCATCAGTAATGTGTGTGTGTTGATGTGGTGAACTAGAAGTGTGCGTGATGAGGACTGGTTCCTTGTCTTCACAGCTGATTTCTCAAACGTCAAGGCGCTGGATGGATATTGGGGTTACTTCTATGTGGCAACAGCCATATCAGAGGGAGAGGAGATTAAATGACAGGTAGCTTATTTTCTCCTTCCCAACCATGTTTCTCTTTTCTCTCTCTTCCTTCACCCTCGCTCCATGAAAGACACGTTCCCTCTGCCTTTCATTTGCAAAACAACACAAGCACGCACACAAGACGCAGAAACAATTTCTATCCCCCTTCTGCTCCACACTCTATCACTCTGCTGCTGGGGGAGCAGTTTTGGCTGATCTACATTGATTGCTATGGGCCATTCTCTATCCCTGGTGCTCCGGAGCAAAAAAAAAAAAATCAGAGCCGTCTCATTCATCAAACCAGCACCTGCCAGACTTTAGCCCAAGAGAACTACCATCAGTTTCTTTTCTTTTTTTTTTCCTCCCCCATTCTCTTTGTTTTCTCCTCGACAAATAACTGTCATGTCCCAAACAGTCAGGCGGGAGCGGTGATCTGCGATTCGTCCGCCTTTTTCAATAACACAATGAACACACAGTAATCCCTCTGAACATGCATCCACTGTGCAAGTCAGTCACCACAGCTGTACCTCTATGACTGACACAGCAGCTACACAATAAAATACAACACCCCAGAGCATCACTGACACCAGCCACCGGGTCTGATGTTGCAGCTTAACCTCCACCCCTCCCCCGCCCTCCTCCTCTTAACACTTACACCCCAGCTGTGACACTCATTTCTGGGGTGTTGTTTGCCCCTTGAGGGGTGAAAGAATGGAGCAAACGGGGTGTATAGAAAAAGAAACAAAAAACATAAATAAAGGTTTCCAGGAGACAGATATTTCTTTTTAGTTTCTCCAGGCAGATCCTGTGGAGAGCCGAGCACTTTTAAGCATTACAGTGCTTAACAGAGCCAGTTCAATCCTCTTTTTTTTCTGCTGGGTTATTATTACATATTTATGCTTATAACTCCATGGAGTGATAGCTTTGGATGTGCTGTACTGAATTATACATTAAATGCATCTGCTCAAGCTCTGTCTCTTGTTAGCTATTGTGTGTGTGCAAGTGTGTGACCAGAGAATTTTATGAAGCTGTCTCACATGCTTGCACACATTTCTATTTCATAGAGAGATCATGATACTAGACTGATGAGGGAAAACTTGTGCCAAGTTAACATTGCAGTGGATGGACAATGAAAATACAACTGCTTTTATTCATGCACGTCAAATTATGGTTTCGGTTTATTACCATTTGTGAGTTGCTTTTATAGAGGCAAGTCACAAATGGTTTATAAAAATGCTTTTGATAATGTTCTGCTCATTAAAGTAATTGCTGAAATCTGGGTACATGGCAACTCAGGGTTAAGGTTCAAACATTCAAATAAGACTACGGTTCAGTCAGGTTATGTAAGACAACGGGAGAGGAAAATACAGGAATAAAAAAATGTCCTACACAGAATGTATTTTTGTAGATTAATGCACTAACACTCTTCTAATCTTTAAGCTTTTTCCAAATAAAATTGTTCATATAAAAGAGGGAAAAAATAGCCCTCTCTGGATCTGGTCGTAACCCACAGTCATATGGAAGCAGTGATGACAGGTCACACGTGGATATTGCTTGTTGTTGAGGGGTCACAAGCCACTGATCCAAAATATCTTATTTTGAGGTAACCATGAATTTGAATACACTTTATTGGTCCCTCACTGCAATAACAGCAGGGTAAAGCTGGATCTGGAAGTCAGCTTCAGTAATAATTTGACCATTTTCTCTCATTTTCTCCTTCAAATTGCTTTGGTTAACCTGGTGCTGTGTCTAAAAGCAGCCTTACTGTCAGACTGTCCATGTGTTTTGACACTGCATTCCCAAATCCCAGCAACTAACATGGTGAAAATGATATTAAATACTAAATTAAACAAATTGTAATAGCCTGGAATTATCTTTTAATGTTGAGTCCTACCACTCTGCATTTCAGTCACTACCTTTTAAGCCACTGCTGGTGAAGAATTCAACAAGGTATTTCACAAACTTTGAAAATGGAAAGAAGTCCCAGCACCCACACACTTGACATCTTCTGCAAACACCAAACGTCCTGGTCTAATTCTTTATGAGGGGTCATTCCTTCTAATGGTTGCTGTCATTGCACACAACATGAAGTTATCAGAATACCAGCATTGCTGTGTTTATTATTTCCGAATGATCTACCTGTGACATCACATCCCGCTGTGAAGAGCGGAAAGAGCGGATCAGTTTTGTGCTCCCAAGGAAAATCTGATCGCAGCCTAACACTTGCAGTTGTATCAACAACTTCATAAATACATCCCTCACAAAAGACAATACCTCAAAGGTATAGTTATATATACACAGTTTTTTCTAGACGTTATTGATATCCCATTGGCATCACGGATGTTATAGCCTTTATCCATCAATGCAGGATTTGATTTACCACCAACGCTGGACCACCCCTGGACTTGACCTCTACCTATACACTCTCTCCGCAACACAGACCTACATACATCCCATCATCCGACAGTAATTCATATCTGTCCTCCAGGTCTGCTTGGAGGGAAGCTACCTCCACCCCTCACCCTCCTCTCATCTGTGCTGTATTGATCAGCCGGGCAGGCCTCCATGCGGTGCTCAGTTCATTGATCATGGCTGCCTCATAGATCCTCTTCCAGTCCTCTTTCACCGACCCTCAGAGACCTAGGGAAATACTGCTGCCTACATCACACTGACAGCACAAATCGTCTTTTCCATGAACACTAATTAGTCTTAATGAAAGGTTTATTATCACCGGACACAAAATCAAATGTGAGTTAGTGACGCATGAAGCTAAATGTACATCTGATTCAAAATTCCCTGGTCTGAAATGTTACATTATGTTGCTAGGTGCAATATTCTGCACAGATTTGATCTTATTTCACCAAAAATAACCAAAGCTTAGCCTGAATCTCATCACACACACGTAGGATATCAAAGAGGAGAGTAGATAATATAGGCGTGAGCCTGCAGGGGTTTTGACATGAAGCTAGCAATTCACTGACGTCCTTATTATAAAGCAAGTCAATAGCAGATTATGGTAATGTGATATCTAACTGAGGAGAAAAGTGACTAATATTCTCCATGTACACACACAGCATCCCTGGTGGTTATTTTTAACCACTGGAAACATGTAAAATGAGCCAGTCCAGCAAGAGCCTCCTCTGAACATGTGAAAACACAGGCACATACAGCGGGGTCCAAAAGTCTGAGAATACATGGGAAAGTGGTCTCAGACTGTTGAACTCCACTGTAAAGAAAAAGAGCCACGATCCATGATAATTAATGCTAAAAAAAAAAAAAAATACAGTTCTTCTATGATTTTATGACTTTCTTTGTGTTTATTGAATATAAGGAAGAAGACGGAAAAAAGCAAATTAGCTCCAGTGCTCTGTCTCACATTGTGCCGACAGTGTTGGCAATGTCATTACAACCAAGATGACTCCACAGACAGGAAATAAAATGCATCACTTCACCATTACTTACTTTATGTTTCTGTCTATTCTGATTTCCTTCTCTCTCCTCTTTGTTTTCTCTTTCACCTTTGCCCTACTCCCTCCCCCCACTCCCTTATTCTCCTGCTCTTTAGGCAGGTGCCAGCGAGTGTGTGTGAGCATGGCTACGTGTGTGTTTTTGTGTGGGGTGGGAGGGCTTGCTTCTGAAGGAAGTGGCCAGTCATAGGAGCCAGCTGATGAGTGTCACCCTCATCCGGAGGTCCATTCATCCCCCGTGCACAAGGGCCCTTTCACCCGCTGCTTTTCACACTCGTGGACCCCAAGAGCCCTGGGCACGTTCCCACACTCACTCGCACTTTCAGAGGTGAACTGTCACTTGCTCAAGACATCTTACATAGATGCCAGAATATGCACCCAGATGCAGATACACACACACACACACACACACACACATTCTCTCCATAGAGGCTTACAAAATAAAACGCCAGGAATAGGCTGCTCTTCTCATCTGACTCATTATAAGTAAGCCCTGGAGCCCTTCTTTTTCCTCACAAACACGTCTCTATAGCCTCCACATCCAAATTCTCTTTGCGAACGAGTGACACACAGCAGGAGGATGTGTCATTTTTCACTTTTGCCATCTCCCTCCCCTGTGAATCTTTCTGACACGCTTGTACCACAGCCCACCAATGCACCTGTGGACTGCAGTGTTGTGAGTGACAGGATGAAGAAAAGATGTTGAATTTGATGCCATCACACAGAAAATTGAGAGGGGTGATATCCTGTAGTGATGACAGAGACCGGATCTAGTAAATCGTGAACACTGGCAGTGATACTTGGCCAAATAATCACTTTCAGTAGGTTAACTGAGCACTTTCAGATCGGGATGATGAATCTCTGCAGATATTTAAAGTATGTCTTTTGTAAAAGAGGTTTTTCCACATTTTCACTGAATATTCTACTGGAGTTTGGAGCTGATAATACAGATCAAATCAATACACACAAACAGGAGAGAGCAGTTAACAGAAGGTACGCCATGCTGCATGGTAGACATTTGAGTCCAAATCGCCATATTGTTCTTTAACACCCTACTGTATATGCTGCTGTCTCTCCACTGGGTGCACGCTGATGCCTAAGACATTAATGTACCCCCCTCCCACTCTTCCAACCCCCCCCCTTCTGCTATATGTTCACATTTGGTCCACTAGCGACATCCCTGGAGACGTTCAGCAGCAGCCTGACCCTCATATTCACATCACATTCCCTTCTGAGGACCATCTCATTAATGAGGGCATCTTGGGTGTGTTTACATTTCATTACACAGCTCTGCCTGAGTCCCCGGCCTAAATAACGAAAGGGGTTGGGGTGGGGGTGGGGGGGTCGGTTGGGGACTGTCCAGGTTTCTAAATATTTTGCACAGCTCTTATCATATTCTTAAAGTCATCTCTGAAAAATAAGACACACCCACACTCAACAGGATGAACTTCTTGCAGCATGTTTTATGGACAGGTAGGAAGCTGATGCTAAATAATACTCAAAAAATGCAGGGACATCTACGCTGTACTCTGACAGGGGAGAGTAGATTTCCTTTTAGCATCGTGCTCAACACTCGATGGCAGCCCGCGCTGAACGTCTATAAATCTGCATGAGTGCTGTTGCACATAATGCTTTATTTCCAATCCAATTCTAAGCTCATAACTGAATCTCATAAGGACTGCTACAACCACGTTACATTAAACCTCTGAGTCAGAATGTCATTATGCTTGTATTTTCTGTCCTTATAAAACTGCATCGTGCTCTTTCCACTTCTTTGTTTATTCTGTGAGCTATGATGGAAATCTGTGACTGCATGCAGGAGCAGCAGAGAAGGAACAAAGACCAGGGTTGAATTCCAGGCAGGTTTCAAAGAAGAAACCCAAGAATTGATGACTGATGGCAGTAATCAAATGTCTGTCACTGAGACAATGTAACACACCTGCTAGAGAGACAGGGAGGCACGGCTGTCAGAGGGCATCTCCTGGAAGTCCACGACTTCACTAGTGAGTGTGAGTGAGCCACAGGCAAACTCAGAGGAGTCAGGGATGGAATGAGAAAAATACGGCTGGAGAGCCTCAAGGGCGACAAAATCTTGTCAGAATACAAAGGAGGGATAAGTGCAGGGTTAACAAAGAAGAAACAATTTAGACTGGCATTTCCCAGACATGGAGTTATTGTTTGGCTGGCATAATGGCACACATTATCACCCACAGGAGAATGGGGTCCCGCTGATCTGACCAGGGACTCAGAATAATGATTTTTCAAACTTCCTTACTGACCAATAAAATCCCGCATCCCACTGCCACTGTGCCATCCTCTTCTGTTACAGTTACTCCTCACATAAATGTATTATCGATCATCGCAAATATGTCTGTTATGAATCCACATCTGCAGAGACAGGGCAGGTCATCCTAAAGTCCTAAAAGTTGAAATTTATATCGGGCGTGCGTGTCTTTGTAGAGATTTTAGGGTGGGAGGTTTTAATAGTGTGTGTTCTGCCAGAATAATTGAGGATCCGTGGCTAATTAGAAATGCATTTACAGTCGTTTTCCCTCTTTGTTCACGTCGCCTGAGAGCCCTGATCTGCGCTCTGCCTCTTTTGTTTTCTACCAAGGCTTAAGGAAGGAAAGACGCACTGGGATCAGTGGCAGCCGTTTTACAATCATATAGCTGTAAAAAAAAAAAAAAAAAAAAAAAAAGCTGATGTTATATGACTGTAGGATCTGCTGCTGCTGCTGCTGCTGCTGCTGCAGAGGCTGGTTTAAAATCCCCGTGGCTCGCCTGGAGCGCAAAATCACGCTGCAATCCTGCAGAGGAAGGCAGAGGACAGAAGTCCCCCGCGCTCCCACGCAACAGTTCATAAGACACTAACACATGCGAGTCTTTGCAGTAGACCTGGGATATATGTGGTTACTGCCTGTGTAGGTTTTATCCGACTCCTGGAGTTCCATGCGCTTTGGAACAGAGTCGATCCACAGACTGAGAGGAAGGGAAAGCGGCTTGAACACACAGAAAACAGGCAAAAGCAGCCACTGTAACATGTTTCCAGTGAGATTATACTCACAGGCATATGTCATGGAGAAGCTATTCCCCATTTTGACCATATCCACCTGCGGCACCAGTTTGGGGATGTCCTGGTGGTGCGAGAGGGCGAACCGAAAAACCTCATATTCGTGCGATTCGGTTGGGAACAATCCTCCTGTTGAGCAGCAAAGAATCAGGAGTTAATACTGGACAACGCAGGACCCGAGGGCCAATCATGAAAACACACACACATTAAAAAAAAAAAAAAAAAAGAAAGACACGAAGGTAAACTTGAAATAGGGGTTTTAATGCTGCGTGTGCGTCATTCTCACCTATATTGATGTTACTTGGAAAACTTGAGCTTGAACCCAAGCACATCCCCAGTAAGCTGGTGTAGAGGATGGTGAAGCTTCGCTGCATATTTCCTTTTGCATTGGCGAAGGGAAAAAGAGCCGAAATCCAAGCATAGGTTTGTCCGTGTGTGAAGTTAAAATCCCACGCTTCTCCCCCTGTTGGAGCGGCGTTTACACCGACAGCGATTCAACAGCGAGGCAATTGTGGCTATGGCGGGAGGAGGCACCTTTCTCCCTCCTCTTTTACCTCTCTCTGCTGATGCTCTCTTGTCCTTGGCTGCTGTTGTATGAGACGGAGAATGACTTCAGCATTAGCCGCGCTGCAAAAAAAAAAAAAAAAAAAAAAAGATACGCCCGCGTCTTCAAAAGCTGTTGAGTCTCAGTGTCAATTTTAAAACCAATTTCCCACAATGCGGCGAGACCATTTCACCCGATCGTTGCTGGCTTATTTAAAGAGATGTCTCATTGCAACCTCACCGTGATCACAGCCTCGCTGTAATGAGGCTGTACTAAAACCAATGACTTACAGACAAATGACAAACATTCCTAAATAAATACATAAATAAATAAATAAAAAGAAACTGTTTTGCACAAGAAACAAATCTGTTATCTCACCCTGCTGGATGACAGCTACACCTTCACCTTTGACAAAGGACATCTTCACACTCAATACTTGACTAAATGATTCGCGGATGCATATTTTTTGCAGTGTACAAACTCAGAGCGCACCCACAGGTCTTTCAGGAGTCGCAACGGTTTGCATGGGTACTCATTCATTTCCCTGTTTTATTTTGTAGTAGCCTAAATATTTATTTATTTATTTGTTATTGTATGCATTTTTGCAAAAAAAAAATAGCTGTGAAATAGCTTACTTTACTCCCATGAGTAAAAGCGACCAGTACAACATTTGACCCAGAGGTGCTTTCAAGGATATAGGGTGACAGTTGAATATGTAGTTGTGAAGACTTATATATTGTATATGTAAATTCCCACACCGCATTATGTGGTCTTGTGATCTGAGACAGTTTTCCAAATGTTTCCCCATGTCCTCAAGAGTGAACTTTAAACCTCAAATTTCAAACCAATATGGGTGACAAGTCTTTCAGGTAGGCATGAACTGCAGCAATCTCCATCTGCAGACTATATGATATGAACTAAAACTCCAGAGAGGCTACTTATTGGACCTTCATCTGCTGTTTCTGAAGTGAAGAGTGAATATTGAACCTAAATTTTATCTCCCACTGCAAAGAAAAGTAATCCCTGGAGTCATCTTTCTTAGACAGAGAACCCTCATGCCATTGTTCTCTGCTTCATTTTCAATAAGATATTATTTTGTCATTTGTAGCATACAGGATGTCTACTGTTTGTATAATTTACATCCAAATAGACTTGAAGATGTGTTGTGTGCTTTGAAAGCATTGGGACAATACAGTTAACATCTGTACTTTCACATACTGAAAATTAAAGGCACATATGAGATTTAAACCTTATCATCACTGTTGGATTGATATGTTGTTGTACACTATGATTATGTCTATTTACTGTAGCCGAGTTATGAAAAAACTGACAAAAGAGATGATGCAGCCTACAGCACGAAAACCAATAATTCCATAACACCATATAATTTTCCTGTTTTTAAAATCTACACTTGGTTCCAAGTCATTGTTAAGAGGACAATTAAATGTCTTAAAACAAAATGAGTCAGTCTCGCCTTTGCCTGTAATACGGGATTATGAAATAAACACAATAAATGGATGACTGGCTGGATGGAAACATCTCCACCAGGGATTACTCTACTTTGTTTGCTACCTGACAAATCTGCTCTCAATCACTGTGAGCTGAAAGCACAAGAACATGTGAATTGCAAGTCAAATTTTCAGTTTAAGAAGGTTGATGAGGGAAAAGGCACATTCTGGAAAATGGGCTTAATAATGCCAAGATCCATTCCTTAAGCTGGCTTGGTTTAATATAAAATGTAAAAATTCTGAATGGGAGAGAGGACTTTTGCTTTGCGTGCTCCCCCTCCCTCTCACACAATGCAGGACTGGCGAGCAGCTGATAAGGGGGGTTATGATTTAAGCCATGTATTTACTGACAGCTACAGCCAATTATTTCTTGAAGAAAAAGGTGCATGGCCCCATGCTTTTGTACACACTGCAAAATTAACCAACATTGGCGATAGTCACATGAGATTGATTGCAAACCACAACACGGTGTGATGCCCCGGTGCTTGTTCAGAAAATGAAGTGGTAAATCCTGCCTTTGACACAATTAGGCTTAGGGATGAGCTCATTTATCAGACCAAGGCTGGATACTTTTAGTCAAAATCACTTTTCCCACTCATTGTTTCCACAATATGACAGCAGGCATTTACACATTGCTCCCAGAAAATGAAATATAGAAGATTAGAAGCTTATGCTGAATTAGATTTCCAATGTTTCCAATTGAGCAGAAATATTTCTGTTCAAAAAAAGTGTGACTGACTACCTCTGGCCATAGCGCTTTACACACTTGAGCAATAGAAATGCAGGAAGTAAAAGGTTATCTAATGTATGAATGATGTCTGTCCTATAAGTACTGGCAGAATGGTCAATTTTCCCCGCCTTTGTTCAAAATGATGAGGGGTTAGCTCAGACATAAATGGTTGGGCAGGCTTTCATTACAGTACTTCAGTTTTTTTTTTTTTTTACATTTTATTCTCTATGTGCAAGAACACATTTGACTTATGCATATTTTCCCAGCCCGTCTCATGGTGTTTATTTCAGTGTTTGGGGTGTGCTTTGTGTTTGCCTGCAGTGCCCCATGTGTAATGTGCATCATGCAATCTTTTTTAAAATCCTGATTAATGCAAATAAATCTTAGAATAGCATTAGTAACAATGGAAAAATATTCTATGGTGCTAAGCAGAGGAGTAACAATCACAGAGGCAATCGCTTGTTGTTCTAGGTTAAAAATATCGTCACCATCAGACAGGCTCTACGTAACAGAAAGAGGAAAATACACCATCTTTTTGTTCCTAAAGATGTCTCCATCATAGATTATAATGCAAGTGACTGTCTGGAGGTTTTTAATAGAAGTCTATGTGAAGAGTATAATGAGGCTAATCCGTCAAAATCTGCTCGCTCCACTCCAGTTTGAGTGAGGAGGGGGGAAAAAAAAAAAGAAAAACTCCTCAGCATGTTATTCCTATAATCGAGCCACTGCACTTGTGCTGTCAAGTACTTGTGTACGTCATACTGCTGGAGGCAAAACTATAAAAAGTATGTTGCCGCAGAGGTGACAAAGGAACAAAATATGTCAAACAGTCTGAGGAGTAGAGGTGGATTAGCAAAATAATGTCAACCTGACATAGAAAGCTCTCCAGGGACAACAGGCCCTATCGACAGTCAGAACAAAAACACTGGTATGGTTAGATACTGTATCAATTTGCTGGATGAAGACCAAAAACAGTTCGGTCTTATTCTATGGTGTGCATTGCCTTATCAACCTGAATTCATCATTATTTTTGATCTTTACTGTCAATGAAAACAGAGTAGGTTGCGTAAGTTATAGGCTAATGCTGAAAATAGAGATTAATTTAGGCTAACAGCCAACTCTACAGCTCTACAGAGCTTTTTAGCTTGTTGTTTTTTTTTTTTTCTTTATTAAGTCTCTCTGCTTTCATCAATCCCCACTTATTTCCAACAAGCAAGCTCAGACAAACCAGCCACATGCTACCCACCAGCACCAAACCTGGGGCAAACAACGTTGAGCACTCAAGAATTTAGCAGATAATAATGAACTTCCACTTGTCAGGTGATTACAAACAAAACACCAAATGAATGCCAGTGCTATCTCATGCCTGCTGTGTGTAGAAGTAGACAACTGTTTGCTAACACATTAGCCACAACCACTTCATAAGTTAGGGGTAGGCTATGATAGTGACTGTGCCTCTGACAACTTGTTTTTATGCCCCATGGTGACCAAAAATAAATTATTTTAGTGAGTTCTACATAACAAAGAAAATCATCTATATCCACTGCGTTTAATTGTTTTGTTTTTGTTTTATTTTAAGGATTTTAGCATTTTAAAATGTATATCGCAGAATTACCCTACATGATAGTCTAAAAGGATTTTCCAAGAGCTTTATGATGCCAAGAATCAAATTCTAGTTGGGAACATTCCTGTTGGTGGGAAATATTTCTTAATTTTTCTTGGTCTGAAATTTGACAGAAAGCCTACAAGTAAAAAGCACAAAGCCTTAATTTTGGTACAAGCCTTAAAAAAAGCTAACTACAAGCTAATGTAGCTACAGCCCTGACACTGAGTCACTAACACATGTTTTGTTGACATTGTGTTGACAAGTAATAGTTTTTTACAATATATATTGTAACTTTTTCAATGGTTAAAGTGTAGCATACTGTTGATTTACACAATAGAGCAAGGCTGAGTTTATTTATTTTATTTATTTTTTTTTACTCTGGTGGATTGGTCTGATCTGAGTAAAATTATGTAAGAAATAGGGATAAAAAGTCTTCCATATATTTATTTTTAAAAATCATCAATCCTATCAGATTTTTGAGTCCATTGCCTTTAAGAACAGGCAGACCAGACCAATTGAGCGTGCTATTGTTCGCCACAAGAAGCACAGCAAACAACAATTCATAAAGCGATAGTGTGAACATTGTCCCCATCCCTTTCAATGTGATCTAGCAGTTGCATTGAACTGATCAATTTTCATGTAACACACAGAAATTAGTAATGGATTCTGACGGTTTTGGCTTGTTACTTGCTTTATCTGCAGACTTGATTACAGCGCTTGTTGACGGACTGAAAGACATTGTGGAAGTACACCAGCAGCCTTGGACAAATGCCTGGCATTAGCACAGAATCAATAGGCAGCAGAGCGGCCTGGCATGCCTGATTTCTGCTCTGTACCTTAATTGGTATGAGTTATTGACATGTGGCTTAATTAGTCACCCCCGTAATTGATTTAGCAGGTCTGCCCAAAGAGGAAGCATTCCTTTCAGCAGTCAGAGAGGATCGGGGCTCTGAAAATACTGGGAGTCTGAAAGTTGTGTGAGAGTTTGCTACATGTTTTAGAAGGAGAGAGGTATTCTTACTCCTCTAAGGATACACTCTTTCTTCATAGTCATTCAAACATACAGTATGGCAGAATCTTTTACATTACTGTAAAACCATGTAATTAACCCTTTCACATTTCATTAAAACTACATTCAGACACATTTTTTTTTTGAACACGGACCAGTGGACAAACACTGGCGTAGTCCTTTAAAACACACTCTGCCTTAGGGCAATTTTCAGTTACCAAATTATGGAAAGGCATTGCAGATGGTCACACTTAGTATTTGTATCATTCCGCCTCAGATACCCACGGAGACTGTTTATGCACAAAGCACAGTCAATCAGATAATGCCAATTATCAAACAGGCATTCATTACAAAGAGAAACACATTAAGCGGTGTGAGGAATAAACATGCTCTCTTCCTGTCTATCCTTTTAATGCTATTCAGGTGTTCTCTCGCTTTCTCTCTCCGGCTCTGTCTCCAGCTCCCTCTCCCTCATATGCTACCTGCATAATTGCCTTTTCCCTCCACTGGACGCGGAGGAAGTGGAGCTCTCACAACGTTACTGTGGTAATACTGATTGATGGAGTCGATACTTGTGCGGTTCCAGAACATCGAGCATCGCCGCACACAAACATGACAAATTTCAGGGAACAAATTATAATGGCCTGCATCATGATTAATCCCCTCGGGAGAAATGGTAATATTGTGGATACCTATGAACTCATGGAGGACGCAGAGTTGTACAATAGGACCAGACTCAGGGGGCTTTTGTATCCATTGTCTAGCTCTGCAGACACAAGGGAAGGGTGATGAAGAGGAAAGTCATAGCTGTGGCTGCTTAACGATGCATGAAAGGGAAGTAAATGATAAATCAGCCACATTTCAGAGGTAGATCTTTTGTGACATGATTAGTTATGTCAGACTGTCTCCAAACCCTAAGAAATTATCTTCACAGATTTCTTCCTGATTAACAGGAACTCACTATGAGCTCTGAGGAAATGGTGGAGTAGTCACATGGTCGGCAGTGATGACAGTAATTCAGTGTATCATATTAAAAGTTTCTGTAATGTATCAGTTTACAGCCTGATAACTTACTGTTGCTATAGCTCACTTACCTGACGTTTATCATTGACTGTGCAATAAGAACACAGCATTGTGTAATAAGTCAAGCTATAGAAACCCACACATGGTAGAACCTGTTCATTTACTAGTAGTTCATAATTTGTTTACTTGTATAGACAAAGAAATAGGGTGAATATGAAATTATATGTTAAAACACTAAAAACACTAATTAGATTACGTTAAATTATTGGACAGAAAGAGATAGTTGTATTGTGTAAAAACACCTGCTGGCACAGTCTAAAGTAGGCATCTTTAATTGTGTGTATGCAGTACTAATTGCTACATTATTATTATTATATTGTTATATTATTACAGTGGTGAAACCTGGTTAAACTTTGGCGGTGGTAAAGAAAATGTTAAAGTAAAAACACTGTAAAAGTAACAATACTCCTGTAATAATTGCTTCAATATAAAATATAATCTGTACTCGTAATGAAAAGCTGCCCCTTTCAAAGTGAGAAGTTATGAAATCATTAGTGTGTTTAAGCTGTCTATTGAGGCTGTAGCTAACAAGTGGTCTAAAAATGCTAATTCTAAGCTTTTCATGAGGTCCTCCCAAAAGTCTCATGTGACACACATCTTGATTTCTCTTCAATAGCTCACTATCATGAGGACAAGGTTTTGGTGATCACTTACAGTATATAGCTCTGCATGGTCAGGCACTTACCTACATCAGAGATGTACTGCAGCCCTAAATCATCAGAAGGTCTCTATCATGGTCTGGTTTGGACTTTTGTTGATTTCGTGATTTATTTTGAAAATACTTACAATGTGTGTCCATTGTTCATTTTACCTCCTGTCTTTGACTTGCGTTCACTTTGTGATTGTCTGCTCTGCCCTGATGTATTTCACCCAATTGTCCCAATTCAGGGGCCGCATCCTTCAGAGGCTGCATTTGAAGACTGGTTATGTCACAGCGGCACAATTAGGCTTTTCGAAGGCTGAGATATGCGGCTTTCTTTTCCTGGGTAACAAAGGCTCCAACGGAAGGATCCTTCATGGCCCAACCTATCCCAACATTCAGGGAGCCTGAAGATTACACTTTTAAATGTTGGTGCACTTGTCATATTCACAAGCACCAGTAATTAATGACAGTGAGTCAACATGAAAAATATCCAGACCCCGAACTGAAGCAGCTAAATGGATTTCAGCCATCATTAATTTTATTGTTTACACGTGTGCTGTTCATTCTGTGATACGTGAAAATGTCCTGTGTGAAAAAGACTTACGCTATTAACCATTCAGCAAAGACCACATTCTGTCACTGTCTGAGGTTGTGTGAGCTGGTGACACCTATGGTTTATCAAACTACCTGTGACAGCGACTGTAAGTTCTGTGTGCGACAATCCAACGCATTCAGTCAGCATACAGTGTGATGGTCAATTAATTCTGACACTTTGGTTTAATTACAATACACAAATGAGATTGCTTATTTTTTCTTAATTGCTTTACTGAAGAGGATAAACAAGTCTTGTTATTTACATAAAACCTTTCAGTCCCTCCACCATCTGCTACGACAAGAAACATGCAATAAACAACTGTGGGATGTTATTTAAATCATGTTAAGTACAATATCTAGATTTGTTTGCATGTCCCCTAATGATGGCAGGGATACATTTCAGATGACTGTTCTGTAACGAGAGTAAATTTGTGGGGTGTAAACTGATATGTTACTGAACTGTCTTGCTATCTCATAATTTTGAATATCAAGCCTGCCGTCTCTCCGTATGAATGTTCTGCCTCCGCTAACAAGCATTTAGGATCAATCAAAACAAATTAACGTTCTGTGCAGCTAACAGGGTCAGCCCAAATGAGATCAGACACGGTTACAGGGACAGTCAAAGGAAAATAAATGATTAACGGGACCTCGAGCTGTCAATCTTACTGGCTAGTGTTTACTCATGAACTGCTTTCATAAGGACCATTTCAGACTAAAAGTGGAGGTGGATGCATATGATAGTAGTAGTCTTGGCTATTTAGCCAGAGGCAGGGAGAATAAAATATACTGCTGCAATTGTTGAGACAGTGGAAAAGCCTCCACTCAGGCCTTGAAAATCTTCATTAAAAATGTAATATAAATGTAAAAAAAAAATGTAAATGTAATGTAATTAATTTTCTAATCATGAAATCCCTCTGGAACCTTTGAGGCTGGTTTGACTGTCTGACTCTTTATTCCCCTTTCTCTCTTGCGCTTTTTTACACACACACACACACACACACACACACACACACAGGGTTCAATATCATGGCTGAAGTGTTGCAGTATACATTGCTGGCGATGGAGCTGACAGCTCCTTCCCATGAAAGCAACCACGCATCACATATTTGCCCAGGGAAATCAGTGCTGGTCCAATCAATTTGGAGGTTCGAGTGTGTGTGTGTGTGTGTGTGTTTATGTCAGCAATACAAACCTTTACTGCCACAGCTGCGAGGGGTGCTATGAGCTCGTTAAGTCAGCGGCTCTAATGATCTCAATCGCTGCCTGATGCAGTCTGACTGACTTGATACTTGCTGTGGGAAGTGGGAGAAAAGAACAGAGGTGGAAAAGTCAGCTGAGAGGTAATGGAAGAGAAACAAAAGGGAAGCGAGCACAGTCAATAATAACAGCAGAACTACAGACATTTAGCAAGTAGGACATCTAACCTCTTTCATACACTCTCAACGCTCTAGTCCATTCACATTTCATCATTCCCCAGAACATGACTCCTAGTCAAATCATATGGGGAAAAAAATCACAGTTGCTTGTTGCCTGCAGCTCATATGTCTCTGCTTTGATCACATGGCAGACAGCAACACTCGATCCAGTGCAGGGATGGCAGCCTCTGCCACTGAAAATGAGAATTACTTTATACAGAGCCAAAGTTAAACTGTAATCTTTGGGTTCCAGATGTGACGTCATGACTCCAATACATGGAATGGCTATTGCTGAAATAATAACCAGCCATATAGAGTTTCAAAAATAGGGTTTGATTTAATGCAAATTTTAAAGATTATAACTTTAATGGACAGATATGACAATGGTATTGATCTTCTCATTTAATGTTTGATGAGAAACTGAATAAGTGATACGCAGGTATACGGCGTATACCCACTAAGACAGCTCCTGAACTCCCATTTAATCACTTAAAATGGCTCAAGAATATGTAATGACATAGTTTTGTAACAGAACTTGCACTTCAGCAATTTGTTTATGTAAAAAAACAGGTGCTGTGAATCATGTAATGTCAAGTGAAAAGTGAATCAATTAGCAGTAGACTGACTCCGTGTGCTGTCAGAACATACACGTCAGTGTCAGTGGTTTCCCTTTACATTTAAGAATTACAGTACGATGTTGTGGTGGCTCCCCAGGTAGAGTGAATATCATTAAAGCTCTGTTCAAACCTGGTCAGTGTGGGTTCCCTTGGCCTTTTGCTGCATGTCCTCCCCTCTCTCTAGCTGCATGTCCTGTCTGTCTCTCACTGTTGCTATCATAATTAAACAGACACATACATTTTCAATCACCCATGGAGGGATGTCTGATCTGAAACAGCAGCTGCAGGTGTTACCTGTGTACCAACAGCAGTTTAAGAGCAGAGTGCAAAGTGTGAGTAAAATCGTTCAGTTCCTTATATCCCAGACTTGCACTGATTTGGACATGGTAAAGCCTATTGTTTAACTGAATTCCAACTGTAGCCTCAATAATAGTCTATGTTAGCATATATTATACAATACACAATATAGGTAACAAGCCAATAATGAGCAAATTAATTATGCTAATGAGGGGTGGACATCCACAGTATACCCACTAAAACAAGGTACACTACACCACTGTGTGTTTCCCAATGTATTCCTCTAAAACAGCACATTATCAACATATAAAAACACATGAAAACAAAGTATTTTAATATATAAATGATTTTACTGGTGTATTTTTTTATATATACTTTAGTTGTTCCTGTTGTGAAACGGTTTGAATGGTTTCAACTAAAGTGAAATAAATGGAGGTCTTCCATGAGGTGAAGAGTCCAGATTATTGACTGGTGTACAGTGAAGTGCTGAGGGGCCACGGCATCATGTTTGGAACAAACAAGGAACAAAATCTAGCTCAATTCTCATAAAGTCACGAGAAAAGCGACTGCCAAGGTTTGTGAAGGTCACAGCACATTCTGGCCGCTGAGAATCAATTTCCTTTCCAGCTAACACGTCCCTTGTGTTTTATTGACCCATATCTTTCAAGTCGCCAACCCCATTCTGCGGTCACCCCAAGTGTCTTAGTGCCAAAAATGGAGAGCAGCAATGGGCCTTTGAGTGAGCTAGAGCAGTGTATAGCCTACACATCCATACTTGTTGACATGTGTGATGGAACTGGACTACCTTCTTTTGCTTTTAGTGGCGTTGTGAATTTTTGCATGTGCACAGTCTCAGTATGAACTGCACGCTTGAGTCTTCACATTTGGATTTTTTTTTCTTTTTTGTGTATATTCCCATGAGTGAGTGAGTGTGTGTGTGTGTGTGTGTGTGTGTGTGTGTGTGTGTGTGTGTGTGTGTGTGTGTTTGTGTGTGTGTGTGTGCATGTGTGTCTCAGAGTGCTGAATTTGTGCTTTCCTTTGAAGGACAGGGAAGGAGGGATGGGAAGCCAATCTGTTCCTGTGCAGATTAACTCTCTCATTCCAGACCCCTCTTTTCTCCAAAACACCCACTATCTCCAGTGTCTGTCTTCCTCCCCTCCTCCTCCCCCTCCTCCTTCTTCAACACTCCCTCCAGTTCCTCCCTTATTGCCTCTGAATACTCTCTGTCTCTTCCTCTGTCAATCAGGCTACCTGCATGGGCTCTTGTGTATTTGTGTGGGAGAGCAATTAATCTGTAGCCGTGGAGGTGGTGTAGAGATCCAACCCCATTTTGAATGCCTACCCTCTGCTTCAAAAGCTTCTCTCTCTTCAGGAAGGGGCAGTGTGAGACAGACACTGAGAGGACAGACCGAAACTGAGACCACAGGCTGAGAGAAGAGGAAGACGTGCACTGCATTTGGCCCGGGTCGCTGTGAGAAAAGGCGCCCACTTTTCACACCATTCACTGAGTGGAAGTGAACGCGAGAGGGGAATTGTTTCCTGTCCAATTAGCTGAGCATCCACCCGCTTCCAGTCTACTCTGTGTGTGTGTGTAGCAGGAGGCTAAGGGAGAGTGATCACAGACAGAGATGCAGAGAGAAGGAGGGCATATGAAGGAAAGAACAACACACCTTCAAGACCACTGGGAACTCCTCCTCCTTCCCAGTCCGACTACGAGGAGAGAGGGAGAAATGAGAGGAGGGTGATACATGAATAGAATAACGCTGGATGGAAGTGATGGTGGTGGTAGCAGATGGAGAGAGAAAGCAAACCCTTAAGCCTCTCCTTCTGTAATTGAACAGGTCTGGGGGAGAGAAGTGCTGTAGATAGTGCACTGTGGCGTGGGGTTGGATGAGGAGAGTCGAGAGGAGGTGTAGGGAAACAACGAGGGTGCTAGCACTCTGTGTGCTTTCATTAGCACTCTAAATGCTAATGAATAACTTCATAGCTTTGAAGATGCAGCTATGTTAAATATGCATGGGCTATCCAAAACAGTACATAGAGTGGGGAAAAAAGTGGGGTGAAAGAGGAGGGGAGGAGGAGAGAAACAGTGAAGATGGAAAAGTGGGAAAGAAGGTGGAGAAAAAACACAGAGAGTAAAAGAAGCTGTGAAAGTCCCGTCTCCTCTTCTCTCTGTTTACTTCATTTCTTTCTTCTCCTCTCCTTTTCTTTCTTTTATTTTCCTTCATATCCCTCCCTTTCTTTTTCCCTCCTCTCCTCTCAACTTCTCTTCCCTCCTAATTTCATATATTAAAGCCCAAAACATCCTCGTGGAAAAACTTAAGGAAAACGGATGAAATGAGAATCACCGCCTTAATTGTTGCAAATAAGAATTAGTATGACTTTTCACAGTGCTCTCGTCCGCTCTCCTCCCCGCAGGGACAGATGCAGAGTCAGTCATTAGTGTTAAGTCAAAAGACATTAAGCCAAGCCGCTTGTGGTGCAGTAATGACCCGGCAGTTTGAAGCGATGACAACAGCAACTAGAGACAAATCTCAGTGGAGAGCAGCATCATTTTCTTCCTATCCGCAGGAAAGAAAAGTGTAGTGTTTGGTTTGGGGAAGCACTTAAAAAACTACATCATACACACTTGTGTACAAACACTAAAAAAAAAAAAACAAACAAAAAAACGATATTTACCATGAATATTATCTGCACGTTTGAGGTTGCTCGTTTTACATATTGATGTGATATTTGAACTCTGCAGCACAAATTGAATAAATGCATGTATAATGCCAGTTAATTGACCATTACAGCATGCTGGTCGTTAACAGGTTAATGGCTTTCCATGAATACCTCTGCTAAAGTGATGGGGGGATGGAGGAGCTTCTTCAATTTGAGCCCCAATTAATATGTATGAGTACGCCTGTGTGTGAGAGAGATGATATGAAGGCACATTATCGGAGCAGAGTGGAGGTGACAAAGCTATCTGATGACTTGGCCTCAAGAGGAAGTGACCATATTATTATTGCTCTCACCACTGAAACAGAAGAGCAAGGACAAAATGCAAGGCAAGTTTATTTGTATTGCACTGTTCAAAAACAAGGCAATTCAAAGTTCTTTATGTAAGACATTAAGAAAACATTGAAAAGAAACACAAGAAAATCTAAAAAGACACATATGAATATAATTTAAAGTAACATTTTAAGTAACTTAATGTATAGGACAAAAATAAGCTAAAGTAGGATAAAAGAGAGGAATAAGAATTGAAGCTCTGTTACAGTGCAGTGCAAGATATGAATAAGTCGTCCCAAATTTACTTTAATGAAAGGCAATTGCAAATACAAGAGTCTTAAGCCCTGATATAAACAAACTGAAAGTTTGGGTTTTCTGGGGGTTCTCTGTTGGTGCTTTCTAGCTCTGAGCTCTATATAATGTAGCATAATTTACTGCTTTATTAACAATTGGTAGCATTTCAGAAATCAGTTCTCTGACAAACAGGAGAGGGATGTGATCCACATCCTTGCCCTTAGATTTGGCTAGGTATGAGGTGTTTAACGTTAGCGACAGAAGCTGAGCACTGACTTTTAATGTGCCTACTCAGTGCTTGTTTGGGACCTTAGATACCTGATAATATTGTTATGTAAATCTGCATGTCGTCCGTAGAATTATATTAATATATGTTTGTGTTTTCCATAATCTGATCTAGTGGGAACATGTGGAACAGAAGAGGCCCAAGAATGGAGCCTTGGGGTATGCCACTGTGTCATTTTGTATGCTCAGATGTCTAATAACCAATCAACACACAATAGTCCCTGTCCTTCAACTCACCCAGTTTTACAGTCTGTCTTTTAGTATATTGGACAGAAGAAAGAGAAGGCGGGGAAGGAGAAGAAAGGTTGGAAGAGATGGGGAGATTTAATCAAAAACAGGTATGCAGATTTCAAGGCATATACCACAAAGCTGGTTAGGTGATTGCTGAAACATGCTGATGGCAAGAATGAGTGCCAGACAATCCAGGGAAGTTAGATAAAAGGTTTAAAAGTTGAGCAGCATTTGCATACGTAGGCAGTGGGAGCAAAATAAGACCCTACATTTCTGCATAAATCCCATGGAATGTGTCGTTTTGCTCGGGGAATACTTTGATGTCAAAAAAGGCAACGCTTACTGTAACATATTCTATGTAAATGATAACAACAGTGGAGCATCTACTATTTTTCCGCGCACATTGATATGGATGTTAATGACCAGCTATTTGTCTACTCACAGTTGACAGCATTAAAGCACATTACTCCTCCATATGTACTGTTGCTCTCTGTGTTATGAATTATGCTGTTTAAATGGGTTCCTCCTTTAGAAGAGCTCTGGGCAGGGTCTGTGGAGAGGCATCTAATGGCAGCTAAATGAATTCATGCCCAGATAAGGCGTAGGCTGAAAACAGAGAGGCAACAACAGCTGTCAGAGACAGAGAGGGAGGTAGGAAGAGAGAGAGAGGGAGAGAAAGAGAGAGAGGAGCAACAGAAGAGGAGAGAGCGAAAAGGGACTAGAACTGGAGAGAAGTACAAAGATGTAAAAACAAATGGAGTGTGTGAGCAGAAAATGAGAACAAATCTGTGCTGTGCTATCTCTCAACAAGTGAGGAGGTGTGTGGGAGAGAGCAGAACAGAGAGTGACATTAGTTGTGAGGAAATCTATTGATTGCCACAGTAGGCATTATTCTCCAAGTCAAGAGACCAGCACACATAAAGGAGGGGGACGTGATGGATGGGATTTGATGTGATTTTGAATTTCTCCTCCTGGGAGCCATTGATTTGTATTGGTTGGTGCTCACGTGTTGTGGGTAATATTCAGCGTTTGCGTCAAACAAACATACATTTTTCCACACGCTATTCATTTAGCAGTGGCCTTTAACACTGGTGCCAGAGCTGTTGTCACTCTCCATTCTGTCTAACACACAGAGGGAGGAAAGCAAGACAAAGGTAGAGATGAAATCCATTCATTTCTTCCTGGAAAGATGTGTATTTAGCTAAACCGCTGCTGACGTGGATTCATGCTTTAGCCCAGAACAAGCAGAGATATGCCAGAGGGGAGAACAAGGGAGGCAGAACATGCACCAACAAATGAGTAGGGGGGCGGCAGCTCAGCAGTGGAGGGTTAGGGTTAGGGGAGGGGAGGGAAGCATTTATGTATGATGGATGAGAGGTGGAGAGGGTTGCAGACTGTCAGATGTTCCCTTTATCTCTCTTATGCGTTTTTTGATACGCAGAGTGAGGGAAGGTCGGACAGGAGGAGGGTGGGAGGACTGAAGAGCGAAGACGGGAAGGCAGTGATGGAAAGAAGGGGAGGGGGGGAAATGAGGGAAAGGAGGAGGAGATGCTATCACATGTGTTACCTGGCACAATGTTTTCAGCATCTCTCCTCATCTTTAATGAGGCCAGGGACATTATGCAGATGAGCCTTAATGGAGCATGGACTAGAGCCCCAAAGCAGGGTCACCGATCACTACATCTCTCTCTTCGTCTCCCTGTCTTCCTTCTCTGTCCATCTCATTCCATAATTTGTCTGTGTCCTTACCTTCCCCTTCGTCTTTTTAATTTTCTCCTTAATATCTTCCCTTACCTCCCCCTAAACTCATCCTTGTGTTTGCTTCCCCAGCCCATCCTCATCATCTCATTCTCCTTCTGAGAAAGCGACACTGTGTCACCGTGCTGGCTGATCAGAGGATGAATAGGGCCCTCATGATGTAGAGATGAGATTCATTGCAGAAAGTGTGCTTTAAACTGGCATCTGGTGAGGAGAGGGAAGGAGCTACAGAGGAAACACAAGCGATAAAGAGAGGGAAATGAAAGAAATGGAGTCGGGTGGAGGATTTGGTGCATCACAGATGGAATTTTCGAGGGCCATTCCTGAATGATAACTCATCAAGCTTCATTCTGTGCTTCATATCTAATTGCCTTTAGACTTGTTCCTATGGAAACTGCAGTTCTCTTTTAAGCTGCTGAGTGGGGATGTTTCATCACCTTTTCTCTTGGGGGTTGGCGCCACTGCTACATGTATGGTTTTGGATGAACATGCTACACTAGAGATGGATAAGCTCACTGGGCCTCAGAGGACAAGCATCACACATCACCAGGAAAAGATATGAGAGCAGAGAGCAGGATAAAGGCGCCACATTTCAAACACATGGAAATATTGAATGCACAACTCGCTGTCACAAGAGACAATAGAAAACAGAAAAAAGAATGAATATGCATTGGTTATTGCGTGCATAAACTGCATGTGTGTGTGTATGATGTGAACATATGCATGCACAAAAGCACAATCGTGACACCAAGTCCCCTTGGCTGGCGAAAAGATGACTTCTTTATTCAGCTGCTTGTATATGGCACAAAAACAGACTTTCAGCTGTGTATTAGTTATTTCTTGAAGCTGTAACAACACAACTGCTGCAATAAAGCTCTTTGCCTCATTGTATGTTCTGTGATAATAGTCAGGTGTTATTATAGTGGATTTGTAAGAGCAGGTGTTATAGATTCTTGTGCTATTGCCTCTCTGCAAACACATTCTTTTATGTGTTTTTTTCATTCTTCTACCACACGCATTTTGTTTTTATGCAGCCACCCCCTAAAGTGATGGATGAATGTTTACTGGTAATTTGGGCATGATTGATAAAAAACATGCTTCCTTTCAGAGGAAGAAAACAGAAGAAGAAAAAGCATTTATTTTCCACTAGGGTTTTATTTCACAGTGCCTTGGAGTTTTGTTTCTTGCTTTGCTGCAATAATGTAAAATATTCCCTGTATTTGTTTAAGCTGTGTACAGTACACTCTTACCCTTGTTCATCTTCAGAAGTGACAAATTCATATTGAGTAATGCTGGTTTAATTACAACATTCTCCCCAAAGCCCTGAAGCAATTTTTTTTTTTCAAATTAATATGTGTAGCGGGGTGTAAAATGTCAGGGTGGTAGGCAAACTGTAGTAATGTACAGTATTTGAGACTCATTACCAAATGTATTGAGTTTGTTTAATACAAAATAGTATGACATTGTTGTAATGGTAATATAATGGCCTTAGCTTTTCTGGTTATCTCACGCTGTTATGTGTTTTCCTACAAGAGTTTATGGCTTTGCAGTTGAATATGGTCTCAGCAGAGGTGAAGAGGATCCTTGATGGTTTTTGGGTAAACAGTGATTGTATCTTTATCCTATCTTTGCAGCTCTCCGAGCTTAAGATTCCCTCCCTATGAATTATGCATGGCTCTCTAAATCATTTGTTAGTTAAAAGACAGTAATGAGGCTGATGCTTAGCAGTGTTATGAATTTCTTTATGGGTCTTGTCAATATTTTTTGCTGCCTTAGTATTTCTAATTTGATTGTGTTGGCCACCATTGAGTGCCAGTCGAATTCAGGGATTGTTTTTTGTGAGAATACTGCCTAAAGATCATTAAGCATTCAGTGCTTGTGCAGAGAAGCAACCAGTTCGCAAACAGTTCATGTTGTGGTCTGGAAAAGAAAAGCCATAGGGGCATCCTCGTTCCCCTGTAGAGCTCGGTTCTTCTTTTGATGGCCTTTCATCTATGGCCTCATGGGCGGCATCACAGTGATAATCCCTCTTTCATGCAGCCTTGCCCCTCTTGGCTTGAGAGGGTCATTGGTCGCTGTACAGGAGCCCTTCAATTAATTCCAGTCTGTGCTTATCTAAGCCACTGGGACTGATGAAGGAGGAAACATGAGGGATTTCCAGCCTCAGCACCACAGTGGACTGCCTGCCTTCCTCCACGTATTCTGTTTTCAGGGATTGCAAAAGTTTGCTGCCTTGGTCCCTTGTGTCCTTTAATGAGGATGTGGAAATTTAGGAGCTGCTGCAAAGAGACGCTGATCATTCCCCTTCAATAAGAACAACTGTCACTATTCTGCTCATGATCTGGCACCCAGGAAATGGGACACATGGGGCATACCTGCATTTGACCCTCAGATTGCTTCCCTTGCACATTCCACCTCTGGCTGACTTGCTTACCAAGATACACTTGAAAACCACTTTTATCATGTATCAGTGGTTCTCAGGTGCAGCCAGTTTCCTCCTCTTTACCTTTCAGGGAGTAAAGCAATTTACCGTTTGGCTACTCTTCAGTGCCTTGCACTCAAAATATATGGACATGCTCAAGCCACTGTAGCACAAGGTAGGTAACGACTGTTTGCTTTCACCTGCATGCCCTCTATATTGTGGCTGAGTTTAAAGGATGAGTCAGGTTCTATAGATATGGGACTAACACTGTTGGGGATTGAGTGCTGCTATGTGACTTCTGAGACTGCCATGTACCTCTTAGAGCAGATATTTTGATTGCATGTTAGAAGAATGAAGTGATGGTTTGCTAGGCTGTAATTGGACAGAATCCCCAAGTCCTGTTGGGAGTAAAACCTGCATGGATGTTCATGGACACATACATGATCATTTTCTACCATCAATCATTCATGAGGTCAGTTGCTGGATGGTACTGGAGAGGCCTTATAAGGATACTACACCAGTCTTGAAATGAGGTATCAGTGCTGCAGCATTTAGAGCCACTGATAAGTGACAAAAATGTAACCGCATCATTGAAGCCAACATCAACAGACAGGGCGGAATTTAAAGGTTCTTGGCCCTAATATATATCTGAATTCCTAGGGAGAGTCTCATAGGAGAAACTAAGCGTCTTGCTGGTAACCAGTAGTAGCCTTGTGTGCCATTGTTCACAACAGCTCTATAGTATACATGGTCCATGGCTCTGGTCAAATCTCTGAGAGTGTGGTCACAGAGCAATGGCTGATTACCAGTCTCGAGCAACCTTTCAAGGTATGGATTGTGAACAGTGGACAGTTTTTTTTTGTTTTTTTTCTGATTGTCAGCTCAAGTGGTCCAACCTATTCAAGGCACATGGGTGGGGTTTACAATTTGAATGACAAACTGGTTGGGCTTCCAGAAGTGGTGCAAGGAGGCAAGAGATGTTCCAATAAGCTACTCTGTGGTCTCGGTCTTGCAGTTTCCACTGGGGAAAGGCCAGCTGCAGACTCTGTTTATTCTTATAATGATCAATGTCTATTGGGGTGATTGTTTTCACAAGACTAATAATGCCCTTTAAATTTTTTCCACTTGAGTAAATGAAAATGCTTTCATTCTGCAGAGGCAGTTATTTGTTGTGTGCTCTCATCCCGTAAACAGAAATACAGTATTTACTGAGGAGCAGAGAATCTCTTTCAAAGATATGGTTTTAATTAGTGAGCATCTCTTCCAACACACACGCGCATTTTCTCCTTCATTCTCCCTTTTTCTTTAATCTCTTTCTCTTTCTTTCTCATTTGTTATTCTATTTTTTGTCTTCATTGTTTGTCTTTCTTTCTCTCTTTTCTTGCTTCCTTCCCTCTCTCTGTGTGAACTGTCAGCAGTCAGCTGTTTAGATAAGCCCATGTATAAATTCCCACAAGCCCCTCATCATGGCTGGCTGCCTTATCAAGGTCAAGAGAGTGCTTTGCAACACTTACAGTACTTTATCGGCACATTATCCGAGTGCAGAGGAAGACGAGGAAAGAGGCCTGTGGGCTAGAATTCGTTGGTGAAGCTTATTAAGCCCTACACTGTTTTTGATGACAGGCGTGAGTGTTTAATGTTGCTTGTGCTGAAGCTCTTACCACACAGACCTGAGGATCATTAGAGTCTAATCTTTAGCTTCTAATCCCCCCGTTCTAGAGCGGACTAGCCTTGCTGGCTAACCTTGTAGCTGTGCCTGCTCCCAAGCAAATCCTCAACCTTGACTTGGCTTCATCTGTTGTTACAAGAGCCTATCCAAAGGCTTAGCCTTGCGCTGGACTTAAAACATCAAAAGCAACAGTCTTAGTCACTGCATCTTGAAGTGAAAAATCAATTCAAATGTACACA
The DNA here is from genome assembly GCF_046630095.1 of Trachinotus anak. Classification (NCBI taxonomy): domain Eukaryota; kingdom Metazoa; phylum Chordata; class Actinopteri; order Carangiformes; family Carangidae; genus Trachinotus; species Trachinotus anak. The sequence goes on along the minus strand of NW_027273872.1, from coordinate 20,145,205 downwards.
AATATGCAAGGTCTGGTGTGACACTCGAATTTTTGATTTTACTTGCCAGCTGCATTCACTACTCACCCACTCCCTGTGGCCGAGCTGAGCATGAAGCAGTTAATCCTATTTGAATCTGTGGCTGTAATTGCTGGTTTTACAGAGCCAATCAACAGGATGGTTGATTTAATGTAAATTAAAAACAAAACTGTTTCTTTGATGTCAGACTTCCAAGGCTGACAACAGGGAGTGAAGGTTAAAACCCGATGAGCGTTGTCTTTTAACAAGAGGCTCTTTAAAAATCCAGTCCAGCATGACTCAAGGAAATAAAACACCAATCAGGTCAGAAATGATAAATACCTCATTACATTTTAAAAAAGCAGCCCAGCCTTTGAAGAAACAGAAGCCCGAACGTATTTGTTGAGTTAGAGGTCAGAGTCTGAAGCCGGTGTGATTGATTGTCAGGGGGAAAGCCATGTAGTCAGAAGGCTTTATCCTGTCTAATGCAGCTATTTTTGTTCATCTTTCAGGCCTCCAGCTTGTTACACTTACCTCTATGCTGATCAGTCCAAGCCATTGGCTGCCGAACTGGGCAGCAGGCCCCCCGGAGCATGCAGGAGTGCAAAGCTATTGCAGGAGTTTTATCCTCAACTGTGAAGCAGCCTACTAGAGTCTGTTTCATTAAGCACTATAAATAAACTATTGATTACCTTCCAGGACTTTAATAATGATGAAATATCACAGCAATGATGGTTTACAGGTATGTGTGATGAATTAATGGTACAGGGGCTAGAAATAGCCTCAGCTGTGTAATGGTCATGTATAATGATGGCTGCTCTGGTGCAGAACCTCACCAATGCAACACAATTAGTAAAAGTGCATGTTCTTCTCACCGGTAGAAACGTCTTTAAACCTCTGTTTAGTTTTTTAGTTTTGGGTGTGTACCCAAACATATCTGTAAAATGACCTTAAATTTAATTTTATGAGCAAAAGAGTGACTCGAGAATTAGTGGCTTGGAAATTGCTTCTCCCGCAGCAGTGGTCTTTAGGTGAATGCTCAGTGTCTCATCATACGCATCACCCCAACAGTACAATAATTCAGTTTGACTTTAAATCAAATTCTGCCAATCCACTCAACTCAGCTACAGTTTGTCGGTGTTAATATGAGGAAACAGGGCTGAAGGTGTGTACATCAATTAATGCGGTGAGGACAGGCTCCAAGAGATGCTGGTAAGTTTACAGGTTCAGCCAAACAGCGCTTATCTCCAGCTGGCAGCTGGACGTGGCAGAAATAACTCAATTTAATACCCATGGCTGTTGCGTGATAATGGCCGCACTCCTGTCACGATGGGAGACTTCTCACCCCTTTAACCCTGCAGCTTCACTTCTTGTCTGCGAGCTACCGGCGTTTCGATGGAGGAGGTAAAATTTATATTGTCTGCCCTCACCCGTCCTTCGTCCTTCCCCACATCTATTATATCTAACATAATATTTCCAGTGTTTTCCTCTTTATCCTCCTGCTTTGCCTTAAGACAATATGGCTGAATTATTTCCAGCTGAAGCCCTAAGTTATTAGTCTCCTGTACTCTATTGCACACCTCACTGAAGTGTCACACAGCCATGACTCAAAGTCATGCTGGCACTCAAACCACTGGGGTTCTGGAGACGCTTTCATTAAGCCTCCACAATACAACCTCTGAGGAAGAAAGACAGCTTGGTGACTCATAGCCAATCTTAGTCTGTCATACAATATTTGGCCAGTCAAAAGGATTTCAGTCCAGTCAGTCCCAGGCTTGAGGAGCTCACCCAGAGTACAGCAGAGAACTTTGAAAAGTTACAACTGCCAAGTCTGCCAACTCTTTGTGACCGAGCTTCTCAAAAGTTTTCTGTGACAGGGCCATGATCTACCTGCTGCCCAACACCTGGTGCAGAGCAAAATATCCCAACAGAAAGTGGCCAGACTGCAGTGAAGTCTGGGATGGACAGTAATGGTTCCAAGAGGATCCTGACGATTTTGGTGACCCCCTCCCCCTCCCCCTCCCCCTCCCCCCGGACTTTCTTTCTTTTACAATCTCTAAAGCCTCAGAATGGAGCTTTTAGTCTATTCGAAACAAATTTAACCACAGGCATGAGTCAAATTTATAAATCAAGTGTCTCCCATCATTGTCTCTAGTAAAAAAGAAATTGCACAATTTTAGAAAGAGTTCCATGGTTAATCGACCCACAAACTAATGTTTCACAGTAGCAAACCAGTTAAATAATCCTCCTCTTTATTCTGCTTCTGCTTTGGGCTTTTTCTTACTGAATACACAGGCCTGGTAACATGTCAGTGAGATAATACAATTGACTTGCAACCATTCCTCAAGCTGAGTGTGAATCAATGATCTAATGTACCAGTCAAAGTCGCCAGTGATGCATCCTCTTCTATTTATCTCGAGGGTATAGCTCTGAATGTACAGTATGTTTTCATGCTCATTTATCAGCAGTGGACAACAGAGCAATCTCCCCGTGATTTCCATGACCAGCTGTCATCAGACTTAATCTCTGCTTATCACTGATGATGCTGAAGTAAGAAATATGTTACAAATAGGAATCTACTGATTCCTATGTAACTCAAAGAAGTACTGTTTTCTGTCTGTTGTTCTGTTTAGTGACTAGAAAAAATGTGATATTTATTGGATACTGTATGTGGACATCTTTCTCTGCTTTCCCTCCCTTAAGCACTTCATTGACCCCTACACACACACGCACACACACGCACACACACACACACACACAGCCGATAATGACTGTGGCTGGCAATCCAATTGAATGACTATTAGGCAGCATAATGTGTTGCTGCCTCGTGCTGTTCCTGTGCTAACCATAAACAACTGTGCTCACTAATACCTAGCAGTGGGAGGACTGATTCTCTTAAGTAACTCAGTGTTGTCAAGCTGTCCTGTGGAAGAACATCAATACAGGAACTGTACACTTTACTCATTTGATGCCTCTCCCTGAAAGTCACATTTAATGAGCTTGCCAAAGGAGCAACAGAGGCACAACTGTATTGTATCCTTTGATCAAAACTTTGTACCTCCAATGCCAAGACCACAATAATGTGTTTTTCACAGTTTTTGGATTAAAATTGAGGAGTGTTGAGAACTGAGGTCTTTTAGCAGTAATTAGATCACTAGAGACAGAAGCAGCATGTTAAACTGTGGTGGACTAGCCCACACACAAATGTATGTACATATATTAAAATGCCACATTGCCACAATTGAAATACATGGGCCTATCCACACAATTTCATATACTGACTGTATGTCTAGCCCATAAAAATATGTATGTGTATGTATGGATGCTTATAGGCATATGTTATGTATCTCTATATCCATCCCAAAGCTTGTCAGTAAATGTACTGTGGGGTCCAAAAGCACGAGACCACTTTTCCAGAATGAGATGATAGACATGTTTAAAATTAATGAGAAATTAATAAGAAAAACATATATAAGCGTACCGAATTGATGCTATTAAAAATACTTTTAATAAACATGCATATATAAAAATTGAATATACACTTAACATATATGGGAGCAACATGTTATACCATATAAAATTTGTCACATGCACACATACAAATTATACTATGGTATTTCATATATGTTATAAGCTTATATCTTCATATACAGTATGATATAGGTGACATATGGCAACATCACTCTTGATATAGGGACATATAGGTCATAATGTTATATTTCCGTATGGACTCACTGTGAGACCAACATTGCCTTCCCTACAGTCATGTTGCTACATAACTACAAGAAAATCCCATATTTCTGCTTTTGCCATGATGCAGGATGGTGTTAAATGAAGAGGCAGCAATGAATGGGTGTAAGCAGGTTTAAGAATCTGTTGTGAGATGCACCCATTTTGGAGTGTGGCCAGCAAACATTCATTGTCAAGCAACAATTATCTTTCTCCTTAATTCAAGTGATTACAAGCAGGTAATTTGGTTTAGGAGTGTAAGTGTTCAATCAGGGACATCAAACTGAAGTACAGTTATTTCATTTATCTCTGTTAAAATTGTTCCACTCATCCTGTGCATTTGACCGCCCTTGTGCTTTCTTTAGCATTCATATGATCATCAACCTAACCCTTGTCTTCCACCTGGTTAAACCCTGACTAGCATGCATACAACCCAGCCTGAGTAAACTCAATGCTGATGGAAGCTGGATGACACCCGGGTGGTGGCGGAGAGAGGGGCTTCACCCAACAGTCAATCCCAAAGACCCTGTGACCTGAACTGGCTGTCTGAAAGTTAAAAGCCTCCATTAGATGTTTCTGAAGCGTGGCTGCAGCCAGAAAGGCAAAGCTATGACTAATGCAATTTCATGCATGACAGTGGTCTCTGCAGCTGAATTTATACCAAGTCCAACATGTTTTTCAAAAAAAAGACAGACAGGAGCATCAACAGGAGCAGAGACAGACAAAGAGGAGCGAAGGCTGAGCAGACAAAGATGTTTTACTAGTCCAGATCAAATTATTGAACTCCATTTGCAGTATTATCATTGTAGATTAACATTTTTATGAGTGTGTGAAATTACCCATGAACGTCTATTGCCATGCAATACAATGAGGCACACATGGCCCATTCCCTGAGTAGAGAAGCTGAGAATAAAGAAGCAGCTTTTCAACATTATCCAGTTTAGAGGAGAGAGGTCTCCTGAGTCAGTTGTAGGTTGAGGCAGTAAAAACTTTTGTGGCCCTTTAAAAGACGCTGGCCACAATTCTGAAACATCATTCCCCCTTGAAGGTCACCTCCAGAAATTCATAACAAGCTCCAGAAGTTGCTAGTCACACCACAAAAATTGACTGCATTTTTTATAGCTTTGCCAATAAATTCTGTGTAACTTAATGCTCTTCTATCCCTTTCTTCTGGTGGGGGTAAAAGTACAGAAATCCAGCAAAGCTGAAATTGCTTATAGCAGCGCTCCTGCTAATGAAGGACTATTTTTTTTCATACGACTCATCATTCGCTGATGTCTTTAGCTCTCAGTCCTTGGAGAGCGTTGGCTGGACAACATGTAAAAATGTATTTTCCCTGTGGCTCTACTGGAGTGTTGCTGTGTAAAATTGCCAGACTTATCTTGATCATCCCAGCTTTACAGGGGATGAGAGGCTCATGAGCAAGAATTGGAGTTTGGTGAGGGTTTTTATCTTAAAACACATGTGAGAAGGGATAGACTGCGTTGGCAGGCTGAGCCTTGAGTACGCTGCAGTGCTCCTTGATAATAGTGTTTCTACATTAAGAACAAGGATAAAAGTGTATCCTTCTCCCACACAAGAGACCCTACACACACACACACACACACACACACACAGAAATATATCTCCCAACCATCTGAGGCTTGTAGACATAAACAACAAGGACAAATATATGCTTACTCAAATTGCCAACCACTTTGCCAGAGAGACAAGCAGAGCGTGGAGGTCCTTATATCACTTTGGTTCACAGATCATGGTTGACAAACAGGTGCATTTGTGTTATGGAGAACCATGAAATTCAGTCTGACATGCTCGTTCCAATTTCACCTTTACCTGCACCAAGGCCATCTTTTTAAATCAGTGTTTACTTGCACATTAGCATCATAACTGTTGATGGACTAATCAGATCTGTTTAAAGCTTAGGTTTGCACTTTAAAAAAATATTATCTCAAAACAATACTCAAATGACGAAGTATTTATGAGGAAAGAAAGAGTTTTGGGTCCCTGGAATAATCCCTTCTGTCCCCTGAAGCACTGGGACAAAATGAGAGACACACTCCACAGTGCACAAAAATACACTTTAAAGGTCACCTGAACCTGATATGAGGCTTCATCAGCCAAGTGGGTATGTTCATTTCAGCAGTTAGCAAAAGTATTGATTTGAAAGCCAGTGTGTTGGTCCGGTGTTTGAGTCTGCTCCAATCTGTTTGCGTTTCCCATTTTCTAAACCTAAATCCAACCTTCATGTCTACCCCAACCAGTCTCTCTTACAATACTTATCTTTAGGCTAAATGTAGCCTATTCCAACCATTGAGGACAGTGCTATGAAAAGCACAATTTGAAACGGTATCCAAAGAGGAAATGGACTTCAACACAAGGCTGGGCAACAAGCCGGCATCTAGTTATCAACACAATGAGAAAATTTTGTAATAAGAAGACTGTAACTTTGGAAGATTCCCACTCAGTTTGGCTAAACTGGACAGTTGATGCCATGTCCTACCAGCTGCCGTGGTGGTGCCATAAAGCTTCAGTGGGTCACAGGATCAATTTAGGAAAAAGAAAAAAAGTAAATAATAGAGCGAGCCAACAACAAAATCTCAAGTTGTACAATGCCTTCATGCGTGTGTGTTTTCTAGCCACGCTCCATGATCGCTGTCATATGTGATTTATGATCCTTTTTGCCTCAACACATCACTATCAATCACTGTCAACAAAATTACTGGCCATCGGTTCGCATGACATGTGGCTTTTCCCCCTTCAGGGCAAATCTATGTTTGGTTTTTCTTTGAAGTCCTTGGTATACAATTCATGCCAAATCAACATGAACAACTCCCACTATGCATTTCAAAAGCAGCAGCACCCATCCAAAAAAAAAGTGATATATTTAAATTGCCTGGTAAGCCAGCGGTGTGTTCAGAAAGACTAGATACTATCCTGTTGTTTCTCCTGCTGTCAGGAGAAGGCAGGGCTCCTTTGTTAAATGCCTCAGCGTTGACAAGTATTATGACCGTGAGCAGAACTGAAAAGCCAAGTAGACAGATTTCATTCAGCGCGCACTGATGACTCACAGCCTCAGTGATGTGAATTCTGATGCCACACACCCGAAAGAGTTCAAAGCTGCAGCAAATATAACTGCAGCGCTGCCTCCACGTATTCAGTATCTTCAAAGGACCTTGGCATGGTACTAGACAAAACAGCAGAGGGCTTTAGATAGTGGTAAACAGTGAGAGGCACATCAATAAGACCTAGAATTACTGCCTTGCGGTTGTATGCTTCCGCCAACAAGGGAAGTTGCAATGAAATCCATGCCTGTCCAGACTCATATATGTAGCGAGGACTTTGAATTTAATAAAAAATATGAAGTGATTTATAAATAAAATTGATTTACCTTGACGTTGTGGAGCTTTGCTGTTCATGTCCTGCTGTATGTCTACTATGTTAGTGTGTAAGTTCATTCAGAGAAGCAGAAAGCTGAGTCAGATTCCTTCTGTGTTCACATGCTTGGCAAATAAATCTGATTGTGATAGAACCCAAGTTGTAGCCATGACAATAGACAAATATGGATGTTGCTGCAAATCACAAGTTACAGATTCACACACATCTTCAACATGGGGGCGTAGATCTGTACACATCATCACAGTTTCAATGTGGGCACCAAAGATTAGTTTCACCAATTCAGTACCCAACCAAATCTGCTCTTGAGTTACAGCGTTGATAAGTGTTTCTGCAGAGCATTATGATGTCACAGTGAAGTTTACCTTTGACCTTTTGGATAGAAAGATGTCACCACTTTATCATTTTATCTTATTAGACATTTGTGTGAAATTGTGTCATAATTAGCGTAGGAACTCTTGAGTTATGTCCGGAAACAAGTTTTGTGAAGTCACAGTGACCTTGACCATCAAAATCTCATCAGTTCGTCCTTGAGTCTGTGAACATTTATGCCAAATTTCAGTCCCTGAAGGTGTTACTGCAATATTGCATTGACAAGAATGGGACTGACATACAGACAATAATGCCTTCGGCCACCGCCTGTCACCGCCGCAGAGGCCAGAAAGACCCAGAGGCCAATAATGGACAGTGAATCTGAACATAGAATTTAAAAAAAGCCAATCCCAGCAGACATTGGGAGAGGGCAGGGTACTCCACTTCGCCAGTATATCCATATAGCATATACCTATGACACATAGAGACAAACAACCACACACACACTCAGCCTAACATGCATGTCTTTGGCAGGTGGGAGGAAGCCATAGTACCCGGAGGAAACCCATGCAGACACAGGGAGTACATGCAAACTCCCCACTGAAAGGCCCCAGGCACGGGGTTCAAATCCAGAACCTTCTTGCTGGGAGGCGACAGTGCTAACCACTGCACCACCTCCTCTAAACGAACAATCATTTGCCCAAAATGTTGACTTATGGAGTGGGAGTTTTAACTCCACCTCCTCCTGTCTTTGATTTGCAGATCAATATTTGATTAAAAGAAGCCTAACCAGATTGGTAGATATACACACACATTCACACAGACACACACACAGTGACACACACACAGTGCCAAGCAAACAATTGAAGAACTATGAAGACAGAAGAAGCTGGCAGAGCAGGACTGCTATTGAGGTCAGGACCATCGATAACTCCACTTCTTTCATTATCCGGCTTTTTCTGTATTTCTCTCCTACTAAGTTACACCTTACATATTGCCTTTGTGCTTTGAGTATTTTCTCCAGGATAAAGAACCTCCTGTACAAACATTTAACATATAAGAGTAACTGAACCAACTAATGTATGGGTATAATTAGTGTGATGCATTACCCCTAACCAGCTATGCTAATAAGGTCTTCACGAAGCCAATACATTAATTAACAAATACTTTAATGACTTCATGCAACAAGTGGGTTCGATCAATTTAAACTCTGTATTATAAAAGGACTGAAAATCATTTAAGAAAATCATTTTCTAGTCATTGAGATGCATATTTATTCATCGAAGTGCTATATAATGAGATCATGCAGTCAGTTGTGGGGCTTCACTACTCTTAAGTATAAAGTATGCTTGGGTATACATTCGCAAACAGAAACCCCCCTGGGTTAACATCATGCCTAAAGCACACCTTACTAAGTGACACAACAGAACAGAGTCTACTGAAGCACAGCAGCACCTTGAGCTAAATGCTAACATGAGCACGCTAACACGCTCACAATGACAGCTTTAACATGCTATTAATGTGTGTTTTCATTTATAGTGTTTTTGCTTCACAGTTAACATATTTAATGTATCGCTAAAGAAATGTACGGTCCACAACAGCCACATATTAGCCGCGAACACACACAGAAGCCGCGACACCATGTCTAAGTGATTCTCCACGAGATGCCAGCCTGAGCTGAGTCCTCTTTGCTAATGCATCACATGCTCTCCTCGACACCACTGATCACAGCTGACTGGATGGGTTGGCTTACTGCTCTGCTGAAAAACCCCATGTTGAAATTGAACACACCGGCTGGTAACAAGACATGGCCCTGCATCAATATGGCCACCAATTGTGTACTATCCTCACTTCTTCCTCCGAAGTTCAAAAAGAGATGGTGCTGAAGGAGGGAGGAGGTCGGGGTTGGAGAGAAACAGAGTGTGGGCTGACGTAGTGAGGATAAAGGTAGGATGGATAGATGCTCCTGCCAAGACCTGTCAGCGGTGACAAATGGATGTTGCAAAGATGAAGCAAGTAAGACATTAGAGAACAGTGATGTGGTGAATCACTGGTATGCATGTGTGTGTGTGTGTGTGTGTGTGTGTGTGTGTGTGTGTGCATGTGGTTTTATGTGCCTGTCTGTGTACTTTAGTGACTGTGTGGGTGAATGAAAGAGAAAGTGTGTGTGTGTGTTTGCGCATGGGTGTGTACCAAGTTGCAAGGTGCCAACCCTGACAGCGGCCCTCCTAGATGGGAGAGTGCTGGGAAATTGATTTAGGTGGTGTCTGAGAGCGACAGAGATGAATCTGTGTGTCTGATTACAGGAGAAAAATAGCAAACACTATGAGATAGAAATGGCAGATCAAAGAATACCAGGAAGGACGGCGAAAAACCAAAGACAGAGAGGTCGAGAGGAAAATATTTTCCAGATACAAATCAGAAAGTAAGAAACAATCAGTGTTGGTCAGGAACCCATTACTGTGTAGCATTACTGTCTAACATGTACACTAATATGATTACTTGTGTGTACAGCCTGACTTATTCCTGTCAGAAGGGGTTAAGGTGGTCCTATCATGGATATGTACAGCGTAGGTTTTGATTTATTGTTCAGCATCAGATTTCACCCACTGATTTCACCTCCACAACAATAGATGGATGCATCTGTTCAACTTCTTTAATGATGTCTTCATTATAAACAGTCTCTACTGGCATCAGTAGAGGCGTCATATCTCCAAAGCCACCGTACATTACCATTACATTTTTACCTTCAGAGTCCATGCATGTAGCCACCGTGGGTTCAGTGTAGCCCTGTACAAATGAAGCTTCAAGTGAAACTATGTAACTTTTAAAATAAACAAATAGTAAATTCCTTCTTTTTTTTCCTCATAAAAAACAAATGTTAGAAATCCAAGCAATAAAAATAATGACGCGAACCCGCGGTTACTTTTGTTTTGGCTGTGAAATCCTACTTTTTCTAAAAATTGAAAGCTACAGTCTTATGTGTTTCACTAAGCAACAAGGCGAACAAAGCTTTCAACTTGAAAGCAAGGACACCAGTGACACACTGTATACTGGAGCATCACAGTAGTGAGTCACTCCATAGTTTGCCAGCCACCATAAAACATTAAGAAAACAAAAAGGAAGGGTGACCACAACAAACATGTCAGGTGAAATCAAAGAGCCGCTACCAGGAAGAGCATTCCAGAGGAGTAATATCGACGGAGGGTTTTCGGTTTAAAGTTTAAAATCCTACCTGAAACGGTCAGGTAAATATCATGGGGATATTTTATCCCCCACCTCAAATTAAAGTTTGAAATTCACATTACAGTTACATGACAGTGACCACTACTGACTCCTGTGAAATATATTAAAACAGCCTCTCTCATCACCTGGAGTAAATTTCTTAAAATATCATGTTTTAAATTGAGTGTTTCTCAAATTGTCTACAAGTAACCACAAAGCCCACTATGTGTTGTTTTCAATATTAAATCAATCTCATATGTAATTTCAAACACTATTACTTGAATTGGTTGTTCTGCAGTGTTGATGGAGGTACAGCAATGTAGCCGACTGTTTTGCGACACTGCCTACTCACGTAGCTAGGCTAGTTTATGTTTTACCATTTACGTAAAAAAAAAGATCAGCATGACACTTGAAAGGAAATGTGGATGAAGCTTACAGTTAGCCTGCCCTGTGACTGTGCAAAATTTCACTAGTTATCAGCAGCCTATTAACTAGCAAATACTGACAACGGACATGATCGTGGACTCATCAAATCAAATGAAACCTCTGACATAACGGACACAACAGGGAAGTGTTAAGTTTTACTAGCAATGTGGTCAGCACAACTGAGACTCATAGTGCGTTTGATGACAATTAGTGACCGATGACATCTGGCCAGTGTTCATATGTGTGTGATCATTTTGATGCTACATAATTAAAACACTGTCAGCGCATACCATTGGCGCAAATGCACTGAGTAGTGATTCTCGGTTCAATCCCTGGCCAACAGGGTTCTTTGTAGCTTAGCATTCCCCTGCTCTCCATCCCCACATTTCCTGGTTTTCTTCACTGTCCTGTCCCATAAAGACATTAAAATGCCTGAAAAGAAAAAAAAAAAAAACAACTCTTCTGCGCAAGCTTGCCACATGGACTACTATGGCAGGAGTAAGCCCTATTGGTTTTGAGTGAGTTTTATTTTAGTGGTTAAGTGATCTTTGATCTGAAAAAAATCTGTATCAGATGATTCAAATGAAGATTGAAGATTTTTATTAGAGAATGAATTTTTTCAACCAAGCCCTAGTACTGTAACTTCATCAGTGAGTAATTTTGAATGAGTAATTCATTACATGTTTCCTAAGTAACCTTCCCAACACTGAACATAATCTGCTGTCATACATGTGCTACATATACCCTATGTTTCACCCTATGTTTCATTTTTCTTTCTGTCCCCACTTTTTCTCAGTTTGAAACTTCATAATTATTCAACAAAAGCTCATTTTCCGTCCAACATCTTATCTGGCGAGCCAGAGTGTCAGCAGATGCTCCGTGCTTCTCCCCACACATATAAACAAATGGCTCTTTCCAGAGAAGTGCACTTGTATGAATATTAACACAACTCCACCATGGAATCAGCCTCCTCACAAGAGGTCTGTTTGTGTGAATACTGATAGTATGCATTAAAATGATTTATCCCATAACTTAGGGTGCTAAAGCAGTGAAATGAAAGATGCCTCCTTCTTAATGTTATCACACTGTTGCCTATGACAGGCAATTTCAGCCATCTGAGTATGCCTTTATTGTGATGTCCTGTTGGTTAGTCAATATTCTTTCCTTTCATCCTATACCCTCATAATCACTCGCTCTCTTTCTCTGTATAGTCTAATCCCTTTTAAAGTGGATCTAACTAATTATCTCTTATTGAATTCACAACTTGCAGTAAGCCATATCTAGATTGGGCCTGATTTCTGGCACTGTATCTCTATTTTTAAAAAAAAATAATATCTCCATCTGCTTTGTAACTCTTTCCTCTCTATCACACTTATCTGTGCAAAACAAATGGCATTAATTGTATGGATTTATGTCTATTAGGTTAAATTTCTGTTTCTATTTACTGAACTAAAATAAAAGCCAAGTGTTTTAGTTAGGCTACATTAAGATAAAGACCCATTATAACATCCATTCTCCATTTCTAGTGAGTACAGTGCCCAAAATAAAGCACTTTACATACTTTATTTATTGTTCATCAAAATTAGATTTATTTCTAGATAAGCCACCAATGATTGATAACACAGGAACTTTTTTTTTTTTAAAGAGAACCAGAAAAGGGATTTTTCCTTTCTTTTTCTTTCTTTAGAAAAGGGGTGTCACTTTGCCATGCTTATCATGTTGATCACATACGCTTGATGAATCTCCTCGCTGGGTTCTGCTATCAGCCTAGCCAAGGTTACATCTCTTTCCTACCCCAGCCTCAGGCAACCCATCTGGGGACACTTCTGTTGGCCCCAGGGCCTGTTTAGATCAGCCAGGCCTCCTCCAGCACACAGATACAAACAGAGTTTGGCAGGGTGAGCGCATCACTTGTCCTCAAACCATCTGCACCACATGTTCCTTACACATGTACATAACAAGTTGGAACTATGATCCCAGATACAGCCAGTTTTTACTTCTTTTGCTAAAGATAATTTAAAGTTATGATTCATTTACATTTTTACATAAATAAATACCAATTATGGGACATTGTGGCACCTGAAACATTGCAATGACTGTTTAAGCTTGTTCCCTGGCTGACCTTTGCAAAAACCTCCTCAGGTTGCAGCTTTTGCTTTATTACAAACCATAGGGACGTCTAGAAAATGGGGATGAGGCTTGGGAGTGTGACATAATTTGCTTTCAGTACAGAAAGGCTCCTCATGGCCATGACCTTTATTGACCTTTACATCTATTTGCAGTAAGGGATCAAAGCTGTAGGCTGATCAGAGCAAAGCCAGCTGTTTAATGTCAGTAACACATCTGCACTTTGACAAAGTCACTTTCACCTCCCGAGATGAGCAAAGGACATGGACAATACAAGTTATCATGTAAACTGAGCTACATCAACCATAAGAAGGGTTCATAAATGTATGTAATGCTTGTCTCCATTTCACTAACAGCTTTGAAAAATATATTAAAAGTCTCATTTACCACACAATACTAAATCCATGGATGTGGCCCTCAGGCATTAAGTTCATATCAAGAACCCTAAGCAACTTGTGTAAAGGCCTACACATCGCAGCAAAGGTCATTGCTTCCCTGAATACACATATAACACAATGACCCAAAAAATGAAGCAAGAAATTGTTGATCCTAGCTGAAGACTGGGAAATGATATAACGATCATGGCTGCTCAAGGGCTACATTTTTGAATTAATAAGAAAATGAAGACCGAGCAGTACATTTGTGCTTGTTCAACACAACAAATTAGAGTCCTCTGAGATTCAAAGAGGGAACATCTGATTACCTTTAAGAACCCACAGATACAAAATAAGATGTCACCTAAATTGGAAAATGAGGAGGAAACAAAATAGATTTAAGGACTCATAGCAAGGCCACTGGTCCTTATTCCTTTCTTTGAAATTAGCATTTGTACTAAGACCCATGCAACCTGTAAAACCCCAAAACACTCATGGATTCCAGACTGCGACAGAGGACATGTATGGATACGTGTAATTGTGCTGACTTTGGTGATGCTCACATGAAGGACAGGGAAAAGTAAACGATGAGAGCCAGTTACAGACAATGAGCAAGAGTGACTTTGGTGACAGAGCTGAGCTATAAATACAGTGTTCCAAAGGCCATATTGACATTTAGGGAGCTGATTTATCTGAGAGTTTGGTTCTGGTCTATGAGGTCTTCTCCACTATTCACAGGCAGATGTGATGTTATCGAACCCTTCCTCTAGCATTGTGAGGAAGTGCTATATAATGGGCACAAATTGTTTCCTTTTTTGTTTCCACAGTGAAACGGCCAGGGAGGGGTTGATATGATAATAGTCTATGCAATAACTCCAACAATCATGATGATAGCAGCCCTGACGGCCATAAAGTTGCAAAAGGTAGCCTGGTAGTCACATTCATTTTCTGCATAGACGAAAGCAGGTGACTAACAGTTGGAATGGATGGACAGAAATATATCCTGGTTGAATCATCGGTACGAAAGATGAGCAACTGCAACAGAAAATATCTGATTCTTTGATAAAAATGGTGCAAAGGTGCAAGCCTCTGTACAGAAAAAATGTACTGGAACAAGTCAACTATGACTCCCAAGGTGCATTTAAGTAAGAAACATCAAGACAACAAGCTTAGAGATCTTGGTGAACAACCGTTCTAGTTATTTCTAGTCTAGTCTAGTTCTAGATGAACTGACCCATAGGGATGAGCTACATGCCAATGTAGCACTTAACTAATGTGCTCACGATTTACAATGCAAACAGGTTGAGGTTTAACAGGTAAAGCTTACCATTTCAGTTAATCGTGCTAGCATCGTAACATTTCCTAAGCTTCAGCTGTATTTTCTGTTTAGTGCTCTAAACAGAAAATACAGCTGAAGCTGATGGGAATGTCATTGGTTTTGGAGGTATTTGGTCATAAACCAAAGTGTTGGACAAATTCAATTCAATTCAATTCAATTTTATTTGTATAGCGCCAAATCATAATATACATTATCTCGAGGCGCTTTACAGGGTAAGGTCAAGACCTTACTTTGTTGTAGAGAAAATACCCAACATTTCCCACAAAGAGCAAGCGCTTGGCGACAGGGGGGAGGAAAATCTCCCTTTTAACAGGAAGAAACCTCCAACCGAACCGGGCTCAGGTTGGGCGGCTGTCTGCCTCGACCGGTTGGGTTTAAGAGGAGAAAGAGGGGGTGGGGGGAGGAGAAAAGAGAGAGAGAGAGACTAGGAACAGCTGTATAGGTTATGGCGTTATCAATAATAATGACAGATAACAGTGGTTAATAGTAATGATGAGTAGTGGTGGATCTGGATCCTGCTGCTCCAGAGGCAGAGAGACCTGCAGAATGAGAGAGGAGAAGCACAAACTACGGGGGGAAAAAAAACAAAGTTAATGGCATAAAGTAGTCCAGAGAGAGAGCGAGAGAGCCCAATGTATCATGGGAATCCACCAGCAGTCTAGCTAAATAGCAGTATAACTAAGGGATGGTTGAGGACATACCTGAGCCAGTCCTAACTATAAACTTTATCAAAGAGGACAGTTTGAAGCCTGATCTTAAAGGTAGAGAGGGTGTCTGCCTCCTGAACCCACACTGGGAGCTGGTTCCACAGGAGAGGAGCCTGATAGCTGAAGGCTCTGCCCCCTGTTCTACTCTTAGAAACTCTGAGAACCGCAAGTAGTCCTGTGTTTAGAGAGTGAAGTGTCCTATTGGGAAAATAGGGAACTATAAGCTCTCCAAGGTATGATGGTGCCTGGCCATTTATGGCTTTGTAGGTGAGGAGGAGGATTTTAAATTCTATTCTGGATTTTACAGGGAGCCAATGCAGAGACACTAACACAGGAGAGATGTGATCTCGTTTCCTAGTTCCTGGCACGACTCGTGCTGCAGCATTTTGGATCAATTGGAGACAAATTGAGATTTCGATGATGATGATGGCACTAGATGAAAAGTGAAGGGGTGAGCGGGAGTTGTTACAATTCATCCTGAGGGAAACATAACTGTCTTTATCAAATTTCATGTCAAACCATGCCCAAAGCCATGCCACTAGCATGGCTAAAAAGACACTGGGACATGCAAGTTCATCCTCATCTATTTTTCTTACAGGTTCCTATCACTTCAGTATTAATCCAACCAGCCCTGATTTTTCAGAGTGTTGTAAGTGAAGGAAACTCATATCACAAAAACATTATATAACTCAGTAATTCAGTTTTGAAGCTCCTTCTCTCAGGTATTGCGGCCAAATTTTCATAAGGGATTTTTGCAATGGCTATATTTGCATTGTGATTTCGACATCTTGACTTCTTTACTCACATATATGTGTGGCTGGAGGCAGTGCTGTGGCTCACACAGTCACTGTCTTGCCTCTCTCTGGCTTGTCTTCATTATGCTGCCAAGAAGCATATGGCTATGTGCTGACATAGTAATTATATAAATGTCCTCCCCCATCTTTTATTTTCACTCTCAGCTTTTTTCTGTGTGATGTCTTGTATATAATACTCCATGAAGAGTATTAATGTTGCAAGACAGCATCAAAAACATTTACACAATTTGCAAATTGGCACATGGCTTCAGTAATTGTTGCAGTCATTCAAGTCTACTACACACTGATTCCAATGAGCCTAATATTCACCTTTTGTTAATTAAAAGAAAGAAGGAGAAATCGGTCATTTTAAATTGTCAGTATGAATAGTTGTTTTGTTTTCTTGTAACCAATATCCTTGGAGGAAAATGTAATAAAAATCTAATCATTAGGGTTAACTGTGATATAAGATGCACATAGAAATGGGATGACGTGGTTAAAACTGCATATGGGAAATCCTCAAACGATGTTGTTTTGCTCATCCGTTTTTTTTAAATGTAGTTGACACTTGACGTCCATTCACAGAGTCTTCTGTGGAGACTTTTCCTTTTTGTGAAGGAATAAAAATACGGACTTCTTTTGTTATATGTTGACATCAGTGCATCAAATAAGCAGAGACTTTGTTAAAGCTGATCCATCCAGAAGGTGGTGAATTATTCACTGTTTTGTTGGCAGGAGGCCTGGGTGGGGATGAAAGGCCTGGCTTCCTCCCCAGGGGGGCTGAGGGGTGGGAGGGGAAAACAGCTTGCGGTGCCTGCCCTCCACCACTTCCAAGCGCCGAGCTAGCTTAGCATAGTTAGTGGTCTAACAGCAGTTTGTTCATTAACGGTCCCTTGCTGGGTGACAACATCCAGTCAGTGTCAATTAGACAGTAGCGGTTGAACAGGTGGGACTGTGACTGCTGGGAGGAGAAGACTCATTAGGGTGAAAGATGAATGCCAGAAAGTACAGCAACAACATGCAACTGTGATGAGCCTCAGTTTTAATTATTTCAACTTTCTTTCTGTGAAATCATCTGGATTTTTTTTTTTAATTGTTGTTGGGTTTTTTCATCATTCTGGTGATACTATTCGTTTGTGTAGTTAACTTAGTAGTAGTAGTTTGTAGTTAACTTCTACATGGGAGCGCTCCAACTGCTAGTGACATTACATTTTTTATGCAGAAACTGAATGGGACTCCTTCCTTTTACAGGTTAGCATCATTGCCTCTAACATAAACAGTGGTGGGCTATTCTTACTCCTGCTAGCATAGAGATGTATAGATATTGACATTTAAAGTAGCTTGTTTCAAACCCGGTTCCATTCCTTTTAATAAACATCCATACCATTGTGATGAGAGGTGTGGAAACATCAGTAGCCGTGCACTTTGTGACTACCTGCACTGTGTAGGTAGCATTGTTCACCTGGTTGCTAGATTCAGATGACCCTAAAGTCAAACTCATGTTGCACTGCTATTTTTAGACATGTAAATACAGTGTCACATGCTGTATATGTAATTACCCTATCATATCATTGTATCTCTCTCTCTGTTATAGTCAAGTTAAGACTGAGTGTGGATGAAAAAACACTCACAAGAAAAACGAGTTCACGTTGTTACTTTAGGAACCTGTGACCTTCAACAGGTCTACAGTTTCCTTACGCTGTCTTTTCATGGTGGCTTTAGAAAAAACAATATATCATGGGCCATTCATTTTTTTTCCCTTTCCTATACATTTGAATTGCTTAAATTAGCTTGTATATGCCTGCATCAAAAGAGCACACAGTAATATGTCATAGAAATATGCTTAATGATTTGAGGATTGCATTTGCAGGGAAACAGCAACAGCTGGATGAGCAAAGTGTCTGTCAGTGCCGACAGCTGTTTCTTGCAAATGACAAAAAGTGGCAAGTGTATCAACCAGTTTACCTGTTATTTTCATACGTTCTATAGGATACTGTCCACATCTGTGTGTGACTTCATGTGGAGTGATGCTCCATTGAAGTGCAAGCAGCTAAAGCTCCTTCCTGATGTGTGCTCCTTTTTTAATTTAGCTTTTTCTTTTTAATTTATTTCTCCTATTCTTAAGATGATTCCCCACCCAAAAGCTTTCTTCTTTTGAGTAAGACTTACATCCTGTGAGCTTGGAAAGCAGCAAAGTTTGTTGTTTTCCTCTCAGAGGGAGAATGTGGTTAGTTTGGATCCAGTCATTATGACCAAACTCAAAATGAATGTATTTATCTGTTAGGAACTTCAATTTGTTATAATTGTTATAATCGTTATTGTAATAAAGTTATAGCTAAGCAGTTATAACCATACAGCTGTAGCATAATCCTCTTCTCCACAGTCCAACCTTGTCTGCTACAATCATAATGTTGCTAAAATGTGGCAAAAGTAGACGACTTCTGTGTCAGGTTATTGTAATCCTAAAAGCTGTTAAGTACAGTTTTTAGCTGAGCTTTGGTGAAAATGTGAGTGTTTGGAACATATAGAGATGGACGGCAGAAAGGTGCTTCAATGGATGTTTTTTTGATACATTCTTCCAATGTGACGCTTGTCAACACAGATATTCATGTGAAGAAGTGACTGATTTCAGAAATGCAAATTTTTTTCTTTTTTTTTTTTCTTTTCCAGGGAGGCTGGTGCATAATCAACAGCTGGTTTATGATTTCATGTCTTCCACTTCATTGTAATCTGTGGTGAGGGAGGCATTTTTCAGTGAAAATCTGTAAAAAATTGAAATCATGAGCCTCAATTGTAGGTCACGAGTTGAACATGAGCAGTCTTTAAACACACACGCAAAGGAAAAGGTGCATCCAACAACACCCCGGTCACGCACACGCATATACTCACACACATTTGCACACACGTCCACACACTCAAGGCTTTAACCCCCCACAGAGAATCTAATCATCACCAGTCGAAACATGTAGTTCACCTCCTTTGGGTAAGAGACAACCTCCCTAAATAAGAATGTCTCTATAATGAGATTTTTCTGATGGGTCTTCAACGTTGAGACTGACCTTGTTCAGCACCTTACCCTCATTTAAACCACAAATTCATCTGCACGATCAAATTGGAAGACTTTTAATTAAATACGTGATCGCAAAATTGGAATACTTATCTTAGTATTTTTTCATTTTCCCCTTTGAGCTGAAATTCCATTATCTTTGTCTCAAGAACTGTCAACGCATCAAGATTTCACCTCATGCGACAGCACTTTAATTCTCTCTTTAGAGAGGCTGACTGCTGCTAAGATGAGGAAATTAAACGCTCAGAGCATCTCGCTGTAATCTCGAAAGTGTAGCGACAGTCAAATAAACTGCACCTTTCTGCCCTTACAGAGGCATTGTTTTTTTTTTACATTTGAACAGAAACAAGAACGACTATGACATTTTCTGCATTGTTAACAAGCATGGTTACATGTCATTGCCTTTGGCGAGAAATGTCCTTTGTGTCTACAGAAGGCAGTCCAAAGCCTATGTACTGTACATCAGCTCATAATATGACCCTTAAATCAGAGCTAGAGGGGGATAATGTTACTGATGTTTGCATGATAATCAGCATTTCAGTCAGATGAAGGAAGACTGTTGTAGTGTTATGTGCTGTAAAAGGAAATAATGTTTAAATGAAGTAACACTTTCCAAGTTAAATACGTCAAATTTTATCACATTGTGTTTGTTTTTTCCATTTTCCATCTGCATTCATTCTTGTCCTACCACTCTCCGTGTGTAGAGGGAATATATTATATCAGATGATCAGCCACAACATTAAAAACATTTACCAGTGATCAGCATATTTATCCATTATCCATTTTCATGTATGTATAAGAGATGATGATGATGAACAACAGTGGGCCTCCTCCTGGACCATCCTTCGATTTCTCTTTTTCCCCATCTCCACTACTTCTCCTGATGCCTGCTGCCCTCCGGAGCATGTAAATCTCACCAGTAAATATTTCATCAGGATCGTACAGAGCCCCACCACCCACCCACCCCCTTCCAACGGTGAGGTTAATAGAATTCGGAGCATGTCTTTGCCATCACAAGCCGGCTAATTAAAAAAGGGGAGGGATGCTTGCAGTATACACTTGCGCTTGCCCATTTACCTACTGCCACACTTTCCAAAGATGCTGGAGGAAAAGACAAAGAGAGGATGTCGTGATAATTGACGGGGGAGAGGATCCCAAACTGCTGTCAAAGCAGATTTAAGGCTGTTTTGTCCGCGAGCAAATCATTTAATTCAAGTACCTCAACTAATGGCTTAAAGTAGTCATTTGGACAAAAGTGTCCTTTCTTTTGTCGGTTTGTCCGAACCTATTAAAGAGCTGTAGGTACAACTGATGATCCAAAGCTGCTCATCACTTTCACTGAGGCATTGAGAGAGAACACTGAACTGCTTGTAACAGTGATTTATACAATGCGATAAAACGGTTTAAATCCTGCTTTTGTCTTTGTATTACATGTACTACAAACATGAAAGTGAGCATTTATGAGTATTACATCAACATATTTGAAATTTGTATTTTTTTTTTTTTTTTTTTTAGCTTCAGCCCCCCTATTCATCCCAATAATGTTCCCTTAGGGATGGCAGAGTATGATACAGAAAACAAAACAGAGGTACTCTAACTCTTCCTGTGAAGAGGGGACTGTCCCTGCAAGACTATCAAGGGGTTGGTCATCTATTATCAAGGCTACTAGAGGTCAGGGAGATGAGTTAAAGTGAAGTGAAAGAAAATCTTGGGGGAATAATCAAGCTGCTTTATTTTAGAAGGAATAATCCAAGAGAGACGGTTTTAATTTCCAAACTCCCCACAGCAGTGACCCAAAATTAATTGTTCCTTTCGCTACAGAGGGAGACCCCTTGAGACAGACAGCGGAACACAGAAAAAAAAAAAAACTCCTGGGTAATTACACAAGTGTAGAGCACCTTTCCATGGAGTGGGAATCTCAGTGGCCACGGATTATGTGAGTTTAATGGGAGAGAGAGCTGACCGGAGGCTGAGCAGGAGAGAATTAAAGTGTTGACATACAAGACTGCTGAGGCTAAGGCTCTCACAAACGAGGGGTGGTGGCAGCACCAGAGAGACTGGAACTGTTGTGATGTTTCAAACTTTCCTGCTGTTTCAAATGCAGGTACATAAAGAATTAAATGCAGACCATCAGGTCAGGAAAAACTCAGGTGGGCTGAATATTTACATGAAAAGAGAAAAAAAATTCAAATACCGGTTCTGTGTTACATATTTCCTGAAGCTAGGGGGTCAGAACCACAGCAACAGGGTACAGTTCAATAACAAGGCTGGGATGCAGCACTATCTTTAGAGCTCAGCCACAGTGAAACTGTGTAAAACTTTATGCGGGTGCCTGGCAGCGATATCTACCAACACAACACAATTAGCTCACAGCAGGAACTTTTCCAGGAGCCCTAGGAACCATTTTAGGATCTCAGGATCCTTACCTGAGTTTTAAGCGGAAGAAGTGAAAATTTAATGGTGTCTAAATTTACATCCTCAGCCTCAGTTCCTGCTGCCGGAATAGTACAGACATACTGTAAACGGGAGCAGAAACAACCAGAAAACACTCAGGGGATCATCACCACTTCAGGGTCACGTGCTCTGGAGTTTTCAGCCTCCCTTTCCACCTCTGCATGTCTCCTTTGCATCTGCTCATTACATGCATTCAAACAAGTTCCACAGTAAACAACAGAGAGCAGCTTGCATGACTCTGTTGTTGTTTCACTGTTTGTGAAAATTGCATCTCAAACAATGCTGTTGTTTTTTTGTTTTTTTTTTTAATCTGGCGTCCCTAATCTTCACAGTTCCTCAGGTAAAATAAAAACAAGAATTTAAAGGGACTTAAATCCCCTGAGTTCAGTTTCTTAGATGTTGGAACTATTTGGTCAAAAAAGAGAACATTTTTAATTTCAAGGACACACAAAACTCTAACAAGCAAGGAGTTGTTGTTTCTCTTTTGGGACTTTGATCGAATCACATTTTGTCATGCAGTTAACAGGTATTCCGATGCTATGTTACTGATCATGTCTATATTGTCTTATACTACACACACCGAAGCAGTTCATTGTTGCCATGTGCAGATTTTAAAAACATGGACACTGGATGCAAAAATTTTGCAGATTCTTCCAACATCTGTGTTCTTGTCTCATCTGGGTTGGAACAGACGAACAAACAACAGAAGTTGTTTATCCCCATACAGGTGAAGACAAACACTTCATTAGTACAGCATAGTTCATTAGTCAAGTTAGTAAGGCTAATGAACTGTGTGTGGGGATCACTGGCTTTTTACCCGGCAGGAAAGCTTCTGTTGATGTTCTTATGGCCTAGCTTTAAGTATCAGCAAAGTCTGATTCCATAGCAACCATGTAGCTAACGGCGAAAGAGTGAGTGTTAAATGTAATGCAAATACACAAATGTGAGTAGTGGAACCTTGATAAAATAGTCCAAACAAATCCTTGCGTTACCACTTATCTGATAACAGGCTGATTATTTATCATTTTTTAAAAACACAGCATAGAACGCAACATTCAAAAGAAGAAGATAAGACAAACAGCAGCTCAGTACAGTAAGACATCGTAGTTCTGAGAAATAATATCAATTCTTGACCATCGGTCATATCTGATTAGCAATCAGAGAGGCTTTACTGTATTTATTTCACATACAGTCGATGCTGCTTGTCCTCACTGTACTGCAGAGACCCTCTGTGGAAACTGAACTAGTACATAGTAGTCATCTTCTCTTCCTCTTATTGCCCCAGTAATAAAATTTCCCATCACTGGAATAACAGATCACCTCCATTTCACATGCGCACACACTCCACTTCATCTGATTTACTGTGCCAGTAGCTTCCACAGTCAGCTACTGTGGGACGATCAAGGAATGATTTTCAATGTGTTTGTGTGTGTGTGTGCTTGTGCATGTTTGTGCGTGCCATTTAGAGTCAGCAGGGGACTCTATGCTTACTGCCTCTGAGTATTACTCTTTTTTAGGATTCCTCCTGGAGGCTGTAATGCATTATTGATTTGTTTAGCTAATATATTTCTTCTCTTTTCTCATCTTTCTCATTTCAAGATGCTGTCATGTTCCAGCCCATCTCCACATTGAGCCACACCTGGGAGCCACCAAAACCAAGTCCGACAAAGACACGAAACATTGGTGAAAATTAAAAAATCGGGGGGTGCAATCTGATGAGCAGTTTTGCACTCTTGGTGAATTTTGGCAGCACAGTAGAAAAAAAAAATCAGCTCTCATGAAATAACATGTCACATTCCCTGAGTCCCCAGTGAGCTACAGTTGCTGTTGAAGAGGAGGAGATGGTGCTACAAACTCACCAATCAGGCCTTAGCTTGAGGCTTTCGGAGACTTCCTGTTGTCTTAAAGAGAACATGAATCCAGAGTCACCACAGCTAAATCAAACACACCCCATTCAGCCCCGCTCCCCAAGGTGATGTGATGTAAGGAAAAGGTGGAGCCTGTGTTAATAGCTTACAAATCTCTTTCTCAAAACCTTGAAGTGAAATAAAGTCGATTAGCAGGTGTAAGAGGGATGTGCAGAGTTTCGCAGGATTTCCTCTGTGAGCTCTTTTTACTTCATCAGGTCAGAATAGGACAGAGTTGGAGAGAACACAGTGGACATCCCCTGCTTTAACAATGACCCTCAAATAATAAGTTGGTAGTAGTGACAGACCATTAATCTGATGAGAACTCATTACTACCCATATCTCCATTTGTATCTGCATTATACCAATTAGGGGAACAAAGCAATTCTGCCACAGCCAAACCAGTGCAAATGAATTAAGATCATCTGATTACACTGAAGCGTGTGGAAATGTACACTGTCAGGGTTCCAATGAAACGAATACCAAGCATTAGCAAAGCTGTATCAGCAAATGGCTCCATAATCCTGCAGTCACTATTGGAGAGATGGTGCTCCACCATTGCACAATATGATACACAGCATGAGCGCAGGGTGTGTAGGCAGCTACCATCCACCCATTACAATGAGCCATTATCTTATTACTTCTTCTTATTATTAAAATTTATTTTACTTGATTTTCTTTTAAGATTTATTTTATAGTCAAAGAAATTAGATTGCTCTGCTATACTTGCCACCATCTTGTCAATGTACCATCTACTTTAGTACTTACAATTGATTCACACAAATCAAAGCTGAGAATTGGCACTTTAATGAAGGGTTTGTTATTTTATTTTAACTGTCCACATACGCCAGGACTGCACATCAGACATAGGTGCTGGGTTGAGAAAATGTCAAAATTGGGAGGTTTGAAATCTGCACACTCCCATAACGTATCATATGATTTTAAACTTTGGGTAATTTTCTCCTTGACTTTGGAATTGCATTAAAATATTAATATAATATTTCTTTTGTTGCACTCTTTTTTTTTTTGGTTACATCAGATCCAGCAATAGCTCTTAATTTTAGAATACATTTGAATATATTTTAACAATGTCGGTGATGGAGTCGCAGGCTTTGCTAAGCTGTGGAAAAGAAATGCACCAATGAGTCAGTCACAGAGGGCACATACTGGGACTCAAATTCACATCACATCACATTTAGCTGAATCAAGGCTGTCACTGACTGACGAGAAGGGGTTGAAGAGGAGCTTACTGTCACCAAGAGAAACACTTACAATAGCCTTAAATTCTTTTTAAGACCATGTTAATATCACTTTAGGTTGTTTTTTTTTTTTACAGTCAAAGAGGATAAATAACAATACCCATCTGTTTAGTTGGCACCAACATATTAATACGCTTAGACGACTGCAGGTTAGAATTTTGCATGACTTATTTTACATTTTACTCAGAGCAAGTAAAAAAGAAAGAGAAAGTACATTTTCATACCAATATTTCTTTCTCTAAAAGTTCAGGAAATGAACAGTACACTTCTGCTTTCAGATAATTGTGTACTTTCCCCTCCCTTTTCCTGTCATTGTGTGCTATGTACAGATGGGTGCATTTCCCAATTTTAGATGCCTCACTATTTCAATTTTTAATTAATCTTCAAAAGTCCATCTGAAAGTTTTTTTTTTTAAAAGAGTCAAACTTGGGGCTGCACTACAGAACATCTCTACTCCAAACATTTCCACCCAGAGAAATGGAAAGTGAAAGCTAAAATAAAAACTTCTTATTCATTTCATAGTGTCTTAGCTTATTAGCATCAAGTTGAGGACTTCCTCAGTGACTGCGGCTCAAATTAACCTGATAGGATAATGTGAGGCAGGGAGTCGCCACAGAGCCTTGAAGGGGGCCTGTCGGAGGGATTGAGGAGGAGTGTAGAGGGTATCAGGTGGGTGAGAACCCAGTGGAAGCAGCCACGAGTATGGAGTGGCCTGCTGACCTTCATTAACGTCTCAGCGAGCTATGCCAAGCAGTGTGCTGTGTGATAGTGCCTGTTTCCCCACACATTGGGAGGAGGGTGACAAATTGCATCGAAAAAAGGAGATAAGGCTGTTATTAGAGCTGTTAGGATCAAAAGTGGGAAAAGAGAAGAAGAACAAGAGAAGAAGATTAAACACCAAGCAAGGAAAACATTTCACAGGAAGAAAAAGCGACAGTGACAGTGTTTACCATTTGCCTCATTAACAGGTGATGTAAAGGGGTTAGTGAAGTAAAATGACCTCTCATGCTACATTTTCTTTGGGTATCTTTATGTACACAAAAGACTTCAATAAGAAACAGCCTTAATTCTCTGCACTGTCAAACATGGCAGCGATAAAAGGAAAAGCGTATGTGTGACTATATGTGTGTGTGTGTGTGTGTGCGCCTGTGTATTTCAACCCTGGAGGCTCCCCTGAAGCAATGAGGTGTGGGCAGAAATCAAACTTCATTAGATCCAAGGGCAGTGAGCCCTATGGCAAATAGGTAGTAGAATAGAATAGAATAGAACAGAATAGAATAGAAGGAAACCACAGAAAATGTGATTCTCTCACCAAAACATTTACTGTTACCAAACCTGTGAAACTTTACCTTGGTGATAATTGTGTTTTAACTTACAGCTTCTGCATTTACACTTATAATTAGGAACACGTCCTCAGCTGTTTTATCTCTTGAAATGCAGCTCGTCACCCGTCACTGTCACTCCTCCTTATTTCACTGATTAGTGTATTCATGTGCTTCAGTGCTTGTGATGTTCTATTTAAATTCTGTCGATTGTTGTTTCACATTACGTACTATATGCGTGAACTACATGCAAGATGGAAGCATTAGCCAAAGCAGCAGCATCTGGGATGTCTCCCATATGTTACCTATATGTTACTGGTTTTACTTGAAAGCTTTAAACTTTCTTTACCCCTTGTTTCCATCTTCACAGTTAATGGAGCAATAAAATCCAAATTTAGCCAGACATTGTGGTGTCCGGTCAGTATCCTGCATATCATGCAAAAGTGTTTCCTTTAAGTTATTGAAGTGATCTTTAGAAACATAAGCAGTCCATGAAATTACAAAACAGAAATGCTGCATTTGGGAGAGGTTTTCTCAGTACTCACGTTACAGTGCAGTCACAGTTTTCTTGGAGCCACAGCATCTAATGCTCACCAGAGAAACTGCAGCTTAAAGGTTCATGTCTGAGTTGACATATACACTACTGATGTATTTACACCTGAAAACCACTTGGAACCAATGCTTCTGAATCCACCTTTGGCAGCGATTAGGCAAATTGAATTATTACTCTTTCTGGTGCATATTGGATGTATTTACACTGGGATTAAGATGTGGGTAAGCTTGATCTGATCTAATCACACACAGTCAAGATGCTGATGTGTACTGTATGTGTACTATTGTGTTGCAACTACTTTTCCTAGTCCTGCAATTTAACTTTAAATTTAAATTTATTATTATTTTTTCCCTTTTTTTATATGTTGTAAATTAATTCCTTTTGCTTCTGAAGAGCCTCAATCTGCTTTGTCTGTCACAATGTGGGCATTTTTATGCCTCTGCATCACCGATGGTTGTCCATTCATCTGTCTGTCCACATGTCTGTACGTCCCATTCTCGTGATAGTGATATCTCAGTATCCGCTTGAGGATATTTCTCCAAATTTGGCACAAACATTCACTTGGATTCAAGAATGAACTGATTATATTTTCATGGTCACAGGTCAAAGGTCACCGTATAAGACTTGGCCTTGTGAATGCAATGTCTCAGGAACACCTCAAGGGAATCCTTTCAAATTTGGCACAAATGTCTATTTGGACTCAAGGATGGACGGATTCAGTTTTGGTGGTCAAAGGTCAAAGGTGAACTACAAGTTCAGCAATTTCCTCTTAGATGGGGCTGATGATCTTGGCCAAACGCATCTGACACTACTTATTAAAAATCCTGGATTCAATGGCACAAACTCTTTCACAAGCACATGGGCAAACAATAAACTGAAATCATATATCCCCAAGATGCAAAGTGTTAACAGATGGCCAGTACGCACATTGTGAGAAATGTCACACACTTTAATGTGTGTCTGTCCATGGAGTGTACAGTATGTATGCATATGGGGCTGTGGAAAACCTCTTCTCTCAGTGAGAGTCAAAGAGAC
Source organism: Trachinotus anak (assembly GCF_046630095.1). Lineage (NCBI taxonomy): Eukaryota > Metazoa > Chordata > Actinopteri > Carangiformes > Carangidae > Trachinotus > Trachinotus anak. The sequence continues at coordinate 20,117,185 of NW_027273872.1, read as the reverse complement.
ACGTGTTGAGACAGTGCCAGTACCCCAGCCAACACGAGCTTTCTGATGGAGTCTTGCCCAAAGCCTTGGCTTGCCCTCAGCCTTTCTGCCAGCACTCTGGTTCCTGCCAGAACTCTGATCAGAGCCTTTCAGCACAGTAACAAAGAGATGTCTTCCACCGATTACGGGTGTAACAGTTTTTCCTTTCATACTCAATTCTCATCTGACTAAGCTAGATTCCTTTGGGCATTAACTCTGACAAGGCAATCTCCTTTTATTATTCACAGGAAGCTTACACTCTTGACTTTGAACAAGTCTCATGTGAAGCCTTTACTTTTTAATACGCACTGTGCAAGTGGTGTGGCATTCTGACAAACAGCCCCATTTGGAAAACAATGCACATGTAGAGCAATACACTGAATTTCACCTCCTCACTACCATTGATCTGTCAAAGGAGCCAGCATCCCATGTTAAGTATCTCTCCCCATTAAGAAATCATGAACCATCTGCCTGCTCAGCTGAAACTGTACATGATGTGAGGGATGCCTATCATGTTATGCTTAATTAATGAGGCATTGTATGCTTGCCAAGGAATCTCATCACCACAAATAGATAATATTATGCAAATGTTCCCCGTTTCTGTGAAATGGGAACTTCAGGGTTGTTGAGAGCTCCACGTCTGCATTGCATTGGCTCATATTGAAGATGAAATGTTGAAGTGGCAGGGCAGAAATTATGTTTCAAAAAGCAGGGAAGGTGTTACATATAGATATTCCACAAAAATATCAGTTTGACTGATGATAAAGATAAAAGCTGACAGTGAATGACACAGCAATTCAGCACCAAAAAATGTAGCCGAGATCTCCAAAGATCTGTGCTTTGCCCATGAAGAAACCAGAGAAATTGGCCCGAATGGAAACTTGGGAGCACAGTCAACTAGTCAATCAAAAGTGGCACATTTGATTAAGCTTGTGGATTTTTATTACTAAAGGAAGACTATCAAAGGAGCCAACTTGGGTTTTATTTTTGTAGTTCCAGTCATTGGAATTACTGATTTGCACTCACCAAAGCAACTGATAAGATCTCGGACCTCGGAGCTTCTCTGGCAAAACTGTTGGCTTGTTTACAACCTGTGTGTCTTTATAACCATTTGCTTTGTTGCCACATTGAACCTTTTTTTGCTGGCCAGTTTCAATTCAGGCCAATAACAGGTTCAGTAAGATAGAAACAGCGGTGAAGCAGCTACACAGGATGTAAACAAGCTAAGAGTTTTGCCAGATTAGCTACCACTTTGTAAAGAGGCAAAGGCAATAGTAAGCACGCACGTCACTAAAAATCTCTAGCTGCACAGGAAAACAAAGTACAAAGTTAAACTAACAAGTCTGGCTAAAAAATGTTTGGTTTGTAATTTCAATCTTTGCCTTTATTTTCTCTTGTTTAAAAATGTGACTACAGTGGGTGTTTGTTTACAACCTGTTTGATCATCTGAGTGCTTGTGTTTGTTGCCCTGTTTGGGCCTATTTTTAAAGATCTGCATTTTTTTGCACTTTGAGATATCAACAATTACTACACTGATTGAAATGTGATTGCCTGTCTTGAATTTGTGGCCAATGCCCCCGGCTGTGTTGTAGGACGACAGTACAGCTTTGGCTAATTAGTTAGAAACTATAAAATGATGATAATAAAACAAATAGACCTAAGAAATATACAGTATATTTTCTCAGTCAAAGTGGATGTATGAGTAAACAAAGCTAGGCTAGCAGCCCTACGAGCCTGGCATGGCATGCTAGCATGACTAACATTCAAATATAAAGCCTATCCACAGTAGCCGTTTTGCATTGTATTTGCACAAAATAGTCCATATAGTAAGAGGCAGAAAATTCAGCAGAATGGGAAGGTTGTCTTGTATAGATAATATCAGAGAAACAGGCAGAAACATTTTACTTCTCTCTCAAAAGAAAGTGGGATAACAAAGTTTTGAGGGCAACTGTAATAAACAAGTTCAAGGAAACAACTTCTTTTCCCTTGTGCCCTCAGTACATGCAGAGAATACACTGACAAACAATCAGATTTTCTCCCACACGCACAGACACACACTCACACACACACGTCAAGTTAATGCAGACCGAAATGAGCCTCTCAGGAAAGAAATAGTCAGCTCAGTGAGAAGCGATTATAACTCCCTTTGGTCGCCATGGTGTTACCGATGATTGATGTGATTAATAAAGCTGTTGTCATGGCGCCCTCTATGCTACTGAATGCAGGCCAAAAGACATAGAGAGGCAGAACGGAAGAGGAATAGGTAGAGATAGGGAGTCTAAAGGCACTCGTGTATCTAAGCACTGTGATTTATCTTTTCTCAGCTCTGGGACAAACTGCACTCATCAGATTATTATTTTACACACCACATCACACCATCTAACAGCTCTAAGATACAGCTGTCCTCACAGCCACCATACTATTGCTGATGACTCTGTGAAATCAAGTCAAGCTATTTGGTTAATCAATTTATTCATTGGGTATTTACTCAAGTAATTAATTTAAAGTGCTTTAGCTTCCGGGTACAAGAATTTCCCAGGACACCGAATCAACGTTCTTCACTTTTTTTCTCCATAATGTCTAAGAAGCCAGGCAGTTCAGAATAACCTCACTTCAAGATTAAGTAATGCTTCACTTTGGTTTCCACTAATGCATGTCTGAGTGCAAGAAATAGGGTAATGGGTTTGGTCAGGATTCCTGTTAAGGCATGCATTCATTTTCACTGCTTTCCTCTCTTGGCCAGTACTGGTCCACTAAATATTTCTTTTTGTTGCACTTAGCATCACAATAAAGAGCCAAAGTTGTGTTGTCACCTTAAGGCTAGGAGCTATTTTGTTAGCTGCTGTAAATCCGTGCAAGCACTTACTGGGCACCTCAGTGGACTTGATATGAAAATAATTCAAAGATAAATGAGAAACAAGCATCAACTGTAGCAAGGTTACCAAATCTCTACCTACATTAACTAAAATGTATGGCCACTTGGGGGCAGCACAACAAGCTCTAAACACAATACAATAAAATACATATTACCTCTTCATGGCGGTGATACCACTTTCAGCTCTATTTTGGTCTCCACCAATTTCTGAAGGATATATCTGGGTTTTTAGCTGCTAGATGTTCCTCTTTGTTCATTCAGGCTACAAATGTATGCTGATGACACACTTTTATTTGTGGCAGCAAAAACACCTACTACTGCTGCAGTACAGACTGTTTGGTGAAGGTGGCCCACTTCCTTCATAATACTGAATGTTAAAAAATATATATATATATCTCAGTGTGCTTCTGAATTGGTAACTTGCCAATCACAAACACTTCTGAAGTGAGGATAATGAACTAGAGACAGCACAGTACAGAGTATATGGAGCTTGGAACTGTTTTGGACTCTCAGCTAAAAAAGTTAGACTTGTTAGGGCAGATCCTGAAACCTTTAGGCAAATCAGACAGTGCTTACCATTTCATGCAACTCTACAATTTATGCATGCAATTTTTTCTCATCTCTCATACTGTAACATAGTTACACTAACTCTTTGTTGTTTTTATTTTGGTTTCATGTCACTAACTCTCCTGCCATTTCAGATCCTGCCTTTCTTCCCTGCCATGCAATCTACTCATTTCCCTCATCTGGGTTTCCCCGCCCATCTCCTCCTCACCTGCAGTCCATTTGCTCATTAGTTCCTCAGTGTATATATACTAGTCCATTTTCACTTGTTCCCTGCCAGATTGTCTTGTGTTATTCGTTGCCAAGCTCTCCAGCATTTCCAGTTCTGCCTTCCTGTTCTGACCCTGTTTTGCCTTTCTTGTACTACGGATACCTGCCTGCTCTTTGTCGGATTTGTTTGCCTGTTTCTGATCTCCTGGTTTTGACTCTGCCTGTTTTTTGGTAAGTAAACTGATCATCCCTTGTTACTCGTCTGCTTCATTGTTGTGCTTCTGGGTTCTCCTTCGTCTGCACCAGTGAGCGTGACACATACTACATAACTACTTGGTCACAGGCATCAGCCTCCACCATTAAACCACTAGTGTCCCTTTATAACCAAACTATTAAAGTCTTGGCCAAAAAAAAAAGCCATATTTTTGAAAAGGTTTAATTTTCTCAGTTTTGACAATTTAACCAATACCGTGACTTTAAATGTTCTGCAAACTTTCTCACACAGCTTTATCCTTGACTTTACCTCATTAGGCCCCAAAGTGACATGTTCGTAACTTCCTGGTGCAGTCACATGACACTCTGTGAATTTGGGTACCCATGACACCATTTTCAAGATAGCCGTGTGCAGGGTAAACACACCTGACCAAATCATCTAATTTCAAACATCTTATTTTTGGTAACTAAAGGTATGTTTCAACTGATTTATCAATTCTGATACTTAAATAAGATGTCAAATATTACATTTAACATGTTCTGACAACATTTCCTGAAGAAATTGATATAAAACAAGTTACGACAACATTGTGGTGACATTGATGTCACATCGGGCATTTAACCTTAACATAGTCGTGGAAAATATGATGTGACGTATTTGTTACAATAAGAAAAATGTTCAATTCAAAGCACATTTAAACAAATATAACAATGTTAAATTTATAAATTATTAATAATATATGACACAAAACAACAACAATATCTGTAAGTAAAACAAACACGATTTTACGGTGCTCCTAATTCAATGTAATTCTATTAATTTTTTTGTAGCATGGCCAAACGCTACAGTGTTCAGAATGCACTAGATGTCATCTTTGGAGATGACAGTGACTTTGAGGGATGTGAAGATAGCGCAGATGAAGACCCTGAAGACCCAGATTACACTCCCAGCAAAAAAGACATGGAGAGTGATGAGTCAAGTGGGTGTGGTGACTCAGACAGTGAATCAAATGATTTAGATGAAGTACCACAAACAAACATGAACCCAGGGCAGCAAAACTGACCAAAGAACTAACAGAGGAACTGTACAAGAAACTATAAAAGAAACTGTCCAAGGGACTGGCCAAGGAAAAAAACAATTTTCTTGGAGAAAAAAACCTTTTCAAGCCCCTGAGTGCACATTCAAAGGCCAAAGTGTCACGCCTCCAGATGATCTCCTGATGATCTTTCTACTCCCCTGGAGTATTTCAGAAAGCACCAGAAATGCTTGAGTCACTGAAGGAGCAAACAAATTTGTATAGTGTACAAAAATCAGAACACCACAACAACATTAACACCACTGTTAAAGAACTGGAAATACTGATTGGCCTCTACCTGTGAATGGGTCTTTGCCAACTACCGGGAAATCGTGCATACTGGGAAAATGACACAAGGTGTCCCATAGTGGCTGACAACATGTCACACAACCGTTTTCAGTTTGCACATTTTTAGTTGTAAAACCAATCAGACAAATATTTTCTTTTGTTAAACTTGAACATTAAAGTTAGAATGTTATTGTATCTTATGGAAATGCTAATAAAAATACAAATATATGTTACTGAATAAAAAAAACTGTCAAGCTGATTTATTTTCAAATAAGGAATACATTTACTATAAACGCCCAGTGTAACATATATGTAACTTTCCAGATCTTTGCCAGTAGAGGTCAGAATTTAAAAAACAAATTAGAAATGTGTTCTGTGTGGTCCATTTGGTCTGTTTTATATTCCCCATAATTTTCCTTTAAGGGGAAATGGGTCCGGGTTCTTATGGGTTAATAAATTATTCCAACCTCAAACTTACATTTAAGTGTCTCCACCATCTAGCTCCACTGATTTTGAACACTTTCATAACTACACTTGATTATACTACAATTAACACCCCAAATACATCAGAAGAAAACTGTAGAATTAGACTTTTTTGCATAAACTGCATTCTCAGTTAAAGGCATGCGCCTCTTGAATTCCCTACCTCCTTGTTTCAAGCAGATTCGGCATTTTAAAATTTAAAAATAGTCAAGTCCTGGTTAAAACCTGGCCAGAACAGTAATCATGACACCAACTTGTCATTATATGCATATTTGAATTAATGCTAGAAATTCTCTTCATTGCTTTGTTTTGTTGTTTGTCTGTTTTCATGGATGGTTGCTGGTCTTGTTGTACTACTATATGCACTGGACATTTTGCAGTGCACATCAGTGTACCCATACATACCCATCAAGGGACTGGTGTTAGAAATTAGCTTGGGCTGCAATACATTGGACACTGCTTCTGCAACTGTTAATGTTTTCTTCCAAAAAAAACAAACAAAACAAATGAACTAAATTAAACTAAAAAGTTCCCTGGAGAGAAAGAGCGGAACATCTCATTACACATCGTGATCTGATCCATTGCTGATATAAAAATATGGATTAGAGCAGCTTCAAACAGTGATAAATATTTTAGCATACAAAAAAACTACAGCTTCCATAATGTATGAAGGAATGGCTCAACATCTATCGCTGCTGCTCTGTCAGAGGACTTTACTTGGTAGGAGAGTCAGTAGAAATACAATGAATGCTTGATTGCACAGAGGAAGGTTTAATGAATGCCTGACAACAGTACATACAAACATTAAAACTACAATATCTAGTTTCTTTTTTACAGATTAAATAAAGGAGATATAACATGTCAACAGGAGAGCTGGAGAGGTGTTGGTAGATGTTTTTAGCTGTTTTCCCCTGTTTCCAGTCTTTATGTGAATCATATGCTAGCACATGTACCATATAAATCATGAGAGCAATATCAACCTTCACATTTAAGTCTTGGCAATAAGACATAACATAAGTATTAAACATTTGTTGTTATGTTATATCCGTTTGTTTGTTTGTTTGTTTGTTTGTTTGTTTGTTTGTTTGTTTTTACCATCCTATCTTATTATATACTATATTACCATCTAGACATGTGGAGTTCACTACACAGTGTGCTGTTATGTAAGGTTGCTTCATTAAAATGACAATACGGTTTTGAACAAGGTTTTCTCAGTCCTGGAATATAACCTGGAAGTTTTAATTTCGGGTTCAGCTGTCTATAGATTGAACAACATCTGGGTCATTTTTCCTCATACTAGTTTACGTGATATTGATTGGGATTCTGCTTCTGCACTCCAATGTCTCTGGGGGGCTTTTGTTGCAGTTATTGTTTAATGGAGTAAATGATACAACCCTTTAATCAAGAAAAAAAACAAGTCTGAAAGCAAATAGAAAGTCTTACTTGACTGAGCAGGGCGAAATGAAAAGGATTTTCAATTTTGTCCTGTATGTTCTTTGACATTTCCAAAACCGGGCACCCTTTTATTTATTTATTTACTTTTATGTCAGATGCATCTTAAACTGCTGAGAAGACCTCATCCTGATAACTTCTTTTTAAGCATCTCACTGTTGAATGGTATGACACTTTGGTTTGATTGATGTAAGTGTGCCTTCATGTCTCAACAGCACAGAGCCAAGGGAGATAATGTCATTATGCTTCATAAATGGCGGCATGCAGTGTAATTAAGTAGGAAATTACCCAGAGGTCAGCTCACACCTGGTGGAGCTGAATGGCTGAGATAACGACAGGATTGTTTTAGCTTTGATCTCAGCTGCCTGTTCAACGTGCTTCCACTGTGTGATTTTGGTTGAACACAGAGAGGAGCCAATAACATCTCGCTCTGGCTTCGGCCCAAACTGAAAGTTGCTTTTTGGATTCACTGAGCCAAGATCATTTCCCTGTAGTTTATCTGTGACCTGTCAGTTTTTTCATGGTTCATTAGTGATCGCTCCATAGACAATGGTTTATGTTACACACAGCTGAGAGATTTCACTCTGCCTTTATCCGTCATAGCTTTCCTATTGAACATGTGCTCTCTCCTATTTATTAGGGTGTCTTTTTGTGTTTTGTAGCATAGAAATAGAGAAACATTTGTCTAATGCATGGACAAATTCATTTGAAACCACAGTGGGGATGATGACTTATTGGGCTGGGAAATGAACAAAGCTGTGCTGTTGTATTGCTATAGACAGTGGGTGGATATGATGTGTCTTTCTCGCGCCTACCAACAGAGCACTGAATCTAATGAAAAATATCCTCTAAAATGTGCAACAACTTGGAAGGGCTCAACAAGATATGGAATATTACTGTGCATAGTTTGTTAAATCAGACCTGCAGAAAAGCACTGCGCCCATTTGCTGCGTTATAAGCTCAAATCACATTGATGCTGATATTGGATGATTTTATTGTATTACCATGGCAATGATAACTCACCATGGAACTCGAGGAGGGCAGAAATATTGTAGCTGGTGCGTCTGTGACACAAACCAAATCAGACATAGCCCTGGGGGGAGAGACTGGGAGGCCCGAGGTCCACCTGGCTGTGAATTCAGGCCACTGGGTGAGAATGAGGGGATATTCTCAGAGTGCCCCTCCCCGTGCTAAGAAGTAATCCTAACCGTCGGCGATTATTACAGGCGGCGTGATGGGTTCTGCTCCTCTGCTCTGACATGGTAATATTACATGAAACTGTTAGCGATGACAATGAGCCTGGAGCAAGAGGGAGGCACTGAGATTTATTTTTTTTCCCCCTCTGCGAGATTCGCCTATTTCTTTTTGCCCCTCTACCCATCCCAGTGACTTTAAATAACTCATGGCCTCATTTTCCAAATATGGGAAAGAGCAGAGAAGCATCTAATTAATTTGATTTTGGTGCATTCATTTCATATCCCATTTTGTTGCTATACACAGATCAACATCAGCAGAGCAGCAGTTCAGTACACTTTTGTACACAGTGTTCCTCAAGTGTTTCTAAGAACTGTATAGTGTGTACTGAAACAACATTTAAGCCAGATCGAGTATCTCCATTCTTAGAAATGGCAGAAAAGGCACAGGAATGACATAATCTGTCTTCTTTTTGTTCCCCAAGAGGAAATGAGAGATCATTTGTCACAAAAAGAGGTTTCCCCAGACTGTTTTACTGTCAGTCTAAAGCAGTAAAGCTGAGGTTTTCAAACTGTGAGGTGAGTTAAGGGTGGAGTTGTGGAGGCAGAAACCTGAGGCAAAGATATGTGGTGCGGCGTTAGGGACAGGTGCATACTAGTGCTCTTAATGAAGTTCGTGATTGTAGTTTGGACTGCTGATTAGGTGCCCTCACCGACACAGTCAGCAGTTGGTGCTGCAGTTGTGACTTACAGCTCATGGTGATGATTAAGTTACTATAAAACCCTTAGATCCTGATACCTGGAATTTGTGTAAAATCACACTTTCTTTCACAGTCATGTCACAGTCAAATCTGAATACAGACATGATACCCATATCTATAGATTCAGTGTGACTTTCACTTTCCACAGACATCATTATCTCCAATACTGAGAGGAAAAAGTCCATAAATCCACATGGAAATCCTAGAAAAAGGATGCTCCATATAGCTCCATAACTTGCCTGTGAATAATCATCTTTTTTAAACATTTTCTTCAGTATCAAAGCAATCCAGAGGTAGTTGTCTTTACATCCGGGGGTACAATACAAACAGCATTTAGCACACTTTTACTGGTGTCATTTTGCCAAGTCCTCTGGATTTCATCTGTTTATCAGTTTCTCGAATCATCCCTTCAAAGACACAGCCGCATTTGAAGCATAGAGACCGCTCACAAAAACGAATGTTCAAATGCATACTTGGCAGAGGGCATGCGTTTTGATGAAGCTAAATTGATGATTTTTTTCTGTGCACAGTCAAATTCACATCTGTCATTTTCACCACGCTGTCCACCTCAGATGCCCCGCACCTCTGAGGCATTCCCACAAAGCCTGTTGACAGTTCGGGGAAGCGAGCAGACGGCGTCGGGGAGGTGGCTTATGACAGCGACACAAAAGCAGTAGTGTTTAGTGAAAGAGGTTGTATCATACATTAGACTGCTGCTGCATTGGCCTGCCACTGAGCTGAGGTAACCATGGCAACAGGCTGCTGGGAGACAGTGGAGCGAGAGTCAGCAGGCTGGAGTCAGTGGGCCTTCTGCGTTTGAACACCAAGAAAGATTATCTCAGAGCAGAACCCTAAACCTTACCCTACATGCAGCTCTGTGACGAGTATTGATGTTGGAGGAAGAGGGAAGTGAGAGCAGTGGGGATACACAAAGTTTTTTTGTTTTTTTTTTAGGCAAAGATCCAACCTAATAGTTGACATCAAGGCACTTGTGCGAGTCCATCCTCTTAAACCCAGCGGCAGTATGAAATGTAAAAATTATGCAGAAAGCACTGAGCAGCTGAGAGCATGGATAGTACAGGAATGAAGATAAAATATGTCAGCAATCAGTGTAAATTACATCATTTGTGGGCAATGGATCAATCTCGGAGATTAATCATATTGTTAGGAGATGTGAAACTCATATTGCCATGGCAATAGAAAACAATGAGCGCAAGGGAGATAAAAGGAGGAGAGCGGTGCTTACGTAACAAACCAAGGGCAAGACATGAAGAGGCTCGATGAGCTACAGAGAGAAAAGGCACAAGAGCGAGAGGGCTGGAGGAACAAGGAGAAATAAATCGATAAGAAGAAATGGAGACAGGAGGCAGGAAAAGGAGAGGCGATGAAGACAGATATCGGAAATGTACAGAACTAAAAACAAGCCAGAGACTGATTGATATCTAATCTTCAGAGAGCTTTTAGCCCAGCTTGAGAGGTCAGGGATAAAATATTTTGAGATCTTTAGAACAGAAACAGGCAGCATGGGCAGGATGTTGCGGTGGTAAATATTGGAGAAGAGATTATTTACTGTAGAATCGTGTCATGAAATAAACATGAGGAATCATCAGAGGGGCTCTCTTTACTCTCCTCCTTAATCCACCTACTCAAGTAGGACATGACACCCTCGCTCTCCCCGCTCTCCACCTCACTTCATGCAATTTGTTTGTTCTCCTGGGAAGAAGCTAAGGTTATGTCGACACTAATAGTGGTAAATCTGAAAAAAAATGTTTACATGTGGAAAGGTTTCTGGCCATAACTAGCATTTTGAGATTATTTTCTACAAGAAACCATCCACTCTAAACAACAGAAAAACAACGGAAATATAGTTGCATATCTTCTTCTTCCCTCTCCTTAAATCTAGCTGCTGTTGGCAAATAACAAAATGCTGCATCACCATCCCCATCTGGTATCACTTTATTTTTGTGACCTCGCCTTTAATAAGGTTTAATAATAACTTGAGAAAGATTTGCAATACAGTGTGACAAGTTATTCCTCAAGTGCTTTTCTACGCAAACACTTCAAACACTCACCATATTGAACTTCATTTGATCTCTCACAGATGTTGAGAATTCAAGCAGTCATATTGCTGTTTCTACAGATGTAAAAGATGCGGCACAGCAGCAATACAGTTGTAGCCGTGGTCGGCTGGTCCACTTTGGTCCAGACACAGAAATAGCACAATAAAGACAATGATTGCAAAACATAATTCCCGTTAATTTATGAGTGATTAAGAAAACCTCACTATGACTCATCAATAATATGTCAAACATTTCAAATGAATAATAGAAAGTTTTATTTTGATTATTTTACCTAATCCGAAATATCATCTATTTATGTCTCAACTTTGTTGAACTTTTGGTCGCAGTCGGCAGGGGCACAGCTATGGTACAACTCTGCGGTTAAAAATAAATGTGCTCTGATCTAACATACAGTCAGTGGTATAGAAGTTGTTTGCGCGCCAACAGCTAATCTGCTGAGATCTCTTGTGATAGATGACGGTTGTGTGGCATTTTACAAAAAACAAACAGCTACAGATAGCTGTGCAGTGTACAAACAGCCAAAGAATAAGGAATAGCTTTGACTATAGTAAACATGTAGCTGCATGAACACACGCGCACACACACACACACACACACACACTCACACAGACGGAGTACCTCTGAGGATCGCTCCGATGGGGATGCCAGAGGCTTTACCTACAGGCATGAGAACTAGAGTAAGGCAGACTGAATCTATAGCCTGGAGCTGTTTTCAATATTCCATCATACTGATCATTGTGACGCTACCTGCTCCTTCCATGCTAATACAGAGTGGGAAAATCATATTTATCATTCTGAGCAATACCCATACAGTAGACAGCTTTCCACCAAGTAATTACTTTTGCAAATTTCTTAATTGCCTTCCATAGTATTGATTATTTAATCCATAATTGGCTTTGCTAATGGCCCTTTTTTTCTCCCCTTGCTCTGTCCTGATCTAGCTGAGACATTTTTTAATTGCAAGGTTTTTGCAAACTCCAGTGTAGGCTGGCCCCAAAGGAGCTGTACTTCCCTCTCCCCAAATATCAACCTCTTGAATGAGATTGTCCCATTAAAAGCGCTTTAATAGGCCTAATCACCGAGGCGGGAGATGAACGGTGAATCAATTAAACAGATTTGTGTCAGAAGCGACACCGATGTGACTTCACAGTTTCTACGTGAAGACTTTTAAAGATGATTGACAGGCTATTGTTTATTATAAAGGGGTGCGGCAGGATTGGATATCTCTGCATAATGGCTAATAATAATAATATGGACCTAGATAACATAAGAATGTTGTGAGTACTGGTTTGATCAAGAGCTATGTGAGAGCATTATGTTACAAACCAAACAAGTGCATTAAACTGTCATGTAGTGTCATCCTGTGTGCTAAGCTAATGAATTTGGAGAGCTTCCTTGCTCCCTCTCTTTTACCTGTCATATTTTACAATTTAAAGCTCTCCACTGACCCCTGACTTCCAGCAATTAACCTCACTCATTACACTGAGCTGTCACCAGTTGCTACAGTGGCACACTTGTTAGCATCTGTACAAACTGGTCAAGACAAAGATAATTGTAGTCATACAGATAATAGCAAGGAAAAAGACATCGGGTCACATGTTGTCTCCTTTTACTGCACTACTTTTATTAGATATCTGGTATTCTGGGCACATGTGTATATCATCTGCTTCATTGTGGTATCGTCATAGTTTTGTTTTTGGCCTGTAATGTGACTTTACTTGCTATATTATTGTACATTATAAAAAGTGGCAGTCTGCAATTACTAATGTCTTTTTCAATAACTGAATTGGTAATCAGCTGTCATTTTCATCCATAACTTAAAGGTCATGTTCACAGTATATATCCCAGGGAATAAGAAAACTGGTTAAAAAGACACCACACAAATGTCAAAATCAACCAGGTTCTTCCAGGTGTACAACAGAATATCAGGTTTATACAGGTCACAGGAGATGTTACATGATCATCCACCTCTGCTTCCACCACAGCCTGTATTTCTGTCACTTGCCAACACTGTGAATAATTATTTGGGAAAGGCACACCTCAGTGAGGTAAGACATCCCTGGCACATGGCTGTCTGTCTAGTTTTCTGCTCGGCCACGGGTGGAAGGGGGAGGACAGAGGAACAGGGGGAGTGGAGACAGCTGATGCATATTTCATCAAGTTATTGTGGACACTGCATGAAGCCTGCTGAGAGAGGGGGTGGAGGAGAGGTGGACGATGCTATGGCCCCATATTAGTGCTTTTCTTCTTTTCCAGTAACCTCAGACACTTTCAGAATATTAGTGAAATTATTTTCTCTTATTCCAGCACATGTTCATTACGGAGGCAGACCTTAGCTTTACTATTTTTGCCAAGTAGTAGCAACAGCTCACATCAAACACACCACCAAAAACATGCTCCATATGCTGGCAGGGAGACCGGCTGCAAATGTCAGACCCTCACACAGGATAATGAATTATACAGCAGCGATCCAGTCGCCAGGTGAAGGTAGTGGAATCCATGTGTGAGTAAGACAACACAATACAGCAATTACAAACAACATAATTAGTAACCCTTTACAGATTACACATTAAAAAAAAGTAACCACTTACATTACTCATTACAGTTGTTACCTATCCCAGCTCTGTCAGAGGTGCCTTTCAACACCTACACGTCACACATAAGTTAACACATGTAGAAATCAAAAACATTACGTTACGGTTTAGCAAGCAGTCGGCCCACGTTTTGACCGTCAAAAGCTGGCTTAATGTCAGCCATGGTGACTGCACACAGTACTCCAGAAGCATCCTCACAATGAGGCTGTGAGGTTTACACACCCTCCAACTCTGAACAAAACCATGTAGTTTCTGAATGTAGACTTATCAATGCCTGGCGTTAGCGACACATTGACAAGACAAGAAACTCAGACAACTTTGGAGTTACCAGGAGGTGCGTCTCTGATGTCTGGCAGATGCACTTTCTCCTTTACTGGTAAAAGCTAGCCACCTTCCACCGCTTCCAGCCTCAGCGCTAAGCTAACATGTACTGGACCAGTCTCAAATATGATATCAGATCTTCATCAAACTTATGGTACTCTTGAATTTACTAATTGAATCCCTTAGGACACTACTTCATTAAAAAGCAATCACACTTTTGTAAGGTGTGACCACACATGCTGCAAATCGGGATAACAGTGCACACCTTCAGACATTCTTGTCATGCAGAAAGTGAAATCAAATGTCAAATCCTGGACCACACTGTAGGCTATCTGCATTTTGCCCAGTGTCAGTTAGTTTCAGCCCTTTACCTGTTTGCTTCTCTCCTACTCTCTGTGCAAAGTTTGGACACACAGTGTATCCAAACTTTGGACTGGTACTGTACACAGTTTTTATACAGCCAAATCCCCAATGACACTGTTCTCCTTTACATGTTTTTCTGTTTCTGTTCTCAGATAATGGACGAACTTTGAAAAAGTGACTGAAACACAGCCCATTAAGACTAGATGTTAACTCCCAAACCGTTTCCAAGCTGTTACTCTGGACTGCTAAAATCGTCATTTTGTAACATTTTGTCTGACAAAATCACCCAACACATGACAAAAAGACAGACTGTGCTGTGATTTCAGCTATATTTATTTATTTATTTATTTATTTACTTGTAAAATGATGACTCAAAGAGAAAGTTAGAAGTGATAGATATTGTACATGGTATTTTTACAGTGACTTCTGCGTTGTCATTAACAAATACTGCCTTCTAAGACAAGTTGTGTGTCTGTGCGTGTGTGTGTGTGTGTGTGAGAGAGAGAGAGAGAGAGAGAGAGAGAGAGAGTGTGTATGTGAGCGAGTGAGTGAGTGAGAGAGCGGGGGGTTGGTTGTAGTTGATGTGTTCATTCTAGATCTTATTAAGTACAATAGTTTTTTCTCAGACCAAACTACTCTACATCCACCAATCATACTGTTGTTCTTTTGAGTATCCTAGTGTAATAGTACGCAACACTGCAGGCTGTAAACGCACCCCTAATACTAAATGTTTGTGCAAATTCATTTTGAAAGAGCTACGGCCAATGGGGAAATACTGACTCAG
The DNA here is from genome assembly GCF_046630095.1 of Trachinotus anak. NCBI lineage: Eukaryota > Metazoa > Chordata > Actinopteri > Carangiformes > Carangidae > Trachinotus > Trachinotus anak. Next base: position 20,101,909 of record NW_027273872.1, on the reverse strand, counting down.
TCACATGGCATTTGGCTGACCAGTGGTAGAAATATCATCAGTGAGTCAGTCAGTCACAAACATTCATGATTAAGCACAAAAAACAGAGAAGTTCAAACCCTGCTCACTTTCTCACTTTCACACTCCTGGACAATTATTATTTCAAAAGGTTACAGAAATTGTAAGAACCAACTCCAAGCACTTTGTTTTAAGCATACCACGCTCTTTGGAGGCTTGCTCACTTGACAGTCAGTTACACTCAGTCAGGTTTGCAACTTGCTCATTTCGACCTCAGTGGCCTTAGATAATGATTGTGATGGTGCCAATCGGTAAACAAACATCTAGGCTCCAAACGTCCCATCAGAAACCTGCAGGGTGGCATTGAGATGCTACACGCAGGGTTGTCCACAGTCTATGGTTTGTACTCACGCTCTAATTCTATTTACCGCTTAAGTGGCCTTTATATTTCTTGGGCAAAGCACTCTTCTGTAAGTGAACCTTTGGCATTTCTCAGCAAAGTACAAGGACGGCTACATCTCGGTGCCACTGAGCAGCAGAAAGCCTCTGTTCCGGTTCACGTGCTCCGTCCTCCAACTCCTCAGGGGGATTAGGATCGCTCTGTGAGATGTCAACAGGAGTTAATGAATATCCCCTTTCACAAAGCCTGGGTAATCCTGCCAACAAAATGCCCCCCTCATTGATAAGATCTGCCATAATACCAGGAGGGAGACCAATGGCATCCAGCTCTCAACCACAGAAGGATTTTTCATGCTTCGATGCCTAAGCCGCACTCGTTTATTTCTTTATTTTGCAACAGTCTGATGAAATTGGGTGCAGTTATTATTTGGGGATTTGTTGCTGGTGGTAGCAATGAAACAGTCTACCTCCTGCTTAATCTACCCTCAGTCTACTGCTTTTGTCTCATTTTATCAGTACTCCTTCCACTCTCTTTTTTTCCTTTCTCCCTTTCTCCACCCTTGCCTCTCTTTGTGGTCCGATCTCCTCCAAGGTAGGAACTAGTAATTGGCCCATCTCCTTCATATAATCCCTTTGTGGAGGGAAAATGCATTTTTCCCCACTACATTTTCATAATATAAAACTTGAATTTGCATTTTAAAACATTGTACTCATTTCCCCAAACTTTTAGGAGACCAGGAACTTTCACTCTGCTGTGAACCTTCAAATTTATACACCTCTGCCCACGGGGCTCAGCACTGCAAGACTTCTGTGTCGGTCTGTGCATGAGATTCATCCGAAAGTCTTAAACTTAACTCGATCTCTTTTGATGTCCACCTTCTTGTTAATTATGGGTGTTCAAACATATACACTCCCACTGTGTGAAAAGAATTGCCAAGTGGGGAATATAAATCATCATAATCATACACATACACAAACCAGTTGTTATCTGATATATAATGAAAGCCTATAATTAGGTATTAACTGTGAAAACTGCTTGTCTACTGCAGGCAAACTCAACCATGATGTACAACTAAATACAGTGCCTTCTTACTGTAAATGAAAGAAAAATTGAATTAGAATTCACAAATAAATAAATAAATAAATAAATAACTGAGAGTTTATTTAGCCAGTGGTCCAACATTTAGTTGGATGGGGACTGGTGTTGTTAGTTAATGCAAGCAAAACCTATTAGGCCAACAGAAAGTGTGTCACATCTCTAGGCAAGTTTTCATCCACATGTAATGCAAATTTTCACCGACTGTCCTGAAAAAGGGCAAAAGAAAATGTGAATTAATGTACGTTACCTTCCACTACTGTTATGTGAATATTAGGAGTTGGGGACAACCCCACATCAGCCAAGTGTAAAAACTTTTTCTTGTGTTTTTTTTTTTTTCTTTAATACACAAATTGTGCATAAGAACAGGTGGGTGGAAACACACTTTGTGTCTATCTTTGCTTTCTTCTGATCTTAAAGCAGCTGTTTGTTTGGCAAGACAATGCCAATTAGAGGTGCAACTCAGGACAATTTTTATTAGTGATCAATCTGCCAACATTTCTTTTGATTATGAAATCGACATATGTCTCTAAATGTCAAAAAATTATGCCAGTGCACATCCCCAAGTTCACATACTGCTTGTTTTATCCAACCACAGAGAAAACAGCAAATTCTCACATTTATGGGACTAAAACCATGTTTGGCATATAATTACATAAATGATAAATACATTGTTGTGGATGAATTTCCTGTCACTACACAAACAGACTGATTAACTGCCATAAATATTCAAAGTGTTAATTACATTTAATTACTGCCCCCCTGTGATTTCTGTTCCTCGAATTTACTGCAGATGAAGTTTGGGGTTTTACAGTATATTGTTACTCTTTCTTTTTATATGTATTTTTTAAATTTTTTTTTGTCTACTTAGTCACTGTTCAAACAGCCACATTCTTCCTCAATTTACAGAAAGCTGCTGCTTTTGTGAAATACATCACTTCCTATGGGCCACATGTTTTTCCCCTGTGGCTTTTGCCTAATGATGTGTAGGAGAGCAAATGGAAAATCAGTGTTGATCTGGAAACTGTCACAGATATGGATGATGCGTTTTCCCAACCCCTTTTCCCCTCAACAACCTTAGTTTTAGTAAAAGATGATACAGGTCAAGACAACCTACGCGTGATAGTCACATTTAATAAAACTGTCAAACCTGAAGGTCGAACAAATCTGAAAAGAAGCTCAGTGTGTGTTCTTGTGGGTAGTTTAGCATAAGGCTTGACCCTGTTTCAGTTCACTTCATCATATGGACATGAATCTGCTTAACATGAGCAGCAGCAAATCACTTTCTCCACGTTATTGATCCTAGGTCTAAATTTTGTCATTTAAGTGTCCTTTCGTCAATTAAATCACTGTCTAAGCGGACACTAATGCCCACTATACTGGATCAAGTATAGTCATTGACATTCTGTATTGGTACTCTGTAGGTTGTTGAATAATACATCTAGGCAGCTTTTAAACTCTTCTGATGGTTACTATAGTTCCTTGGAGATAAACTGGGGAGAGGGACAAGTAATTAGTCCACATTCATTTGGAAACAATATCACAGGTTTAGACTTTCGTCTACCCTGTCAAATTACACTGTCGTTTCTAGGCAGCGGCATGCATGCAGTCAACCATATTTTCTGTTATTAAATTACATGCAATGTGAGACTGCAGCAAGAATTGGAGAAAGGTGTTTTGTTTCTCAGATTAGTGCCAGATCTTTTAAATTAATTGTGTGTCTAATTTCTACGATGTCTAATTTGATAATGTCTCCCAATTCAAGGACATGTTTTGTTGAACATAAATTCAATTCCATAGTTTGACTTAAAGATGCATGACCATTCACTGTTTTTAGCACATAATCAGTAATGTGTAATTAGTATAATCAATATTAGTGAAATAAATCCACCTCATAGGCTGCCTGTGGGCTCCCTGTACAATAACAAGGTTTGAAAAACAACGTACTTAACCATTTCCACGCTGACGTGCATGAAAAATAACATTTGCCGATCTACTGCAGTTCAAAAGACTCCAGTATTAATCCTCTTTATTTTTCATCAAATCAGCTGTCTGTTTCTTAATCATTTGTGCACAATTTACACTCCGCTATCCTGCACGCTTTCATCTTATCCTAAATAGGACAAAAGCTTGTTATATTTAAAAGCGGTTGTCATTACTCTGTGCTTCCTGTCATCGCTGGCTGATGCCACAGTGGGAGTGATCTGAGTTGAGCATTGTCTAATCTGGCGTGGGCTGGTTTCCATCTGTCAGTAATAGCGAGTGATCAGAGAGAAATTCCAAGTCCTTCCCTCTCCTCTCACACCTAGTGCTAATTCACTGGCAATTTGATCCTAAACATCTCAGCACAAATTGTTTGCTCGCTGGTAGTTTTACTCTCTCCATTCTGGCTTTTAAGATGCTGAAAGAATTTCCTTGGTATTAGACAAGAAGATGTTTCCTCTCTGCGTGTTTCGCTTGTCTTGTTAACCTTATTTGCTTTTGTTGCTGCAGTTCAAGGGTACTTGAAGAAAGACAAAAATGCAAAGTGCTGAGCCTATACAGAAAAACACCCGTGTGGAGTAGGACCTATCCGTTTTTGGAATACCTTGGCATTTTCCTCTGTTACTGTTCTTTTGAGAGACACTGACTAAATAACGTTAATCCAAACTGAGGAGAAAATAACAAACTGCATGTAAAAGAAGACAGAGGAACAGTGCTAAATGAGACAAGGCAAATGAGAATTGGACAGATACCAGTAACACATTTACCAAGGTGTTGAAGTTGCTTGGCAAACACATACCCTGAAAATCTCCCCTCATCACACCCTCACTAACAACTGCATATGTAACTGTCTCCTGCTCATGTTCCTTATGTAACAAGAAGTGTTGCCTTTCCTGGTGCTCTGGCAGCTAAGAGCTGGTGAGGCAATCTGAGCAAAGGCATGTTGTACCCTTATCTGTCAGCAAGGGCTAGAGACATGTGACACCTTTTTAACACAAACCAACTGATTGCAACAACTCTTTATCTCCCACGGTCACACAGATCCAGACAACAGACCCAGACCCTCTGCCCCACCCCTCCCGGGCAGAAACGAGTTAGATTTTGATATATCTGGTCCTAAGCCTCAGGAGACAGCATCAATGATTCCTCCATGCATTCATTTCAGATATATGGGAGGCTGGCACTTAGTAGTAATAGTAAAGGGAGCACAGTTGGTACAGATAAGCACACATCCACATGCATGCTGGAGGGTTTTAGCGTGTTCTAAAAGTCAAACTCAAAACACTGGGCTGAAACGGAGAACATGGTAGCTCTGTGGAGCTATACAAGAGCTCTTAGTTGTTGACGTCCACAAGTGGAAGCTGGAAAGCTAGGCTAACTATCTTGCATGCAGAAAGCATAAGCAACTTAGCCTCGCTTGCTAGCATTAGCACTGTTTCCCACCAGATGTTTCCTTTCATTCTTGTTATTTCAACACCTGCAAAGTCATCGACAGCCTCAACACTCTGTCCTAGCTAACAATTTCAGGACCCCAGCTGTTTAGCTGCCCGTATGGCCTTTACAACTGAAGTGATATTAAAACTATTATTCCACCCACCAACACAAATATTATACCAATCAAACTACCAGTACATACATAGGTACATTTCTTAATTCTGGGTATAATTTTGACCAAATAGATACGCAATTAAGTCAACACAAACACCAAGGATACAATTTCTAGGCCAAAATTAATTTTAATTGTTGTCAAAGAGACAGATTAACCTGAGCTAACACAGCTCAAATGAGTGCAGCACTCACTCATACAACAGCTCAACCAAAGCCTTTTCAACGTGACTGCATGTCCTCCCACCTACATGCATTTCCAAAAAGGGTATTTTAAGTAAAATTCAAATCAATTCATTACCACACATGGAACTCCTCACACAGCTAACACCTTGGTGATGAAGTTTGTATTTGCCTCAGAGAGAATTACTGGACGAAGAAGGAGACTGTCCCGATATTTTAGCAATATCTTAGTTACTTGAAACTGACTCGCTCTTACTGTGAGTTTATTTTCAAAGGCAAATGTATCTTGCACAAACTAGTATTCCACATAAAGTAAAATCGTAAAAATACAACTGAATCAAAAACCAGAGGAAAGTGTTTTGACAGAGCTAAAACTGGAGCTAAACCTGTGTGTATTCTTCTCAGGTGGATGTGTTGACATGAGGTGTTTTCTTTCTTCAAAGCGAGACGCATGCAGAGGTGTCTGGACATAAAGCTGTGACATCTATCACCATATTTCATTAGTAGCTGACTGTGTTTGTATAACCCAGAGCTAAATACAAGCATAGGAGTCAGCAGTGAAAACAAACCCTGCACAGATGGGAGGGAAGAAAACACAGCTTTCAGGGTGTTGCTGACAGAACAGACATACTTCATTAATATATATTGTATCCTCTGTCTACTTTCACTTTTTTTCCTGCCATGTGTGTTACTCAGACCATTGTGCCGTAATGGAGGAGGAGCATGTGAAAAAAACATTTTTCTATAAACCTGGTGATCAATTAATTTTAAACAATACAGCTTTCACTGAAAATAAAAGGGAGGCCAGACTGCTTTATTTGGCTGCCTTTCTGTGTAGTACCTAAAAACCTCTTTGGTTTGGTTTCTTTGTTGCTGAATAGAGAAAAAAGATGTTCCAATGGCTCTTTGTTCAATTAAGTCCACTTTATGGTTGAAACTTGGTGCAGTCACTTTTAATAGTCTATTTTGACACGGCCATGTGAGTGCAAGTGCTTGGATTCAACCATCGATGTCTTTATAATACAAGAAGTTATAATAAGCCCTCTGAGCAACACTACAACTTCAGGGCAGATTGGAGGCAGCATTGAGTCACTTTTGGAAAGTGATGCGATGGCCTGGGGCTAGCTGGTTAGCATGCTAACTTCAGTAGAAGAAAAGATGGCATTCCTTGGAGGAATACAGGGGCCGAGAAGGAGCATAAGGCTGTATGACTGAGTTCAAGTAGATGGGTGCAGACCCAGATGTCCCTCCGAAGGCAAGCATTAGTGACTTGAATTTGATTCGTGCAGGCATGGGTAGCCACTGTAGGTGGATGAGTAGCGGAGTGACATGTGCCCTTTAGGGCTGATCAAAGACCCGACGATCTGCACCATCTGCAAGGGTTTCACTGTGCACGAAGAGAGGCCCGCCACAAGACTATTGCAGTAGTCGAGGCAAGAGCTAACTATTGCCTGGACCAAGAGCTTTGTGGCATACTGAGTCAAGTAAGGCCTAATTTTTCCAATGTTGTATAGAGCAAAGTGGCACAACCATGAGACGGATGGAAAATGGCCAGAGAAGGATAGTTGGTCATCAAAACATGATGGTTTTTTTCAAGCTTGGTTTGGGTGAGGGATGAAGAGGAAATTTTGATACTGATATCGTGATGAAGAGACTGATCGGCTGGGATGACTAGGAGTCCAGTCTTAGAGAGGTTCACTGAAGGTGGTGTTCCTTCATGCATGTGGATATGTCAGAGGGACGGGCCAAGATCCGCGCAGAGACAGTATCTGTCAGTGTCTGGCAGGAACGACAGGTATAATTGGGTGTCATTGTTAACACTGGCGTTGCTTTCCACCTTTAGAGACAGCTCATCATGAAAAAAAGAATGAAGTTTCCTGCTGAACCATAAATGGTGTAAACCTTAAAAGTGATGGATTCAATCTTAAGAATGAATTTGGAACATGACACTTGGTGTAGATGAAGAAATGCTTGAACTTGTTTGACAGGGCGGGTACATCAGACCATAAAGGTTGGAAACCACCAGTAATAACCTGTTTATAATGTAATGACAAAAAATATTGCATTGCTGCATCCCTGTGTTGTCTTTCAACATTGTTTGAAAAAGATGATTTCCTACATCAGAGAAAGCTCATCTGCAGTACCCCTATCGCTGCACATTACTTTTAGATTGACATGCCACGCACAAACTCTGACTGTCATGACACTCTGGTGCGATGCACATGGAACCGTGTCCACATCAGTGTCAGGGCTGCAGAGACAGAACTGCTGCACGCGTTACTAGCCAAGATGCTGTGGTTACACTTTTTGTATGGGTGGTCTCTGGCCACTACCTAAGCATCAAAGCTTGAGGAGTTTCAGTTTCTTATCTTTCTGCTGTACATCATCAGTCTACCGTACACTGCTTTTTAGTCTCCATTCAGTGATTTAGGATTCACAAAAGTCAAGAGTTTTTATTAGCCACAGAAGCTCACGCCTGCGCTTTCTCTATTCTCTCATTCCTTCTCCTTCACCACCACTCTCTCCCTCTGTTCCACCTCTGCCATCGAGCTCTCTTTCACTTTTCCGTCACTCTGTCTCACTCTCTGCCTCCCCTCCCTCCATCTGTATGAAGCTGTTCCAGTGTGTGATCAAAGCACAGTGCGCTAGAGTTCTTTCCTCCCTCTGTCAGAAGCAAAGAGACAAGGGAAACAAAGGCCCCACAGTAGTCTGCCACAAATAACCTCTTCACAGCGCAACACTCGCACACACAAACACGTACATACCGACTCAGCCTATGGCAGTGGTAAGAAAAGTGAGTAAGGCAGATCAGTTTGAAAGCAGCGAGTGTATGCTGCCACTTGTTGGGTCTCTATAGTGATCCCCGGCATAAAAGGATGCAGCTTCTAATTATCTCCTATTCACACCAAACTGACACGACATGTAAAGAATGACTTGACTGATAGGGGAGTCGACTGCCTGCTTTGTGTTGTAGAACGGGAATTTAAAATCTATCGCAGCCTAAATAATAGCACGAGCTGCAAAGAGCCAAAATCAGAATGCAAGGATATGTGGTTACATTCAGCCTGAAAAGTATGAAGTCAGAGGGGAGAAAACAAACTATTATCATTGTCCTTGGTTTTTTTTTTTTTTTTCACAAGGGGTACTGTCATTTGATCATCTATTCTGTGTTTTTAGATTCATTCAGGCCATTCAGAGGAACTGTGAATGATATTCCAATTTCCACTGGAGACAGCTCCCATTGAGCCTTTGGAAAAGTTCTTTCAAGCCACTACAGTGCATACCTATTGTGCACTTTTTGCTGTTCTGCACCCCATTTTCTGTCTGTCTCCCCCTGCACTCCACTTACCCTCCATGAAACTCTCCAAACTCTTCTTTACACTTCAGACAGCCTATATCCTACATTATGCAATGTTTTTGAATTAATCGGCAGCCAAGTTCAGTTTTTCAATTTAAATGAAACCTGCAGGTCCAAAAAAGTCTGACTGATGTTTAATTTGAAAAGAGAATAGGAAAAGAGGTAATGGGCTTCACTTTGGTGTTACTTGTTCCAATCTGGCCTCCAGTGACAGTGGAGCTTGATGAGAAATGGCTGTTGTTCTGTGTGGATGTTTCGTAGATGTAATGGCCAGTAATGAGGCTTGGTTTATTACTGCTGCAGTTTTTGGCAGAACAATGCAGGCACTCAACTCGACTGTGTAAGTACAGTTTTAAAAAGTCATGTTATGACAAAGAGGTTTAGGCCAAGAGCACAGAACAGAGACATCACAAACTGGCAGTTTACCAATGATGAAGCCCAACTCACATCATCCACATTTTTCTTTTCTTTCATGTTTTTTTTTTTCTTCCATATTGCTGGTTTGTCAGGGACTGCAGCACTGTGACTCTGTGGTTACCCAGTCCCTGCTCACTGTCTGCTAGGCAGTGGGGAACTGTGTGGTTCATTATCCTCCATTAGGGTTTTTGGCTGAATCAGTGTGGAGGCAGCTCTGGGACGTATAATGAGCGAGGCTGAAATCACAGAGGACAGGCTGAAGCTAACAGCCTCACAGAGCAGGTGCCGCTCGAACACAAACCACACTATTCTCTGCATCTCCACCAGCGCTGCAGCATACAGTGACACAGACATACACATATGCATATCTGTACCCACTCATGCATTTCTCTGCACGCACAAACTCACACACGGACAAAGAAACGCAGCGTTGTGTCTGCACATAAATTGATCTTGTCGTTTGAAGAGAAAGAAAAGCAACAACAACTCCTTTTGACAGTAATGAACAGAGCCAGGCTCAACGCCGTAATGAAACTGATAGTACCTGACATATTCTGTGAGGACTGTCTTCTTGTGCTTTTCTCTTTTCTTTCTGAAAACACTGGGGCCACAGATATCTCACTTACCCCCACTAAACACTTGTGTCACATAACAAACTTATCACAAAGCTTTCTCTGCTACAAAGGACACCAGTTCATCTGTCTTGATTTCTGCCTCTTTCTCCTCTTTCTTTCTGCTGCACAGGCGGAGGTTGCACTCAGACAGTTCTTCAAGGGTTACTCTGCTACGTCCATGCCAATTAGATGATATTGGCACGCTTTTCATGCCTCCAGTTTATATTTGCGTAGCTTGATAATGAATGTAAAAGCTGTTTTATCTCTGTCCCTCTCGTTCTGTTTATCCCCCTTCGCTCACATCAACAAATGGGCCTTTGTCTTGGCTCCAAATATACATTTTGCCAGAATGACAGCAGCAAAGAGTTCTATCGCACATTATCACACCTTCAGCACTGGAGATTAAGCCTCATTAACCTTCTCCGGTTTTTAAATGTTATCAGTAAATTGTTTTCATGCTGTGGATTAATCTCCTGTTTTGTTCATAATTGGTGTCATCTTGCCCATTTCTGTTTGAACAGCTATTTGGAAGCATGGATGTGGTTTGTACAGTGGCTTTTTATTTGGATGAACATTGCAGTTACAGTGTTTGAACTACAAACACCATTAACTGGGGGACATGAAACTGACCATTCACTAAACTTTTTCCACAGTGATGAACAGTGACTGTCCAATCATTGCTGAGCATCTCCCACTAGGCATCACATGTCTGCCAAGCCTTGGATGTTTCAGAATACTTTAGCAGCCTCTGGATCTGGTCTCTCTAAAACCAAAAACAATAATCTAACTTTGAAATGTTACTTCCATGGCCAGGCCCATTTCATACTCTGGGGTTCACAGGTTACGTTTAAGAAATCCTTGCTCATGACGACCACATGCACAGCACAGAGTTTCTCCATGGGGTGAGCGCTTGACCTGGATGCTAATTCCTCAGAAAGCATTAGTCCTCATCCTTTTTCATCCTTTTCAGCTTTTTCTCTTGTAACATTAAAAGTGAAACATGGGAAAATCCAAACAAGTGTGTAAGATAAGCAGCTAAACAGCGTTATGTTGTCTGATCTTACATTTCTTACATTTACATTTGTCCATACTTGAAAAACCACAACTAAGTAACTGAGCTCTACACTGCAAAACAAGAACAATCTTATTTCTTTACTTCCATGTTATCTACATGGATCATCAGCTGGCGAGGATGCTGACTTTTTGCTCGCACATGCAGTTTTAGCTACAGTCTTTTAGCATTTCTGACTACAAATTTAAATGTTTGTTGTTTTAGACTATAAACTTATTCAAGTTACGAAGGTCTTTGTTTGGTAATGTGCCCCAGTTGTCACTGTAAACTGCATACGTACTTTGTGAAGATGCAAGGCTTGACAGGCAAAATAGTATCAAGGAGGACAATGCTTAGTGAACAGCCTGTTTTTATTCATTTAAATTTTCTTGCCATAACAGGCAAAATGTTCCTTCAGTCATTTCAGTTTTCAGGACTGAGTACTGTACTGCCACAAGCACATGCCGCAAGGCAGATATGTATGGTTCACATGATACACAGACTATTTCGTGACAGTGGATGCCACATCCTCGAGGCGACTGCAGCCACCACAGCTGATCGCCACACAGCTCCTTCACTGTGGCAGGAAACTGATCATCCATCGCAATACCTCCCTCTCTTTGTTGGCTGTAGGCTTACAGACTGAGGCAGAGACTCTGTTGAGGGCTTAGACTGAGATCTGCTCACTAGCTCAGCCATCTAAGCGCTACAAATGACCCACAATATGCTGGAGCGCCCACAGGGGAAATAAAGCTTCCAGACATGAGACTCCATCACCACTGCGCTCAAGTGCGGGAAATGGAGGGGCAGAGAGCGTTTAACCATGCTTGCATCACTGGCCTCCTGCGTCTTGTTAAAAGCCTATGGCCACTTATGACAGAAGAGATAGCCGAGATGATGAAATGTAATGGGCCAAGAGGAAAGGGGCTTGGCTGGAGAGGTCTGGGAAGTGAGTGGGAAGACGATCTGAGAGCAGATGGGAGATTTGAATGGTCTTAATAGAAAGACTAGGAAGTTATACTCTGCCCACGTTGCCTGTGTGTGTACATGTGTGTGTAAAAAGTGGTGTCTGAAGGGCTTAACTGTGAAGATGGAGGGAAATAAAACGTAGTGCTGTTTGTTTCAATCAGGGCACGCTCTTTGCCTCAATTACACCCAGTTTTTACAAAAAAAACTATTTGTTCACCAGCAGCTTCTTCACATTTCTTGTGGGAAACATAAATCCAGTTTCTCTCTGAGCACCTCTGCCAACTATATGAAACTCTAGAAGGTAAATTAAAAAGAAAAGGTGCCTGTGGTCCAATGTACAAGTGTAATAGAGAGTAACTTATACTGTTACACCTGTCAGTATCAGATCACATATGTTTGAAGTAATAACTTGTCAAAGTAGGAAAAGCACAAGTGTTATTGATAACATCAACAATGGCCCTGCTCATTCAAGTGTCCCAGTAATTCATGACAGTGTGACGGTGAGTCAGAATGTATAATACCAGGATTCAGAAACTGAAGCAGTAATTAAGTTTATTTTTTACAATTGGACTTTTTCTGTCACGAATTCAAAATGTGTCAAAGGGCTTGTGGTACCAAATCTGGCAACCTCATTGTGATGACAAGAATCTGGGAAGCTTTTGTTCCTTCTAAAAAAACATTTTAATGGTGCAAACATGTCACATTTTAGACCCTCTGTTGTTTAACCACAAAGCAAAAATCACTGACTGTTTCCTGTGCCTTGTCATAATGAGTGCTAGCTTTAGACAGAACTGGTTCCCAGTGAGTTTCAGGTGAGTTCCATGCAGTCAGATTGTCAGAATACACATGTTGGCAGGGCCTTGTTGGTCGTCACCCTGCTGTGAGAAGGTCAGCACCTCGCTGCTCCAGAGAGCAGTGGAACCTCCTCTGGAACCAGTCCCGCCCTTATCAACATGCTTGATAGCTACCATTTGTGACAGGATGATTTACAAATTGTGTCTTGCTGGCCAAAGAAATGTCAGGTTCACAGTGCCCTCCACATGATGTTGGTGAGAGATTTATTTGCTGCTGTTTTATTCTTTTAATACAGAAAATAAAAAAATCCTGTCTAGTTTTGACCAGATATGAAATGGGCAAGCGATCAACTTGTGTGTGGGGTGACAGGAGAAATAAAGACCAATAATTTCGAAACCAGTGTGTGAACTCACAAACACACTGCATCTTGTAATATGCTACCCTGTGTCCTCACTCATTTTCTACTGTGACCACTGTTTCAGCGTCAAGAGGAAATTTGCATTTGTGAAGATGGGAGATGTCTTCTGGCAAAACATCTTCTACCCAGCCGTGGGCTTCAGCTGTGTGAGTCTCACAGGAAGAGATGAGACATCCTTGTCACTGCATTCCTTGACTGTAATGCTTGCAGGATATGCCCAGGATTAGAATGATTAAAAAGTCCCAATATCTTCCCTCTGACCTATTCTGAAGACAGATCTCTGTAACTAAAGCTAAATTTAAGATATTTGAGGTTTGAAGTAAATTCGGTTATTCCCCTGATTATATGATCATTATTGTGAAAATAACAACGATCAGGCAGATTTCGTGGTCTCAGTCAATTACCTCTTAACGCCTGCTGAAAATTATCATGGAAATCTGAGCTCCGTGCAAATACATAACAAGTCAACATCAAAACACAGCAAGAAGTCGGCGCTCCACTGTAAAATTGAGCGTTAGATAATCTGGAGTTCCCATAAGGCCCTATCTGGCACCATAAAATGAGTCTAAATCTGGAAAACATGTCACCCACCTTGGGCAAATTAAAACCTGCTTTTAATCAAAACTGATGTGATATTGTCTTTGTGTGATCTGGACATTCAGCTAGTCATCAAGGGAATAATTTTAAAATGAGAGAACAGCAGACAGTGTACTGAAAGAAAATGGCTTGACAGATCACAGGAAGTAGAGGGTGGCTAAATTCATAACTAATATCAGAGCATGCGTCAGATCATTAGACCTAATTTTCATCTCTTTTTTTTATGCATATGCATTTGATGCTTAAGCTGTTGTCATTAAGTGATTATTGCAATGACCTGTTAAATGAACAGCTTTTTCAAATTTCAGTGAAGTTCATCAGTGACTTAACTCAATGTTTTTGTCTCTAAGTATTTTATGTTAGAGTTGTAAATGGCTGTATTTTATTGACACTTTTGCAAAGTGGATTAAAGTTTGGTTAATGATCTGTAAATATGCCATTGTGTTGTAGCTTCACTTGGAGGGCACATTAACATTAACTATAGCTGCAATGATTTGTCGATTAATTGACAAATTTATGAGTAAAAGAAAATGTTTTGGCAATTATTTTGATTTATTTTTGTGGTTCCAGGTTCTCAAATGTGAGAATTTACCGCCTTTCATGGTCGTACATGATCAGGTCTGAATTTTAAGGAATCATAACTCAACTTGGATTTCAGCACTGATGAGTAGAGGAGTTGGACTTGGACCTGACTGTTTTGTTTTAGTGCAAGCATGCACATGCTCGCTAGAGCATTGGAGACCATCTCGACTCAGACTCGGACTCTTCTTCGGTGACTTGGTCTCAGACTCGAATACTGGGGACTTGAGACCTGACTCAGACTCAAGGTCTAGTGACTCAACTACAACACTGGTTCGGGGATTTCACTGTTTTTTGTTGACCAAATGATTAATCAACAATGACAGTAATCTTGAGAGCCAGTCTTACTACTGATGCATTATAAAACAGCTTCTGTAATACAGTAGTTACCAGTAGTTAGTGCTGCTGCAGCTTGGAGTCCACGGTGACACATCCACAGGGTTGTTTTAGTGCTGTGGGTTAGAAGTTATTCAGTGATGTCAGTTCGTTGGAGGTGTTTGGAGGAGGCATGTGGAGCAGTGAGAGGGGGTTCAACACAGAGATCACATTATGAACAAGTGACACCTGTGGTATTAAAACTGAGGAGTGCCAGGCAGGAATAGCACAGCCTCCATACAGAGATCATCTTACTGTAATTCTTCTACATGCCCAGCGTCAGGGGGTTAGCAATTCCATCAATGCCTCTTACCTTGTAATTATAATAACACAATAATTCACAACAATGCTTACCAGCTGTTAATAGAGAACTGGTCTAGAATACCAATTATTCACACATGACTCACATAGGTGCTTCATTAATTCCTGATGTGCTTTAACTTCATCACAATTCAGGTATGCATGTAAAATGATTTGTGCGTCAAGCGTTACAGATTTATCATTTTTGGACTTTAATGTTTCTTAAAATAAGAATTTGTGTTTGCCATTGCCTCTACCACTGTTACTTGTGCCAGCGCCACCTCCTACTGTTACCCCTCAAGGGGATTTCTGCCATCTTTCTGTATGAGGAGAGAGCTCAGGGAATCATAATCTGTGTTCAGCTGTCAAAATGATTTATCCAGCCAGCTGCAAACATATGGACTTGGATGTGTGTGTGTGTGTGTGTGTGTGTGTGTGTGTGTGTGTGTGTGTGTATGTATGTGTGGGGGAGAGAGAGAGAGAGAGTATTCCAACTATATGTGTTCAGTTAAGTGCACAATGTTGTGCGCCTGTAAGTGTGTGTCCACGCAAAAGAGCAGCCCAGGAAAAAAAAAAAAAAAAAAGCTGGTGCTGGTGAATGCGTTCATCCAAAATATTTTCACTTCACATGAGCATGATTGTAATTTCAAGCCTCTCAGGGAGTCATCATGTGGCGCATTGACTGGGGTAAGATAACTGGCCGAGGCGAACATACATATCCATGTTCTATTCTATCTACCCTTACAGCCCACCGCTCCCGTTTATGTGAGTGGTTGTGTGTGTTGTGTTTGCATGTTGGGGGAGAACAAAACGGAGGGAAGTATAAAAAGAAGAGCTTATTGCTGTGAATGTTTTATGCATTGCACATAATGACACGGTGTCATATCTCTCCCCCCTAGTGGATACCTGCTGTCACATCTTCAGCGTGTGTGTGCACAGATATCTGCCGTCCACACAGCAAAGCCTGCTAAGCCAGGTGCCCTTGCTCCCAAAGATAAACCCCTAAAGCTTGAATGACAGGTTGAGCACTTTAGGACCACACACACACACACACACACACACACATACACACAAGCACTCTCTCCGTTTCTCACTGTTTTTGCCTTTCTTTTCTCACTCTCTCTTTCCTTATATCTCACTAAGACCCTCTTTTCTTTCTCTCTGGGCTCAGCTGGGTCAATTTTTACTTTTTAATGCAACAGAAGCACAGACAGTCATTATGTCAAAGCATTTTCAATGCAGATTTTTGCCATGTTCATAACTAAAAGCTGGTATTTTCCCTCGTATGTAAATCCTCTGAAAATTCTGCACAATCTAAAAACATGAGTGCTTGCAGGACAGCAAAGATGTAACATGTCCCGAGGGTCTACGAGAGGTGTGGTGAAATACAGGGATGTGCACAATTTGTTCAACAATTAAACGTTGCCACTCTCACTAGTCCACACCACAAATACTAGTCAGTTAAACTAATTATTAATAATTTATTTATGTACAAGACCAGTTAACTGTTGCATCTAAGATGTTACGCGGCCACCCACCACTAGCTGGGGCTGCAGCCTTGGCAGACGTCAGCCCCCTTTCTGCCTGCTAATGCCTGGGTGGAGCAAGGTGGAAAGTGGGACAGATGACGTCTTGTAAAACCAGCGCAGTTTTACAGTATTTTGACGTAGATAATGAAAATAAGGTTTTATGTAGGCTGTGTCAGAATAAACTAGCATATAACCGTTTGACCACAATCAGCATTGGCATGTGGATGTTAATCTGCAAGGTAAGAAGGCTGCGGCTAACGTTAGCCACACTCGGCAAAACGATATCGTTTACCCACAGACGCTGTCATCCCAATCAAATTGTGCTCAGTTTTGACTGTTTTCTGACTGTTTTCTTACTTTAGACTAGTGGAGGAGTCTAAATTTAAATTTCTGTTTAATCGACAGGGAAATTAATCGTTAGGAACATCCCTAGTGAAATAAGAGACAGCAGCGCCCAGAGCTAAGAAAACACACAGTTGATAGACTACAGTGAGAGACAGCTGGATAATAGCAGGAAGGAGATAGCCAGTGTGTTATCAGGGGAGACTTTAAATTGGGTGGGTTAAAAGGACCGCAGCCTCCAGATGAATTAAATTATGCACCTGTATGTAGTTGAGTAACAGTGACCATTATACAGGATTACATGAAACCAGAGAAAACAATGGAAACACTCTACAAAACGGGTCATAGTTGTATTTTGTATTGTCATGATTTTTGACATTGGTTCCTTGCATATTTTAAAATTTGAAAGTTTTGTTGCCACAATATTAGTCAAAGGTTAATCAGGTGATTCATCTTTCTCTGTATAGCCTACATGTCCCGATGCCACTCAACACAATATAATCCACTTTACATTAGTTTCTTTATGGAAAATCCTGGACGACAGAGAGAAGAAAGGTAAGTGATAGGCGGTACGTCATTGCACATACCAGCAAAGCTACAATTTGTTGAATTATACCCACGATGCACTTCGGTGGGGTCAACAGCAAATGTTTGTTTCAACAACAACAGTAGACTAAGTTAGAAAATAAACATTTGGCTCTCAGATGTAGGAAACAGAAGCAAACAACAGCTGGCTGATGAGATCAGGACAGATCCACGTAGGAGTCAAACAAAACTCCAATCAAGAGCAGCTCCTGGGTTACAGCAGAATGACAGAACTACTGAGAATACCTTTTGTTTTCCGTCTGTCGAGTCGCATGCGTGACCACATGATTTACATACTCCAACTGCTGGGATTACACAGACGTACAAAGGAGAACAGCACGCCGTAGCTAAAATGAGTGTTATCACTGCAGTTGTAAAAGGACATGACAATGCTCTTCTGATATCTTTACACTGGTGGTTTCACAACAATTCGCACCTCCATTCATGTGAATCTGATGACTCTGTTACATGACTCCCATGTGAGCTTGATAAGTCTCATGTGACACCGAGCAGCAAATCCCTCATGGAGTTTATATGATCACCCACCAGTCAATACAACTGCTGAATGAGTGTTATTACTCGATATTTCTAATATGCAGTACACATGTATTTAAATACAATATACATTTCACTCACTGTGAGTGAAGGAATGTAACTGATAGTTGAAGCACTTACTTTTATAACGACATTGACAAAGAAACTATTCTTAATATGGATCAGTCACAACTAGGGATGATCACAACTAATGATCACTTTGTTATGGATTCATCTGCCAATTGTTTTTCTCAATTTATCACATTAGACTCTGAAATTTCTAAAAAATGTCAAAAGAGTTCCCAAAGGTGATTGTTTTGTTTGACCAAAAGTCAAACACTGTCTCACTGTTCTTCCTTGAAAATTTGTATTCACTTTATTCTCAACAGTCATGTAGTAGCTTGTAACTTGTAACATTCACATTGCCAGGTTATCAGGTTAAGGTTATCATGTTTGCATGCATTTGACTAGTGTGTTTCTGGATGATATTTAATTGCCCTGCAACAATAAACCAGATGCAATAAAGTCCTGGGGCCAGTTGCACAAAACACTTTAAGTTAAGGTTTCCTTGAAATAAAAGCAGTTGCACAAGATACCCTTAACTCTTCTCCTTAAGGTTTCCTTAAAATGTTCACTGAAGTAATTAAGGTTTTCTCCTTATCTTAGTCTTATATTTGAGGAATCACTTAAAGTCAGTTAAATTTTAGTTAAAAGAGGATGAGATAGTGACACAGCCCTTTAATGATACTGTCTTCCCAAAAGTGATAACTGGTATCTAATGACAGCGGTCTCTATGTAAACAGTAGAATTTTACTGCTATAAAATATCTTTCACTGTTACAAAGGCCTTAACATTTTTACTTCCATTTTCACACCTAAACTTTGTTTGCTCTGGTCTGATTGAGTTGATGAGTTTGTAAACTTGGCTCAGTTTGCTTTACACAGAGAAAAATTCAAGTGAATCAAAATGCATCACTATAAACCACATGAGAGTGTTCACTATGCTTATTGGCCAGACTGGCTGGCAGGAGCAGGAAAGTAAACACAGGAAGAAGGTCCTGCATTCAGGACTATGACAATGGATGATGTATCCATGACTGTGACATCCTTTGCAACATGGGCCAGTGTCAGGAATGAAATGGAATTTCTTCATAGCTTAGTATGTACTTTGGGCAATTAATCTACCTGCTATCCAACACCAGTCATTGAAATGCTGTACAGATTCTGACACTGCTTGGACGTGCTGCTGTAAGATGTTTGATGGAGCTAATGTTGAGGACGTACAGTGACATGCTAACCATCACATCTAACCATCTAGCTCAGACTTGTGAGTTCCCCTGCTAGTGGGATCAGATCGAGTTCAGAACTCCTTCACACCAAAGCCGAACTGCTCCAGAGTTTCAGACTTGCTTCAGACTAAAAAGTGCAAGTGTGAAAACCAACTCCCGGGCCTCAGGACCTTATTGTGCAAAATCAGTCATCTGATTGAAATAAATAAGATGCCTGTACATGGCCTTAGTATGAAAAATGAATTAGTAGAGGTAAATAGAAAAATGTGATATCCTAAAACTGTATTCTGATACTTGACATCCTGTGAGTGAGCCAGTGTGCCAGAGCAGAAAAGGGGATGGAGGAGACCTGAGGGGGTGGGGAGGTGACCCATGCCGTGGGTCAAGCATGGACTCACACCCTGTAGCATTGGCTAAAGAAAACACTACTAATCTGATCAGAGTAGGTCAGGTCAAATACATGCACACTCACAGGGAAGTACACTCCAACAGTCAACACGCACACACACACACACACACACACACACACACACACACACACACACACACACACACACACACACACAAAAGCCCACACACAGCTTACTCATAGCTTTGGCAAAGGTGCACAGGCTGCTTGCAGCATTGGCAAAATGACATATTCAAAGGCGTGAAAGAGAGAGAGCGATGAGGGGGAGGTTTTCAACGGATCATTTGGAAACATCTGGGTCCACAATCAGTATCTCCCTCCCTCTAATTAACTTCCCCTGCATCCTCATTTTTCCTCTTCATCCTGTGCTTTCCATCTTGTGTCTTTTCCCCAACAGCAAATCTCTCCCCTGCTCTCCATCACCTCACCATCCTCCTCCCCTCTTCTTCTTCTTCTCTTTCACTGCACCAAGAGGCCCCATAGTTCTCCAGGTTGGCTCTAATGGAGGCAAATGCACAAGCACACTCGCGCAAACACAAAAAGAAGACACAAATGTACACACATGGTTTGATGTAAGGTTGGTTTCTAATGCCATCGTCATGGTAACACTCCCTCGCTCCTTTGCTCACACAAATGAACAGAGCGCATATCCCGGGAATCTGTGTGGATTCTTATGTAACAACACAAACCCCACGCACGTATAAAGACCCAGAAAGAAAGACAGACAGATAGATGGGAGTGAGTCAGTGCTAGACCACATAGTGAGAGCATCTGTCGTCAACGTTATACCTTTCACTGTGACAAGAACAGTATGTACCACTGTGTTACTTCAGCCTCATTATAAGACATACTCCAGCACACACGCGCACACACTCGCACACACCCACACACACGCACATCAGAGGCTTCCTCAGCGCTTCACTACATGGCGAGATGTGGAAATCGCTGTTTAACTAGTTATGGCAACACCACTGGCTCACGTATCAGCATACTAATTACTACTCTTCCTCCCTGAGGGCGCTGTACACGGAGATGGTGTCGGTTAAGTGGGGAGAGGAGGGCTGGGGAAATGAGAATGGGGTCAGCAGAGGCATCACTATAGATATAATGAAGTGACTGGTAATTTCTCGTGGCAGAGCAACATGGGAGCAAATCATGGAGGAAACAAAAGGGGAGATAACGACTTGTGCTGGCCTATTTATATGCAGCGTATGGGTTTAAGTGTGAAGGAATGAGCAAAGTGCAAGTGTGAAAGCGCATGAGTGCATCAGACTGTTTGGGAAATGGGAAGGCAGCGGAACGTTTCAGGACGCTGATCTCCTCCTCCTCAGCTGCTTGTTTACCTTAGCGGGCACAGAGTATTTCATCTGTTGTTTTTCATCGGCCTTGGCGCTGCAGTGATACATTTGTATGTGTGGTTGGGGGGATACATTGCCCAGTGTGCGATTTATAGACAGATCAAAACAGGATGCCAAATGGGCTGATGGGTGAATAAGTTCAGAAGGTTTGATTCATGCCCTCATGATAATGAAGTAAGTGACTTTGTACCAGGTTGACCCAGAAGGCCAAAGTCAATTGTTTTTATTCAGCTATTTTTGATTCACATACACATCAGGCTTATGTACTGCAGAAGTTAATACGCTCACACATTCCCTTTAAGCAGCCATCAGATTTTCCACAAGAGGGAGCTGTTCAGTCACCGTCACCCAACCTATGACACCTGCAGCACAGGAGAGTAACAGCAGCAGCAGCCGTTTGGACCTGCAGCTGTAAGGCAGATTTATAGCTGTTTCTCATGTAGCTACATGTCAGAGCCACAGCAGCTGCAGAGATAATGTGTGGGGGACAGCATGAACTGTGATTGGTCAATGTGCGCTTCTTGTGATTTCTCCTACATATTTCTGATGCCCATAGAGATTGATCAGAGTAAATACAACTTGAAGCAAGTTGAAGAAAGGCTCAGTAGCGTCTCCTTTTCACTCCTACATATATGGCGAAGCCATGTCCGCTGCTCACAGCAATCACAGCTCTCCATTGTAGTGAATCAAGAGATGTATCCACAACAGAATAGACTCAAATTGAAAGAATGAATCAGCCCAGACCTCCCCACCGTTGCACTTACCACAAAGTGAATAAAAGAGCTCACTTCAACACACTTCCTGTGGGGAATATACTGTAATTTGAGCATGATAAGGCCTGATTATCATGTGATACATCAGTCCAGTGTTGTGGTGGTGCTATTAACACGAGGAATCCAACACTAAACTATCGATCAAAACCTGCGGTACTCCTGTAAGTAGTACCTCCTGCATTGATGGCATGTCAGTGTCACCTACAGGTAAGGATTTTACAGCTGCTGTTTTTTCATTGTGTGTGTGTGTGTGATTGATACTTTACATATTTTGTTTACTTAATACTGTACCACCTGTAAGCTGAAATAAAATAACTGTGCCAAACTATCCTGACATGAATGTGAAATAATCAAACAGAAATCAGTTTGTGCCCGTGAAGCTAAAAATTATTTTTAAAGAACTTGTAAGATTAGCATGCCTTGCTTGTACATCAACATGAACACATTTGCAGTTCCAGACTACTGCTGCTCTTACTTTTCTTGCTACTGGGTGGCGTAGAACTGCAGGTCTGAAACTTCAGATGATATTTGCTGGACCTTGTGCTCTGCATCAATGATCTCCTCTTTCCCTTTACTTCTCTCCACTGGTTCACTTGACAGCTACCGACTGTTAAGTTATCTGAAAATCTGAGCAGCAGTCTTGTAAAGCTTTGTAGTACAAGCTCATCGCCACACACATTTACTGTAATACACATACAAACAAGCAAATATACACAAGCATATATACACATCCTCAGCCTTTGTTTAGGGAGATTTATAGAAAAGGCAGTGATTCAACTCCATCTATAGGAGAGGAGTAATAAAAAGCATAAACCAACTGCTGGGCTGTTATTCTTTTACCCAAAATTTGAAATACACTTAAAACCTAGAAAAAAATGTGTGGAAGCATTTTGGATTGAACACTATATAATACAAAGCCAGAGCCACATCAATTCTACAATATAATTTGGGATCAGGTTACCTGGGCTGTGTTCAAATTCAGCTGAATGTGTTGCTTGTTAGTTCTCATTCATTCAGACCATGGCAAAAATCAGGGCTCCAGACTGAAACCATTTTTTGAGCGTGCGAGTTAAAATGTCACATGGTCACATTTGTGCCAGCGCACGGTGATCATTAGGCTGTTTTATTGCCCTTCCAGCACAAGTACAGAGTTAGCCATTTGAAGTAGCACTTCTTCGCTGGCTCAGTGAGTCTCTCCCTACCTGCACTTCCATCATGATGAAACACACAAATCAAACCATTTATCTGTTACCGTGTTCCGAAGACAAAGCAGTCTACAGCTGATCATTTAAAAAAAACAAAATGAGGAGAGAGGAGAGGAAGAGGCTGGTGGAGAGGGAGCTCCAACGAGGGGTCCCGACTCAGACACAACTGATGATGGGAGTGCAGGCTGCAGAGAGAGACCGAGTGAGCCACTGAAGAAGTAAAAGCACTAAGCAGTACCCATGTTTGAGGTCCCGGGGGAATTTTATGCTCTGTGTGCATTGTAGGCACATGTGGCCCTTTGCATTGCAGGCATTTCTACACTTGTTACCGGGTCAACACATTTTAAGTTTGAAACTTTGAAACACAGAGGGACCAATGCATAACCTCCACTGTCCCTCCCCTCCTCTTTTCAGCTGTTAGATGAGAGAAATCTCTCAATGGAGCAGAAGGAAATGGTCGTCAAGTTCAACACTGCCTACAACACAGTAAAAGAGGGACTCACCTTCACACAAAAAAGGGTGCAATTAAATCATGTGCCACCAGTGGAAAAGTTTTATATACAAATACTGTGTGCATGCTGTTATATTGGTGAGTGTGTTTCCCTCTCACTGTTCTAACAGGATGTAAAGTGAAAAGCAGTTCAATCTCTGTCACTTTGTTTCAAGTTGCTTCAGGGAGGTGAGGTGAGGAGGAACGGTAATCAGCGGCCAGTGGCTCACTCACAACTGGCTCCTCGTCATGTTTGTGAAAGCTTCCTGGAGGAGCCGTGGGCCAATCATCTCGTCTACTCCAAGAGAAAGAGTGTGTCTGTTTTGTGGCGCAGCCTGTGGTGCATGAAATCTGACTGTCAGGGTCTGCTGACGCACCTGCCGGCAGACACACACTGATGCATTCGTCCACACACACACACACACACACACGCTGACGCTGGTAATTGGGCTCATGAAGCCAAAGGACAAGAACAGCAAAATCTCACGTTGTGTCTTTGTGTAAGTGTGTTTGTTGAGTGTGCAAGTGGTTTTCTGTGTTTCAGTTCAAATGCCCTGGCATACTCTCGTCCTCCTAAAACCATGCAATTTCCCGTGAAGCCATCAGAGTGTGACAGCAGCAGGTGCCTAATGGGCAAAGCTTAGGAAACAGGGCATTACCAAAATCCAGCAAACTCAATTGTATTAATCCTCTGGATTAGCAGCTTTAATTCTCAACACGTTTCTAGTTTGAAAAGTCTTATTTCCTTGCTGAAAATGGGAGCACGTGAGGCGAATATCAACCGTATAACTGTTTCAAGCGTTGCAGAGGAGTTTTCCTCCTTGTTTTAGTTGGTAAAATACCGTTTAAACTTTGGTCTTTCTCCTGATGAAAAAGCAAGACCACAAGTCTAGGACTCAAATCAGAAAATCAACATGTACCTTCAAATCTGTGGTTCACCTGTCAGTTTCATGATGAGCACGGTGTTTGCTAATTAACCCTGCGATCAATTCCTTGCTGATACTTTAGACTCTTTATCTTAACCCCACTCTGCACAACGTCCCTAAGACCACTGAAAACTGTCAGTTTTAATCTCCCTCCTGCCACCGTCCTCCCGTCTCCCTTACAAACACACACACACACACAACACAAACACACAGCTTTCAAATAGGGGATTTAGATTACAGTGAACAGTGCTAGCTTCATGATGATGAAGTGTGTGTACTCTGAGGGTGAGCCTTATTGGAATTCATATGATGTTTGTTGACTCCCTTCATATAAACAGGTGGCTGTGTGGAGATAACGTACAGCGTATTGTGTCGACAATGATGCACCCGCACATGCACACATACACACGCGCACACACATCCAGTGTTGTGTATGTTGTGTATGTTTTTTTTTAAACCCTAAAGCAGTCACAGGGACATTTATTAATCTCTCTATTTCAGAAGAGAGAGCACCAAAGCCTTTCAGGTGTATGAGCAGGGATTCCTGAACAGATGTCACCTCGTATCCACCCAGTGTGAAGCTGCAACAACAAAGCAAAACCAGTTTTGTTTTGTTGCCACTGCTGCAGAAAGGTGAATAATAAAACGCTCAATCTTTCTGCTCCCCATCCCCTGCCCCCTGTATTCTCCCAGAAATACTTCCAGTTTATTATCATGGCTCAATTTCACCAATTTAGAGGACTCCTAAGGTCATATGAGTAGGCTGATAAAAAGATGGATACTTTTTTGAAGAAGACAAGGAGGGAATAGAAAAGGTAAAACTGTGTGTATGCAGTGTGTGCTTTTTGGATGTGTTTTATTTCAAATCTGAAACACAGGCGAGCACACACAAACAGATAGACATACTTTATTTGACTCGTCATTGTCAAGGTAACAGGAACCCAACTGTCATCTTGGAGCTCCACAGCTCCTCTGAATTGAGGACCAGAACAAAATGGAAGCACTGACTATATGTGTGTTTGTCTTTCTACTAAAAGCTTGTGTGTGAGAGAATATCTTACTTTGCTAAATCAAAAAGACAGACTGTGCTGGAATAATTCAGAACACTTAAATGTGCTTTAAATAAGAATTTATTTTAACCAGTGCTGCAGTACAGTATGAATAACTGTTGCATCCTAACATGTTTCCTCTACGCTAGAGGATATACTTGGGTTTCCACATCAGTCTGCTTCCTTGTCCTATTTCTGTCCACTAAAGGCCACCATAAGCCGTGCCAGAGACTGAGACGTATTGGTCACCAATAGACGATCTGACAGTGAGCTATAAATGACTGGATGCTCCTCAAATAATCCTCGCTTTGAAAAGCCGCTATGACTCACTCAGCCCACACAGCATTTATGCGAATGTTACAGTAAACTACTTATAGCCCTCCTACTGTAAAAGGTCACAAAGGACTACATCATCGTTGGCTATTGCCAGAGGAAGCCTCAGTGGAACGGCAGAGGAATGCAAAACAAATCTGCTATTTGATTTTGGAGAAAGTGAAAATCAAATGCTTTTAGCACTGTTATGATAAAGAGAAATTGGTGGTTTATTACAAAATGATAAAAAGATATCCTTTCGAAATATACCACAATGCAGTGCTGCTTTACCTTTGCAATATCCATTTAGCTCTGTAATTTGTCCTGTAATTTTCTGGCCTGACTCGTAGAGAAGACGAGTTCCTTGTTAGTTTGAAATTCAGAACTTTCGGCTTAACGTCTGACTTCAAAGCTCAGGCTGAGCTGCTGTCTGCGTCATCACAATTGTCAGGCTGAAAAATAACCAGTTAGAAGACCAGTCAATGCTAGTTGCTTTGCAAAGATTATGAAACCTGACTCACACTTTTCCTCAGAGACTTGAGAAGTGACCCTTTAAGATGACAGTGATGTGTTAAGTGTGACTATATTTTCAAAAGGAAATAATGGTAAATGGTGATTTACTTGTGTGCTGAATTTTTCAGTGGCTGCTACAAAATGACATCTACTAATATTTTGCTCCAACAAAGGCTTAAATCAACAGTCATATTTTACCATTTATAAGTCTGAGCTGTAGCACAACCTTGGTAGGACAGTGCAAGGAAATATTGTTAAAGGACTGCAAATGCACTCACATTCATTTGGCTCGTGTTAATTTTGTTTAAAACTTTGCTGAGCAACTCAGTAGTTTTTAAAAAATTCTGCAGCTAGCCTTTAGCCAACCTTTTTTTTTTTTTTTTTTAAATGTGAGCCTAAAGTTACATGGTATTAACATTCATGTGGTGAAGGGTTTATAATATCCCAGGTGACTATGAAACTCATGAAACTATGCACATTATTTTTAAGGTGAGTTGCTGAATTTAAGATTTTGCTGGCCAATACTTGCTCCTGGCTAGTTTAGCCTGCAACACTCTCCCACGGTCCCGAAAGTCAAACCTTGTTTCCACAGGCTGGAAATCAATTCTGAATCTTTTGTTATGCGTTTAGATTTTGAACACTATCCTGTACATTTTGACCATTGCAGTTTAAAGGTTTTTTATTTAAAAAGAACGAAGTGGACTCCTGCACACTGTTGACACTATGCAACTAGCAAACATAACTCTTGACACTCGCCTTAAGAGGGGAGATAGGAAGAAAAATTAAGGATTGTAAAAAGCTCTCAAGTGGAGTGGTTGGCTGACAGTTGGCAGTCAGTCCTCCATAGCCAGAGGCTGCTGGAGAGGTGTTTGACGTGAGCTGTATATCCCAACACTGTTGATGTATCCCTTTGTAATGTGCTCAACTAACCCCCTAAAACTGCTCAAGATGAGCCAGCTCCTCCTCCTTTACACAAGCAGTGGTCTACAACCTCGTTTCCAAAAAGGTTGGGACACTGTGTAAAATGTAAATAAAAACAGAATACAATGATGTGGAAATCATGTAAACCCATATTTCATTGAAAATAGAACAGAGACAACATATCAAATGTTGAAACGCTGAATTTTTATTGTTTTATGAAAAATATATGTTCAATTTGAATTTGATGCCAGCAACACATTTCAAACAAAGGGGACAGGGGCAACAAAAGACTGGAAAAGTTGTGTTATTCTAAAAGAAAAAAACACCTGGTTGAATATCTCACAACTAATGAGGTTAATTGGCAGCAGGTCAGTAAGATGACTGGGTATAAATAGAGGCTCCCAGAGAGGCAGAGTCTCTGTGCAGTGAAGATGAGGAGGGGTTCACTACTCTGTGAAAGACTGTGTGGGCAAATAGTGCAACAATTTAAGAATAATGTTCTTCAAAGTAAAATTGCAAAGAATTTGGCATCTACGGTTCATAATATCAGAGAAATCTCTGTAGGCAAAGGGACGAGGCTGAACACCAACACTGGATGGTTGTGATCATCAGGTCCTCAGGTGTCACTGCATTAACAACAGACATGATTCTATAGTGGAAATCACTGCATGGGCTCAGGAACACTTCTGAAAACAACTGTCTGTGAACACAGTTTGTCGCTGCGTCCACAGATGCAGGTTGAAACTCTACCATGCAAAGAAGAAACCAGATCCAAACATGATCTAGAAACGCCTGCCGACTTCTCTGGGCCCGAGCTCATTTAAGATGGTCTGAGGCGAAATGGAAAACTGTCCTGTGGTCTGATGAATTAACATTTCATATGCTTTTTGGAAATCATGGACACTGTGTCCTCCGGGCTAAAGAGGAGAGGGACCATCCAGCTTGTTATCAGCGCACAGTTCAAAAGCCAGCATGGTATAGGGGTACATTAGTGCCCATGGCTTGGGTAGCTTGCACATCTGGGAAGGCTCCATTAATGCTGAACGATATATACAGGTTCTGGAGCAACATATGCTGCCATCCAGACAACGTCTTCTTCAGAGAAGGCCTTGCATATTTCAGCAAGACAAAGCCAAACCACATTCTGCACATATTACATCAGCATGGCTCCATAGCAGAAGAGTCCAGACGCTAAACTGACCCGTCTGCAGTCCGGACCTGTCACCCACTGAAAACATTTGGCGCACCATGAAATGAAAAATGGACCCCAAACTGTTGAGCAGTTGAAATCCTATATCAGGCAAGAATGAGACATTTCACTTTCAAAACTCCAGCAGCTGATCTCCTCAGTTCCCAAACGTTTACAGAGTTGTTATAAGAAGAGCTGATGCAACACAGTGGCCCTTGTCCCAACTTTTTTGAAATGTCTTGATGGGATCAAATTCAAATTGAGAATATATTTTTCATAAAACAATAAAATTTCTCAGTTTCAACATTTGAGATGTTCTCTTTGTACACTGAAGCAGTGGTGCATGTATTGCAATCATGCCTTAGGATCCCACAAGCAATGCTGGTCTGTTGCATCTACCTCTTGTCTCCCAGTAGGTACCTATATCTCCAATTATTTATGTCTAGATTAATTTTTTTTTGCTTTCCTTTTTCCTTTTTACTTCCGTCCATTAACTTGCAATGCAGATGGCCAGTGCTTGTCATTCATTCCTCTCTATTCTCAGTGCTTTTGTGTTATTAGTTCGTGTTGAATTGGTGTCATTTCAGCCCCCTCTTCTGTTCATTTGCATGTCCTTGTGCTTTTGTATTTATTATGCATTGGCTGGGCATGTGGCAGGCATATAAATGCCAGAGGATTATACTATCCAGTCTGCCAACATGACTACACCATATGGGACAATTCCTATGGAGGCACTGTATAAAGTTCTATCGGAAAAACATAAAAAGCATTAACCAAGAGGCAAATTACACCAACATCTTCTGGTATTGAAATAATATATATTCAAACAAGAATTCAGACATTTTGGAAACATTTCAGACAATAAATCCAAGATTGAACCTCCCTAAACGTCTTTCCTGTGAACAGGTCATGAGATTTGTAATGCAAGTCTTCCACTAGTGCTGCTTCCTTCCAGAGCAACACTAAACTAAATCACTCTACAAACAAGATGCTTATCTGGAAACTGCACAAATCAAAGACAGAGTCAGCACAAACATACCTGTTATCTGGCACTGAATTTTGAGTAACAACCTGGCAGAATATTTTTTTAGAGATCCTGAAGAGATAGCCTGAGCAACCACAGTATGGCCATTCAGAGAGGGACACAAAAATCCAAGAATATAGTCACTGTACAGAGGGAGAGACTGAAACTGAGACACAAAATGCATCAAATACAGAGAATATATAACTGTAATGAAAACAAAAGTCACTTTTTAAGCAGAAATGCCAAACATTCCCTTGTTCCCTAGTTTGTTAACTGCAAGGCTTTGCTGCTTTTCTCTGAATATCTTTGGGTTAGAGACATTTGAAGACTTCACCTTGTGCTTTAGGAAATAGAGATCTGCATTTTTCACAATTTTCTAATATTTTATAAAACAAATTAGGAATCAAGAAAATAATTGGTAGATTAATCGATAATGAGAATAGCCATTCCTGACCTAGCAGACATTTTTTTGGTAACTAGTTTTAAACTTTGATGAAAGCAGAGTGACAGATATTCATTTGAGCTGGACTTGCATGATATTTACCTGCACTGCAATATGCAACCGCCTGTCTTAAACTGAAGGACAGATATTAAGAAGAACCCACTGAATGTGACAAATCCAGTCGTCCGATATTTATTTGTACTATTTTTTGTTTTGATTTGGTGTTTTACCTTACTTTAATGCCATTCTTCCTTAGCAAGATTGTATTATTTTATTTTCATTTTTTCCATAACATATTCAGATTGTTATTATCTTAAAGGATGCAGTGAGACCCACAGCACTGCACTGCTGGATTTTAAGCTGTTACAGGGTGGAGTCTCTGTACCATAAAAAACTGTCACAACAGACAACTGCAGTAACTTTCAGGCACTCAGAGAAGGTGGGTCTTGAGTTCAGGAAACTGCACCCTCATGTCTCCAGTAAAATCTGTTCTTGCAACTAATAAAATCCTGACACTGTTCCATCCATTTTCCAGACTCTGTTGATACTCTGTTGCTTTGTTGACACAATAATCCCTCTGATAACTGCGTCACTGCAACAACACTTAGTAACTAATTGTGTTTTTATTTGCCAGTGATGAATAACGTTGCGACACACTCAATTTTGAATTCCTTAAGGCAAGAGATAGCTCCTTCAATAGCCTTCCTGCTTTTAGTTTGAACAAATGAGTAAATTTGTTTGTCTTGTCACTCATTTGTTCGTTTAATTTACGGGCTCATGGATTGAAAGGATTGATCATTTGATCATTTGCTTAATCCATTCAAGCCCCAAGTTGTGTGCATGCTTAATGTATTGTAATCTATCCCGAAGAGAAAGCAGAGGAAACACTAGAGGAGGGGATGAGGGAGGGTTGTTGAAAGAGAGAAGATGCATGGAGGATATTTACTTTGATGTGTTAAGCTTTGCAAACAAAGCTTAAGCTGGCCCTAAAAGTCTAGATATTTCAGGCAGAGTGATGTCATAGACCCGCACACACCACCACGAGCAAATGAAGACTATTGTGGGCATCAAATTCAAAGATTGCCATTACTCCCTGATACCTGATAAGGGGCATTAGAAACGTGTTTTGTGTTTATAGCAGTGCTTTAATCTTCCATCTATCTCTTTCTCTATTGGTTCCTCATCCCTCATCTCTGTCTCTATCTCCTCTCCTCCCTCTCCACCGTTTTCCTCCCTCTCTTTTCATCTCTGTCACTGTCCTCCAGCTGGCTAGGTGAGATAACTCCTCCACACAGAGATACTCTCAGCTCATTGGCCGGGTGATGGAACACAGGGCACCAATCAAACACTGCATCATTAGTCGTGCAGTTCATGAACTGAGGAAGTGTGCTTATCTGGTCTTACTGATTGTGCAGTGTCCTAACCCATCTTACACATCCCCCAACTCTCCTTGAGACATTCTGGTTTGTTGGCAAAATGGCTCCATTTTGTTTAACAGCAGTGAATATGGAATAATCAGATCCATTTGCGAGATAACTCAGCACTCTTACAATGGCTGACAGAGTAAAAAGATCATTTTTTCCAAGGCTTCGGCATCTCTGAGTTAGATTTCTTCCATTCTGTTGGTTTAAGGCTGATAAAAAGTGCCAGGCAGAATTTAATTTGTGTGAATGTGGTTGGTAATTACACTTCAGCCAGAGTTCTACTTGTTGAATAACAATGTCTCCTCTTTTGTTCGGGGGTCCAAATTGCCCACTCTGTTACACTTAAACTCATCTTCTATCAGCTTGAATGATGGAAAATAACTTGTGCATGTGTATAGTTGTGTCTGTGTCTCAAGAGCGCAGCCACTACTCTGTATCCATGCTCCAGAGAACACAGCAGTGATTGCAGACGCATGAGCATGAGTGTGAAAAGAAAAAACAGGAGGGAGAAAATAGTAGAGAAGTGGAGAATTAATAGTTGAAGAAATAGTTTGATATTTTGGGTTCACTTGCTTTCTTGCCAAGAGTGAGATGAAAAGACTGATGCCACTTGCATCCGTACGGTATGAAGCTGGTCAGCTTAGCTTAGCTTAGCTTGGAAACAGGGAGAAACAGCTAGTCTGGCTCTGACTAGAGGTAACAAAATCCTTCTCCCAGAACCTCTAACACTCACTAATTAACACGTTTTTTACCAGCAGTTATGTAATTGGCAATTTCTTGGCCAAGAGTCTGTTATCCTATGAGTTCTCAAACATAACACAGTGTCTAACAGCCAAAACCTGGAGTGTCCATATACTGTATGTCAGTCCAAGTTCAAATCACATTAAACACACACATTAAATCCATAGAGACAGGTACACACAAGACAATACTAATGACATCAAGGTGATAGGTTACACTAAAGAGCACAAACTCCTCAACTAGTTGTACTAACCATGTCAAAGTATTCCTTTAACTTATTCCTTTTAAAAAAAAACATGACCATAGCCCCACACTGGCTCTGCGTGTGGCAGAAAACACATGGAGGACTGTCCCTGAAAACAAAACATGGTCGAAACATGTTTACTCGCTCTTAAGATGAAGAAAAATTAATTCTATCCTCTCTGACCTGCTCATTTTTATTTTCTGTCTTTCAACTAATAAGGTTCAACATGGATAGAAAAGGCTGCTCTGAAGAAAGCATGCCTGCAAATCAGTCACATAACTGCAGTACGTGATGCATACCGTTTTCTTATTTTCCACACTTATGACAGTAAATGTTGGTTTACTTGAAACACTGCTGAACAATAATATCTGGATCTCCTTTCCCGGTTTTTGGTCTCAATGATGTCTCCTACTGAACCACTGAGCTGCTTTGCTTGAAAATCCTACTTGCGATTAATACACAAATATGAAAGAAACTGTGTTCAGAAAAGTGTGAGGAGTTTTCTTTGAAATCGCATTAGTGACATTACGATTCAAGCTGTTGCAAGCTGCTATGCCTGTTAGTGCTGGGGGATGAGTGCACCCTGGTGGTCCCTCATAGACTGTTCAGCACAATGCGGCTCTCCCTGAAAACTGAAAACAGTCCTGTGCTGCCATCCTGTGTTTTAACCATATTTGGGCAGGACTCTGTGACTGAGCAAAAACAAAGCTTTAGCACATGTTTTGAATATTGTTAAATTAAGTAAAATAAGTTGTAACGATTACGATAATTATCTATGTATATATATGTATCTTTAGAAACATCTTAAACTGCACGCTGCTGCCATCCTGTGACTGTTGCTGGACACGACCTCAGATTGTGTTCATCACTAACGCTATCGTTCATCCGGACACTGTCAAACAGCGCAGAGACAGACTTGATCCCAGAAAAGGTTTACTGGTCTATTACCATCCACCAACAAACAGCCGGTTGTCAGGTTTTTCCGACAGGTCATTTGGTTGCTAAGTCTGACCTTTAGTCAGCGTGCATCTCGTCTCCAACCTTCAAATATGGTAACATTTCCAACAGAAAGGTTAATAGGAGGGATCAGGCAAATGTAGAGAAGGTCAAAGATCTTCTTCCCTCACCCGTACAATGTCACAAAGAAACAAACAAGTCAATGGAGAAACACATCTGAAAGGCTGAGACAGAGGGTGATTTGGAGAGCATTGAAATATAATTAGCTCCACAGGGCCATCACATAGGTTAGTCTGGATGATTAGGTATTGTGTGTAGCATTCGGCTAGCCTCATGTCAAGTGAAAGTGTAACAAGGCTACATGATATTATTCTTTTTTTTTTTCTTTTTTTTTGTGAGGCCTACATGCACAATTGCTCCTGTTAAATGAAGCAGTCCCAGACTTCAGCCCGCAGGTGGTGCTGCAGCTTTTATCTGGAGAATGCAGAGTATTCATGACCCCATTATGACCTGGATGTAATGCAGCAAAACCCAAAGTCATCCAGGAATAAGAAGTCACAAATGAACATAGTGCTTAGCAGAACCTAATGTGCACCAGCTTGCTTGGCTCACTGTTTCATTTCAAGGATTGAAGTCATGTTGACTCATCATCATTTTGCTATTCTGAGATGAGCCGTCTGCTCTGAGATAGACGGATGTCCTCACCGGCTGGCATCAGCACGTTGTAACTGTACCTCTGGGAGGATTAAAGACCAGCAGGTTTCATGATGTCAGCAAAGGACCATGAGCTCTACACATCACAGCTTAATTCGGTCCTGATGTAATCAACAGCTACTTGATCAGTCGCAAAATGCAGGACGTGACAAATTAATATACCAACTTTGATACACACCATAACCGGCTAAACATGTTGCTAAATGTTAGAAATAATTCATGACTGTGTATATAAGAATGTGTATGTATTGTATGTCTGTGGATAAGACTGCAGCTAATGATTATTTTCACTGATTAATCTGATAATTCTTTGCTTGATTGGCTGATTGTTTGTTTAGTTAATAAAATGTCATCTTTGGTATATCTGCTTAAAAAAGTGACTTACACAAGTTTCATGGTAAATTTACAGTCTGTCATTGTTTGTGTTTTGTGCTATTTTGTGTATATTTTCTTTTTTTTTTGTAATTGTACAAAGACCTATCTAAGGACAAGCCATGTAAACTAGCTTGGGCTATAAATGTTGTGAAATCTGGCATGGGTCCACGCTACAAACGTGTCCTTATTAAAAAAAATCCTGCAGTGCTATATTTTGCAAGAATGAAAATGCCACTCCCTTTAAATCCATAGATACTCATAACTTAGTCAGTTTCAACATGTAATGACTATTAGAGGTAGGGTAGTGCAGTATAATAATATATAGTTAAGTATAAATTCTTATAGAGAATTATGATCATCCACATTGAGTTGTACAGTACAGTAACGATTTTATTATATCGTTGTTTGCATGCTCTTCTTGTTGAGTAATATGTACTTGTATAAAGGCCCTTCTAAGGATGGGCACTGCAAACTAACTTGGGCTATGAAAGCTGTGGTATGTGGCACTGGTCCATGTCATGTGCTCACCCTGGTAAAAATAAACATTAAATAATATAAATGGGGTTTTTCTGCAGTGCTATCTTTGTGCCATTCTATAAATCATCATCACACTTCACATTTTGACACAATACTTCACATTCTGACACACGCATCAAGCTGTAATGACTATTGTAGAGTTAAAAAAGTACAATTCACAGTACACATGAACTCTCATATACATCGCTATGATTAGGCGTAGGCAAAATCCTCTTTCCGCCATGTCATGCAGTATGTCCCTGACTTACTCAGCAAAAACACTGTATATCAATAATAACAGTGTATTAACTGAATCATTTATCATAATCAATCTCAGATGATAATACGCACGCAGCTGTTTCTTAACATGGGTTGGTTTCTTCTAGTCTTTTTCCCTGGAGAATATTAATATTTATGACGAAGAGGAAGGCTGACCAAGCTCTCAGTCACTCTCTCTCTACCATCGCGCTCTCTCTCTGTCCCCCTCCCTCCCTTTTATACCCACACCCTGGATGCAGGCAGGCGTGCACACACCGGCAGATTCACTCAGCTTCCGTATCGCTCTCCCGTCTCCATCTCTGTGTCTCTATCCCTCCCTGCTCTCTCCGCTGGTGGATTTCAGCCCACAGCTGTGTGGAACACCGGTAAGAAAGACCCATCTGTCCCTCAGCCTGTTCTTCATTTTGTCTGTGTGTGTGTCTCTCTCTGGATTCTGGTTTACTAAGAGTCAGACAAAGGATTGGGGTGTGGCTGGATGAAGAGAAACTGACTGCTGATGGCAGCGGTGAAATGATGTGAAAGACGGATGCTGGGGATGATGATGATGATGCTGGTGATAATGGAACAATAGAGCAGATGTTTGGATAATCAGGTTTAATGGTGGATTGAAAATGGTGAGATTATGACTGCTGTTTTTCATGTCAAAGCTTGGAAGAGGTGGATACAGGCACCATTTCTCGATAGTAGGGTAATCGAGAAATGATTCAGCGTGCCTCTTTTCAAGAAACTGAAAATGTAAGAATTCCAGGCATGAGCCCAGCATAACTATTACTATGTCATACCGATTCTATTAAATTCAGACTAGTGAGAATGATTTTACACTAGCTGGGTTTGCAAATTACTGGCTGCGGGCTTGTGGACTTGTCACATTTCCACAGCAGCCTCTTACAGAGCAGTGGTTCAAACAGGCGTGACTGGGCCACACTGTGCAAGACAGATTAGTCAGACCTGAGGCTAGGTCAGGATTATGACTGCAGTGGAGCCTGTGGAGCGCTGCCTCGATCCAGGAGGCTGCAGGGGTGGATGCAGAGAGAGAGAGAGAGAGAGAGAAATGGGGAGAGAGAGGGAGAGGATGCAGAGGGAGAGAACAAAGACTTTCGCCTCAGAGAGGGAAAAGCAGAGACAAAGGAATGAACAGACAGCTTGGTAAAAATAGGCACATGTTAGCTGCATAGCCATTTTGTAGAGAATCTCAAGACAGAGCATGTGTGGGAGGCAGCCACCACTCACAGGCATCCATGTGGACGTGTCTGAGCTGCACATGTCATAGCCACTCCCTTTATGTGCAATCGGTTAAAAGGGTTATTGTAAAGTAGGGTTATTGTAGAGCCTTCAAGATATTTGACAGCTCTCATGATCACCTTTCAATCATTGCCCTTAAACTTTCAGATATATCTTGTACAATTTATTCACTTCTATTACCTTAGGCTGTATTATCAATATAATATATTGGCTGACAGGAAAGTTCGAACCTGTGTGCTCAGGTATCCTTCTCATCTTCCACAGCCGAAATGTCTGACAAGCCTGACATGACTGAGATCGCCCGTTTCGACAAGACAAAGCTGAAGAAGACAGAGACAAAAGAAAAAAACCCTCTGCCCACCAAAGAGAGTGAGTGTCCCTCATGTGTGTGCTTATGTCTGAACGATGCTGAAGCCTTGCTCCCCTGCAACAAATTTCCTGTCAGTAGCCACTCATCACTGCCAGTGCTGCTGAAAGACTACATGCTCAGCAAGCAGAGCAGCAAAATAAAAAAAATTGCTGCAAGATCAGCACCTCGCTGATATACAGCAAATCAAAAAGCAGCATCCTCTTGCATACTCATTAAACAGGAGCCTGCTGACCAACAGTCTCTTCTTCTCTTCTTTTCCAGCCATTGAGCAAGAGAGGAAAGGCGATGCCACACCTTGACTTCTGAGCACATGAAGAAAAGAAGCTGAGATGCCACAGCAAAAAGCACTTTCTTTTGATTATCACAGTATTTCAATCTTTTACTTTGTCTTCAGAAAAGGGTGCTCTTGAGCTCCCTGGGGTGCTGTAAGGGTATATGGCATCCTCACAGGGGGGTTCTCCTACCACTCGGGTGGAAAACTTTAGCCTGGGTGCCTGTCTTGCACTGTTAGCCTATAGCTAATATGTCTCCAATATTGCCAAACTGGGGAGTGGTGTAGTGATGTAGCACAGAGAGAGAGGCAGGCATCCAGACTGAAGTTGGGGTGGGGGGGGGGTGTCTACAGTCATGGGAGCAATCGGAGTCTAATCATGTGGGATGTTTTCTTAATAAACTTTTTACTTTTCTTTATGAAATAAATATGAAGACGTGAAACCAGTCAATGTGCATTTTACTGTCTCCTTCATGTCATGTGTTCAGACTCTAATAAAACTCATACAGTCATGGTCATGCACGGCCATGGAATAAATACACAAAAGAAATGATGTGTCTATACTGGCAGTATGTAAATTATTCCAGTACAGAACGGTACAAGCAACACCTCCTATATGTTCATGCTAATAATGCTATAATAATAATGTACTTCACCTGAATATTATGAAACACATAATCACTTGCACATACACAGAAACAAAACGGACACATGAATAAATTAACGACATAGCTGTGGAATAAATGTTTAATTATTAAAACTTGATTCCGTATTATGAGAGGTTGTTTCATCCTCTCTTTTTCACTGGCTCAAAAGGTTAGCGAGCCAGCTAACGCTAACTCGGCTTGTGGGTTTTTACTTGGCATTAGAGCTTGGATGATTAGTCGATTAATCGATAAAAATTGATTGACAACAATTTTGATCATTACTACATCATTTCATGCAGTAATTTTTAAGCAAAGAATTTCAAAGGTTTAGTGGTTTGGCTGATTTGCGAGGGAGGCGCGGCTTGGTGACAACAACACTGTCTTGAACAGTATTGTCAAAATATTAAACAAAGGTACACTGTCAAAATAACTTTTGAAAAGAGGCATTTTTTACTAAAAATCATTAGGAAGATAACATTTTATAACACTGCTATTCACTGAGTTTTTCTGTATGACTGATAAGATAACTTCTTTATGTTGCCAATTATTTCTTTATTACAGGTCATTTTTGAATCCCATAACATACAGCACAATGGTCATTTATAGCCCAGACTGGTTTGTGGGGTCCCTGACTGGTGTGGCTGGCTGGCGTCAGCAGTCCTGCCACCCTTCCTCGGTCTGTCGAGCCTGTCACCTCCTGAGCCTTTATGGCTCTGTTTCTCACTTCGCACCGCCATAAATCACGCATCAACGCACCGTGGAAGGCGTGATGTGTCTGAAATGTCTGTCAGAACAATTTCATTAATGTGCTTTTTTTTTTTTTTATTGCTTCATGTTAGTTTAAGCGCAGTGTAATTTAAAGGTCCTGACCCTGTTCTCTGGAACAGACATTATTACAAAGTTGCATAAAAACAGAATCCATAAGGAGAGTTTAAACTATTATAAATTACTTCCGTTAAAACTATATCATCAATTGTGATCGTGACATAAATATGTATGTAACTATACCTTCAGCAGGTGAGGCAAAATATCAGATTCGGCCTCTTTAAATTAACAAAAATAATTTTAAAAAGTAAATACATTTAACAGCCAACGTGATTTGTCTGAGAGTTTCGATGTTTAGAGGACATCTAGCCCCCACGTAGAAACACGCCCCTCCTGGATAAACTGCTATTGTTTACAGCTTATTAGCCCGTTAAAATCGTTAAAGGAGCCCCTCACTCAAGAACAAGTTATGAAGCATCCCAGATTGATTTTTAATCGCTCTGTGTTATTTCCCTGCCAAGTGTTGAGGGGCTCTAGGTTTCAGTCATATTGCTGAATGAATGTGGGTGATATCTAATTAGTGGGGATTATCCTCACCTCCATCTCGCCGCGGACCTCGCCCAGCCCTCCGTCTATTGTCCGCGGCGCTGAGTGAATTGCTGTTTTAAGGGATTTTGAGTGGTTTAAAGGGGATTTGACAAGTGTAGGCCATTTCATTTAAAAAACTGTAATGTTAATCACTAACTTGGGAACTTCTCTCAAATCAAATCACAGTACGAGTATAAAATGACAGAAACTAGCATGATGACTGCTGATGATGGCAGTGATTATGTAATCTAAATCAAGGGGAGAGGAAACAGCAGAATTAAATGTGATGGAACTGAGCGTTGGATTATCCCGGATTTTTATTACGTAAGATCAATATGAATCAAACTGTTTGTAGATTTGCTCAGAAACCTACAAATCAAACCCAAACAAAACGATACACTTATAATAAACTGACTTACAATGTAATGGTTGAGACATTAAAGCTCTTATGTGTTTATGCTCTTGTAAATTCCAGACTGTTTTCACACCAAGTTGTTTCCCAGGGGAACATCTATTATCCTATTATCACGACGATGCCAATGTCGCCGATGTGTGAAGCAATATTTACATGACTATATACTGTCAGCCCCTGAAAGACTTTATGGCTTTGTAGTCGCTGTCTTTCCCCCTGGGACACTGGTGCCATTTCCCAAGCGTTTCCAACTACACATGAGGCCTGGCGTCGGCAGTCACTGCTGCATTTCCGTAAATATATGGAACCCGTTCAATGGACTTTGGGGAAACTGAGTTGTGCACTGTTGCTAATGTTATATTAGTGGCTTCTGTGCAGCGGCCAGTCCCTCTTCAAATCCTCAGACAAAAAAAGTATAAATGTATAATATAGGCTTTTGTGTATAGGTTATCCAGTACTCAGTAACAGATTTACAGTGACACGATAGCTAATCGTCCACTTATCTACTCAGTATGATTCTGAAAATTCAAATTAAGTTTTAACTTAATCAACCTGATATGAATTTCATTATCATTTCATTTGTGATAATGAGAGGTGTTCCTATGGGATGATACATTCATGTTTTAATTCGTGGGAAAAGCGTCTAAGGGTTAAAGCCTGGGAACGACAGGTGAATTAATGAGGGGCTGTTCAAGTGTCTGCGTCATTTCTTTGAAGTGCACTTATGCACCGACGGCTCCTATTTGTCTATAGGCCGCGGCAATCAATGTCGTCGTTGACGCATTTTCACAGTGAAACGTTACCTGCAGGACAAATCTGTCAATCAAAGGAGCAAGACCATATAAATATCATCAGCGTGGGGTCTGGCTACAAGCTTAGTTGCCTTCTTCTCTCTTGGTACTCACATCTGGGATACCAGCGAGCAGGCCCCCGCTTGGAATACAGCTGCTATGGGACCGTTACATCTCCTTACAGCCGTGGTTCTGTCCATGTGCTGTCACTTTCAGTTTGCGTCAGCTTGGTACGTCGCTTAATTTTGGACGAATTTATTTTAGTTTAATGTGTGTTTGCTGATGGTATAGTGATCTGAGATTAACGTGGCTGTCTTGTTTTCTATCCATAGGACCGTGAATAACTTCCTCATGACTGGACCTAAGGTAAATACGTTTTTATCTTTATCTTTTTGAGCAAGTTTTGTGCGTAAAACCTCCTCTAGGACATCCACATCAAATATATTATTTGATTTTCTTAACATCATTGCTCGAACTTGTTAATAGTTAAATGCACTAACAAATAACTACGTCCTTTGCTGTCTTTCCCAAGGCTTTTCTGACCTACGCCAGCAGTGTGCAAGTGGGCGCGCAGAGTGGAATACACGAGTGTAAACATCAGTTCGCGTGGGAGAGGTGGAACTGTCCAGAGAGCACGCTCCAATTATCCACACACAACGGCATTCGGAGTGGTAAGACATTTGTATCCACGCACTTGTATCATATGCATGACGTGCTGCAGCAGGGTGCTGCGGTGACAAGTTCAATTCCAGCAACTGTCAACTTCGCTGAAGCGCTCTTGCGTAAAGTTTATCCTTCAGTGCAGAGACGAAGCTGCAGCTGATCTTGCGCTCTGATCTCCGTGGAGAAGGGACACACACATTGACTTAGATCCTTTGCTGGAACCGCAATGACAAAACAGCCAAGATGCTCAGAATTCATCTCTGACAATGCCTTTACGCACGCTTTACGCGCCTTTTACGCACAACATTTGAGC
Organism: Trachinotus anak; assembly: GCF_046630095.1. Lineage (NCBI taxonomy): Eukaryota > Metazoa > Chordata > Actinopteri > Carangiformes > Carangidae > Trachinotus > Trachinotus anak. The sequence goes on along the minus strand of NW_027273872.1, from coordinate 20,060,972 downwards.
AGCCATTACGCATTTATGGTGCCAGAAAAGTCTAACGTCGTGGTCTGCTTTCTTTGTCACTTATTGAAGCCACAAGGGAGACGTCTTTTGTCCATGCGATCAGCGCGGCCGGAGTGATGTACACGCTCACCAAGAACTGCAGTATGGGAGACTTTGATAACTGCGGCTGTGATGACTCCAGGATTGGACAGACAGGTACAGTTTTATTCTATGTGTAGTCCACGATTAGACTAAATGTCATGAGCTGGACCCTTTTATTCTTTGAACCGAATAACAATGTGCGTTCTTCATCCCCAGGTGGCAGAGGATGGATTTGGGGAGGCTGCAGTGATAATGTGGCTTTCGGAGAGAAGATCTCCAAACAGTTTGTGGACGCGCTGGAAGATGGGCATGACTCGCGGGCAGCAGTCAACCTGCATAACAACGAGGCAGGCAGACTGGTGAGATGGGATTTTTACTGTCATTGGAGTCACTCAAGTTTGCTGTGACTTTCTGTGGGCTGTGTTTTCAAATTCAGATATTAACTAATAATCCCAGGTCAGGTCTGGGAAGGAAAAATTTATGTTTTAGAGTCAAAAACACCTCTGTGTCTCATGTCAACAACAGTTTGAACCCGTGAAGCAGCAGAAAGCTGTGCAGATTCCAACTAACTCTCACTATCTTGGCAGGCTATCAAAGCTACCATGAGGAGAGCCTGCAAGTGTCACGGGGTGTCTGGGAGCTGCAGCATCCAAACCTGCTGGATGCAGCTGGCCGACTTCAGAGAGGTGGGTAACTACCTGAAGATGAAGCACGGACACGCAAAGAAACTGGAGATGGACAAGAAACCTGCGAGGGCTGGTAACAGTGCGGACAACAGAGGAGCCATCGCGCAAGCTTTTCGCAGCATCGCTCGGACGGAGCTCATTTACCTGGAGGATTCTCCGGATTACTGCGTCAAGAACCAGACCATGGGATTCCAGGGCACCGAGGGGCGGGAGTGTCTGAAGGGGGACAAGAACATGTCGCAGTGGGAGAGAAAGAGCTGCCGCAGGCTGTGCTATGAGTGCGGCCTCAGAGTGGTGGAGAAGCGCATTGAGGTTGTCAGCAGCTGCAACTGCAAATTCCACTGGTGCTGCACGGTGAAGTGCGACAAATGCACGCAGACTGTTACTAAATATTACTGTGCGCGGAAAGAAACTGGGAGGAAACCACATAATAAAACGAAACGCAGGCACCGTGCGCGCCGGCACTGATTTGTTGCAGAGACTGTTGAGTCAGTATGCTCATCACTTTTCATTCTACTTCGCATTATGGACACCAGTAAGCATTGTACAGCGTTATCAGGATGTTCTTCTCAAGCCTCATCACATCACTCTAAACATTTTAATGCACTTTATCTTATTGATTTGATTCTGTATATAATTCAAATGATTTTTTTTTCAGGACCAAAATCTTCACGCATGCTCACTCGTTTGTGTTGGTGTTTAGGGGATAAGTTGGTTGAATTTGTTGCGTTTGTCACCTGTGATGTCTAAAATTCTCTAATATTTTATCATGCATTTCTAATATAAAATGTTACCTAATAAATATTTTTATAATATGTATGAATCCGTCTGGTTTGTCTGTGGCAAAACGCTGATTCTGTTATTTGTATATTAGTGCCCTGGTGTCATTCTGCCTAAGGGTAGAAAATATACCGTCGCTTAATGCCACCCTTTGAAGTGCGCACATAGGCGTTTCCTGAACCCGTCACCCAATCAGCTTCCTCGGACCTGAGGGACAAAGAACAAGAGTTCCATTTGTTCTTCATTCTTATAAAAGAGAAAGTTGCAGCACACCGGGTCAAAATAACGAGACCTCTGTACTTTAAGGGTGTAGATGAAAATGGTGCACTCATTATTTTGGCTCCTGCCTCTTTTGTATACAACTTGTCCGGGACATGCTTGGTAAGACACGATTTGCCCGTATCTTTTTTATTTATGTGTTATCTGAGATGGATTGAGCTCATGCTTTATCGTCTATCTTCTTCTCAGGGTGGCGAGTAACTTCCTTATGACGGGACCTAAGGTAAATAGAAGACATTATTACTTCCATTACTAGCTTGCGGAAAACAATTCCAAATGTGATTCAAGCAAAAAGAAAAATGACTGTCACCGCCTCCCCCGCAGGCCTATCTCACCTATGCAAGAAGCGTACAGGTGGGCGCACGGAGTGGGATTGAGGAGTGCAAGCAACAGTTTGCGTGGGACAGATGGAACTGTCCCGACAGCGCGACGCAGCTCAAAGGACTTAGGCGCGGTAGGTTGAGAAAATAAATACAGTTCTGTTGAGTTATGCATGCAGGTTCCTAAATGCTGAAGAATAACATTTACGCATAAAATATGCCTTAGTCGTTTAAAGAATCGAATATTGTTTCCATTCAATAACACAGGACACATGCACCGATATGGGAGCATTATAAACCTGTTACAGAGCTGTGCTACATTCATTTTCATGTTACCTGGTCATGTTTGTACAGAAGCCCATTTGAATTTTGTGTAATCATAAGGCAGCTAAACTTCGTCACAGTATTTGCCAAAAATATTCCCAGTAAGCCTTAGATATTTATTCTTCACTTTCAGGTCTTTTTTTTTTTTTTTTTGAAGGTGATCTCATTCATGAATGTTTGAAATGTATTTGCCCCACAAGACAAATAAAACGTGATTGCTTATTTCCAGCCACCAGGGAGACTTCCTTCGTCCACGCCATCAGTGCAGCGGGGGTCATGTACACTCTAACCAGGAACTGCAGTCTGGGAGACCTCGACAACTGTGGCTGTGATGTCTCAAAGAACGGCAAAATTGGTCAGGATTACGGGAGAGATCCCCATTATTTTAGCATACATCTAACAAGCTAAACCTAAAACACATTTTTGACAAACGGACAGTTTCAGTTCTTATATCTTCTTTTATATGGTCAAAGTTGGTGTTCTGATTTCGGGTAATACTCTGTGTGCAGGTGGTCGTGGCTGGTTGTGGGGTGGCTGCAGTGATAACTTGGAATTTGGGGAGAGGATTTCAAAACAGTACGTGGATGCACAGGAGACAGGACAGGACTCCAGAGCGGCTGTGAATCTGCACAACAATGAGGCCGGACGGCAGGTAAGTTATATTAATACCACAATCTTTCACCTAACGTTACACAGCTTTAAGTCGTTGGCAGTAATTTACTTTCCCTGATTTCCAACAGGCTGTGAAGGCGACAATGAAGCGCATCTGCAGATGCCACGGCATGTCTGAGAGCTGCAGTGTCCAGACCTGCTGGACACAGCTGTCAGAATTCAGAGAAATCGGTAACTACTTGAAGATCAAGCACAGCCAAGCTCAGAAACTGGACATCGACAAAAAGCGCATGAGGGCCGGGAACAGCGCGGACAACAGAGGAGCCATCGTGGACGCGTTCGGTGGCATCGCCCAGACAGAACTCGTCTACCTGGAGGACTCTCCGGACTACTGCAGGAGGAACACCAGCCTGGGGCTGTACGGCACCGAGGGCCGGGAGTGTGTGCAGCATGGAGAGGGGTTAACCCAGTGGGAGAGGAGGAGCTGCCGCAGGCTGTGCCATGACTGCGGCCTGAGGGTGGAGGAGCGGCGCACGGAGGTGGTGAGCAGCTGTAACTGTAAGTTCCACTGGTGCTGCAAGGTGAACTGTGACGACTGCTCGCGGGTTATAGTCAAACATGTGTGCGCCAGGAGGGAAGGTGGGGATGCACACGGCTTTAGACGGAGATACCGGGGACCCAAATAAAAAAAAAAAAAAAAATGTTTTTACATGGATGCGTTTTTTAGATCACAATGAAGGGCTTGTTAAATCCCGTTTGCACTTTTCATCTGTTTTTCATGTTCCCTTGTATAAATACCCGAGTCTCTATTTATGAATACTGTTTTGTATAATAAAAACGAAAAGTTCAAAAATACAAGTCTCCTGAATTCCACGTTTTATTCCAATCAACAGCTAAAAAATATTTTACTTAATAAACCCCAACTGCACAACTTGTGTCTATTTGAATAAGAATGGACTGAATACACTTAACAGAGGATTACATGGATAACATGGTGCATTTCACACCCAACCAAGGTGTTGATCCAGCGTTGATCCACGATCACTTTGATGTCAACGTGTATTGATTTCATTCAAAGAGCAGCCAGGCTTTGAAAGACAAATTAGGGAAGTATTTCCACCTCTAGAAGTTAAAAGGTATTTGGCCTGATAATCCGGAGACACCGCTGCCTGTCCTGAGTCTTTGTCACATCCCACAGGCGATGCAAATGTATCACAATACATCAAAGCGTGAGGAGGAAACGCGTTGGCAAACTGTGACAGAATTTTTTAACCAAACTGCTGTTTAGCTACTGTGTCGAGGCGAAATGGGTCACACTGGAGTCCGGTTATTATACTCCAAATCCAGAGAGGAGACGGTTAAAAATAAGCGTGGCTCACATTCCACCTCGAATGCAGGTTAATTTCTAATCTTATAATTTGCAAGTAATTAGGTCTAAGAGGAGCCTCATCTCCGCCCATTGGCCTATCTGTGTCTAAAGGAGCCATTCATTTCCTCCTTATTTCCTCTACCCCCCCGTATCTGAAGAAATCTACCTCTCAGCTGGACGTGTCATAAATCTGTCACTGTGGCAGCTAAATGACTGATGGGATGGGTATTACCTTCATCAGGGGGTCCATGCGGGGGGGGGGGGGGGGGGGGGGGGGTTCTAACAGAAAAGGGGGCTGGTTACAAGTCTGTTTCACTATCTTTACAGAGCAGTTACTGTAGAAGCAGTAAATAACAGGCGTAGTGAGAAATTACATCTTGAATTATCATACCATAAATTATAGCTCAACTGGTGTCACTATATCCCTGAGAACTGAAGCAGCATTAAAGTCAATGAAGTCCCATTTGGGTCAACACTGCATATTGTTTAAAACTTGAAAGTCAATGCCTGAGCACTGATAAACAAAAATACCAGAACTTCATTAGTATCAGAATCAGCTGCACATAAATGAACAGCATGTGGGTGAAAATATGAGGTTCTGGTGCTGGAAATGTTTCACTAAAAAGGACAGACAAGCTGAGAAACACCCGTAGACACCAACTTAAAAATGTAAAAATGTAGAAAGAACGAGTAACGCTCTCACAGACCAAAACATTCCCTCCCATCCCTCTCCATTTGTCTGTTTGCTTCTGGAGACGTCCTGTATTTCCCACGCTGTCCTGCTGTGTGTTAATGAAGGTTTCGCCCCACTGGAGGCCCTAACGCTCCTCCCCTTATCTCTGCTCTCCACTGGGTGCATTATTAGTTCCATATTGGCCCCATATGACGCTGTAGGTTGATTGTGCTCCACAAGTGAGATGACCACAACTGTTCTTCCATTAGTGTCTGCTGAAAAGGGGAAATGCAATCTTTTGTGTCCATTTCAGATTTGGGAAACGAGCATTTCACAGATTCAGGACTTAATAAAAACAACCAAATCTTCTCAACATTATCTACACTGATTTAATGCCTAGCTAGAATTGGTCCATTACTTGCTTTATAACTGTACTGCATTTCATGCCCCCTATACAGTGGCATGATTATGTCTTCCAGTCAGGACAGAGCAGGAAAACAGGGGGAGGGAGGGGGATGATCTCCCACAAAGGACCCCCCAGGAGGATTCATGTATTCACCCAGACATGCCTGGGGGTCTCTAAAGGGATCGGAGCATGATTGATCATCCCTTCCTCCCCTTTCCCCTCCTCTCCCACCTGGGTGTGAGATGCCGAGAGGCCTGACATGGAGCGGGCTGCGACTGGGATGCAAGATCTGACACAGCCTTCATGCTATGAATTAGAATAAAAAGCATTTATGAGATAAAAACTAAATTAAACACACTAGTGAGGATAGACTCAGCACAACCACAATAGCTTCATGCCTGTGACTGTATACGTGTGAAAGGAAATCAGCAGGCTCTATGTTTAGAGATGTACATTCTGCAGTGTGTGCACACTATTATTATGCATCTCAAGCCCATTATGAGCACTGAAACTTTCTACTTTAGTCTTTGACACATTAGGTGCGTAAGCAGATGACACACCACAAGTATGGTTATTTAAAGAGCAAGGTCATTCTTAGCCTTCATTTGAAAAGATGTGTTAAAGACTTAAAGAGTAACAGCTTCGTGATTCCACTGCTAAACAGAAAGTTCCTACTGTCAGTAAACCCTTCATTTTTCGGTGGATGTGACATTTATAGGAGAAAGCATGAGTTTCAACAATGTTCCCTCTAAAGTGGAGGTGATGGGATGGAATCCACAAAGTCTCGCTGGCTACATGAAGAAGGTGAGTCGCAAAGATGTAACTTTCGTGTTTATCTATCGTGTGATACCGAAGTTGTGAGGTTTTTTTTTTCCTCCTGAAAGTAATTCAAAACCTGATATGTGACATGTTAAAATATTCATCTAAAAAGCCCTGTGCAATATGTTAGCTCTAATCGTGTCACATCTTATGACCTTCTTAGCTTAAGTTACCAGGCTGTGACAAAGTAGTGATGAATGGCAGAATAAGTGGGGCACAGTTTATGGTAAGTCTGTCTAACTTTTGTTTTTACACATGATCACTATTCTAAAATGCTCTGAGTAATTGATTTTAATCTATTTTTTTAACAATATTCAAATCGACATCTCCCAGCAAATGACTGACAGTGACCTTCAAGTGTTCCCAACCCTTTATTTTCCGTGAGTACTCTTTTTCCACTAAAACAGGTGACAGGCCTGTGTCTGCGCGCTCAGAAAGACGTTACAACAGGAAAAGATGCAAAGATTAGTGTACTGCAGAGTAATTTGACCTGGGTGTGAATGCCGATTAAACCCTTCTCCACGTCCTGATGTTAGCGGGTTTTAGAAGGTTTTTTGTGTGGGAAGGGCTTAGATGAAAATATATTATATTCCAACCAAAGTTATTGATAAACAATTAATCAACCAATGTCTGTGTAGGCATAAAGATTTATTATGGCCCTACATGACAATACACAAGAGGCTGATATCATAACCAGCACTGGGCTGTAGCAACTAGTCGTAGTTTGGGTCATACTTGTAACAGTGCAGAGTGGTACTAGAACAGTGAATATATTTAGCTGATGATTTGGTTTTATATCTTTGTAGACTAATCACTAAGATCCAAAGTGATATCAACAAAGAGGAGCAGAGGATAGCCTTTGGTCACAAGTAAGAAAACGTATTTTATTCTACAACTTCCACTGATAACTCATTGAACAAAAGTACATAACTTTCACATTTATTTTTTGTGCAGAGGCACAAAGGCACGAAAGTCTCCAAAACAAGGTAAAGATGACTTAAATTACACTATGCCATTGACATCATAAAGCAATCTTTTCTTGGGCCTAACACTATTTTTTGTTTTTATTGTATTTTCCTAAATAGTGTTTACACAGAAAGAGGAAGTTTGGGACTCTGATGAGTTTGTAAGTAAAAAGCTACAAACTATTATTAAATTGGCCACTTTTATTACTACAAAGTAAGAAAATTAATATGAGAGACAACAACAGAAAGAATAGTTCATAAAATTGCACTCATACTCTTTACTTGCGTCATCTGTCTGTGCTGTGGTCAGGACAACGAAAGTGAAAATGAATATGAGGGTCCAGACCAGGAGGAAGAGAACAACAGCTACATCTGTGCTCTGACTGAGCCACAAATAGCTGAGGAACAGGACAGTGTAGAGCCCTATGAGGGCGACTACAAGCTGCCTGCCTCTTTTGAGATAAGGAAGCCACCTCAATGCCCAACTAAACTTCAGGGCTCTCACTCTAAAGGTAACAGGATGTAATCATGACAACAATGCTGTACACAAAGGAATGCAATCATAAGAAAAAACATCTCAGTACATCAGCTGCTTTTGGCTTTGTTACTATGAAAGCAGAATCAGTGCTCATGTTTCCTGACTTATTCCCTGTGTGTACTCTATGTGAGAAGTTCCTTCACCTGCTGAAAGGACCTCAAGACCTCCACTTCCTCACCCACCAACAATGAACCCTTTCCCTCAGAGACCTTTAAAAACACCAGGTCATGGTACATGGCATTACTATATAAACACCTAGCTTATTGATGATTATGCTGATTTTGGAGGCACACTTATTATCTGAGCCAATGTAAAATGTTTTGATGAATTTTCCCACTCCTAACACCAGCCAGCCAGCCCAATCTGCATGTTGACAGGAGCACAAAGCCTGAACAACCTGGCCCATCCCTGAAAGACCTTTCACAATCAAGTATGTGCTGTTTATATGTAGTGTTTGGGGTGGTTGTGACAGCTGAACAGCAAAATGTTGCTATTTTGTCTCAGTTTATTACCACATTTCTATTTCACATTATGCACAATCTCCACAAGAGGGCAGCACTATCAAGTCCTCCCACTCATTCACCAGGAAGCTTCCTAAGCCAAAGATCCCCAGACCCAGGTAAGTGTCTACCAGGTAGCCCAGTCTCAACAATTTTTAAGTCTACCAAGCAATTAATTGTGGGTGGTGCCGTTATTTAAATTTATTCAATAATATTCTGTTTCATCTCTCCCATCCCAGGCCAAGTAAACTCATTCCACACCCTCCAGTGCCAACACAACCTGTCCCGGTTTACAATTCAATACCAGGCTCAAAACGGGTGAGAATAAGAAGCTGATTTCTATGAACCCTGTGCTAATTGGAGAGCACACATGATATTAAAAGTGAGCTTTACTGTGCAAGTACACATCTTGAGCACTTTCACAAGGGAAACAACAGATGGCGATGTTGTAAAAAAAAAAAAAAAAAACAAAAAAAACAAGAACCTTGGTCTGCTGCAAGAAGATTTTATTTTTGGCTGGATAACTGGAAATATCTCTGTCACATTTCTTTTATGACAACATTTATTTAAAACACATTTTGTCCCTTTTTTTTCAAAATAAAATGAGCAGCAAGAGTTGATTTAGTCCTTACTATGACTGCTTTATGGTGCATCCAGGGTTTGGATCCCAGCTGGTATGGAGGACGGGTGACCAGACATCAAGCTGAAGTCGCTCTCAGAGAGATGAACAAGGTCAGGTGCTGCCTCTCAGTCTCACACATCTCATCCGTCTTCTGAAGCAGAGTGACAAACATACAGATACGCAAATGTGCTGTTGAAATTTGACAGGATTTTGTGTGTTGATTTGTCTTTAGGATGGGGCATTTGTGGTGAGGGACAGCTCACAGGGCTCTGCTGAGCACCCCTACACCCTGATGCTGCTGAAACAAGGCAAGATTTACAACATTAAGATCCGTAACCAAGGCGACTCCTTCTTCCTCGGCACTGGCGACCACTACACCAAGGTAAACTGAAAATGATACCATTGGCTACATTGTTGAAATCAGAGGGTAAAGTCAGTACATTCACTCGGAGTAAATGGAAAAGTTCACATCTTGTGGCACGCCTCAGGGAGTGTTTGGTGCTGACTGGTGCTGTGCTGCGTCATTAGGTCCCTGTCATCTTTTTTGTGTGCTGCTGTGCTGCAGAGTTTCCCTGGGGTGAAGGAGATGATTACCCATCACACACACACACCGCTGCAGCTCATTGATGCCACAGACCAGAGCTATGAAGTACAGAGCCAATGTTGTCTGCTGCACCCTGCGGGACTCTGACCAGCACCAACAGCAGGCTTCATGTGGGTGTTTTCATTATGCTAATTTGCACATATATGCATGTGTGGCCTGTTGAGAAGCCTGTCTAAGAAAATGTGAATAAATGACACAATTTTAAAAATCACGAAAGGTTATTATTGTGCAATTTCTATATTTTGTTAAACTATATTTTCCAGACAAACAGCCTTACCTCTGTTCTTCACGTCTTAGTTTTAGGTAAAGCTGGGGGCGGGTGCGTCAGTATGTCTTCGATTCTTCAGGATTGCCAGCTTGTCAGGACAGCCAACACAAACAATCAGATCACACTGCCCCAGCTGGGTTCGCACTGCAGGCAGAAAACAAATATCCTGTTCCACAACTGCCTCAGGTTTAAAATGTCCAAAAGTTAAATTTCAGAATACATATAAATGCTCCACACCAACTATTATTGTATTATTGAAGCGGCCTGAGTGAAAAATGAAACTGTATATACTACGTTCCTGCTTTTTTCTCATGTGTCTCAGTATCACAAATCTTTCAGTTTAATATCTAACAAACCTCTGATGTTTGTTTCCAGCATTCGAGCTCAAAGTGAGTATGCAGTTATAATTAAGACATCACTGTAAGAAGTCTACACTGACAGCCTCTTCGCCCACATCTGTCCCCCCTGGCAAAAAAGAAGCTGCAGTATCATGCCTCACATCAAATGGCCTGATGGACACTCATGCATGTTAAATCCTTCAGTTACTCCTATCTATCTACCCATCAGCAGTGCATAATCTGACAGACACCATGTACTATCATGTACCTCTGCACCACTGACATCTACAAGCAAGGCTAAGTTGTGCAGCAGCTGGTGTACAACAATCCTTGGCTATCACATTTCAGATCTAGGATAACAGTTACATCATATGCTTTGCATATTTGCAAATAAATCATCAGGGTCGTCTTACTGTTATAATTGATGCTTACTGACATTTTTGGAGGTGTAAGGGGAGCGGACGGGGATTAACAGTCATACATACATGCCAGTTGATCCATACAATTAGACAAGGAGTCCAGCTCTTTCAGTATGTTTTCTACATCAATGCCGGCAGTGGAAGTAGCTTGTTCTTTGCTCTTCTCTGTGTTTTCCATCTGAAAGACAATTACACAAGCAAACAGGCTATGACAATTATCATGATATAACAAAATCTTACAACTTGAAATGCAATTCTGCATGTTGTGTGTATCATTCCAACCAAAAGCCAAACATGCAGTAAGATGGCATTAGTACAGGAAAAATTTGGTTGTCGGAGATGCAAGTTTATGTCTAAAAAAGAAAACAGAACACATTCTCATTTTAATGTTTTTATTTATTAGATTTTTCAGGGTAAACAAGTCACTCTGATATCTGAAAAACAAACAGTATTTGCAGGCTATCCTAACACCACCTATGACAATCAAAATGCTGCAGTCTCCATGAAACATCCTGTTTTAATGTAGGAAATGAGAGGCAAGTCCAAAATACCTGCTTCCCCATAGAAAAAAAAAATGTGTTACACAATTTGCAATATGTACCCGAACACAGTACGAATTCATTTAGCACTGCTTTAAAATTGTATCACCTTCATCTCGGTACAGACTTTGTGAACTGGAAACTGATAACTACATCACATTTGAGCATGAGCTGTGGCAGCAGGCTCAGGACATTTATCCATCTCTGGCTCTGGCTCACGGTCGCCGTGCACGGCAACTCTGCATCTGCGATAAGCCTCTTCCAGTTTCCGCATGGAGGCCCCCAGCTCCGGACTGGTCCGCAGTGCCGCCATGTCGTAAGCCATCCAGGTCAGCTGCACTGCAGGGGAACGGAAAGAAAGAGACTGAAACAAAGTTGTGTTCGACATTAACAACTTCTAAACACAGCTTCAAGTCAAAGGCACCCGAGTCCCCACTTTGCTGTAACATTACACGAAAGCCTAACACAGTGCAACGATGAAATAAGAAAGGTACACGGGCCCACCTGACATATTTTCAGCGCCGTCGAGCAGTGTCTCTAAATCTTGGTTCAGCTCCAACACGTCGTCCTTGCTGTCAAGCTGACGCTCGGGGGGCGAAGATGACTCAGACATCTAAATTACAAACCGACATATTGTTTTTTCAGCTCGTCAGAGGCCACTCCGCCAAAAAACAAGGCTAGCTTATCACCGCCAAGTCCGTCCTGACGGCCAGCGGCCACGGCTGTAACGGTAAACGTTTGTCACCCTGTAGAAAGTTAGCATGGTAAGTTTTTCTAAAACTGAGATTTTAGCTGATTAAGTGTTTGCCAAGAGAGGCGACCGTACCTGCACGTACTTGTTGGAGTTTTAATGTGCAGCCTATCGGGTTAATTGACTTCAAAGTTTGCCAAACGATGCTTTTCTTGAGGAACTGTCAAATGTGTTGGTCTTCTTGTTAGCTTGTTGTAACTAGCTAACACTTGGTTTGGCGCAGTTTGCGCACTTTCAATTCAGACAGGAATGACGTAACTTCCCATGATTGTCAGGATGATTTTCACACAACACCCTTATTCCTTCATGTAAAGTGTTTAGAGGTAGAAAAGACTTTATTGGTAAAAAAATTGGAATATCATTTAAGTAATCAGCTACCGATTGGAGAACCTTTGGAGGAATATCAGTTTAGATATAAACAAGTTAAAAAGAATAAACTATCAAAATGCAATATATTCCCAAATAAACTGCATAGGCTAATGCTACTGCATCTATGTCCCTATTACTGCACTAAGCATTTCCTGCTTCTATATTTCTCCTGCTAAACCTAGTTTAAAGATGCCATAACTATAGCGCTATTGCTTTGTTTATCATGATTATTATGAGCAGTAATAATTCTGACTTATTAACACTTATTTTTGGACTAACCAATAGTCCAAAATCCATAATATTCAGTTTACTATCATAATACATGATAGTACATATATATATATGTATACATATGTATATATATATATATATATATATATATATATATATATGTGTGTGTGTGTGTGTGTGTGTGTGTGTGTGTGTGTGTACATAAATACACACACTGAGTCTGATGTTCTCTTATACATAAATAAGAGAACATCAGACTGGGTGTTCACAAAATGCTGTCCTCTCACTGTAGGAGAGGGTTGCTCACCTTCATTGTAACTGAGAGGAAAATTATTTGATTCAGGGTGAACAGAATCCATGGAGAAACTGAACTAGCTGACATTGGGGGAAAAATGAGAGAGAAAGCAGGAACAGACTACTCACCTGAGCAAACAACCAATCAGAAGAGAGAGGGGGCGTTTCCAGGGAGAGAGATAAAGCCGGTATGACAGGTGACATCTTGACATAAAGCAAGGGCAAACAGACAAGAAAGGGGAGAGAAGACTCGCTTACAACTTGAAAGGTTAGAGACCATCATTTGGATCAACTTATATTCAAATACCCACAAAGGACTGAACAAGAAAAGGACTTTCGGGGGCTGACAAAATTGGCCCAGAAAGTCTTTGGTATCAAAAAGGAGGACAGCCAAAGCTAAAGGGTTCAGAAGAGCCACTGAGAGGTGAGAAGAAACTTGACAATGTCTTCATTTGAGGCCCAGGGCCAGTCTCCTCCTCGTTGCGGCCCTCAGTTCCCCAGCCTCGGCCAGGAGCCCCCTGAGCTCAGCATGTACAGCGATTGCTACTACCCTCCTCCCTCACTGCCGAGTCCTCAGCGCACCACGCCGACCTCCTACGACTTGAGCGACTACACCACCTCCTCCCCAAACCCTTACCTCTGGTTCAACGGCTCCGGGATCAACACACCGCCATACCTGGCTACCACCACCCCATCTGGTAACCCCGGCCCTCCCTTTGTCCCTCAGCACTACGGCATGCAGAGGTCTTACCTGGGCCCAGCTGGGGCTGGTGGCCCAGGAGGGGAGCTGAGCTGGTTCTCTCTGCCCTCACAAGAAGACCTGATGAAGCTGGTCAGGCCTCCGTACTCCTACTCCGCTCTCATTGCCATGGCTATCCACGGAGCACCAGACAGGAGGCTGACATTGAGTCAGATTTACCAGTATGTCGCTGACAACTTCCCTTTCTACAACAAGAGTAAAGCGGGTTGGCAGAACTCCATCAGACACAACCTGTCACTCAATGACTGCTTCAAAAAAGTACCGAGAGATGAGGATGATCCAGGTAATGTTTTACAATCTAAATATCCTATTTTTACTTGTCACTCTGTTTTGAATATTTCTGCTTAAGAGGGAAAGGCTTATGTGATTAATTCACTTAATTTCCATTTACTGTGTGATTATGCTATTATGTTTATTGAATGTGTCGTTTCCTTGGTGTGTTACAAATTGTTAAGCTGTTAGCCCTCTTTTTAAATCTCAATTGAATCTCACCAACTATTTTCTCTGATGTCACAGGAAAGGGCAACTACTGGACACTTGACCCAAACTGCGAGAAGATGTTTGACAACGGAAACTTCCGCCGCAAAAGAAAGAGGAAGTCTGATTCCCTCTCAGGTGGTGACGGCAGTTCAGGGGCTCCAGAGTCAGGTGACAGTGAGAGGGGCAGCCCCAAGCACTCTGCAAACGCTGCCCTTGACATCTCCCCCACAGCAGACAGGATCCCCTCCCCTTCATCAACAGGTCCTGCACCGTGTCTGAGTAGCTTTTTGTCTGAGATGTCTGGAGTGACGTCTGGAGCAGCTAATGAGGTGGGAGGCGAAGGGCTGAGCAGGCCACTGCAGATTAACCTTCCTTTAGATGGGCCTCATAGACCTGCGCAGCCTGGAAGCTTCAGTAGCTACACCCCCAGCTCAATGGGGTCAGAGTGGGTACCACAGGTGCCAGCTCCCCCTGTGCTCTCCTCTTCACCCACCCACTCTTCCATAGGGTACACTAGCCCTATCCTCAGCCAGTACAATGGGTCCAGTGGGCATTTCTACCCTACACTGGGCTCAACAGGGATCGTCTATCATCGCGAGGGCACGGAGGTTTAATAAGACATTGAGGGCGGAAAAGTTTGGTTTGAAAAAACTCTTGACAGGAAATTGTACCTGTCTGGTTACTTTTGTTTTTAGAGAGGTTCTGATGTGAAAGTCAGTGCACACACACACACACACACACACACACACACAAACACACAGAGTATGTTTGCGCTGACTGAGACAGTTGAGATCACTATAGCGTGTGACAACAGAGTAAAAAGGCTTTGATTCCCACAGGAACAGCTGAGTCAGCCGCAGCGGACTACGAGTGTCACTCCCTGAAACCACAGTCAGCCTCACTATCAGATCCTCAGTCAGCTTTTATTCCATCTGAAGCTGGTCTCTATCAGATCTGACTCATTATTAACAGATCCTAGATCTGATCTGCTGACATCAGGCCATTCCACACTGCTATCTGTGAGTCTTTGAAGGGTATCCTACATACAATGCTCAGACAGCACATTTAGAGGAGTAGTTAAATTACACCATTGTCTACATATTGTGTAGTCACTGGCTTTATAGATTCAACAAAGGGGTAAAAGGTTGACTGATTTTACCTGTAAGTGAAACTGTCAGATGAGCTTAGAGTGATGGAGTCTGATATACAAGTGGTAGTTGTACTTTGTAAATATGTCCATGTGTTGTGTAATGTTATACATTTATATTATTGTTGGTTTGTTGGTGCAACTGTTATTGTGCAAAATGGATTCTTGTTGTATGGTATATGCTGTTAATGTTGTGTTTTTGTTATGAATTAAAGGTTTTAGAGTTCTACATTTGCATCTTTCATTTTCTTTTGTAATGAACAAATTAATTATAAATGTTATCCAGGAACAACTGGCTGTGTGTTGTCCCCCAACCAACCCCCACCACCTTGAGAAAGTAAGATGATAAGCCCTTAGTGACAGAAAACAGTCCTGTCAGAAAAGCGATGACCAGTAGTGTAGAACCTGCATGTCAGTGTAATCTGATCTGTGTGTGATGGATAGTTAACTGATTCTCCTACTTTAACGTTGAAAATCCACATTCCCATGCTGTCCCTCTTCACGACACTAAACACAGAAATCCCTCTCTGTCACACTATCTCTACACAGATACTGCTGACTGGATGCAGGCAGCTTTATTGGGGCAGAGGGATCAACTGTAAAAAGTAAAGATGGTGAAGCATGAATAAACTTCTAAATAAACACACTGACTCAGTATAGTTCACAATATGTAAATTACCAAGTGCTGGATGAATTTTAATAATAGTTATCCAACAATGGAGATTCAAAACTCTACAAGTATGGACATTCTGTATAAGTAACGGGTATGTTTTTAGTGAAAGGAAATACGTCTCTGAAAAACAGGTTTGCACTGCACAAAGAAATTCATAGTTTCTTCTGCAACTGCCATTCATAAAGAGGTACCTTAAAGGAAAATATATATGTAAATAAATATGCAGTAAACATAGAAGAAATAATTATACTCACTTATATATAATTGTATAAAAGATAAACAGAATAAATATAAAAATTACAAAACTATACAATTAAAGATCAGTGTGCAACCACTGAATGTACATTTGTGGAACAGTTTGTACAAGAAGCCAGGTGCACTGAAAATAACAAGATCTGTACAGTAGACTCTGTTGTATCCATGAAATTGGTAATATGCTGTATTTGTTACTTTAATAACCAAAGTTCTTAAACTGTGATTTATACAAATTTCATTTTTTTTTTCTCCAGTATTTCTTCCACTCACCTATTTAGTTATCCTGCACATGTTATTGAAATAAATATAAACGCTTGGATCAGTGTCAGCCTTAGGCCTTTATTTACCCTGAAACACAGGCAGCATGACAGCCATTTACACTAAACACAAAGAAAGAAGGAAAGAAAGAAAGAAAAGAAAACACACTTCAGACCCAGATCAAGTGGAATTTAACATCCTGGCACAAAATAAAAAGTGTATTAGTTGTTGGGGGTTAGCCGGTCAACCTGTCAAAATTTGCATAACTGATTTCAAAATAAGTGATGAGGCCGTATTAAGATAGATCAGAAGTCCTTCTTTATCAGTTGTGGCAGACTTGCAAGCATATCTGATTGAACTGCTTCATACTGTGCCATAAACCTCAGAACTCATTCAGGGAATCATAGCAGTGCCAATTCATAAGCAAATAGAATATATTTTCATGCAGATATTACACTGGGATCAGGAGCATTTGACAAGACACAATAAGTAAGACGCAGGAGGTAGGCATAAAGAGCGGAGACAAAAGATATTCAAAAAAGAGAACATACAGTAAATATCCTGATATTAGCGTCCCAACATGTTGCACTTCTACACCAAATTGTCTTGGCACTATGAAGAGTTTATGCAGTCAGTCAGTTAGTTTTTTTTTGTTTTTTTTTTTTTATCCGTTTCTTGTTCAGACTTTGCACAGGCAGGTGGAAGATGTGGAATCAAGAACAGGGGTGGCCTTTCGCCCTGTCGATCCAGGATGAGCTCTTTTTTAGTGTATCTGCCAACAGAAACATCATAGGGCTTTTGCCTTGGAGACTTCATTAACAGCAGACATCATCACCTTCTGCTGCTCTTATTCAGACAGTTTCAAATGGATGCAAATTTGTAACCGTTAATCACACCATGGATGGGGATGACAAGGTCAGGGGGGAGAATGCAGTGTTCCAGATGGAGCTTTCCAGATAAGACACTGCAAAACCTGAGGGATTTACCTTACTGAGTCCCTGAAACCTAAGTCAATTAGCTTTTCTTGTAAATCATAACATAATGCTCAGTTTGACATTTTGGAACTTCCCTTGTCTGTTTGTTAGTTTATTGTAAATATAGTCTTTATTTGGACAGTTACCTCATCCACCAATTTAATACATTGTCAAACTTGATATAACAGCCAGCAATTACACTTTTGTCCTCCTGGCATCTCTCCTAATCTGCTTTTACACAGTAAACACAGCAGCACTTGCATTTTCGGCTATCTTACCCCTTTAGAGCACTCAAAATCAGGCTGTGCCGCACTGTAGTGAAAGCTAATATACATGTATTGTGGAACACAATTGGGTCTATATGACTGAGGGATACACAGCACAGAATCCATCACTCACATGTTACTGTAGCTATGGACCTTTCTTGCCCGAGGCAGTAGAATTATTGCTCAACAGAATGATATGATTAAAATCTATAAGTCCTCATCTCCACCTGCCGCCTGGCTCGTGGCAGTCTTCCACACACCTGTCGGAGTAACGGAACGCACCCACACACACACATATATTCGTTAATGTGTGTGTGTGCGTGTGCATGTGTGTACGCGTCAGTGCAGTGCATAGGTGTGTGGTGTTTATAATATAAACTCAGACAGGGAGTGATTATACCAGAGCTGCTATGCAGGAGGGATTTGTGTTTGTAAGAACTTTCCTGATTATAGCGGTGTAGAAAAGATTTCACACCTCACTGTGCAGTGGATAAAGAGTTTGTGAAGTCTGACAGCTAGTAAATCTGTTCAAGCTGATTCCTCTAAGGTGAAGGGATGCACTCCTTCACTTTGGATAACTGCTACCTGAACGGAAAGCCAACTGTCCTGGTACCAAATCAACCCAAAACACACACACAAGGACACACGCGCCTTCTGTATTTACTAAAACAGTCATGCCCTATCAAGGCTGTTTAGTAAACGGTAGCAGAGAACACCAAGCCTGGAGACATGTCGTCATGCCCAGTGCTCCAGTGCTGCATTACCAGCTCGTTATGTGTAAACACCCACACACACTCCAGACACACGCACAGAGGTGATGAAAGACCCTTGAAGTCACTGAACAAACTATTCTTTTTTTTTTTTGGTACTCTTTAAAGGTCAATGGAAAATGTTAGAATTTCTACATTTTCTTAGTTTATGGCTTGTATCTAAGTGCTGCTGGTAGTTTAACACACATGAAATGCTCTTTAAAATTTTCCCAATGTTGAATTAGCAGTTGTACTATCAAACGCCATTGATCCTATTAACAATGCTCAGCAAAATAGCTGTCCACATTGCCTAAATACGCAGACACTTGCCAAGTTCCCATCACCAATGTCCACCAACTTTTATCCATAGGAAAAGTCCAAGTTTGCCCAAATCCCATCAAAGTTTTCCCCATGAAGGTATTGAAAATGTAGCAGCTCCAGTGTCTCAGTGTCCAGAGAATAAGGCAGTGAGTGATCTACCCTTCCTAAACATGGCTTATATACACGATTTGGGGAAAAGTGAAGTTTAAAGACAAACACAGAGCACAGTGAGAGCGTGTGTATATATGAATCATTGGTATTTCACCCTAAAATATTTTCCATGTCAACATACAGTAAACATGGCGATATGAACAGGGCTTTGCAGTGAGGGAGGGAGAAGAAGGAAGAGGAAGAAGTGGGGAATATAATGTCTTACCGGACATGTGCTGAGCTGAATGTGGGGTCTGAATGATTGGAAGCCTCTTATTATGTAACCTTCTTCGCCTTTTTTTCTTCACTGACTGACTAAAGACTCACTGAGCTTTATGCTTTATCACAATTACCTGACAGGTTAATAGGAGGCAGGTAGTACTGGACTGGATCAGAGGTGTTATTCAGTCAGTGAAGATTTTACAAGCCAGGTTTCTATTGTAGTTTTGTGCAATATAGAGGCATTTTTTTTAGAAAAGTTGAAACACACAATTGTGAATCATCTGTATGTCCAGTGAGTGATGTTATGTGAATAAAGCTGGGGTTTCTTCTCTCACAATATCGTTCCAATTAAATTTGAATTAAATTTTTGGCGATCTACCTGTAGTGCCACCAGCAGATAGACATTTTCTGGCTTTTAGTGGAGATGGATTATACATCTATGTGTTGAACTGGCACATTTTTTTAACAGACATTCCCTGGTCCCCCAGAAGATGTATCCTAACGACTTCAGACAACCCCTGACCTTTCCTCCAGCGCCACCAGCAGGTTGACATTTGTGGTTAAAAGTCAAATGTCTGCATGGCTGTAACAAAAATAATCTTGGTTGTAAATTATGTGCAGGTGGAAAACACCAAATAATGTGACTAACAATGATTTAAGTCAAATGCACGACAACATCCCTGTAGAGCATAATCATGCAGGAAAATGCTTAGAACATTATGCAGTAAAAGCTAATGTGAAAATAAGAGGGTGTTCTTCTTATTGCACATTTAGGTACTTAGGTTATTGCTTCTGATAAATACCTGGCTGCACTGGTAAAGGCAAAGTGGGAATATGATACAATAAGTGGCATTATTAATGTCTTAATGTCTTTGTTCTTAGGGAGTTTTATCTAATATCACTCCTGGATTGAACAAGGAATAAAATTACTTTCTGAGTATAAAGCCCAGCGGATCACAGTCACGTCTTCTAGATGCCAACTGAATCACACAGACTTTATGAGGCTGTATTTTAGCATGCAGGGTGGACAGCTCTGTCTGTTTAGTAGGCAGTCTATGCACTAATGCACACTGCATGACAGGCTCACATTTATTTCCATTAACCAAGTCTGAAACTGGACCAGACAGCATGTGCGAGACCCAAACAGGGTCCTTTTTAGATGATAAATTACTCAACAGAAAACTAAACTGAAAAAAAAAAACAGACAGTAAAATAAACAAGACCGGCTCAGTTTCCAGTCTGTAAATGTGGCCATTAACCTTCAGACATGGACTCTCCTTCAATTTCGCCTCAGGCAGATACAACAGAAGGATGGCTATCCTCCTATCCCATGCCTATTATAATAGTAGATGATTTGGTAAGGACCTGAAAGAAAGTTGTTTTTCCTTTGTAACATCACATCACATCACCCCAGGATGATTATGCAAAACTGTGGTGTTGGCACTGTAACCCAAACCCCACTGTTTTTAAGATTTTATTTTGGTAAATGACGATGATTGTGTTGCAAATAAAACTGGCTGAATGACAGCTCTCTGAGCTCTTTCTTTCACTGTTCAAGCATTTGGTATCCAATACTGCATGATTAAACTAACCAGGACATGTTGATATTTATTGAAATCATGCCATGATTGTGCAGAGAGTTACAAAAACATTAACAGATGTATAAAAATGACAAAATTAGAGTTACAACCATTGTAAAAGTTTGCTCCCGTTGTAAATGCTGCACACATGCACGCTGAGCAGATATTGGCACAGACTGGGGCTGCAGCATTGACCACAGCGAGAAATCAAAGGACTTAACAGAGTGTGCAGGCTCAATAGATCTTTTTGAAACCACTGACAAGCAGAGAAGCTGTCGCTGGAGCAAATCTTTGCATCAGATTCTCCTCACCTAGAGGCTTCATATAGACTGTGGTGGGCACATCAGGAAATACTAAGTGCTCCAGAAATTCTTTTATTTTATGTTTAATATGAACAGCACAGAATAGTGGACTCAAAAACTCCTGCCACATATTCAGATTTAACAGGATAACAATGCACACACAGATACTGATAAATCTTTTCCCACAGTTCAGCCTATTTACTTCCAAACCTTAGTGTGTTTTTAAGTGGGTGCTAGAAACAATACATCTCACCTCAGAGGGCATCACCTATAATCAGAAATCCTTCGCTCTGTCATCGTCAGAGCCAGAAGGTTACCTCTGATGCATTACAGTATGTGTCACCTCTGCAACAAAACTGAAACATCACACTGGCACCTCTTCCAAACCCTCATAACCTGCGTGTTATGACACACTGCTCTGACTCCAGTGACAAAAACAAGATTTCCTGACTCTACTGGTTAGATAAGTACTGTTGGGGATTTTCCGGTAGCTATTTAGAGTCCTATATGACGATTAATTTACCTAAACATGTCTTTTATACCTTAAAACTCACTAACGTTTGCATAACTTCTCTCGCTGAAGTTAAAATGTTTAACATCTGTCCAAAGTTTAAATGATTTATTTTACCCCTCCATATTCATGCCATGACTCTGATAAAGCTGAGGATGAGTCAGCTAATCACTCAGGTCTGTCTTGTGAGTCTTAACCATACCCTAACTACCACTGCATTAGTAAATAACATACAATTGTGACATTTTCTGCTCTCAAAAATTTTTGATGCATTTCCAATCTTATACTTCTTTTTAGTCGGTCCAGTAAAGTCCCCTGTCTCTAAGGTTTCTGTTTTCTAAGACTGTGTGGTGCATTTTGAGGAGCTGAATAGCAGTAATTTGTCTTTATCTGACAAGACAAATTCCTACTCATTCTACTACCAAATGCACACGGCAACCGACTGACAGCAGATCACAATTTAACACTTCCAGTGGCTTGGTTAAATTTATTTAGGCATTAATGTTTTCAACAAAGGATGACACAAAACACTCCTACTCTTTTTAGACAAATAGGATACAGCAAATCCCACCTGTTTACCTTTCCTCGAGCGTGCAGCTACCCGACCAGGTGTGACATGTGCAGGGAACAGGTATCTTAAAAGGAAAGAGTCCATCTAGTGGTCACTGAAAGAACTGAAAGAAGTTTACATATACATTCAAAGTTATTGCAGATGAATAGTGTAGCATACACATATATGGTGGTGCATTTGGGTGAGTGTTTCCATGTATGTTGACCTCTGGCATTATTAACTTAATTAGATGTTGCACTGCACTTTTTTTTTTTTTTTTTTTTACATGTTCATCCGTTCTTTCATTACTTTGCTGATCTCTGGAGGTCAAAGTGAGAATCAATGGCAAATTAATTGCCTGCTTTGTCCTCTTGAAGTGTGGGTTTCACACATGACTAAACGGCAGAGATAATCAATCCACCGGAGGGCTGGAGTCCTTCTATGATGGCCACTTAGTGGATCTATAAACACATCACAAGCAGGAATATCAAACACATGCAAGCATTGCATATATTGTAGTGAGCTCTGTACATTAATGATGCACTGTGGGTGATGAATATATGATCCATACAATGACATTTGTTCTGAGAGACTGAGTGCTGCAATTTCTCAATGCGCGATTGAATAATTGATCACAATTTTGTCGACTGGAGATGGAGGGTCTGACGTTGCGGGTTGAGTGACTGATGTTACAGTTAATTGTTTCATCATCCAGCGCATGTGGCTGTATTGCTAGCCTCAGTAAGAATCACATGCAGATCCTGTACGTGTCTAAATCACTTACACCGCGCCCTGAATTATCATTCTCACACCTCCATGCTTACTCATTTCCATATAAATAAGGCAAACTAGAGTGTACAGAGGACATTACAACATAGGTAGGCAGCTTTAGGCTCTGAGGGTTTGGAGGCAGAGGATGAAGGAAATTAGGTGAGACTGGGAGAAAGAGGAAGCTAGAGGAATAATAAGTGCGGGTTGGAGAAAGAGAATTATTTACGAATTTCCGATAAGGTGTAAGAAAGCCTGAACATGGGTAACAGAAAAAAGAAATAAGGAGGAGGAGAAGAGAATATGTATTGAAAAAAGCCACTGAGGTGTGTCCAAACTCCAGGGAAATGCAAGGGAGAACAAGTAGCTCCCAGAGCAGGAATAAATGAATGTACTTTACACATGACAATCGTTAAAACAGAATGTATTTTCCCAAGATGCAAGTCCACCAGGGACTACAGTGCACACTTAAGTAGACTGCTAGCCAATATATTGTTTAAATACCTGACACCAAAATATACTACTTATCAAGCCTAACACAAATCCCTATATTAGTCAAAATATATGCAGAATGGAAGGTGGCTGTACCTATGCACCACATTGTTTATTTGTGTGGGATTTGTCAAATGTAAGAAAATCTGTACACAATCCTCTCCTCGATTATGTTGTTTTTCATTTGCAGGGTGAAAACGGTCCCAATGGAAACATGTTGTAAGAATAAATTGAATATTTAAGCAGAGTTGCATTTGCTGAACAACTACACAGAGTTTTGACAAAAATATTTATGAATAGCTGTCAATGAGAAAATAAGGTTGTCTCAGTAAATTCCTGAAGTGCTAGCATTTTGTTCACATTGTGGGGACAATACATCACCCATATGACACAGAATTCACTGTACATATTCAGCAAACTGATGCGGGAGAACTAGCGAGGGAAAATTAATTTGTTCATGTCTTTTCGTCTGCAACCATTTATCATCATTTGGCTGCAAAGAGCAATAGAGCCCAGACAGTGCCTGTGTGAGTTTTACTGCCCGTTACCCAGTAATAGGCTATTTAGCTGAAATTCCCTAAGAGGTCATTACGCATCCCTGAAACAACCATGTGCCTAATTATTCTTACTGCTGTGCAACTCTGATGTCTACCAGGACCAAACGTACAGCCTTGGCCTTCTGAACCTTCATCTTCCCATTGGGCTTTTCTCCAATTCCTCAGTAATCAACCGGTGCATACTAATTGGTGTGTTTTTGTCCCTGTGGCAAAATAAGCACCAGTTTGTGCGCGCAAGCATCATGCATGCGCGCGCGTGTGTGTGTGTGTGTGTGTGTGTGTGAGTACATGTGTGGGCGCAGGACCATACAGATGAGTTGGGTCCTACAGCTGCTGCAGGAAAAATCCCTTATTTGACAGCTCATACATCAGTACAGTAGCTGTCCCCTTGTGGACACACACAAACACACACACACACACACACACTCCCAGGTTCCTAATGTGGATCAATTTAAGTGCACTTCAGCTTTGGCCTCACATGCCACACTCACTCTGTCACCTTGAGTTACCTGAGCCATGCAATCTAACTTTTTTCTCCTGTTCCCTATCCGTTAGCTTGTGCTAAGCTAAGCCAACTGGTTGCTGGCAGTAGGCTCATATCTACTGTAGGGACATGAGAGTTGTATCAATCTTTTCGTGCAGTTCTTCGCAAGAAAGCAAAACTGCATATATCCCAAAACTGTTCATTTAAACGAAAACAGTCAACACTGGATAGACAATTTTGTTAATTTATGAAGTGTAGGATTAAAGGAGCTATTGCTACGCTTAGCTATTGCTACATGGCTAATATTAGCATTCACAGCTGTTTATTCACCAATTTAGAAGAAATGTTGCAAGTTCAACAACAAACTTCATTCCTTTAGTCGTCAACAGCAGTCTCCAGTGGTGGAAAGCAATGCAAATGTTTTGCTTCTATTTCTGTCATTTCTTCCCTTCTACTGAAGTTAGCATGCTAACTGGCTAGCTCCAGCCCCCTTAGCCAATCTCACCACTTCCTGATAACAAATCACTTTAGCATCCAGTCTGCCATGAAGAAGTGACACACTGCTCAGAGGGTGTATTATATCGTCCTTTATTGAAAATGCAGCAATGGCTGAAGCACTTGGAAAGACTGGAAATAAGCAACTGCTGATTTTCCCATTGGCTATGCAGCAACAGCAAAACTTACAAATAGCTTCTTTAAAACAGATTCAAATAGCAAAAAACAGCTCACAATAAACTATAGAACAGCTTAGCTAGTTAACAAGAATGAAAAAAGACAATTAAATCCCAAAAATAGACTTTCTACACACACACACACACACACACACAAACAGGCTAGGCATTGTTTCCCTCTTCTCCGTAGCATTGGTCCACCAGAGCTGACAGGATGAAGGTGACAGAGAAACGTATTCCCTGTTCACCTCTCCCCCCTCCTGTGGAATTAAATGAGATGTCACCCAAGTCCAGATGATAACCACTCCTGACACTCCACTCATCTGAATTTCAAGTGGAAAGGCAAGAGGGACAGGATTTGCTCTGGGGAGATGGAGTAATTCTGGAAAGAAGGACAATGGGCCAGTAGACTGATTTGACGAAGGCAAGATGTGCCATAACAAAGAAAATACAGCCTTGACGTTGCACAGGCGAGAGAGGTCAGTGCTAAACACAATGCTATGAGTGCAGAGATGTAGGTCCAAGAAAAGGGAATGAATGAGAAAAAGAGTCATAATGTAATAGACTTGACCCGAGAAAAAAATGCAACAAGCTGAATTAAACATCATCACCACGGTACGTCAGTGCTTTGTAGCACAAACTGAGACTTTTAACATGTACTTCCACCCTTGACCTGCCCTTTTCCACGGCTGTTGCCAGGGTTATGGCCGATTAGATGACCTGAATCAGCAAGAGATCCCATGGGATCTGCAGGGCCGGTTGATGGATTCACACCTCAGTTGCTCGATATAAACAGACTAGAGCACTCAGAACAGGGGAGCAGGGGACAAAACATTTCACTTGATTCGTGCAAGAGGGGACTGACTGATGGAAAGATGAAGACAGCGAGAGATGGAGTGAGAAAAGAAGGTTTAAAAAAAGAGGTGTAGAGCATGGAGCAGTGGTGTTGTTTTTTGCTAGCCTTTCAAGCTTGACATTGCGGGATAGACAATTATTAGTTTTCTTGCCAAAAGTTAGACAAAAAGCTCAATACCAGTTCTCATGACTAAACTAACTGGCTGCTAGTGCTAGCTTCATGTTTACCTTGCAGAAAAAAGTGCAAAGAGCGAAGACAAGAATGCAAATAAGAGTATTTCCCAAAATGTCAATAGTCAAACAGTTAGTCTAATGTTTAAAAAGTGTTAAACGAAAGAAGCTCATTATCAGATCACAACCATTAAAGTCAATAGTGGAAACAAGAAGAAAAGTAGAGGCAGGATAGAGACAGGAGACAGAGATGTGCTGTAAGTTTATCACACTCTCTCAACTACCTTTTCCTCCTCCCTACATCCACCTGCATTTAACTGGTCCCACTGGTGCCTTGTAGTTTAACATTTACATGTGCATTGAAAAGCATTTCCCTGCTTTGACATTTTCATCATGTTCCGTTTCATTGCTCGTAGAATTATCCCATGACGGATTAGATTGTCCGTTTTAAGTGAAAGATTGCAAACTCTAATTGGTACTGAAGTGCCTCACGTTGCTAAGTGATTGGCTGTTGTGATGGCTAGGGGGATAGTGAATTCCCACAGTAATGTTTGGGGCGGGTAAAAATTGAATATCTCATTGAATATCTTATATTATAGGAAGACTTTCCTTCCTGTTTGGTCTTGATACATTGTGTCCATAGGGAGGAGCTTTTGGTTTTTTTCTTCCGCTGACATCTCTAAAAACAGCCTGGATGGACCTGAGGGCAGAGCAGGCAGGATGTCTGTGGTCAGGAGAGAGTGGCACAAAGAAAAAATAAACCCAATGTAATACAGTGTGAAATTCATGTTATTATTGTGTAACACAAAATTTGCCTATTACAAAATGTATGAGTTTATCCCTGAGGATAAAAGGATCAATGCTAGTTTGATAAAGACAGGGTTGGAGGCAGATTGGTAAGTGGCTGTTATTATCTGGAGACTAAGAGTAAAAGTCTGTTAAAGTCATGCAAATTTTCTCTGCCCTGCCAGCTGTATTTTAGATCAAAGAGTCAGTGACTGACTCAGGTGCATGCCTGACTTTATAGCAATTCACAATGTCAGTTTACACAATTTGAGGGATACAAAAGTTTGAAACTTCAATAAACTCCCAGCCGTTTCAACTGGCAGTTGGCTAAAAACGAAGATATTAACATCGAGGGAGTAAGCAGATTATTTCACACTGGATTATTCTATTTTCACCCCTCCGACTGAGTTTCAAATCCCTAAGTCCTTATGGGAAAGCGGCAAAGCAGCTGCTCTTCTAATAAATCTAAGATGTGGTATGGCTCTGACCACTGGAGTTGCCTTGACAGGGACAGTAAAAAAAAAAAATTCCTTTTCCCAAATATATTTTAGTCATTTAGTTGAAGAGGAGGGATGGTGAGCCGTGAGGATCCACTGCTGAGTCATTGTCGGCATACTTACTGTTTTTAGATCTGTACCTGTATTGGTTCATGTATTAAATGAGGTGCAAGATGCAGACTGAAGTTAATATAACTAATGTAAATGCTCATCTATTAGCATAAAGTTAGACTGATCAGTTCAAATAGCCTGGAGCTGTCTGAGCCAGAGGTTCCCTCCGGCCGTTATTTTGTCATATTGTCTCTAATCCTCTGAGAGTCTGCACTTAAAATTAATAAGGTACTTTACTGACGTACCAAATGCAGTTGTGGTTAGTAGTCCTCAAGGTTGGTTTCTGCTCCCAGTCCCAGACAGAATGCTGTGCCATGCTATATGAACACTGTCTTCAAAGCATTTTAATTATACTTTTGTGGATATATTGTTCTTGAGGGACTTGATCTTGATCATATGCAGGAAAGGGATAAAAACACTTCAGCAAAACTTTAACAGCACAGACATAAAGGAGGAGTGATGCAGAAATATATATGATAAGACAGTTGACTACTTTGAGATCAACAAGCTCAGTGATAGAAGTGGGATGTAATTTGCTTTATTCAGAAACTGCTGGTCTGCTCAAAGATAAGGGAGTCGGATAAGAATAACTGCCTGAAGCTTTGCTAGAGAGAAAGCCAAGGCCACAAGCCAACAGAGCTGGAGTGAGTAGATCTTCTGGGAAACAAAGGGTTGAGAGAAATGTTAAATTCCAATTTCATGTCTATTGCATCTGGAGAGAAACAGCAGAAAACACTTAATCCACTTCACAAGTAGACGCAACAGTCACAAAGCGATATGACAGCCAGCTCTACGCCATATAAATTCATACATGTTGCTTCTGGACATGGCAGCTGTCACTGTTATTTAGGAAAGATTTATCTCTGTCCCTCTCATGGGCAGTCCAGTGACATTTCCATTTGTCACATGACAGCAAATCACCAGGTCAATGCGTAGGCACTGACGTTTCCATTTTTCTGGTGCCCCTGTGGAGATGAGGAAATGAAGATTACCTGAACATGGTGTCATAATAGTGCTTATTCACACTGGTGGAGAGGCAGAGAGAGAAGGGAGGAGGAAGATGAACTGAGTTAAAGACAGTGAGTCAAAAAGATTCAAAGAAAAGTGGTTATGCAACAGGGGATTGATGGGAAAGAAACCAAAGTCCAGCATTAAGTGTTCTTAGCCAGACAGAGAGAAGCTGATAGGGGAGGATGTCTGAGTTTACTATATGTGGGATGGATGAATGGATGGATGGGAGAGAAAGCAAGAAGCCAAGGGCTGTAAAGGTGAGGAGATGAGATATGGGAGGAGCAATAGCAAAGATGATTGACACAACCCAGGATATATAGCTAGAGTTCTAAACTAGGGGAGTAGTCAACAGGGACCAGTAACTGACATGTGGGATGTAATGAGTGAGACTGGAAGGCTTTTGTAGCATTGAACTCATACTTATGCACACTCACGTATCTAAAGCAACCCCAACATTTGATGCGGAAATGTGTGTCCAAGGTTTTATTGACTGGGTTGAACAAGGTATTCATAAAACCTTTAAGTCTGATCTAAGTTTATTGTAACTACTAGTTTATTTCAGACAAGTGGTTTGTTAAATCAGCTTGCCCATTAAAACATAAAGCGGCTATAACTGATTTATCTGCTGTGATATTAACCTACAAAGAATTATCACCTGAATCTGTAGCTTTCCTTGGCTTTATGGAGCTTTGTCGTGAGTTTCAGCTCATTGTTTAGCTGTCTGGTCTGTAGATTTACTGTTTTGGTTGACTCTCACTGCCCTCATAGTGTAGTTCTCAGCAGCACAAAGCAGCTGTTTTCAGCAAAAAAGATCTACTATTCACTACCTGCTCAGCACCAAGCAGACAGGCACAGTTACTGACAAGCTGGTGAATGCAGAGGAGCATTTAGCAGCAAAAAAGCTTGAAATTTCCCTCTGCATTTGGTAGAGTATAAATACACAACTACTGGTATATGCAAACTTAACTTAGCATAAAAACTGGAGACAGCTAGGCTGGCTTTGTTCAAAATGTTTAAAAATCTGCCAACCAGCACCTCTAGAGCTCACTTATGATAATATCCTGTTTGGTTAACTTAAGTATAGAAACAACAATATGCCATTTTGTGAGGGGTTATGTGCAACTAGCCCTAACCCTGTTTCCAGGTGGTGCTAAACTGAGCTTAATGTACAAACTCTGATTAAGTGGCATTGATCCTCACATCTAGCTCTCTGCTAACAAAATGTTGAACAATTTTTAACTCCCCGTCCTAAATGTAGGTATGGAAAAATGTGTGTTTCTGATTGGCACTTGTAATTTTTGTACTTTGTAATTTGAGGTATATTGTGTTATATTTGTCTAATGTGACTTACATTTTTTAATTTACATCATTATAAACTGCATTGTAACCAAATGTGTGATGAGATGCGTTGACTACAGCTGTGCTCAAAGTCAGGGGCTGCATCCTGCAGAGGACACAAGCGAAAAAGGTGTGGCCCCACTCTCAATTTTGATATTAGCAAGCTAGCATTAGCTTTGTCAGTTGGTTCAGTTGCACCACTTACACCTGGCAATTACTAATGTTCTCTAACAACTACTCTCTATGTAAGAAATTTGTAATGCAACATATTTTAATTTAGTGATGCACATACTTAGTAAACACTTTGTGTAAATTTATGTACAGCTGGTGCAACCGTCCCCAAGTCCAGAAGGCCATTTGTTTGGATTTGAGAAATACACTGGTGCCAGTTGTGACCCAGCCAGGCTGAGGCTTCATAAGCTTTTGGCACATTTCTAAAGGCTGTGCATTTGGATTTAGCTGGAGCCACAATCAAACTTTAGCAGATGAAGCAGCCGCAAAACAACAGCAAACTGGCAGATATATGGTGAGATAGGTCATAAAGAGGCAGAGACACAACAACTAACAAGAAAGTATGAAAAGTGAACTAGCTCATAAAGAAATTGACAGATATGGATAAACAATGATTTCATGTGCATTTAAGTGGTAGGAGACATAAAAAGGAAAACATACTCACTCATAGGCAGATGTGAGAGAGGAGACAGGTAGACAGAGGCAGATGCTGACTAACACTGAGTTGTCTGCCACTCTGACACTGCTGCTCTGATTCTAATTATTCATTAGCCCCCTAACTCACAGATCAAACATTTACATCCCCTTCGGCTGCTTCACAAACGTCTCCATTTGTCTCCTTCATCGTCAGAGACTGTGTGCACTCCGATTCACATGATTCTCGAGGTGGATGCAAACCCCTCCAAGTGCTCTTCACCACTTCTGTTAAAAACTGAAAGACTATCTCAGGGTATAGCCATAGTGTGTTTATGGTGCTCTAAATAAACTGAGATAGCAACATTGTTAGTGGCCAGTTAACATCATTAGTCAGTATTAGGCAGGGAATGCAGAAGGGAAAACAATAGGCTGGCGTTATTAGGCAGCATACCCCCAAGGCTTTCTCACTCATGCCGAAGCTGCTGCCAGTGGGCTGTTGGAGGTCAGCCTGTATAATTAGAGTTGAAGCTCAGCTACTGAGCCAGAGAAGAACAAGGAGCTAATAGAGATTAATCACACAATGTCACTGGTGCTGGAGCTGAATGATCTACCGTTTAGCACACAAAGCATTTTGGTCTGCTGTGGTTGACTGCTGTGTGTGGTCAAATCATCACCATGACCACCATCATCATCACCATTACCAATACCACAGTGTTGCTCCTGGTTATTTCCAATAATCACCATCAGCAACATAAAGAGCGATGACTTACAGTAAAAGTGCAGCTATTGCAGCCTGGGTACCACCAAGATCTGTAATTCAAAAACAGGGGGCTACAGTAGAGAAGGAAAGACAAGAAGACCATTTCTGGACAAAGAAGAAAATGAAAAGCTGTCAAAAACGGTCCTTCCAGCCCCCAGAAACCACATTGGTATTTTATGAAAGTGTAGACAGAGATAGGAGACAGAGCTGAGAGGAAGCTTATCAGATGATGACACTGATGCAATGCAACAGAGTTGGAGGTGAGGAGTGTGAGGGCATGAGGGAAGGAGACAGAGGAGAGCCTTGAAGCCCAGAAGGAGGTGCAGTGTCGGAGTAAATTGGAGGAGAAGAAGGTAGATAGAGATTAAGGGCCAAAAGAGTGCGGGAGGAGGGGAATGAGAAAAAAAAGGAAGTGATATGGGGGATCAGCATGGATGTTAATGTATGTGTGCAATACAGCATGGTGTGGATGTGTGTGTGTGTGTGTGGATGTGTGTGTGTGTGTGGATGTGTGTGTGTGTGTGTGTGTGTGTGTGTGTGTGTGTGTGTGTGGAGGTGGGGGGAAATGAAAAAAGGGAAAGATGCAGCGCAAATGAGAGGGTGAATGGCATAAACAGAGAGGGAGCGAGAGGGAGGGAGGGGGTTGCACAGTGGCTCTATGGGGAGGTGTATACAGTTGTGCAGAGAGTCAGAGGGAGATGCACAAACAGTCAGTAAACCAACCAACAGTAGCCCTCACACCAGCACCAAATAACAGAGGCAACTGTGATTTATTAGTAGATGGAAGAAACAGTGGGATTTAATCACAAATAAAGGAAGGCGAACAATCTCAGCCACTGGCAACATTTGGGACAAAGAAAAACAGAAGAGTGGAGGAGGAAACAAAGGAAAGAGCTGAGCCAGAAGAGGAGTGACCTGAGGTGGAAAAAGAAAACCAGCAGACTGAAACAGGTAGGAGAGAGAGAGAGAGAAATTTGAGAATGAAAAAAATTGTTTGTAAAAAAGAAGGCAGAGATTTTTTGAAGCGCAAGAAAAGATGCAATTGAAATATAAATGTTTGTTTGGATGTTCATGTGCAGGTGATTCTGTGTAAAGGTAAAGAAAGGAAAAGAAAGGGAGACACTACAGACCAGTATCCTATTCTGTAGTTTGTTCTTACATGGCTTACAGGAAACAAGTGATAGATGAAGTGCGGGCTAAAAGAGGAAAGAGAGAATGAAACCAGCACAAATAAGCAACTGTGACTTTAGCCTAAACTGCAGACAGTGCAAAACAGCACAAAAAATGAAAAAAATGAAAAAAATGGTGACATGAAACAATTTTAATAGGCACGTGTAGAGAATCAAACGGGACCAAATATCGTGCTGTGGCTCTTCAACTGTCATTTTGGCCATTAGGAAAGAAAACCAGAAGTCTTCATATGCATCATACTTTATAATGGCGGTGCTGTGTACATAATACATTGAATATTTCATGGAAATGTTTTGCAACATGTCAATATGATATTTGCACTGGAAACACAAGCGCATGCATGACAGATTGTAGATAGACTATTTGGATGAAAGTGGGAGGTGAGGAGGGCTCAAGTCTCCTGCTGACAGGGAGATTTGTCTGAGAGAGGAGAAGGAGGAGGTGGTGAGGACCAAGTAGACAACAGGGAATCCTTGATGAGTTAGAGAGAGGTTTAGTTATCAGGGAGGCCCTGTGAATAAACCATAAGGTAGTGGCCACATAAATCACCAGGTGACAGACTATACGGCACACTTGTGTGCAGGAGCCACTTAAAAACAAACAAGTAAATATGAAGGTGCCTTAATGAAGCCTTATCTACACACTGCCTTTATCTCCTTTGTGTCATTAAGTGTGTGTGTGAGAGCCAAATGGAGCAGCGACTAATATATTCATGGATGCAGAGAGGGTGGAGATCAATATAAGTTTCCAGTGCGTTTTATAAGTATCAGGGTAGGGAGGATGCACAGGTTTATAACATGAAAGGGAGAGAATGGCTGCTGAGCCGCAGATTTCCCCTGAGGTTTGTGATCGCATTGGTTGAGGTGCTGCCACCCTATGGTGAAACTGTGCTATCCCATAAAACATAATAGTGCAGGAGAATGATTTGTGGACAGCGGTTCATGTTTCGGCCCGTGTCACATGTCCCCGAGTAGAGTTGCTGACCTCTGCCTGCTGATCCATGATGTCTGACCAGCTGCGTATGCTGCTGATCCTCTGCCTGACCTTCGCACAGGGGTGAGAGACCTCAGGTCAAAAACACTCGTACAGGGCCAAAAACACATGCTCATATTGAAATTTAAATTGACTGAAAACAAAGTTCATCAGCGTATGCTCTGCACAAACACTCATTATCCATTTTCCACCCCCTGCCTTTTTTCTTTTTCATCTCTCTCTACTGTATCAGCGCTTGTATGTTCCCTAATCACTGGGGTGAGTGGAACGACTCTCAGCTTCAGCCAACAATTCAGAAGCTGATGAAAGGATACAACCGCTACCTCAGACCTAATTTCAATGGTAGGAGGATGGCTGAAAAGAGATTGTTTCATTTAAATACGGCACGCTCTACCAAGCAGGAGTCATCTGCTCCTGTGTCCTCTATGAAAGTGGGCTTATTTCCTGTGTCTGTGTTTGATAGAGGGTCCTGTGGAAATTGGAATGAGCCTTGATATCGCCAGCATTGACGCCATCTCGGAAATCAATATGGTACAGACCTCTACCTGCTATTTCGTTTCAGTTGGTGAATGAGGGAGCATGTGAAGAAGTGTGTGATTGGGGGAAAAAAAAAAGGTTCACTTTCATCTTTTCAGGACTACACCGCAACTATCTTCCTCCGTCAGCGCTGGCGTGATTCCAGGCTGGTGTTTCCTGGAAATGAGAGTGTCAGTCTTGACGGACGTCTGGTGTCACTGCTCTGGATCCCTGACACCTTCATCCCCGACTCCAAGCGCTCTTTCCTGCATGACGTCACGGTGGAAAACCGCCTCATACGCATCTTCAGCAATGGAACTGTTCTCTATGCCCTTCGGTAGATTTTTAAAGTGTATTGATTTGACATTTACTGACTGATTTCATACCCTGCTACACGTGTCACTACATTAGCTTTTCTAGATTCTGCTGAGCTTGTAGGAGGAAACTGACCTGGAAGAATATAAAATGAAAGGGTACTAGTCCCAGAGAAATGTTGGAAGATGAAAAGAGAAATGCATTTTTTTCCTGCGTTATTTCTGTTTCACGTTGTTTTCATGATCGTCACAGTAGTCAGCTATGAATAGGCCATGGGTTTTACTAAAAAAAGAAGCGAAAGAAAAAAAAAACGTATGTATCATCATTCAGGAATATAACTGCAGGGAAAGCCACTGAGCTCCTTTATTCTTTGTGCCCTTCAAACAGTTCAGATTGTCTTAGTGGAGATTCCCCTTTGTCCACAGTAAAACTGTGTCCTGACGTCTTATCTGTCGTGTTACACTGATAGACAAATTTGTTATGACTACACAACTTTATTGAGGACAGAAAGGGCAGTTTTGTGCAGTGCAGGAACACATTTTGATTTTTAATGTCCCTGTGTCTGATTTTATGTTGGTGATGGTGGAACCTGCAACGTTCCTTAAAACAACATTTTTTGCAGTAACAATACATCAGGACTCTATGCTGCCCGTTTTAGCATTGTTAGAAATAATATCAACAGAAGAATTTCAATTCAAATGCTCAGAGACATCATATACATTAATTAATATTTAACAATAACATTGACACTTCAGATATGAGTCTTTGTTCTCTGGATTGTGCTCACTAATTATTAATTGCCCTGTCCTACATCAAAAGAGTAAAAGTCTTTTTGAAGGTTGCTAATAATCTTGCTATGAACACACAACAGCATCACAGCCACGATCGCCTGCAACATGGACCTGACCAAGTATCCCATGGACAGACAGGTGTGCACTCTGCAGCTGGAGAGCTGTGAGTAATACCCCGCACCCCATCAGCCCTCCATCAAGTGTGTAGATGGACATAAATCATCACCATCTCATCATCACCATTACTATTCTCATCATCAGTGGAGTGAGTATCAAGCTAAAGAGAAAATGTTATTCTAAGCGGTTCAGATTCACCAAAAATTAGTTTGTGTACCCGTATGTGGATTTGTGTGTGTGTGTGTGTGTGTGTGTGTGTGTGTGTGTGTGTGTGTGTTGTCAGGGGGCTACAACCTGCAGGATGTGGTGTTCTACTGGACCAGGGGGAACGATTCAGTGAAGGGTCTTGACACGCTGCGGCTGGCTCAGTACAGTGTAGAGAGCTACTATACATCGGTGTCAGAGGCTGTGTACGAAACAGGTACATTACTTCAACCCCCAGAATTCCCCTCGACCACTCCCACCTCCAAACATAATACACTGTCTTCAAAGTCTGTATTTTTCATGTCTCCTCACAGGACAGTACCCTAAGCTGGTGCTGCATTTTGCACTGCGTAGAAATGTGTTGTTCTTCATCCTGGAGACGTATGTTCCCTCCGTTCTGCTGGTGGTCCTCTCCTGGGTCTCCTTCTGGATCAGCCAGTCCTCTGTACCAGCTAGAACCTGCATTGGTTAGTGCAACATCTTGTACTTTTACTGTACTGTATGTTCATGGTAATATGACTTGGAATAATTTCCATTGTACGATGTGGGGCTTTCTACATACTGATTCACATGTTGTCTGTCTTTGAACTTATAAGATTAGAGTATGTTACAGCATCACATCACCCAATGTATTAAACAGCACAACATGAATTGTCCTCACCGAGGCAGCTTTAAATTGGGGTTTTAGCACACTGTATATATATATATATATATATATATATATATATATATATATATATATATATATATATATATATATATATGTATATATATACGTGTGTGTGTGTGTGTAAACTCTGTTCAGTAGTGTTTTGAATGCAGTACTTCAACTTCTAATGGAGTCATTTCCTCTGTTGCACTGCACACTTCTTCCACTACCAGTGGAACACCACCTACCAACACCTCCTGCAGTCTTACATCAGCTGATTGTCCACTGAGGCAGTCAGCTGTTACCTATGCAGTTCAGTACATTGACCTAGGAGACGTATTCTACCATGCTACATGGACAAAGACGTACGTGTCAATACATCATCATCGATACACCAATAGTTAAACACACGTGTTGGGGTTTTGATTGTTTACTGAGACCATTAGCCAGATTAAATCAGAGAGCAGCTGGGAAATGAAATGAGGGAAGGGGGAAAATGTGACCTGTAAAGGTTGATGGAGATGATGAAGGGCTGGACAAACATGCTTGAACTGACTACCAATGGATGGATTATGCAAAGAATGAGACAACTTTGTATTCTGCTCTCTACAGGAGTGACTACAGTGTTGACCATGACCACTCTGATGATGGGTGCCCGCACTTCTTTGCCCAATGCCAACTGCTTCATTAAGGCCATCGACGTTTATCTGGGCATCTGCTTCACCTTCATCTTTGGTGCACTGCTGGAGTACGCCTGTGCCCACTTTTACACCATGCAGCACCAGACCATAGAGGATTTACACAGAGTGAGCGACATGTTTGCACTGAAACATGAGATGAAAAAGGCGAATTTTCATGTTAGATAATAAAGACACTGTAAGCCTTAATCCACCTGTATGTCTGTCATTCTGTCTGTCTGTTAGGATCTTCTGAGGGAGCTCAATGAATCCAACGGAAACGGCTCCATCCCCATCGTCAGCTCCACCCAGCCAAACCAGTCAGTGGAGATCGGCTCCACCGCGGAGGACATCACGGAGCAGTCGGTGAACAGTGACGCAAAGAAGCACTCTGGATCAAAAGAGAAGACGCCAGGTCAGGGCTGTGGCCTGTCCTCAGTGAAGGATGCATCGCGTAGGGCAGCATCTATCTTCGTTGTGGAAAATCCACACAACATTGATTGCCACGCCCGCACCGTTTTCCCCACAGCGTTCCTCTTCGTCAATATCCTCTACTGGCTTTACTATCTCTTTCTCTGAGCGATGGCTCCAAGCTGCTGCAGAGTTAATTTCACCATCCTGAAGCTGCTCTACCTCCTCATTTGAGACCCAATACCAGTCGCCACTGCCTGGATCGAAACTGACCGTGCAACCTTTTGACTAGATTGTTTTTGTACCACAGATATGAAATGTTTTTGTTCCACAGATAGGGCTAGAAATGGATGAAAAAGCAGTTGGGTAGGATTAGGAACCAGTAAATCTTTTTTGTATCATATTCTGTGCTGAAAGCTATTATCAACCATGTATGAATGGATGGCTAAAAACATATTACCATGTAAAAGTGATGACACAAAGCCAGTATCTGTCTTTCTCCTGACAAGTCCATAGCACAAATGAGGATGAGTTAACTAGCTATTAACAATAGGCTGCTTGAACTGCACCACACTATACTGTGCTGCACTGAATTGCCTTCATTAAGTGACTGATGTAGATGTGTGTTTTTTTGTTTTTTGTTTTTTTTTTTTGTGCTTGTTTTGGCTTTCATACATTGTTTGTATGAGACTGAGTATGATACTGTATATTTGCTTTATAGCATATGTAAAATTAAAAGTCAGTAACTGAGAATGTGTCGCTGCATTTTAATAAGAAAGAAAGTCAGTATCTGTCGAATGACGGAAGAACGAATGTTTGGGAAACAAGAGACAGATTTATTTTTCCCTTATCCAGGCAGGAGAACAGTAAAGTGCAAAAGCCAACCACAGGTTCAGCAGAGAAGTTGTTAAAATGACATATAGTGGAGATTTCTTTGTTCAGAAGAGATGGTTTGTATCACTTAATAGCACCATTTTGTTAATCACTCAGTTTTCTCTAGCAAGAGTATCCAACAGTGTGCCAAAGGGGGTCAAGTAGATGCAAGGTTTTATTCCACTAAATAGTTCAGCAGATGATCAGTGAATAGCGCAGCTTCAACCTGAGAGGAGAAGCTAATGAGTGCAGTCAAAAAACTAAAGACGCTCAACCCGTCAGTCCACGGCACTCAGCTGAATACCTGTGTCAGGTATGTCTTATGATGGTGATGAAGATAAGAAGAAATGAAACAGTATAAAAGTATAAAGCACACAAAACAGTAGTCATGGCTCAATATGTACAGGCAGAACAAAATCATTGAGTCATATAAAAGGCACATCATGGCTTAAACTGCCTTCTATTCTCTTATTTCTCAACACATCACATTTCTTAGGTTATCTTTTCCCATGTGGCACATTCACAATTTAACATTTCCCCTGATGCAGCACTGATGCCGACACAATCCTATGTTGCTTTTCGATTACAACACTGCATTCTGCGTACTCACTGTGCTTTTTAATACACTTCTCTTTTGTCTTTCTGTCATACGCCCTGATTTCTCTCTTTCCTGTTGAATCTGTGTCACCACAGACAATGAAAACACTTGGATACAGACGACGTGAAGTCCTCACAATCGGAGAAGTCCTTTTAAGAAGGCGGAACAGTAAATATTCAGTGAGATGTACCTCCACCTAGTGGCTGAATTCTTTCATTATAGTTTACTTCCTCTGCAATCCAAAATGAAACAAATCATGTGTTTTGGGATGTAGATGGGAGGTCGTCCTTTGTGGGATTTAAGTTCACAAAAATCACATCCTGATATACAACAGTCCTTTTCATGATGCTGCTCTTAGGTTCCTTTCTTTGACTCCCATTCCTGTAGAAACAGAAAAGTCAGGAGATTTAGTAATAATGTGAGAATAAGGCCATTATTTCAAGAAGGGAATTTCAAGTAGTTGCAGATGAAACAAGTGAGTAATAAGCTACAAAAAATATAAATGGTATCAAATTAAACAATTTACATGATGCAAGTGTTGTGTAATAGGGAGCTGTGTGTACAAACAAGCAAATAGAAAAACACAAAATGAGAACAAATGAATCCAGGCTGATTGCAAATGCTTGCAGATGATGTCAGCTGGGCCAATTTTAACTCACAGTGATGCAGCAAAATGCAAAATGGTAGTGCTTAGCCATATTTCTTTAGGTGTTTTATGTCTTCATTTGACAGGACAGTGTAGAGGGACAGGAAGTGGAGGTACAGAGAAAAGGGGAATGATATGCAACAAAGAGTCCGGCTGGCCGGGAGTCGAACCAGGGATTCGCTGCTCAGAGCATCTGCACCTTCATGGGAGAGCAATAAGTTCAACCAGACAGCTTTGCCAAGTGTTTCATTGAGTGGTTTTATGAATGAAATAAAATATCAATCCAAACTCAGTGACAAAATAATTTAGGTTGTGGCTGAAAGGATGTATACCACTGCAAGGTATGGCTATTACCACAAAACCTGCTGAAGTAAGTTCAATAGTAATTAGTCTAAATTAGTCAATAATGAGAAAGCAGCTATGAATTTGGCTTAGTCTCAGACATTTGCAGAATCTTTCTATGCATGTTCACTCAGACAATTATTTCTGTCATCTCAGTGCAACTTAATTAATGGCCAAGTAAAGGTCCAGAAAAAGCACTGTAATAATAACAACAATTACAATCCCTGTAGTTGGTGTCTCGAAAGAAAATGCTGCAATTATATTGTACACATTTGCACATTCACTTAGACCTGGTCTTATCACTATATTGTGAATGGTATTGTTAAAGCAGAGGAAGCTGAATAAAGTGATGTCAAATATGTGTTACTGACAAAATCCAATTTAGTCATAAACACTGAAAATAGCTGTAAATGTTCAATGTGGCTGCTCCAACATATACACACTGCCCATTTATTTATGTGTGATTTGTGAAAACCCATTAGATGATGATGATGATGATGCTTTTGTGCTTCTCTGAACCTCCTGTGGAGTCTGAGGAACTGTTCAGGAAGTGTGTGAGAGAGGGAAAACAGATCATTGTTACCTTTGCTTTCTGCATGACAGTTCCTGAAGAAGAAGCATAAACAGATGGGGGTCTCCTTCGCATTTCTAGGGCACAATTCACCGGTAAGGACTCGCTGTAGATGTTCTTGCTCTTTTTAACAGAGGCCTACAAAAAAAAAAAAAAAGAAGTAAATAAAATGCAGACAGGTGTGCATGCATGTTTATATGAGTCTGTTCATATAAAGCAACAAATATACCTTAACAGGTGGTTTTGACTCAACCGGTGCCCCCAGCGCCCCACCTGCCAGGCTCTTCTTGAGGTTTTCCTTGACCTGAGTCAGTCTGAGCTCCAGGTCCACCCTCTCGGCCTCCTTAGCCCGACAGGCTTCCTCTAGATCAGACACGCGCTTGTTCAGGGAGGACTTCCTCTTTTCTGCTCCACAGAAACACAGGAACATATACAACACAATGACACAAACAAAGACTACAACAGCAAGATTTGGGTTTTCATGTTTTCCTTTAGACGGTGAGTCTACAGGATTGCTTTTCAAAGTAAAGTAGCCTGTATTTACTGAAGTACTGTACTTATTTGGAATGCTTGTCATCAACTTGCTCCTCAATGCATCTAGTCCACTGCAACAGATGCAACAATTGTACTTTTTACTCAACTGTGGCTACAGTTATTTTTACTTTTCATTTGAAAAAAAAAAATTATACATCATTATAGACTAAACTAACAAAAAGTAGATAAAATTAGCTTCATCAGCCACGACATGTTCATTGTGATTGCAACAAACAATTATTTTCATTGTCTATTAATTTGCTGATGATTTAGTGTTGGATTAATTGATTATTCGCTAGAAAAAGCTGAAAAGTGCTTCCTACATCCCACAGTGACCTCTTTAAATTGCCTGTCAACAGCCCAAAGCCCAGTGATGTTCAGTTTACTATCACATCCAATCCAATAATGCAACACATATTACATAGTAATAAACAGTGGCAGGGGCTACTCTGCTGTTGCTACTAATACTTTTGTGCTTTTATTGTAATACAATTTTGAACACATGACTTATCTGAGTATTCAGTCTGCTATTTTCACAGAAAAAATGATAGTAATACTTCCTCTGTCACTGCTGGCAGTGCACTATGAGAAACTAGAGAGGATTAATTAGATATAGCAGGAATTTTCAGTCATTTAAATTCATTAAGAACTAGTAGATATTTTATTTAGCCCTGTAGGGAAACTCTCCTCTCACATGACCCCCTAATCATGAGGTTAGGGTCATATACAGAGCAGGGATGTGTGTACTTGATATGCAAGCCTTCTGGGTAATGTGCAGACTTTCTTAAATGCCAGACAATCCAGCTGTTAAAATATAATTTTCTAACTAACCAGGCTTCAGTACACTGGTTCTATTTCTGTATTTAAAAGCTATACTTTTCCTAATGAAGATCTGGGGCCACTAGTTGTCTCTTCTTTTCAAAATATAAGCTTTTATAAAGGCACACAGATTAGTGATTATAGCTATGCTGTTCATTTTGAGACTTTAGCACTTTACTTAATATTATTGGTTTTTGATCTTTGATGCAAAGCCAAAAACAATTTGTGTAGCATCTCTGTGTCTAGCTTCGTATTTCCTCACCAGAGGCCTTCTTTAGCTCTTCCTTCAGCTCTCTCTTCTCCTGTCGCAGGGTCACTAGTACATTTCGTATCCCATCCCTTTCCCTCTCCAGCTCCTCTTTTTCTTTCAGGTAACGCCTGGCATCCTCCTCTGCTCGTGTTTTCCCATACCTTCCATACTGGTTGGCATCTGGGTTGGAGCAAAGGTGAAAGGTTAGACGTGCAGGGGTTATGGGAAGAAGACAAAACATCTCCCAGCGATCTGTCTGCCTGTCCTTTATAACGTCAAGCTCTTCACGTGAGGTGGGTGATGCCATCTCTACAAGTCATACGAAACTGTAGCACACTAATTTGACCTTTTTCATAATTCAAACCAAGAATTTTTTGAGAAAATGACAATAGGATGCATGAATAAAAGACAAACACACACACACACACTCCTGCAGAGTAAAGAAGCCAGACAGCGGATCTAATGTGAGTGTCCAATAAATCTCAGGTTACATCCTGAAGCTCTCAGCCCTGGAGAGCGCCGGCTCTTTGATGTGTCAGAACGTCACAGTGAATGCCTGTGAAAGTGCACGGAGAGGAGCACTGAGCTGTCCGACCACACCAATATCACTTTCCTCAACCCTGGACGATCATCTCCTTTATTTGTATGTCAGAGTGCAACTGACACAGTGGAGCAAATGGGAGAGGAGAGAGAAGAGGGAAAAGATTATAGATGGAAATTGAGAAGATGATTTGAGATGAGAGCAATAAAAAGTGAATACCAAGCCAGATGAAAGCTCATATTTTATGCCTGTCAGTGAATCGGGACACCACTGGAAGGACTGTATCAAGAGTAAAAGCTACAACAAAACCAGAGCTTTGGAATCTGTAACTCCTGTGTGACACACAACTATATTTAGAGGCGCCATCTGTAGAGCTAATTGTTTCCCTCGGAGGGCAGCAGGCTGCTCCCCTTCTTATTTATTTATTTATTTTTGAGAGCGACAGATGGAAAGCAGCGAGAGGCGTGAAAGCTAAAAAAGTCACAGGAGAGTAGCTTCTAAAAAGATTTACATATACATCTCAGCTGCCTGGTTGGCTGTGAATGATAACGTGAATAGACCAGATAGAAATTACTATTGTGCAGCTTGGTTTCTTGTCCTAATGCCTTTAATACAGCCGCTACAGATGACAATACGTTACTGAAGTGCCTTACGGATAGTGGCTTGTTCAGGAATTATACATAACAAATGTGCTGTGTCTGATGGTGTTCAAGCTGAGCCTCTCAACATTAACAAAAGTCTTCCACAGGGATGAGTTGTGGGTCCTGTACGGAGATGACACTATTTCATACACAAATACAGACACAGTTGAGCACGCACGCACAAACTGCTGCACTGTTTTGTCCTTTGAGCTTAAAAAGAGTTTTTAAATGAAGGAAAAACTAAATTCACAGATAACTAGTGTCGATTTATCAGCACATGGAAGATTTCAAAATTGTGATGGTTTCCGTCTGCAACGCTTGTCTCACACTGACAAAATGATCAGGAAACTTAAACTAAAACTTGCCTCATTTACTAGAAAAGGAGAGTCAGAAATTGGTCCAACACACAACATGAAGCCATTCATTGGTGAGAGCTATCCTACTCATCAGTGCACTCTTTCCAAAATGTAAAGTGGATAGTTGAATTAAGACAACCCTAAGCACATTAGCTTTTAGTTTCTCTGCACCTTATATATTGAATAACTTTTCCTGGCACAATAACATGTTTCTCACAAGGCACTCCTAGCTTGCTTTCAGCAAGGTTTTAATCAGTCTATCGGTACATGAGGCCTTGCTGGGGGCAGACCACTGGAGGTACAGCAGTGTTATTTTGGAAAACCAACCAACACACTTACTTGAGCCTGTTCGCTTGAGGGAAACTAATGGTTTGGTTCTGTCGGAATCGCTGCTTGAGAAACTTGAGCGCCGCTTTGCTTGATTCCCAGACTGCTGCCTGCGGTTCTCCCCTGACTGGGTGGGGTACAGAGAGAGAGGGGGGGTGGGGGGGTGGGGGGGCATGACAGATGTGGGAAGATGCAAAAAGAAGGATGAGGATGTAGGGAAAAAAAGAAGGCAAAGCAATAAACTAATCTTACTAACCAGAT
The DNA here is from genome assembly GCF_046630095.1 of Trachinotus anak. NCBI lineage: Eukaryota > Metazoa > Chordata > Actinopteri > Carangiformes > Carangidae > Trachinotus > Trachinotus anak. The sequence goes on along the minus strand of NW_027273872.1, from coordinate 20,017,215 downwards.
TTATTGGTTTGAGGCCGCTGAGGTGTGTATGTTTGTGGCTGTAGGTGGTGAGAGGTGTGTGTTTAAGTGTTATGTCAGTGGGGTTTAGGAAGAGGTTTACAGGCTGTAAAACTGCCATGACCTCTTGCTTTCCTGTCACCAGTTTGACCACTTTTTTGGGGGGGTCTTTTTTTTCCCCTCTCCCATGCCAACGCTGTATTTTCCCTCTGGCCTACAAAAAGCCGTCATTGATAGGCATGTAACAGAGAACTGTCTGTCTGTTTGGGTGACTGATATGGGGTGTCATATTCAGACAGTAACCGTCTCCAGCAGCTGCACACACACAGACACAATGTCTCTAATCTTGTCATATCAAAGTAAAGCATTACACATACGGCTCAACAGAACTTTGGGAATGTGTGTGTGGGTCTGAGCCCATGCGTCCCACCTGCATGTCCTCATTAGGGACCTCATCATATGTTCTGGAGTCTGTGGAGGTACTGCCGGAGGAAGTGGCCCACCTAGGATCAGACAGAGGGAGGTAAAATAAAGTCTGCATGAGGTCAAAACACCACTGCTCTGGTTGCTGGCCTTGCACTGACCTCCTCCAAATCCCCCCTAACCCCCCCCATTTTTTCCCCCCTCACTGTCTCACTCACAGGAAGGAATGCCGCGCAGCGTCGCAGATATTAGCAATGGTTTCCACATCAACGTAGTCGTAATGCAGTGACTCTGGGCCTGTCGTGGAGCCCGTTTCTGCCAAGAGGACACCAAGCCACCTTCCAAGTTCCTCAGAGCTGCTGGCCTGAAATATAAAAATTTAAATGTCACAGATGGAGTAGCAGGTTCTTTTGGACATGTGGGGGTAGTGGAACAAGCTGTACCCATAGCATTATTAGCAAATGGTCACCTATTTACACCAACAGCAGACACAGAGCTATAATTCACTGGAAGTCGTGTCTCTGGCCACTAATTGAATTTAAGTAAAACTTTTACTCCTCTTTTAGCTCAGTTTTTGGTCTCCACCAACTCCTGAGGAAAATATACTGGATGTTTACTAGATAGCTGACTGAAGCTGCTCAAGACAAGGTTGATAAGAGCTGTGACAGTGAATGTGAACTGAAAGATGATTTTCTCTAGAGTTGAGTCATAATTTTGTGTGCATTTGTCACTAAGAGATGTCCTTATCACATTACACATAGTCCTTTGAGCCTTTGTTCGTATAAAAATATTGACTAGTGCAGCTTTAAAATTAAGAAACAAGCAAAGCATTCTACCTCCAGAGCAGCCACCTCTGTGCTGTTGCGTAGGATTCGGAATGCAAATGGGTGTTTGGGTCCCAGACCCGGCACCACCTCACAGCTGTGGAGAGGAAGGGAAGGCAGGGAGGTCCGAGGGTCTCCTTTGTCATGGTAGAAGTGCAGGGAGCCTCTGCACACACAACACCACTGTTCCCTCCACACCTGGTTCACCAGCAGTGACAGGTAGCCTGTGTTGTGAGAGGGGAACATAAAATGACGCGTCTCCAAACTTGGACACCTGAAGAGTGACAGCGTAGCAGGGTCTGACCTTGTCGCGGGTCGCTGAAGGACGTCCGGGGATCACCTGGCCGGGGGAACTTTTTCTTGGAGAAGCTGATGATACGTGTGATTTTACGGCCTGCAGCGAAAGCCCCCCGCTTCACCTTACCTACATCAAAAATAAAAGGATAATTGCACAGATGCTTTTTGTCCAAATATATCTTTGCCATATAGAAACTTTAATTCCTTAAAGATGTGTAAAAAAAAAAAAAAAAAAAAAAAAACCTGACAAAATACATTTTATTTTAAACTAAAAAGAAATATCTAAATGGCTCAAGGTAAACATACTAACTTTTCCTAGAGTCATCAACTGCATCTTGAGCTCTTCACCAGCAGACGCTCTGTTTTCATGGCTTACTTTGACCTAATGTTGCTTTTATGTTTCTGTAAACAACCTTCACGTCAACATCCAAGTTGTAATTATGACTGGGAAAGTCAGATGTTTCAGAAAACTCTCACATATCCGACTTGGCAGTTAATAATAGAGACGTGCCTAAAACCAAATAAATATGGATGCCTTATGTCAGCCACAGTTTTTCGTTCAAGGTAATTATTCCCAGATCGTTATAACGCTGCAGTCATACAACTGTCTTGAGTTGTCAAGTGCGGTGAACACTCACAAGTTGTAAACACTGAGAAATTCTCTCATCTCAACTTGGATGCAGCAGTGTGGAAATAAAGTCATGTGATGACAACGGTGAAAACTCCATCTGCTGATGAAGACCGTGAAAGAGATGCAGCTGGGGAAAAAAGCTAGTAAGTGGAAACTGAGTTCACTTTTGTTCTTGTGAAACACCTGGTGTACTGATTTGAGGCTGTGTGTGTCACTGTCTCACCGTTCTCTCTGCAGTTATCTCCGGTTGACACACCCATATTGTCTGAATCAGATGTGTTTCTCTCTGCAGATAACCTCTGAGGAAGAGGCACACAAACACAGGTTTAGACTATCACCAGCACAGTCAAGGTGCTACAGGGGCTCTCAAAACTTGTCTTTAACTAATAAACAGCTAACTAACTATCCCTGACACAATTCTTTCACAAGCTGACAAATGTATCCACAACTAGATTCTTTCCTTCTTTGCCTCATAACCACAAACACATGATATGAAGAGACAGACAGACGTATCCTTCACCTTTTCTCCTACCAATTTAATGTTGGCTTCCCTTTCTTCAGTCTGTGCTTTTATGTCAGAGCCTGTTTGTAGTTTATGATCTGGCAGGTAGGTAACTTCGAAATAGGATCTGCCTGTTCCAACTGACTCACTTCCACCCCCATTATTTCTGCCTTAACACCTAATTGCACTACACATTTCCTCTTTGTTCTGCAAGCCAAATACAGGTATCACTGAGCACTGTGTCAAGCCAAACAATTGTTTAAGAAAATTGATGGTGACAACACAATTGCTGCCTGCTACCGACTCTACCACACCTCAGCTACGAAGATGAATTATTGTCTTGAGGATAGAAACGACAGGAAGGTGAGCACACAAACGCCCTCTCTTCTACACTTACCTTGTCAAGTTCAGTTTTTCTTGGAATGACGGGAGACGCAGATTCCTCAGGCCCTGTGCTCTGACCGCTCACCTCTCTCACAACCTGTGGGGATATTTTTACATGTGTCAGTCTCAGTTTTACACTACATTCCTTCTGAGGTTTGTCAAAGCCACTTCCAGTGATTGTCAGCATGACTGTTGGTTGTGTTACCACTCTGTATCCCTGCATATATAAGTATATGGAGAGTGCAGCTTACCCTAAGCCACCTGTGGGCCTGTTCTTTGCTTTGTACTGCCAGCACCAGTCCATCTCCATTGGGTAGAGTGAACCGGAGCTCATGGTGCTTCCTCTTGCTGTCTTTGGGAGCATAGACCACAGTGCACTGGGGCAGCAGCAGGTCCACATAGGGGCATGTGTCCTTAGAACTCTTATAGCACTGCAGAAAGGAGAACACACAGGTTAGTGTAGGTTAAAGGAGAGAATTATACAAGAACATCCTTTTCTGAATATGTGAATGTAAACCCCCTCACCTGTAGTCTGTTCTCCCGTATGACGGTGAGCTGTTTGGCCCACTGGCCGAAGCGTTTCTTGCGCAGCAGGAAGGCACAGATGCGACAGTCTCTGGCAGGAGGCATGGAGCTCTCATCCGATGGCCACTGATGAGTGAGTCTGACGCCGGGGCTCCTCTCTTCCTCATCCTCCTCATACGACTCGTAGGAACTGCTCAGAGCGTCAGAATCATTGTCTGGGAGAGCAGCGACAGAGAGGATAAAGTGTGCTGTATTTGTAGTAAAAAGGGCTGTTGTTGTCCTGTAATCTGGGGGAAATTTTGTTCTTTACTTACATGAGTTTTTACGATGTGAATTTATGCAGGTAGTGGGATAGTTGTTTTCGGCATCTTCATACCCGTCTTCTATAGAATTGGGAGGGCTGGGCCTGACTGGAAATAGAAGAAAAAAATTGCTAATTAGTCAGTGTGTTTCATCATGAACTTTAATGTAACTTGTATGAGTGCTATATGAACATGTTTGTGTAATTGAACTGCTGAGAACTGAGTAAGGCTTTCACAGCAAAATGACACTAAGGGCAGTGAGTTCAGTGGAGGCGGGAAGGTGCTGACCTCGTGTGATGATGTACTCGGGCATCTTGCCAGGACTGAGGGGTACTGCCTCCTCATAATACTCCTCAGGAGGAGGTGTTGTGGGCAGAGGGGGAGGAGAGTCAGCTGAGTGTGTGGTCGGGGAGTCTGCACAGCTCTGATGAAGAATTGGCACAAACACATACATAAGTATCAAATTTCCCCCATGACCATGAAAGATTTTTCCTTCACACCCAAAGAACTGCATCATCAAAGAGATACGTAGGATAAACCTCAAAATGATAACCATAAATTAGACACATGGGCTCTGGGTGGATCCCTACATTTGAACTCTTCCAACAGCTCGCAGAGTGGTGAGCGTGTGTACATGGGAAACCCCACAAGTCATTTAGAGGTGCAATAGCTCCTTGAATTTGGATTTGAGTGCAGAAAATATGGACATAAAACAACATACATCCCACGCATGCAGTGTCGCCCTAGCTTCAGGATTTAAAGCCAATGTTTCATATGTAATTGATATTTATAGAAAGGGAGAAGTAAGGGCCTTGCTGTGTATTGGCAACCTGCCTGTTTTAAAGTGTTGGTTTGGGTGTTCTTCTCTTCTTTCACATCATCTGTAACATCCTTCAGGTCTCCAAGCTCGCAGTCTGTAAATGACAATACACGGTTGCACGCACAGTTTTGGCTGTATACATAAAGACAGCATGATCAGTGCAGCTTATTTGCTGGCACTTGTGTGTATTTTACTTCAACTCAAACTCACCAAATGTCTCGAAGAGGGACTCGACAAAGCTGGTGCCGTTTCTGTAAACTGCTGAGTTCATGTAGATGTAGTCGGTTCCTGACACTGAAGGAGAGGAAGAAGAAAACATAAAAAAAACTTTCAGCATGGTAAGAAACTGCAGAAAGTTAGACAGATTCCCAACCCTCTTATCGTCTAAATAAGTGAGCGGATGCTGATTAATCTGATAAATGCAATGAAAATAGTAAAGTCTAGTAACTAAACACAATTTGTGTAATATCTATCCAATAATTTGCATCTAAACTGAATGAATTTTGTCTGTTTTTCATTTGGAAAAACCTGAATGCAGACAGACAACTTCTGCACAATGAAATGCACAAACATTCCCCATGAACACCTGAAAGATTTAATAAGTCACTTCATCTGTTCTTCCTGCTCTCTCTGACCTGATGGCTGTATCTGCTGCAGGAGCTTCCACACTGAGGTCTTCTTCTCCTGGGTGGAGGAGCTGAGGTTCTCCTGGTCCAGCATCTTCAGCAGTACCCCGAGCTCACTCACCAACACCTCCATCGCTGCACAGGGTGGGGGCAAAGGTCAGGGGGGCATGAGTTCAGTGTATCAGCAGAATGGTCAAAGGTCAGGCTGACAAGTCTAAACAAACCCCAGGAGTACGTCAAGGAGGATATCTCTGATTTGCTTTCCCTGTGTCCTTCTTTCATTTTCTGTCACTTTGCTTCACAGTTTGTCAATATCAATCTGCCACCTTATCACAGACTCTGCCTCCTCTCCTCCCCTGTTACTAACCAGACTAAACAACAACAGAGGAGAGGAGTGACATGTTGAAACATGTTCGCTAATTGCTCATTAACCCAGAAGAAAGTGGAACTGAAGGTACCAAACACAAGAGCTCTTACACAGCATATGAACAGAACATCCCGCATGAAACCCTCTGCAGCAGCTCTGAAATGTTGCTGGCTCAAAGACAGCTGGGCGCAAACCCAAATATCAATCAACTGTCACACTCAGTGCTGAGAGGGCAAATTAAAAGCGCTGCAAAGACTGTAAAAATGTTATGTTGGCAGAAACATGAGATTCTGACAAGAATAACTGAAGGGCCACTTTACAGAGTTTCATTCACAGGGACCAGATCTTTATCGAACAGTTTGAGATTTTAAGTCGTGGACTCACAACAGCTCAGACCCCCGGGCCTCCAGCGGTAAACACTCTCTTCCCAGGTTCTGTAACACATTTAGGACTCAGCTTTAAGGAATATATGATTCACATCTTGTGTTGATGTGAGAGGTGGGACGGGTCCACTCCCTGTTTTCAGAACAGAACTTAAATAAACCGTCTCCTTCCCCTCCTCCGCTGCTGGACACCCTGAGAACAGAGCAGATCTGCAACCTGCTGCTGATGTGTTTGAATTCCTCCTTTATCTTGTTTCATGCCAGATGCAAGCAAGTGCCATCAGACAGTGCCCATGTCTTTCTCCTCTGTCTGTATTATTTTCATCACAGCTTTCGTACCCTTTTTCCATCTCCATTGCTGCATCCTAATTTTCATTTTTTTATCTCTATAAACCTAAGAGCCCCCCCCCCCCCCCCGAGTTTTCACAGTTGAGCCACATTAGACCCACTGAACCGTGCATCTTGCTGGAGTCAACCTTGGGACAGCCACTGAGCCAGAAAACTCTTTGTGTGGTGGGCGGTCATATGGAAACAAGACCGGTTACACAAACCAAACACCAGTACACACAGACACGTCCACATGCACAGAGATCTAAAACACACAGGGAGGCTTACATGTTGTGTATTTAGTAAGGTGTGTCAACAGTATGCATTTGTGTACCTGTCTGGAAAAGGACTTAGTGCTGGTTTATGGAGCATTATTGATGAGTTTAGACAGAATGTCAGGACTGTTTGTTGAAGTGATTTTGTATGTAAGCCCCACTGACAAGTGGTGCTGGAAGATGTATCTGTTACATTTCAGACTGCTCCCACTCCTTGAAGACAGACATACTTTCCTGAGGTGGGTCTTCCTATGGGTTTAACAATGCCCTGCTAAGGCAAGAGCTGCAGTAGGTGTGTGTTTGCCTGTGCCTGTTTAACCACTTTATCTTCTTTACTAGTGCAGTTTCCGTCCATTGTAATAAAAAAATATGCTCACATTCCGAGAAGTGGGCATGAGGAGTTAATTCACGCAGGGACCTGGAAAGTTTCCTCCTTAACAACTGATTCACCCAGAGGAAATAAGGAAGTGGAGTTTGGGGAAGGAGAGGAAACTCATGAGAGTGGGATGTCTTGGCCTGGTGAATGTTGTCTCTCTGCCAGAGGTTTCAGCTGTTTAGATTCTGGCTCTGGTGTACCACTGGGCTTCCCCTAACCCAGTGGAAGACAGAACCTTATCCACAGCATGACTCATTCACTGCAGAGAAAATTCGAAATTTACACCTCTCAGCACTAAATCAAATCCAACACAGAATTGCAAGGCGATGCTTTCAAGGAGCTGGCGAATAGTAGGACACCACACTCATCTACACTACTTCACTTGGACTGCAGCAAAGAGGAATTACTTTGTAGTATTTGGCATGTGAGGTACATAAGACCACCCTTAAGTCAACTGTCATGCCTTTATAATCAACACTGCACTACTCACATGGGTTCTCACACATCTAAAACAGCACATGATCCTTTAAACCCCTGAAGCAAGTGTTCAGAGGCTCTCTCTCTCTCTCTCTCTCTCTCTCTCTCTCTCTCTCTCTGTGTGTGTGTGTGTGTGTGTGTGTGTGTGTGTGTTTGATCTCTTTAAAAGCCAGACAAAACAGATTTGAGCCCAGCACCTTAGGGAAACTACACACAAGCTCACATATGATGATAATGCCACATAAAACAGGTTGGATTAGGTTTAATCAAAGTCACACTGAGGTAAAATTGCAATATCTGTAGATACAGGGAGGACAAACCATGACTTTAATCCCAGGCTTTATTGCTTAAGGTTCTTTTAAGCCTTAAAATATTACAAAGGGATATTCCACTTAAAAAAAAAAAGACATCACAAAAGATGGGTGGGGGAAGTGTAAAGCTATTCAAAGCTTTGGACACATTCAAACATTTACCTCCTCACACTTGCCTGACAATAGCTGTTCAACACTAGACACATTCCTCACCTTGTTAATGGTGCAAGTCTCTGTAAAGTGCATCTGTGTGTGTGTGTGTGTGCGTGTGTGTGTGTGTGTGCGTGTGTGTGTGCGTGTGTGTGTGTGTGTGTGCGTGTGCGTGTGTGTGTGTGTGTGTGTGTGTACACTTTTGTGAAGCAGAGTGAGTCGTTTGTTAAACAGTGCAGACTCAGAGCTTTAAAAGAGGCTTACATTAGCAGACCTTCTGAGGGAGTGAAAGGGGGGAGGGTGGGGGGGTGGGGGGTGGGGGTGAGTAATGTCAGTGAGTTGAGCACCTGTGCTAACATGTCCAACAAACCCTGATATGAAGAATAATGTGACCTCAATTGGGTGCACAGATTCTTCCTTTTTTTTTTTTTAAACTCCCTCCTTTTCATGCCAAAGGCTTTATTCATGCTGAGCTCACTTATCTTGCCCTGCAACACACACACAGACACACACAAACACAGACACACACACACACACACACACACACACACACACACACACACACACACAAACACACACACACACACATACACAAAATAACTTCCCAGTATGTCGTAAGTGACAGAATCTGGTCATTCTGCAGAAACTCTCTTTCACAATATTGTTGCAGGCAGACATTCCAGCAAACCACACACACATTTGCAACCTAAGAAAAGTCTTATGAGGCTTAAAAATGATATTGCTGCACTATCAAATCTGGGTGGAAAACAGCTGCTTTCTCAACAATTCAGGATTGTTGCCTCTCTTGGTATTTCATCAAGCTGGTCAAGTAAACATCACCTTACATTTCAGTCTCATGTTTACATCACATTTACAGCTCAACCACTTCCATGCCTTTACACTGTATAGCAGATTTGCACATCTTTACAAATCCCTGCATCTTCTTCAACTTGAGCTACACTGCTCTGAAATACCAATAAGATACAAATACTTTGTTTCCACACTTACCCTCAACAGAAGTGGATGAGAGTCCCACCATTTCCCAAGGTTACCGAGGAGAAGAGCCGGTTCATTCATACACGAGCAGATACTGTAGGAGATATTTCTGAGTCAAAGCCTCCCTGTGTGTGTGTGTGTCCTGTAAAGTCTTTGTATTGGAGGTGAGCTATAGTCTGCCTACTGCTGCACACACACTCCCTTTACCTCTCTCTCCCTCCCTCTGATCTGTTATCTTCCTCCACCCACCTCCCACTCTCTGTCTCCCCTCCTCTCTTTTCTTTTGGGGGGTAGGGTGACGGTGGTGCTCTGTATTTGTGTGTGTGTGTGTGTGTGTGTAGCTCTATTGGATCCCCCTCTGCTGTAATCCCCAGGATCGTATAGCACCTGGGAAAGGCTTGCTGTGTAAACACACACATGTCGACTCATAGCTAACTCACATTCTTTATTCTTTCACATTCTTCCCTCGGTGTAGGTTATTAACGTTTAACTAGCTGTACACAAAGTCTGCCATCCATAAGATTCCAGTGAACTCACTGACATACCAGATACAGTAAGACATTTTTAGAGCATCTTTACCACTATAATTTACTGATAATGGCACTAGTAAAATGGATGAAGGGGTAATTTCTATATCTTAAACGCACTGAAAATACAAAGTGAAGGATAAAGGAGAGAGTGAGTAAAGGCTGTGGAGTGTAGGTCGAGACAAGTTGAGACTTTTTCCCAGTTACACGTGGATGAGTTGTTGCCTTGAGGCATACTCATGTGTCCCGACACGATGCGACACGCTGCCATCAGTCACACTAACACTGCACAAACAATCCCTTAAGTGCACATAGACAATTCACAAAACCATGTGCACAGCAACAGACAAAACACACAGCTTCTCCTAAGTATGGGCTTTTATGATATATCAGTTGCAAAATGAAAACAGTGTCAGCTGGCCGTAGGGCTGGCTGGTGCACAAGACTGCACACTAATCACCGTGGAGTAACTAGACAGGAGCATGCAAAATATCGGTTTTCATCCTGGTATGACCCCTTTGACCTCTTATGACCCCTTTTTGATATCACCTGTTGAATACACTTCAGTTAAAAGAATACCTTATGGGAAATATGCTTATTCTCTTTCTTGTTGAGAGTGTGATGAGTGACACCACTCTTCATGTTTGTACTAAGCTGCAACCTCCTGGGCTGCAGTTCTTCAAATGGCCACGGGAGTCTGGCTCCAAAAGTTAGTCAATCCCCATAAACTCCCGTGTTAAAATGTCCAAATTTACAGAAGAAATAAACATGTTTACAGCCTGGTACAAAACACAGTTTTAGTCTCTATAGCTAATTTCTTCCTTTATGACAACTGTACTTGGGCTGATTTTTTATATAATTAACATGTTTAAATTTAATTTTTTTAAGGCTTAAAGTTCTGCATTATTGAGGACGTGTTGCTCTGAGTGACAGGTGGGTGCACATTTTTTAATTAGCTGGGTGTTAGGCAGAGTCAGGCACTGCCGAGATGGCGATGGTGGAGCAGCCCACTCTGAGAATCCCATGGGTGATGTCACAGAGGCTACATCCATCTTTATTTATGGTCTGTAAGGTAAATAGGAGGTGTTTCCTCGATATCAATTCAGCGCTGATGCGTTGCCGCTGTCTGCACGTAGGTGACTGGAGCTGCTATGATACTATCTGCCATATGCACAAGAGAGGGATCAGTTTTCTCATCTCCAGTCAACAAAGTGAGTAATGGGCAGGGTATAGAATTGATGTTTAATGTAATTATCTCAATCATTTTGTACAAGAAAAGTTTATTTTTGCTACACACCAATTGATAGGCTATAATGTAACACTGATTCAATTTGTAGCTCTGTATGTGTGTATGTAGCTTTGATGCACTAAACGTTACCGCACATTTATGATCAGTAACATCACCTTCAGCCACACTAGCAGTATGACTCTTGGGCCAGAGTGAAATATTTCCATTCCATCTGGATGGATTGGAATCAAATAAAAAACAGTTGTCTCTACTCTCCATCCATTGTTTTCTACCATACTTTTAAGTTATCAAATGCCAAATGTTGTCAGAACACAGACAGATGTACAAGAATTTAAAGAAATTGTACCACATTTTGCTACTTTAACGTGAGGTTTGAGATCTCGCCCTACTGCTACTACAACCAGTTACAGATACACAAACACAAACTACACATCACATTTGATGAAAAGAGACAACAGCATTGATAGAAGATACTTATATTGATAATACTGAATTAAAGATGATTTTTGTCAAGAACATTAAAGAACTACAACCACAGAGTGAATGACAGACAGAGGATTTAAAAATATACACTCCCAGGGATGTCTGTGAAAAAGATGGAAAATTAATGGCCTAATTATGTAGACGGGATGTCCTCCTACTGTCTGTTTTCATACACAGACCAGACCTTCCCTGAGGCATACATGGTGTTTCCCAACTTTTCCAAATCCCTCTCTAGGGGTGATGCCACAGACACACCCTGCTAGGCTTGGTTACGGCCTGACAAACCTCTCCTCACCGTGACTAAATGCGACCTCTGACTGTCCCAGTAAAGCTGTAAACTCACACAGGACTGTGGATGCCAGAGGAGGGACGGGAAAGCACACTAAAGCTGTGACATACACATCACTTTACCTCTCATTACAACTGTCAAGTGTTTGAGGAATGCTGGAGTATTCAGGATAGGTGATTTCTAAAACACAGCATTCAAACTGGACGATTCATCTAGAAAATAGATCTATTTATCACGTTCACAATAAAAAAAAAACATAGGTATAACCATGGAGAGGTAAATCTTGTTAGACAAAGCTGCTGTGAGAACCTCAAAGGATTGTACCATCTGTGACTCCACAAGAGATCAGTATCTAATGAAAACTGCTGAGTTTTTCTTGGAAGTCTCCCCTTCCTTATTGTCTTTGGACATGTTGGATACACAGCGATTTCCCAACCTGATCTGACATGAAAGAGCGCTGCAGGTTGAAGACTTTGAGGTGTCCAGAAACCCAGTGTGGGAGCCATTCTTTGTCTAATCACCGAGGCCAGCTGAACAATATGACCCACTAACTTTCTCATCATGTTAAGCGAGTCACAGGAGAGGTTTGAATGTTATCGTTCATACCGTGTGAGGGTTATCTAAATACCACCATCCAACTCATCAAAGCTGGGACATGTGTGTGTAAAGAAAATAGCTGAATCATAGCATTAAGAGACGCAGATGAGAACAGAGATGTCATATCCTCTGTTCAAACACAGCAGGCTTTAATCACACCCCTTGGGGTGTGTGTAGCCTGCATGCTAACAAAAGTGAGGTAAACCAGATGGTCAGAGGTTTTTTAATAACACTAAGAGCTGTGCCAACACTTACCAGCCTGTGCCCTATCCTGATGAAATCCCCTCCCACTCTGCTCCTCAGATTCCAGGCATTTCCCAAGTATGACGGTTCTCCTCTCCCCAGCACAAAACATGTCTGGGCATTCACGAACTGATAACTCCGGAGCCCACGACAGGTAAACAGAGACTGTTCTGGTTCATTGGTAAGGTGATACGAATCAGCATGATGACTGCATCTGTAACTTTCAGGTTGGCCAGTGTAGTCATCATTTTAGGCGGGATTTGAGGTGGATAATGAAAGCAAAAATTAAAATGTGCAATTTGAATGAACATTTATGAATGCCTCAGATTTTTTAAAGCGACGATATTCAATATTTTTCTTATAACAATAGTGTAAACCGTGACGTGTATGTGAAAGGGCTTGCTTGCAGTAATGAATAGAGAAATATCTAAGTTCTACAGAGCATTTAGGGTCGAGTGAATATTGGACTTACACAAATTAGGTGGACAGAGATATGACTCACCTGAATGCTAATGTTGCTAAATGAGTAAACTGCAGGCAACTGTTAGCAACTACTTTGCTACATCAACTTAAGGGTTAACAATATGTCAGGATTGTTTTTCCAGCTTGTCCCCATTGACCCCAAACAATAAGTTAATGATGGTTTAAGTACTACTTATTATTTCTTATTATGACAGGCACTTTGCCTATCTATTTAATTTTCATCTTTATACATTTGAGGGTCCAGGAAATTACTGTGGATTCCCAGGAGAGGGATGAAAATGGGGGCACATCAGGAAATGGCCAACAAATGTGTTAGAGACCCAGATGGCAGATAGTGTAAAGCCTTGTCAAACTATGTTGAACGTACAGAGATAAATCTGAAAACCATCAAAGTGGACATTTAAAGGTCATGCTAGCTGTGATAGGCTAACTACAGAAGACCCTCGGAGACCGATTTTGATCTCATTCTGTTTGCTGCCAACAAAACACTTTTCCTGTCCCACATAAGTTAATGGGCTGACCAAGTGTATTGCGATGCCCCATATGCCCCCTATAGAGAGGGCTTCCTCCCTCTGCTGATGACATCACCTATCACCTCCGGCCTTCTGTTTCCTCTTCCTGTCAGCTGACCCACTCCCAATTTTACTGTACTGTCTCTGGTGACCCCATTCTCAACACGCTGTCTAGATCTTACACTAGATAGAATTGACTTTCAAAGGTATGACAGTATAATGGAGCTTGAAATATACTACTATTACAAACCTTTATTTAGCTGCTGCAGGTAGTCCCCCTAAAGAGTGGGAATTCCTCTCTTATAGCTTTGACATTTATCATGTGGGTGGACATTTTAGAAAAACATACAAGAATCAACACACATAGCAAATGAACACTACAAAGCATGCTGGAGTTGAGCAGCAGGTGAGGGGCACATGTGGAAAAATTTATTTGGTTTGGAGGAGTCGTAAAGGTACACAAATTAAGGAGAGAGGGGAAAAAACATGTTCTGCCCACTGTTTTTATAGTACACAGTAAGATGCTTGAGGTTATCATAAAACACAGCACAGATCCCACACTCCATGATACTCAGAGAGTGTGCGCACCAGTACAGGAATACAATAGAGACTGAAACTGTCCGGGGATATAGATGCTTTGATTGCTTTGCTGATACAGTAAGTAGTATTTTACTTCAGACCCAAATAATTAGCTGGTAAAGCGACACTTTGGCTGATTGCTTATTTCAAAACAAACATTTGATGATCTTAAATTAGGCAAAATTTTAAGTGTTTGGAGTATGTTTTCCAAAGCACTATTACTTTTCCATTGTATATCTTTTTTAAAATCTCCCTTAAGAAAAACAAGGCTTAGTTAAATTCATCCCATCTTTGATATTTGTATAGATCATTTAAATGGGGTGTGTATGTTTTCTGCAGTTGATGTCAAATTTCTGTCTTGAGCGTGTGTCCTCTCTCCTTCTAATTAGGCCACTCTAATGAGCTTGTCACAGAGAGACATAAACCTACTCAAAGTCATTAGGCCTCTTCAGCGGCTCGGACGTTTCTATGGTGACAGAGAGGGAGAATTATGGGTCTTTGCACTCCAGCTTTTGATGTTCAGACACTAAGGTACACACACACACACACACACACACACACACACACACACACACACACACACACACACACACACAAACACACACACACAGTCACCCATGGCTTCACTGCAGTTGAGTAATCTGGGAAGCAGCAGTGATAGCAGGGAGCTGCTATCTCAGCAGTGGGAGAGAGCCAATGGCCCCAGTTACAGGTCAGGTTAGTAAAGCATTGCTGCTCATTTTCTTGCCAAATGCTACCATGTTTCTTCATTGTGCTTTTGCATTGTTGCAGTGACCTTAATCCTGGGATGAGATTACATGTTATCAACCCAATCAGCACCAAAAACAAAGATACATACCATGGAAATGATTTCACTGTGTATAGTGTTTTATACCTCCCAATGCCCTGAAACAAATACTTTGAGTCAGAATGAGCTTCCATTGTTGTGATAGTGCTCCCAGATCCTCCTGTTACTGCCTTCAGATTCATACTTCCTGCCTGTCGTGTCATTAGCTGATCATGTGTGGCAATTTAGTGCACTGATTGACTCTCCAGGGAACTTCCTTTTCTTTCCCCAGTACATTATGGGATATGATGATTTTCCCAGTCACCCTAAAAAAGCAGGTTAAAAAAAATGACAGATTGGTGGAGGTTGTCTGACAATGGATAGTAGCACTGGCCAGGTGGCAACAGTCGCATCTGGGTATTTCTCAATATGGCCTCGGGTCAAAGGTTAAAGGTCAGAAAACTGACCATGATGTAGGCGACGTCTGTCTGCTAAGCTTCTTTTCCTTCCTTCTCATTTTTCATCTTTCACTCTCTGATTTATTCAAGTCTGGGATGGCACAGAGGGCTTGACTCAGCCTGCTGACAGACAAAGGCCCTACAGTATCATTCAGATCCCATATCTGCCCTGAGTCCTATGAGATCACCACAATGCTATGTCTCCCTCACAGAAAAGTATTCACACACTGAGAAAGATGCTATTCTGCAAGTGGAAGCACTGCTTAACTGATGCTGCACAGACTAGGGTAATATACACAGAACACACAAACATGCCTGCAAACACACACTCACACAAACACAAAGGGAGAAAAAGGGGCTGCTTTGTCTCCATTTGGGATTTTTTGGCTTAATTTGATTTTGACCGGAGGACTGTTTCAGTTTTTCACTAGAAAACTAGTATCTCTCATTGGTGTTGTCTGAATCTTTTCAATATGTCATGTACAAATTCTCCCCGAAGATGATTTGATGTGTGTTTTGCATTTCTCTCCTTGTAGAGTAGTTTAAGAGGACTCAATAAAAAAGGGAACTTCTATCATATGAGCAAATTCTTAAAGCTGAAAAAGTACCAACTGACTCTATTCCACATTACTGCTCCAGTTTATTGTGTAAAAGTGTCATACGTCTTAATCTGAAGACTAAACAGCCTTTTACAATCATTACGAAATGACCATTGTTTAGCTTGCTGCTTTAAGATAAATGTAGTAAGATTAAGCCACACAGAATAACACCCAGTATTTGTGTTGATGAATTGACAAGTGAATCCTGAGTTGATGCAATTTCCACATTTCCAGAATCAATCATCACTTTATGCTGTCAGTTTTCAAAGCAGCTGTGTCAAAGAGGGATAATGATCTTAAATGAAAGAGACACTCAGTTTAACTATCATTACAACATAAGACAAAGACAAAAACTGACTGTGTCAAAAGAAAAGATATGTTGTATTTCATTAATAGGAAAAGTTGAATGGATTGTTACGAAACATCTTAAACACAACCTAAAAAATGACCACAGAATTCACTCAACACAGTTTCCAAAAGAAATGCGAAAAGTAACTATTTATGGCAAAGTTGCTGTTCAGAAATCATCAGTGTTATCACTAAATGATAGATTATTTGCTGAACCAAGGAGCTAGTAAGATCAAAAGTTCCCCATACACAGAATCAGGAGGGACTGAAACAAAAAGGCAAAGAGTGAGCCTGGTCCATGTAAGGCCAAGGGCCTGGGGCTGTTCCTGCGCTTGTCATTTGCTCATTTTAAGTAATCTCTGCCTTGGAAATGAACACAAGGAAGACATTAGCTACATCTTTAAAGTACCAACATTAACTTCTTGTCGGCACATACCAACACCAAAGTGTCTGTGGGATAAAGTGATTGTGTACCTTAGATAGTTTTCCGGGAAGTGTGTTTAACTCTTCTTTGTACAAACTAGAACCACACTTGTCATTAGCATCTGTACACTGAACTGAACTGAGCTGCTCACCTAGACTTTTCCCTGAGGTCAAAAAACATAAAATTTCTGTACCTGTATGATAACATGTATCATATGTCAGTGCTGAATTATGGCTGTTCTCAAGTAACATATTGTAAACCTCACAGTTAACAGGTTGGACAGGTTTTTTTTCTATCTCTACTCTTATATTCTGCCATGTTTCTCCAATGAATCTGAATTAGCCCTCTGAATAAAGTGCTTGTACATACCTGTGTGCATATAAACCTCGGGCAGAGTCACTTTTCACCCTCTGCAACAGAAGAAAACACCACATTTCCAAGTGTCATATACACTCTCTAGCCCCCTGCTGTAATGTTGTGCAGCATGTCTCCATGGAAACCCCCTAAACAGCTGTGAAGAGAATGACCATTGCCTATACACAATGCACATGTGCACGACCACACGTGCACACACACAGACACAAACACCCTGCACACATCCAAACCTTATGAATCATCGTGATCTCCACATTTCACTGGGGTTAAAGAGGGGTTTTCCACTTCTTGTAGGGCTGGTCCACAGTTATACATGATTTACAGCTCATGCATGATGAGGCGTACATGAATATATCATACCGTATGTAATATAAGGGGCTATATGCGTGACCGCCTGCACACTCATTTTATGTCGGAGAATATCTGATAAAGTCTGATTGAGAAAACAAAATATCTTAACTTATGAAACAAAATCATGAGGGAGATCCCCTCTCTTTACATCCTGGGTCTTATTATTGTAGCTGATGTTCTAATTGGTTACAACAACACTGTGTGCACCACGTCATTGTAGAGACAGTGCATATGAGTGCTCCACTGGAAGCAGCTTTACAACTGAGAGCAGGCAGCTTTTAAACAGTCTAGTAACAGTCAGAAGAGCAGTGGTTTGATTTGTAAATGAGGGTAAACATTTGAATATTACTGTCTATGTAATTCATTAGAAACCTCCTTTGTAATTTAGAGCTATTTGCAGGTATGTTTGCAACGGAACATGAAACAGAGACATTAAACGAAATAAAATTATGCATGTACATCAAAATGAAACACGATGAGTTCTTAAAGTTGTGATAGCTACTCTTTCCATGGCCTCACTGGACTGTAACAGAGAGCTGCTTCTCACTGGGCGCTTCTGTCCACAGTCCCAACAATGACACCATTGCATAGTAGTTACATTATCTAAAACTATCACAGTAAGACTCAGGCTGTAACGTACTGGAAAAGACTTTAAAGGGTGATATAAGCAATGGAGTCAAGCTATTTCCACAAACACTGTTTTGCTATGTGAACATGCAGATTGCAGCATACATAATGAGAAATATGGCATAGAGGCACACACAGTGAGGTCACCGACCAGTGGTTTGATGACGACAGCAGACTGCATTTTAATTGTGCTCATATGCCCTGCTAACCTAAACCCACTGAAAACATGTTCTAGTTCAAATACCACTAGTTCAAATCCTTGTGCACTCTCAAAGAAGTTCTGTCTCTGCTCTGTGCCAAGTAAAACAGAATTGTTTATTTGAATTTTTTTTTCTTTTTTAACAGATTTCTCGGAGGAATGTCAATATGTGAAGCACTCCAACTATCTACTCAGAGGAAAGCATGCAGAAGATTTGTGCTTACATGAGCTGTATCTTTCATTTATGCATCATTGTAGGGTCCACAGCAGATCACTGTTTTCCACAAGTTCTTCCATATGCTCCAAAACATCCTGACAATAGCCACAATTCATCATATCTGCCCGGGCTAAATCACAGACAATCCCACCACTGCAATGCATCTCTGTGGGGACGGCCTCTCCCTTCTCACGCCCACCTGATGCTCTGCTTCTCACTGAGGTGACTGTGAAACAAAACCTTTTTTACACTGCTGCTCCAGCTGGCTTGGACAGTGCATATTAGGAACCTCCCACCAGCCAGACTCATACCTGCTTCTCATCAATCTCAACAAAGCTTGATATCCAAAGTCATGTGACTCCACACACAGCTTTTAGCTTTTAGAGTCACTAAAGCAACCTTTGAGACTGATACAGTGCTGAAACAACTTTCAATTATTAAAGGTACAGTAACCAATATTCTGTCATTGTCAATGTGTCAAATGACAGTTGTGATGATGATCCCAAAGAGAATTATTACCCCAGATTATCACCTTAGCTCAAATGAGCTTTTTAGTGTCTTTCAGTACAGTATTTTAGTTTCATGGCATCTTTAATGTTTTGGTTCAGTCTCACCACTCTCAAATCAGACAAAGTTAGTGATTAGCTGCACAATACAGCATTAAGCAGTAAAAGACCCAGACACTTCTACTAGGTGTTAGTAGTGGAGAATAAAACAGAGCTATATGGAGATTGAACACAGGACTTACATTCATCAGGTGGACACAGTATGTCAGTGTCATGTTTGTTGTCTTCCCAAGTGGACAAAAAGTAAATTAATGCTACTTTAATAATTATTGTTTCAACAAAAAAAAAAAAAAAAAAAAATTGAAAGCACCATTTTGAGCTTGTTGTAACCATTTGTTCTTATTTACAATACATTTTTATATTCATTGATAACTGAAACAATCATTACTGGCAGCCTTATTTGACACAAACCAAGGCAGAGTAATTTAACAGGAGCCAATCAGGTCATTTAAAGAGCATATAAACAGTAGGGTGTGCTCCCCAGGGATCTCCAGCCATCACTGTGTGTTTTCTCCTGTGGCGTTTACCCAAAAAACACCGACTCAAACAAACAGAAAGTCAGTCAAGCTAAATTCCTGTGTGTCTGTGTGTATATGCTGAGAGAGATGGGAGGGACAGATGAGGGTTTCTCCCAACCTGGTCAACACCTAAAGACACTTCCTCCTTTAGATGCTTTGTGTACACATCAAACGCACTGGTAACATCCACATAATCTACATTGACTGACAAGCTGAGGAAGGATGGAAAAGAGATAACTCATAGGGGAAAAAAAGAAGTGATTTTAAAAAAAAAATAATTCTTGTAGGAGATGAGACTGTAAAAGAGTGCAGGGAATAAGAGAAGAGAGAAGATAAAAAAACATATGCAGTTTGTCCCATTTCCTTTCACCTCTAGTCAGTTGTTTTAATGTCCATAAAGTTGGTCTTTATAATCACTATCACATGTTTACCTGCCTGGCGGCCCATGGCAAGTCTGTGAAAAGCACTCAAGTCTTTCCAGCTCTATAAGCAGTAACCTGATACAGCAACAGCTGTAGTGTAAAAACAGATCAAACAACTTAAATCAACTTTCAACTGAAATCACAACTTCATGTCTGAAACGCTGCGTTGAGTCACACCTTGCCCTGGTAATGCTGTCACTTCTAGCCTCACACCAACACCCGCAAGGGGGGCAAGTGTATTTGTTTTCTTTTACAATGTGGAAAAATGTTGTACTGTGCAAGGGGGGGGGGGGGGGGGGCAGCTGCACCGCTCCCTGAAAAAAAAACATATGGGGCGAAAAACACATTTTGTATTTCCAGCTATTTCAACATAAAAGCACTGTAGATCTCCAGGGGTCTTTATGAAGAATTCTCTACAAGTGGTTTCCAATATCAAACAATGATTACCATGACCACCTAATCTCCAAATATCTCATCTCCACATCCAGATATTTGACTGGACTCAGGATGAGTGGGATTCACTTTCTAGAACAACAATCAGACTGTGGATCAGCACTTGGTTTTCTGCCTCTCCAAGCAGCTGCAGGGAGACTGAAGCAACATTATGTTTTTAAAGCGCACTACCATTGTGTTATCTTACATGTACAACAGGAGGGAGAATTACAGGGGAAAAGGAAGTGTCATGGCACTTTCATGGGTATTCTTAGACAAGCGTTGACTGGCTGCAGGAGCCACATGGAGAAAATGGAAATTTTGCAAGTTACATTTAAGAAAATTGTGCAATTAGGGCAACAATTTGGAAATATTTCATGTTTAGGTAGACATAATCTCCGCAATATTTCACTAGTTCCTGGTAAAAACAGTGAAGGCTAGGGAGCCTCTGTCAGGGTGCTGTAGTCACAGGTGTGTGGGGAAGGAAACACACATGGTGGGAGTGTGAGAGGGTCCCACCTGGTTTGAAGTGACCCATTAACACATAAAGCAAACATGCCAGTCATATCTAAATCCACCTCATCAGACTGCAGGGAGATAAAACAGTCAAGAGTCAACTACCGGTGGACCTCTTTTGCAGCAGTGGTTCAGGATTAGAAAAGCAGACTTACATTTGGTGCCGTTTGTGTCCATTTGGCTGGTGATGCTGTCCATGTGAGCTGTTGAAATCTAGTGCGGGCCCATGAGTGAGAGAGTGTGAGAGGTCGGTGGACAAGCCACTGCCAACAGAAGCAGTGAAGAGGGCACATTACAGATCTGCAGGTCAGGAACTGGAAGCAGGCTGCTTTTCTGCTGGGTCCTAAAGTCAGTCCGTCCATAGCTGCCTCCACAACAGTTACAGGTGGAGCTAGGCTGGATAATGCTATGTCAAGGGATTTCTAATGTTAAATCAAGAGTTTGGGAGTTGAGAGGAAATGAACAGCTTAGTTAGCTGGAGCCAGCAGCTGGTTTAGCTTAGTTTAGCATAAAGAGGGGAGACAAGTGGAAAAATCTAGCCTGGCCCCGTCCAAACTAAACAAAATCCACCTACCAGCTCTTCTAAAACTAACTAACTGAAGAACTCGTAAAACAAACAAAAACTGTGGCATTTAATTAGTCTCAAAATACACGCACATGAAAACCTGGCACACGCATGAAATATGAGCACAAAGAACAACGGAAAAGCATCCTGGCGAAGGAAAATTTTTACTGTGTGTGCACAAATGTGTTTAATGTTGTGACGTGCGTGAGCTTGACCCTCCTTAAAAAAACACGACCACTGCTCAACCGGGACACACAGACTCAGGAACAAACAACCCGAATATCATTTATAGCCTAATGACTCCACATCTAAGGCCTTTAAGTCATTATATGTAACTTTTCCACATCAAATGTCTAACACATTTTTTGGCTTGTGCACTTACATTATCCCAAATGTTTTTCTCATTTGGTCGCCTGTCAATGACGTTATATCCCTATGCACATGCGTCAGCGTTGTGGATGCCTACCAGAAACTCAAAATTGACATTTATCCGGTTTTAAGCCCCATTTTAAGATGTTCATAGATTTTTACACCTTTGTCATTTTCAACTATATATTTTAACAGATGTCTGGATAATAAGTTATCTGAGAAAAATGCCAACCAGATGTCAGACAGCTCAGCTCCCAGCCCCTCTGAGACATCCTGTTTCCTTTGAAGAGCGCGGTGAATCACTGATTTTAAAGGTGAAACTGTTTTATTAATTGTGTACCACTTTTAATCCCCTGGTCCATTTGTTACTTAGCGCAGGGCACCTCTGCTGATAATGTGGCTACCGGTAAAAACCTCCTGATCGTCTGGCTCATAAGTCATCAAAGAAACAAAGGTCATTTTAGCCCCCAGCCCCTCCGAGATGTCCTATGTCCGCTGAAGTTAACTGCTTAATCTGTGTTTCTACTCATTTTGATTTCTTGGTCCGTTAGTTATGTACAAAAGGAAAACTCTGTAGATAATTCAGCTGCTGTTAAAACCCCTGTGAACATCTGGATCATAAGTTATCTTAGAAACAAACCAAACAGAGGTTAGCGCCAGTCTCATCTCCCAACCCGTCCCTGACATCAGTGAAACACTGCCTTTAAATGTGAAACTGCTTTATTCAGTCCCTTTAACGGTTATAATCAAGGGGTCTCTTTGTTTTGGAGAGGAGGAGACCTCTGTAAAAAACCTCCTGAACAACTAACACTGCTGATTAGAAGTTAGAAACTTTGCAGGGTTAGGGGTTAGGTTAGGTTACTTAACACAGTAGTGGTTATTTTTTGTAACAGACAAGCCCAAAGAAAAGCAAACTACTGCTGAAAACTATCAGAAGCAGAAATGTATAGACTTGTTTGTTTATTGTTTGTGAAAATCACTCTTATGTGCACATGGAAAATTGAACTAATCCCATATACTAAATTTATTTGAGACACATGTACATGAGAACCCCAGTTACACCTCTTATTCCTCCCTCCAACAAAATTTGCTCTGCGCTTGTCCCAAATGCTGCCAGAACTCTTCTGTCCACATCAACAGTTTTCACTGAGCCAGTTGATAACCAGCGTCATAGTACAGGTTATCCAGGACGGACAATGTTAGGTCCACTTAAGCCAGATGATGAAAATCCTGTGTATGTTGAATGTTGAAAGTAATGCAGGCATGGATATATTACAAGACCTGGATACGGTTCCCAACTTCCCTCCAAGGAAAAACATACTGCATCATTATTTGTTCCATATTAATATACTTAATATCCATTAAACAGAGCTAGACTTAATACTAGCTCAAACATAAGCTTTCAAACAATAAGCCACCCATTGTGCATCAGAACTTAAAACATGAAATGTCTATGCAAACCTGCAATATTACAGATAAAATGGGTAAATAATAATTGATAATAATACTTATAATTACAACTTTTGGAGGTCAAGCCAGTAAAAATTGTCTTGGGCCAGTGGCAACCATCTTATGTACAGCAAATAGTCTCAAAATGACCCATTAATTATTTTTTTTTAATTAATCACAACCTCACTGGCAGAATTAAATAAACTGAGATATAAAAACATCACTGACTGTTATTATTTTATTTTTTGATGTAATTTCATTTCACAATCTAAGAAAAACACTGCAGTAGACCAGTGCAGTCATGAATATTGTTCACAGAAACCTCAGTTCTTCCAGGAGCTTTCTTGAATAAAAGGGGTCATTAGATAACCCTAGAGAAGTCCAGGGTTCTTAAAAGAACCTCTTTAGCAATTCGATTTATCTAGGAACCCCCCAAGGTGCTTGAGGACTTACTCAAATTAAAAGAGTTCCTCCAGAAACTATGACCTGAAGAAAAGTGCTTGCTGGAACCTGCTGTGATTGGCAGAGGTTCCCGGAGGAGCTTATAGGTAGTCAAGGGTTCTCATCCTATGGTGTGTTTACTTGAAGCACCTTCAGTGTAATTTTAATGTAGCTGAGCACCCAGTTGGATATTTGAGTAACTTCATCATATGTAAAGGGTTTCTTGAAGCACTTCTAATATAATTTTAATTTCCTTGAATACCCTATTAAATATTCAGGGCGCTTTTAGTTTTTACAGCGTAGGGTGCCTGTTGCGAACTAAATCGTCGTGAAATAAATTCACCACAAAGTAATTTCAAATGCATTCAAATATATTCAAATGAATTCAAAACATTCAGTTCTTTAGTTCCAATAAATTAGATTCAAAGCAATTCATATACTTTCAGTTCAAATGAATTTGGTTATTCAAATGAATTCAGTTCAAAGCATTCAGATAATTTCAGTTCAAATAAATTCTATTACCAAAAAAATAATCAATTCAAATGAATTCAAAGAAATAAAAATAAATTAAATTCAAAGCGTTAAAATAACTTTAAATAACAGTTCAAAGAAATCAGGGCGGCTCCCAAACAGCCTGGGCTCACTGGATGAGTGAGGTCCTTCAGGAGAGCATGCTTCCTCAGGCTCACTGGATGTATGAAGCGCCTCAGCGGGGCACACTTCCACAGGATGCCTGGGGTTGGTTGGAGGATCTTCCCCTCAGCAGCTCTCCCAAGATGATCTTTGTGGGATTCTTTATGACCAGTCTGAATATTTTATTGCCTTATGTATAGCTGTATCAAGCATGCTTGTTTATCTAATAGTTTATGGTGTTTTAAAGGGGACGGTCAGTATAAAACAAACCCAGAAAGCAGTTTTTGCTTTCCTTTTTCAACCCTAGGACAAAACAATCAAATGTCAGTCCTATTTAATGAATTCATATTTCCAAGGTGGCATAAAATTAAGATAAGTCTACTTAATAAAAGTACAAGTATATGTCCAATAGGTAGGCCTGTGAAATACACCCTGAGATCGTGGGATCGAAGCCCACTCCTTCCTGACTCATTCTGATCATGTTTACCAGTAAATGTATGACAGCAACCAAAATAATGTAGTGATGTAAAAAAGGCCTAATTAGACGCTAATTTATGTGATGAAGGAGACAAAGAACATGACAAATATGAGGATTACTGTTATTTATCTACATAGGTTGAGTTCAGATAATCCTGTCTTATGTAGATAATAAAGTGAAGATTGTTTGAATGACGATGTTACTGGGAGAGCACACAGTCAAACATCATGTCTTTACATGACACAACAGCTCCATCAATGTTCCTTCATCTTGTTCTTTTCATGGAAAAGCTTCAGAAACCTGTGCTGTGTGTTGGTACTACACCGCCTCCACCTGGAGTAGAGGAGCAATGACCATCAATCTCACCAGTCAACGCAGCACACTCTCAGTTAACTAATAGGTCTTTCTGAATTTGATTAATGAATGAACTGTACCCACAATAAGTAGCTGCTGACATTCAGTGCTTGTGTACTCAACTTTCCTTATTATTCATTTTTAACACTCTTCTCCTTGCACATCATGATGACTAGAACACCCGAATATGTCAGGACTGATATTAAACTGGGACAGTTTTATTATTTTTCATATCACTTCACTTTTTGCAAACTAAAATGTTGACTGTATGAACTCAAATCTAGACATTTTTGGAGTCATAAATAATTAGATTTTATGAAAACTATGTTCCATTTTTTAGCTCCACAATATTGTCGTAGTTTTGTAAAGACATGCACATAAAAACATCCCAGCGCATGAGACTAACTGAATGCCATGAAAAAACAAACTAAAACAAACAAAAAAGAACGATTTGCTGTTTTTGTCCCTCAGACTGTAAACGAGCTGTCCATCTGCTGGGTTCCTGGCAGCGATTTCTGCCCTAGAAATGGGGAAATGTTGTTGACATTTTAAGACTGTGGGCTTTGCACACATAAAAGAATATGGTATACACCTATCTGAATTGTGTATTTATACAATAAGCTCAGTAATAGCTCAATAGTAGTTCACAGTAGGTCATGAGTATAAACAAAAGAGAGGAGACAGATTTTGATTTGAAGTTTAATTTTTAGTGACAAAATCAAAAATAACAGTATTAAAGGAAGTAAAGTCTTCAACAACCCTGGATCTTTGTCAGTGTGTTAAATACCTTGCAGAGCGCTTCTTTGTGTGTGAATATAATCTCTGTAGCTACAAAATTATTGGATTATCATTCTAAAAGAATCTAAATAAAAGTGAATGTAAATGTATGGATGACTATCACCCTCATCCTAAAACATTTAGTCATCACTGTATTGCAATGAGCTGGAAAATGTGGAACAGGAGGACTGAATTGGTGTTTGCTTTAGCTATTAAATCTACTTGATTGCACATTCTTTTAGGTAACCATACAGCTGCACAGTGAACTGCATCTATTGATGACCCTTTACTATTTAACCATAACATTACAAGGAAGTGATCTGCTAATCTGTATATTTGCATTCTCACTTTGGTTTTCATTTTCACACAAATCTATGCAGGTCACACGTACATTTGAAAAAGTTGTGTCCACCTCGGATTGCTTCATGTTTCTTTCTGTATCAATTAGTGTAAACCAGAGGGACACAGTATTTCATGTGAAAGAGCAAAAAAATAAATAAAAATGAGGGAATAGGTAAACAAAATGCACACTTATAAACCAAAGCAAAGTGATGATGTATGCTCACACACTCGTTCTTCTCATCTAATCATTCACACTGATAAAGTGTCATAAATGATATACTATATCTACATTCTACTCATTCAGATTGCTGGTGCTGCACACTCATAACTAAGAGAGCATAACAAATAAGGCAAAGCCAAAATTCTCCTCAATATATTTTAGTACTGTGGCTCTGGTCACAGACATCCCCTTGTGTGGACACATAGGGGCCTCCCACCATCCTTCAGGCTTAAGAAAAGCACAACACTACTGTACTACAGTCTCTATTGCATACACCTCACTCCAGCACATGGCCACAGTTGCACTGGCAACCATGTAACAGTTTGTCAGTCCATCTGTGCATAATGTCTCTGTGGCCTTCCCCCTGGCATCCCAGAAGTCCACGCTGGTGTGACCAGAATTTGGTTCGTCTTATGAGGAGATCTAGAACAGGTTCTCAGCCATGGCAGTGAAACTGAGTAGAAGTCGTCCTCCCATTCTCTTTCTTTCCAACAGTCAGTCAAGTCTCCGGCTCTGCTTATGGCAGTATTTGACGGATGTCCATACGTTACTAAAAGAGTCGGGCGTGTTTCTTTAGCTCATTCCTCTTCCACAGAGCCAGCCGGTCAAAGTCCTCCACTGTCATACCAAAGACTTGGACAAACTCCTCTGGGGACAGGTGACGCTGAAACCACAGGAGGACGACACACAGTTATAACATTAAGTCTCATACTCTACAACAGGTAGGTACCATCGAGAACACCAAGGTCTTATCCTCAGTAATATATCTTGTAAATCAGAGGATTTAGATAAAGATGGGTTTATATTCAACAGGTACACACATATTACGAGTGTTGGCATAATGAGTCATTTATTACAATTTGCAAGTAAGTTGTCCAGCACTGCATATTACACATACATTTTCTAAGGGTGATAATGTATACTACATGAAAATAAAAAATAATTTAGTATTGTCCACCAGCCTTACATACAGACACAAGACCACAGTGTAAGGAAATACAATTTAAATACAATATAAATGTTTTTTCTCTTATTTTAATACTTTGGTTTGTGGCTGGTTTCTTTAGGTGGGTGTGTTTCTGCTGGGGGACATATAAGCTTAGTATCTCTAAAACCTTGGCAAATGTACTACTTTTTAATTGGACCATGGCCAATGACCTCTCAGCACAGTTAACCCACAGTTAATAGCCTAATGAATCATTCACATTTTACCTCTAATCTGGCCCTGTCCACATCTTTGGGCAGCCTGTTGCGCCCTCTGGTGGTGACAATGAGAGCTTCATAGGGGTAAATCTGCAGGGAGGGAGAGTCAGCCATGCTTTGTCAGACTTCAGAGATGTGGTTGCAATAACACTTGGGACTACTCAACATATAGGCTAACTTGCTCACATGGAATCAATTAGTTGAGTGATTATGTTAAAACCTTACCTTGTACTCTGCTGGGAGAAGAGAGAAAGAGAATCGAGTTAGTACAGGAGAGAAAAATCATTGAATTAATTGCTTCAATCTAATAAGGGGTAGGTGCTTTAAATTCATATTAAATTACCTCTGCTTCCCCAGTTGACCTCGCTGCCACTGTCGTACTGGTACTGGTAGCAGTCTGCACTCTGAGGCTGCAGGTGCGGTAAAGGATGATGAGTTAAACACAAAAGGCCAGATGTGTTTTTTAAACTAAAACATTGTGTAATAAGTCCCAAGCATGCAACAGCAACAATCATGTCATGCCATGTCTTGTTCACTGTGGTCTCACCCTCTGGATGCCGTTGCGTCCATATCCTGGGAGTGAAGCGGACTTACAAACAAAATCTATAATATAGAAAAAGTTTTAAAATACTACCTTAGTCAAGCCAGCAGGTTTCATGCAGTTAGCCACATTGAAATCAGATCATAGTGTCAGGTAAATGCCAGAAGATGGCGCTGATGACTAAACAAAAAAGTTCCAGACGCACATACATAATACTGGAGCTTTGTGATGTAAAGTAATTAAATCCAGCACAAACCTGTCACCTATGAACTAATGCCAGCCTCCACTTAAAAAAAACATCTATAAAATATTAATGAAATTTAAATGATAAACTCACCACTATCAGTGCTGTACTGAGATCGCGGGGCTGTGAAACAAAGAAATCGCAGAGTTACATGGCATTTTTGGACCGCAAAAAAAAAAAAAAAAAAGGAAAAAAAATGCTGCAGCATTTTTAATCTGGCCTGCTCTAAATTTTGATTCAATTTCTTTCAAAAAATGCTGAAGAGGTTTGACAGCCATCTGTCTTAGAAGCTTAACAAAGAAAGAGAAAAAGAGCAAGTTGGGTACCCGTCAAGCCCTAGGAGGAATACAAAACATCAAAGGGGCAATAAGGCAGAAAGAGGCCAGGCGAGACTGGTTCAGCGAGGAAGGGAAGAAAAAAAACCCAGAAAAACAGACAATCACACCAGCCGAAAAACACACCGCACGCTCCACCATCTGATCACACTGCACAGTTTGTATGGTTACAAGCCTTTGTTGCCTTTCAACCATAGCCAACAGAGCCCTGTTCAGTTGTGTCCCCTCCCATCTGAGAAACAGCTTTAATGAGAGGTCTTACTGCTCATAAATAAAACAGGATATGGGACACCAGCTGTGAGAGCGCAAGAGTGAGATAGATACACAGATAGATGGATGGATAGATAGCGCGTTAACAGAGTAGAATATGGAGAGCGATGTCAGGAGAGGGGGAAGAGAGAGAAAAAAAAAGCTGGAATAAGCTTGCAAGATGAGAGATGGATCAAGGAAGTGAAAAGAAGTACCAAAAGGGGGAACAATTGGATAGATGAAGACAGGCTGTTGTCTGAATGTCAGGGGCTAAAATAACTCTCCCAGTACGCTGCCTGACCAGTGAAGCTTGGCCCTTGCAAACAGAAACAACTCTGGTGGGTTCAGGTCCAGCTTATCACATCTGGCACATCTGCACACCTGGTTGAACACTCTGTTTTCTGTAGCTTGAAATGTTCAGAATCGGTGTGATTAGGTATCCCCACAACAATGACAGGCCACATCTGGTGGTGGTGCTGCTGCTGCTGGCCAACCACAGGTCCAGTAGCAGCTGTTCTGCCCTCTCAACATCCTTCCACCTCAATAAACCACCGAGCCCGCAGCATCCATGACCCTCTGTGACCTGCGTCCACATCCTCACTGCCCTCGCCCCAAACCCCAATGACAGTGCATATCGAGGCTCATAAAAAGCCCCTGTGGCATCATATGTGATTACAGTGCGAGGGACACGGCTGCACAGAAATACATTTCTGTGCAGCCGTGTCATGATCTTGCATAAAACAGAAAGACAAAAGAGGGAGAAGCATAGGGGGCAGGGTGGATCCTTACAACCGTTGACAGTGTTGTTGTATGCCGTGGTGCCATAGCCTGTAGTGTTGAGTGTTTCCTTGCTCCCACTACGAGAATTCCTCGCACTGCCCCAGGGGTCGTTGTCATAGGAACCAGATCTGGCTTTCATCTCCTCCTTTAGGATCATCCTCCCGATGCCACTCCCAATCTGGGAGGACAGAGTGCAAGCAAAGATGCAGATGGTACGGGGGAGAAAAATGGAAAAAGACATCAGGGAAAACTGGTAATTTAATGTACAGTGATTGTAAAGATGGTGCGAGTAGCACATAATAAATAATAAAGTACATATATATATAATAAAGTAAAGGAGGACAGTTTAAGCGCCATACTATAGAAAGTGCATTATTTATGGGGGTAACTGAGGAGGGGACTTCTTTCCTCAAACCGATGTTGAAGAAAGTGAGAAGAGAAAATAATGAAGCTCTTACTCTTTGAAGACTGTGACTCCAACTCTCTTCATCTCCTCCTGTCGAGAAGCGTCTTCTCGGCACCCGATAGGCTGAGAGAGAAGAGAGATGAAAGAGATTCCCTTGTATGAACACAGAGCTCAGATGAATGCAGTAACAGAGTGGAGAGTGAATAAATACGACAACAGAGACCACAAAATGAACTATACTCCTATGTCTGCTTTTCGACCAGTGGAAAATGAAAAAAAAAAAAAAGGAGTTTACTATAAAGCTTGCCACTCTAAACTCTTTCCTACCCCTGGGGGAGCTGGTGTACGGGTAGTAGTCAGACTCTGACTGGGTGTATGGCTCAGGAGAGTAGGTGGACAGTCTGGAGGATCTGAGGATGTCCTCGCTGGTCCTGCTTTTGGTGGCTGCATCCATGTGATTGTCTGTGAAGAAATGCATAGACTTAGGTGACATAAGAAAAACAGACAGCACCGAAGTAACTGTTAATTGTGTTTATAGAAGAGTTTGGTGCTTTGGGAAATATGCTAATTCAATCTGTTGCTGGAAGTTCATATTTGTTGGTTCAATATGAAGCTGGAGGAGGGAGATGGTTAGCTTAGCATAAACACTGGAAATGAGGAAACAGCCAGCCTAAAAAAAAAAACTAGCCTACCCTGCACCTCTAACACTCAAAAAAATAACACATTATTTTGTTTGTTTAAACAATACAAAAACCAAAGCGTGAGAACAACTGGCTGTAATTTTACAGGAGTTTATGTTACAGATTCTTTCTGGGCTGGGAGCGGCGACTTCTCTGCTAGCTGACTGACAACCTCACAATGACAAGACTACATGAAGTCACTGTGTGCAGATGAAACAAATAAAGATATATTGTGTTAATCAGTGAAAAGAGGTGATGGTGTACAGATTTTAATAACTTTGGACAAAGGCATGCTAGCTGTTTTCCCATGCTCCAGCCTTCATGCAAGGCTAAGCTCACAGTCTCGAGGCTCAAGCTTCATACTGAACAGACAGATATGAGACTGCCATCGATCTTCTCACCTAACCCTCCAAGGACTTTATATTCTGTTTGTTTCTGGTACATGGATTTTGTTAGCTTTTCACAGGGCCGTGCTAGCTGTTTTCCCTTGTTTCTATTCTTTATGCTAATCTAAACTATCAATACCCCGACTCCAGCTTCATGCTAATGGATAGACATGAGAGTGGCATCGATGTTCTCACCTGGCTCTCAGCAAAAGAAGTGAATCAGTGTATTTCCCCCAAAAAATATCAAACTACTACTTTAATTCAGTGCACTGTAGTGTGCTGAGGAAGAGAATGCGTTAATGAACATCACAAAGATCTACAGCAAGAGAGTACATTTACTCTACAAATCCACAGTCATCATCCCACCATTGCTGTCAGAGACGATCAATATTTCAGCCAACAGCATGAAAATAGCCAGCGTTAAAGTGAGTTCGGTTACAGCTCAACCTGAGGCACGCAGTCATTTCATGAGTGGTGTGAAGCGATGATATTGATGCCACTCTGCACTAAAGCACAGTCAATGGAAGTCAATGGGGGTGACATGCTGCGTAATGTCAGATAGATCGCTCTTCACTCTGTTAGCCATTAGCCATGCCAGCCCCAATCCATAAGCCATTGAATTCCTATAGACATGATGTATGACACCAATGGCAGACATTCTCATCTTTGGGACACACACTGTCAGCGCGGCAGCAGGGCGTGCCACACACACACACACTCACATATGTATATATATATATATATATATATATATATATATATATATATATATATATATATGTATATACACACACACATACATATTCAGAGCAAAGTTTGACAGGAGACTGAAACTTCTGTCACTGGAAGTATGTTTGTACAGTATTGACGTGGGATCACAAACACAGAAAGAGAGACACATACCGTACACACACCCAGACAGACATGTGAAATATCTATCTACCGGCAAGTGAGTGAAACAGCGAGAGGAGGGAGATACTTACAGTGGCAAGGTCACCGGGTAAAGTGGAGCAGAAGGTGGAGGGAAGTGAATAAAAGTGATTGGATGCAATAAAAAAGAGGTGAAAAGAACAGGGAAACATTATTGGAGCGTTCCAGAGGGAGATGTGACAATGTGAGAACTTTGCTACCCGTACGGAGCACGAGGGCACACTAAGAGAAAATAAATGCTTGTGGTTTGATACAGACTCTTTTCTATACAGGTAGCAAACTTGTTAACTGATTAGTACATAACAGGCCTTTGATGCGCACAGCTACTCCACATGTGTCCGTTGTGGCTTTAAATGTACACCAATCATGTTTACTGCTGAAACAAGAGAAAATAATGATTAACAGCTGTTCAGGAAGACATAAAGCACCAGAAGGGACCAATGTGACTCCTTCAGAAGTGCGTGCTGAACGTTTTTGAACTTGCTATTTACAGCAGATGCTGAAATGTTAAATACTTTCTTCATAATGTGAGAAAATGTGAAACATATTGGCCAGTGATGTACTAATTATAGCTGAGGAACATAGAAGGGTGAAAGTGTCTATACACAGGTCGACACAGTTCACTAACTAACCCACAAATACCAACACATACAATACAGAGGAACATGCAGGACAACAACAAAGATAACGTCTCCTCCATGAAGAGATTTTCAGTCTTGTGACTCTCAGCTGAAAAGCCTTTTCCATTGTAATGTAATAAGGAGATAGTGGATCTTTTCCTTACGAATGTTTATGCACAAGCACGGTTGAACTGCATTTAAGTTTAATGACTTGTGGGGAAAAAAAGGCAAAAATAGCTTCTTGCGTTAACCGCGCTGCCATGCCATTTGACTGAAAGACAACATGAATCCACACAATTAAGAAATCAGACTTCCCCTCTCGTGCCTCTCTGTCTGTTTTCTACAAAAGTGAGCACAACAGCTGTCTCCAGATTCACAGTATCTGTTAAATCACACACTGACCGCCAGCTAACAAGTACTGGGCTGAGTAAATAAAAAGAAGTCTCCACAGCAAATAAAAAATCCAGTTATATTGCAGTTTTCCTCTGTGTTTTGTTCCACTTTTCTGCTCTGTTCTCCTGAATAGTGTGTCCTCGGAGTCCTATGTACTCAACACTTGTCACGCCTGAGCAACCTTCCCTTCATTCATGGCCTATTCCAGCCCCGTCTGCTGACAAGAACCTGTCGTGCTGCGGGGACTGCACGCAGAAGCAGGCATGCATGTGTGCTTGTGGCATGCACACTAAACACAGCTCCTTTACACTGCGAGTGCAATAAGTTTAATTGATCCTCATCCTCAATTTTGAAGCAAGTTGTACAAGTCGAACTCTATTTCCTTTGTGTATTTTTAAGCACAGCATCCATCCTTTCCACTCATCTGGTTTTGTCTGTGATGGCTTTAATTTCAATAATAACTGGGATGTCAATACTAATCAATGCTAAACCACAAGGGGCAGCTGGAGAACGATAGGTCAGTAAAAAACATCTACATCGAGTACTCAAACACAGCATGACTAAACTGACAGGAGGACAGGCAGGCTAAGGCGGGGCTAACTGCACTGTACCAGTTCTCTTATAGATGGGAGGCTTCCTGTAGATGTTGGGGTCCCCTGTGGCTGAGGAGAGAAAGAGGAGATGGAGAGGTGAAACATGGAGGAGTGAAAGGAGGAGAAGATGTGAGTTTCTGCTGGGGTGATGGGACAGAAGAGGGAGGAGGTGGAGGTAGGAGGGATGGTCATAAAGGAAGGTAAAAGAAGGTAAAGATGAAGTGTGAAGGGAAAAATATGCCAGAGCAATTATGTGTGGTATAAAAATATGACTTAGTCACATTTGCACACCCTCTCATTCCCACGGAGCTTCAAGTGGCCTTTCTGACTGATCTGCATTAGTGGGTAATGGCCGATGAAATCTTCCCCACCCACTACAGAAAATCTATGAGATTGTGAATAGGGCGATGAGGGGATGAGGAGTCCTACCTGGTACATGAAAATGTTTAGGGGGCTGGTTTGTGGTGGGTGTGCTTGACCGCCCCTCTTGGCCGTAATAAGGTGAACTCCTGCCACTCTCAGAGCCTGCAGCCAGCCACAGCCAATCACAGCAAAGGAAACATGAGCATGAAAGGAAGGCCTCAATGCATGCAGATGAAAAGTCAACAGCTTAAAGAATCATTCAAATTACAAAGTGACACCAGATAACTTTTCCACTTGTGTAATGACAAAGGGTATTGACTTGCCTGTGGTTATTATTACAGTGTCAGTGCACATGTGTAAGCGTTAAATGAAACAACAGCCAGGGAGCAACTGCAGCGTATGACGTAGCCAAACGAGTATTCTGAAGTGAAGTGAAAGACATTGTGCCCTAATGCGGTGAATCTTTTGTCAACGCTGATATTATATTAGGGTGTTTTATTTGTATATATGATAGTGGTGATGACAAACAGATGGAAATGACCAGCAGTTTGAGCTCCATTAAAGGTTCCATATTTTGGGGAATAATCTGCTTTCTTGCCGAGAGTTAAACGAGAAAACTGATACCATTCTCACGGATGTACACTACATTTAAAGCTACAACCAGCAGCTAGTTAGCTTAGCAAAATGACTGGAAATAGGAGAAACAACTAGCCTGACTCTGTCCATAACCAGCACCTCTATAGCTTACTAATTAAGATATTTTATCTTTTTTTTTTTCCTTTATACAAAAACAAATACAGTTCAGCACCTTGCAGGGATCTTCCAGTCCTGTTTCTAGTCTTAATGCTAAGCTAAATCAAATTGCTGCTTGCATTAGCATTGCACTAAAAAGTGCTATCGATCTTCTCATCTAATTCTCACCAAGAAACTGAATGAGAATATTTCCCAAAATGCTGAAGTAGTCCTTTAAGTGACTTCAACGAAATGAAATAATTCCCAAAATTCAAAAGAAATTCTTCAGTTCAGAAACTTCATAAGTGCTTAAACTTAAAAGTGCATTTCACATGAAGTACAGCATGATTGACTTCATTTTGGTTTTTTTTTTCCAACAGACTGACACTAAGCTCAGAGGTTATAGCAGACCACAAGGAGTGAATGCTACATGACTCACCAGGGTAGGCGTAGTGCTGCGGAGAGCGAGGCATGATGGGTGACATGCCTTGACGACTATATGTCGGCGAGTCTATATAACCTGGACTGGAGCACCGCCTCTGCCTCATATCCAGGCTGTCGTAGTCCTAGAAAAACAAATGAGACAAGTGAGAGGTGAAAGAAGAGCAGCATGGAGACAAATAGCTTAGTGACAGGCCAAAATGACAACAGCTCACTTGTTTAAACTCGTCTGTAAGTGCCCTGCTTCTAACTCTGAGAGGAGGAATGCTTACCTGAGAATAGGGAGACAGCGTCCCAAGTGACTGGAGAATCAGTAGAGAGAAAAGAATTAATTTTTGTACTGTAGCTCAGGTGGGGAAGAAAATCTATATATCATGTATCATCTTTATTGACAGGACAAAATCTTTTCATGGAATAAAGTCATGGTTAACAGCCACATAATCATTTTAAAGTCAGATAAATGAATAGTTTTGACATTTTGGGAAATAAGCTTATTAGTTTTCTTGCCAATAATTAGATGAGGAGGTGGATACCACTCTCAGGTATGTCTAAAGCTCACTAATTAACACTTTACATTGTTTTTCTTTTATCTGTACATAAACCAACATGTAAAAATGTCAGGTTGTGGTTTTGCTGACATTAGGTGCTGGAACTATTTCTTGATTTGGCTTAGTTAGTGAGACTTGAGGTGATGGTAGGCTGATTTTTTAAAACTCTGGAGAGAGCCAAGCCAGCTGCTTCTCCCTGATTCAAGTCAGACAGCTATAAGCATGGTATTGATCTTCTCGAACGAAGAAGTGTATTTCCCAAAATGTAAAACTATTCTATTTGTAGGGCATTTCCCAGAAACTGAATTGAATCGTCTGGGTATTGGCAGCAAAATCCACCACACTGTAATTTAAACAAATACAAAATATTGACAAAAACTTCAAGCTCATCATTTTCAAATTATGTAAGATTTCACAAAAGTTTGGTTAAAATAATTTTCATCTTGATTTTATGTCCCCATGCATCTAAAAAAATATTCACTGCAGCAAACTGCTCACCATGTTTTACAGTAAACAAGTTGACAGCTGAGTAAATGCCTCCAGTAACTGACAGTGAAGAGAAAAGGAGAAAAGCTCCTGATCATGGACCAGACTCACATGTTTCAACCTCAGCAAATGTTTTTTTTAAAAAAATACAATTTTCCATCCAAGTTTGTTGTAATCACATAATAATAATAATAATGATAATAATGATAATAATAATAATAATAATAATAATCCCTGGATAATTTTTAATTCTTTATGTAAAATAGAAAATGAAAACAATGAGCCCAACAAAAACTAGATGACATGAGGTGTTATTAAGGCACAAACTTCTTGTCCATCTAAAAACTGTGTTTCCTCTGAAAGCAGACCAGTGATGGGACCAATGC
Source organism: Trachinotus anak (assembly GCF_046630095.1). Classification (NCBI taxonomy): domain Eukaryota; kingdom Metazoa; phylum Chordata; class Actinopteri; order Carangiformes; family Carangidae; genus Trachinotus; species Trachinotus anak. Next base: position 19,980,477 of record NW_027273872.1, on the reverse strand, counting down.
TAAGTTTGGCCTGGAGTGTGTGGCAGTAGTACCTCCCCATAGCTGTAAGTGTCTAGCCTGTCATCAGAGGTGTATCTGTGGTAGGGCTGGTATGAGGAGGATATGAGGTCTGGCTGTTGGACCTGGTATATGGCCTTGACCTTTGGGAGGGCAGCTAGGTCCTTATAAGCTAGGATCTCATTCTCCACTCTGGCCTGGGGAGAGGACACACACATACACCCACCAAAGACAGAGACACCAGCAACCCAACATCAACCACATGGACGATGCACAGGAACAAAACAGAATGGAAACTCCACCAGTGACTGTGAGCAGGTCATGCAGCGGTGAGAGAAGCGAGAAAGAGCTGATGAAGTACACACATGGCTGCACATGCACATATAGTACGTGCATGTGTGTGTGCGCTCATCAAAAGAACACATGTACGCTGCAGAACCTGACAGCAGTGTAAGTTGTTGACCTTCAGGAGCTCAGTGTGTGTGAGAAAGAGCAGAGGAAGCAAAGACAGGTAGAGAGAGAGGGAGAGGAGATGGTGTGGACAACAAGCGTGCTTGCACTGCATTTCTCGCTCATCCATCACCTTAAACAGAAAGGTCATTGATTATGAGACGAGAGCAGGGCGGGGCTGAGCAGAGAGCGCTGACTCCTGCTTGCATGCAAACGCCCCTTGACATGCTAATACTCCCGACATCAAGCAGCTCTGCCAAGCAGCACAGTTGGACCCGGTTCCACATCAGGCTGAAGCTTTGTTTGGAAATGGAACCAGTCCAACTCTGGAGTGCACAGAGTGACATCCTTCACATAAACCTGGCATGTTCCCCAACTAGCCTCCCATCTTTCTCAAACACACACACACACACCCATAGATAGCACCAATTTGTTGATTTTCACGTCAAAACATGGCTATATGAGTTGGTTAAAACTGGGATATATTGTGTTGAAATATGAAAGTTTGGAAAGTTTAGGTTTTTTTAAATTTTCAAATTCAAGGCAGCTTGTTAAAGTATAAAAAATTTAAATCATTTAATGTTGTGGCTTCATAATTAAAAACAATACCAATGTGTATGCACCACATAGATGTTTCCTAAAAATTTCAAACCTAAGAAAAAGTAATGAAAGTAGAAAAGCTAAAAGCTAAGTAAAGCCCAAAACCCTGAGAAAGATCAGACAAGCTGCAAAGAAAGTACCTTGGTCTTGGTAGGATAATTAAGCTTTTTTTGCACTTATTGAAGCACCTTAATGTGCCTTGACTTTTTGTGATTTCATTCCCTTTCTTGTGTACAGTATTTAGCCTGTGAGTGCACTAGGAGTTCTTACTTTACCCAGTTGATACTTTTCACCTGACGGTGGCACTAATTGCAAACTCACTGGATCACCAAAACATTAGGAGTCATCCTCTGGGGACTATAAATGTCTATACAACATTTTATGGCTCCATCACCAATTTTCAGACTGGACCACAGTGGTGCCATCACCATCCCAAGAGCCATGCTGCTAATGGCAATAAGAGATTTGTTTTCATCCAGATGTAGTTTAGCGTTAATCTACGCATCAAGCTGTTTTCTGATTTGCAAATCACCATATCAGTGCATTATGGGCACAGACTGAAGATGGTCATCACAGATACTGTATACTTGGTTTCGTGATGAGAAAAAATGGGAAATAAAAGGAGACCAATATGTGTGTCGGTGTAATTTCTTGTTGACAACAAGATACTCAACTCCTGCCATGTGACTAATGACAACAGAGCAGGTAGGACACAGACAAGTGAACAGGCCAAGGGAGTGAGCAGCCCCTCGGGTTGGTGCTTAACCATTCAGGAAGTAGTGCTTGTGTTTCTGGTGTAGCAATTGTGCTTTTAGGGGAAGCTCGGTGGCGGTGGCAGCTAAAAGTGACTGAAAGCTGCAGACTCATCATTTACTTACACATATAACCCTGCTGGGAGAGCCTACTGAGGAGCCTGGTGGAGAGATGGAGGTCTCTGACAGGCGTCTGTGCTGTGAGGCACAAGCAGACAAAGGACAGTAGAGAGGGGAGAGGGAACACGGTGAGGTGAAATGACAGTTTTCATTTTAATCTGAACATTTTCATTTCGAGCTCTGCTCACCCTGAGCCTCCTCTCTGCCCTCGCTGCCTGCTTGCATAATGGGTGCCACACCTCGCATCCTGAAGAAGAGTGAGAGACACACAAGGTTGGTGTTGGGTGTTCCCACATGCCATGCATTCGTCTACATACACTACAGTATGCATGTGTGTTTATGTGTGTGTGCGCGCGTGTGTGTGTGTGCACATGTCTGTGTGTGCATGTATTGGCTTGAAGTTTCACCTGTCAGGTACATTTCCTCTCCCTCTTTGAACATCATGTTACAGCGGGCACATCGGGCACAGGTTGGATGGTAGTGTTTCCCGCCCGCCTGTGAGGAGGAGAGGAGAGGAGAGGAGCGGAGAGGAGAGGAGAGGAGAGGAAAGGAAAAGAAAGGAGAGGAGAGGAGAGGAGAGGAGAGGAGAGGAGAGGAGAGGAGAGGAGAGGAGAGGAGAGGAGAGGAAAGGAAAAGAAAGGAGAGGAGAGGAGAGGAAAAGAAAGGAAAGGAAAGCAGATGGTAGGAGAGGAGAGGAGAGGAGAGGAAAAGAAAGGAGAGGAGAGGAAAAGAAAGGAGAGGAGAGGAGAGGAGTACATTATCATTATGAAAAGAAAGAAATGTTAATCTACAAATTGCGTCCCCACCTTGTGCAGGTCATCGTCTCCATATGTTTCCTAATAATGTATTGAGACATCTTTGCATAGCCTTTAGCTGTTTCATCAGCATGCAGCAATCACATGATAGAAGACACCACCACCCATTCTCCCCCATGCCATAATTAGAGCAAAGATCCCTGTAGGTCAGTCACATGAAGAAAAGCGTTGTAGTGTGTGTGTGTGTGTTCGCTATAGGGAGAAAGAGGGAAGTAGGTGTAAGTGAAGGACACAAGAGTGTGATACCTGTCCTTGGACACTCAGAGTTCCCCGAGGGAACACAACCAAACACACACGGCGCAGGCGAAATGGACACATGAAATGATGCAGTGTGATGTCACTGAGCTGAGTCCGTCCATCAATCCAGTCCAGTTCACGGCTGTGATGTTTCTCACATGCCTCTCCACAGGGGCCGATGACTGAGGCGTGGCCCCGTCCCATCACCTCTGCCTTCACTGACACACCATTAGAGAATTTCTATTTATAGAAGCACTGCTGACATGTGGCCGTGTCAAGGAGACCTGAACTGTTTCATCTGAACACACCCAGCATGTGTGTGTGGTGGGTATTATCATTATCATAGCACACTGCTTCGACTTTTCCCGCTTTTCATAAAACTGATACGTTTATGTGATCTGCCGGAAATCGGGCCTCTCTGTCGATTGTACTCTCTCCAGGAACTCCCTTCTTAATTGTATCTGAGCTGCATTTGAAGCAATCCCTGCTCTCTCTGTCTGTCTCAGCTTACCCTGAAAGGAAGGCCAAGACAGGATGCTGCATTTGCGTCACCTACTTTCCGAGCAGCAGCACGTTTACCGACTGTGTTCACAAGGTATCAGCTAAGCAACTGCTGTTACCATTTCTAATGAGGCCCCCATTCTCTCCGGTGGCGTTAAGAGGCTGCTATATTTATTGGCAAACCAAGGCGGCGAGGAAGTACGGAGAAGAGGAGAAGTGAAACTGATGAAAGGAAGGTTTTATGCTCCTCTGTCTTCCGCTTCCTCTCTTATTGTCTCCATTTTCTCTAAAACTGCTCATTAAACTAACAACCTTTGGCTCTGGAAAGATGGACTGAAGCAGGACTCTGGGGAACAGGCCTATTCACAGCACCGAGACAGACAGATTAGCCTGAGTTTTCAATGGAATGTGGTGGAATGTAACTGAGCACTTTTACTCAGGTACTGCACTTAGTAGAGTAATTACTTTACGTATTAAGATTTTTGCACCTAAAGCACATGAAAAGCTTGTAAGATATGACGCTATGCTATGCATCTAACTCCAAACAAAATATACATGTAGAGCTGAATGATTAGTCAAATTATTGATTGGTCGATTGGCAGCTATTTGGAAAAATGCTTTATGTCATTTTTCAAGCAAAATGCCAAACATTTCACGGTTCCAGGTTCACAAATGTGAGGACTGCCTTCTTTCCCTTTGGATTATTTTAATAACTGTAATTAATTTTTATTAATTTCAGACTTTGAACTATTGGTTGGAAGATTTCACTGTTTTCTAAAATTTTACAAATCAAACTATAAATCCAATCAATGAATTCAGGAAATAACTTAGGGCATTAATCCAGAATGAAAATAGGCATCATCTCTACATTGAGTACTTTTACTTTCATAATGGTAAAAATACATTTCAGGAATTATACTTACGCTTGTTTACAAGTGCAGATGAAGTGATATTTTAAAACTGATTTTTGGCATCTGTGCAGTGTTATTTTCATTAACAAAACTGTGATGAAAAATATTTGTTGACTTCCTTCACATTAAACAGAAATAGGCATAAAAAAACAAGAACTATGATGCAATACATTATATTTTTAATCAGCAAATAAAGGAGCAATAACTTACTGTATCAAATAATAAATTTTAAATAAATTAACCACCATAAATTACAGTTTTAAGTCTTTATAACCTGCATGTGTCTGTGGAATCCCACTTTGCATGCTCCTGATTAATAAAACTAAAAAATAAATAGCTAAGTAAAATGTATCTTTATTTTTTTTCTGATTTAACAGCTTCACCTGTTGCATTAATATGCAGCATCTTGCATTCAGTAATGTCATGTCTCTACCAGAGACATTAGTGAACATTATCAGGTTTTGGAATTAAAAATGTAAAATATTTGTAGAAATTCATCTACAATTCCACTGAAAACTAGCAAGAAGTGGCAATGCAGAGCTGAGACAAAGTAGGAAAACACACAAGCAGCACAACAACTTTCATGAAAAGGTAAAATCATGATGTGCGTAATGATGGATGTAAATGGTAAAAGTAAGTTTGCTGATGGAAATGAGACAAAAATGTGACCAAAACTACATTTTCATTAAAAGACTAAAAATTGAAATCAGCTGCCAAAATGAACACTGTATCCGTGAGAGTGCCCAGATGTAATTTATATCTTGTTCTTACCCTGAATGTAAACTGTATGTGTGGGGAGCAAGTCCCCTGCATCTGACTTCCTGTGTGTCAAATCGGTTGCATGCAGCATCTTAAAGAAGTGCATCATTATTCGACAGGAGAAAAGAGACACACACACACGTTTAGAGAGGGAAGAGAGAGAGAGAGAGACGTAGAGGGAAGAGAGAGAGAGAGAGCGGGAGACTCGCAGATAAAGGCTGATATGTCCCCATGTCTATAAATAGTCCAGAGAGACTGACAGTCAGGAACAAAGCACTTTACACCAGCCATTCTGACAAGCAAAGGAGCACAGGGACAACAAGACCCTGTGTGTGTGAGTGTGCGTGCGTGTTTGCATGTGTGCGTGTTTGTATGTGTGTGTGTGTGTGTGTGTGTGTGTGTGTGTGTGTCTGGCAAAGTTTTACTATATCCGCTCCCTTTTCCCACGTCCCAGATGACAAGAGACACCCTCCAGAGACTCTTCCAAAACATTTAATTAGCATCTGCACTTTACCACTCCCCTCATTATTTTCCCTTCACTTCTCCTCTGTCCATCTCAGCTTGGTCTCCTCGCTCTTCTTCCATCTCTTTTTAAAAATACTTCAGCGTCGGAGCACCCAAAGCTCAAATGTGCATTTTTTATCACTGCAGAGTTTGGTTGCTGTGTCTCCCCTCCTTCCATCTTTTCCCCTTCACTCTTTGCTCTCTGATCTTTTTATAACTCCCTTTTCCTCTCAACTCCTTACACGTCGTTATGATTCAATCCATCCATCTTTTTGCCTCCTGATACTGGAGGTAGGCCTGTGCTCTGCTCAACTGTGGTGTTAGGAGGAACAGTAAAGAGGCATTTATATGGACCTGAGTTTGATCATGCTAACACATTGCTACTGAATTTGTTTTGGCTTAGTAAAGCAGGACAAAATTTTGATCGCCTCCCCTTCTCAATTTTAAGTCGCTCACTCCCTAAAGCGCAGCGGGGCTTAAACGGAGCTGAGGATAAATTGCAACTGCTCATTTCTGATAACGCTGATTACACTCAGTTGCCAGAGTCAACTCGCAATTTGGATTTCGGTATTGCTGCCGATTTCTGTGGAGCTAAATCTCTGCTAGCACCATCTCCTGTTGAAATCTGGTCCCGTTCTCACCTCCAGAACTCTTCCACTGATGTATCTGCTGCAGGTCTCACATTTCACCCCGTACTGGGCGTGGTAATCTGCCTCACAGTATGGCACTCCATCCCTGTAATAGAGGAAATATAAGTAAAGCTGCAGTGGTGGGTGAAATGCACAGGTTACCTTTTCTAGAGAAAAACTAGATGGGGAAACAAATTCTTTCATCAAAAACAAACACTGCAGGACATTTTTTCAATTTGTACGTCTTTTCTGAGTGAGACATGCTTTGAAATGTTGTGTTTCTCTTTATGTTTTTTTTTTCCCTTTGTACACTCACTTGCTGATGTATTCTCCGGTGAGGACCATGTTGCAGGTCCGACATCTGAAGCAGCTGACGTGCCACTGTTTCTCCAACGCCAGGAGGGACTGCCCCTGCTTGATCTCAGCTCCACATCCAGCACAGTCTGCAGACAGAAAAAGACTGTGTGAGAAAAAGGGGCATGACCAAGAGATGAATGGGTAAAGGGGAAGGATACAGAGACAAAAAGAGAGAGAAGGGGGGCATATAGGAGAGGTATAGGAGACATGGAGTGAGCCAAGGTGTAACTTAACATCTTTAAACACCTACTATGATTCAAGTGTAGTTTTCTACCCCTTTGGCACAACCACCTCCTTAATCAATAGCCGGGCTAATGCAGGATATTGCAGAGCGGTGAGTCCTCTCCACTATGAGCACTGTTAAACATGACTGAGAGCAGGCAGGAAGCAAATATCACTGTAATAGCCCCAGGGCTGAAACTGCTAAAATCCCCCTCATATGAGACAAGTATAAATCTCTCTGTCTTTTTTTTTCTCTCTCTCTCTCACACACACACACACACACACACACACACATACACACTGTATACATGTGCACTGTACATTCCATCTCCCTCAGACAGACGCCCCAGCAGATGTTATTGACCACCGAAAGAAGCAGGACAGCGTAGGGGCTGCAAATGATGCATGGCTGCAGAGTGTCGAACTGCTGAAAAAAGGTCAGCGCTCCATTTGTTTCCATTTGGAAGATGTTTGGCTCAGCTTAACCTTTTCTAACCTGGTCTACTGCCCCTGGGAAAAACCTGGAGGCACGTAGGACCACTCCACTCTGCCCTGTCAGCCAATACAAACTGTTTTACAGGGGGAAAAAAACTGCAGTGTATTGAGTTGAGTTCCTGCAGTCCAAATAAATCTCAGCTGTCATTCGGTGATGATAGTGCTGAGTCTGTGGAGCCAGGATCTCAGCTCCAGACTGTTACTGTGCACAGCTGATTTTCTACTGAGTCATGATACAGCTCCCGTTTTAGCAATACGAATGTTATGGGAATTAGATCATCTACAATTACGTAACAGAGCTTGTAGCAAGAAATTTTATGTATTGTACATAAAAATTCACCCTGAAGGAGAGAGGACAGAAAACTGCCTCTGCTCTGATGTCGGGTTTCTGGCCGCACTCTTATCTGCGATCATACAACAGGTGATTTTATTCATCAGAAGCAAAGTATTACACAACTAAGTGGAGGCGGGGCCAGTTGTGGGACATATTTTAAAGTTTTACCCTACAGCACTAACGTCCTGCTCTTTGTGATTTTACCTTTGAAAGAACAGTTTGACTTTTGGGGAAAAATGCTTATATGCTTTGTTGTTGAGAGTTGGATGGGAAGCTCAACACCACAGTTACATCGGTCCTTCAGAAAAAAAGCTACAGCCTGCAGCTGGTTAGCTTAGCTTAGCATAATGACCAGAATTATGGTGAGACGGTTAGTCTACGTCTTTTTCAAAATCTTGAAATAGCCAGGCACACAGCCCCACTAATTTTTACACGTCATGTCTTCAATGGATAAAACAAACAGTATCTTAATTATTGAGCTTTAATGGTGTTGGTAGGCAGGTTTTATTACCTTTGGACAGAGCATTCAAATGTGTTGTGGTTTACGTGGTACACACTTAGCCGTTAGGTCACTGCAATGCCCTGATATAAAATTTATGATGTGGAATGAGAAGTACTCCAGGCCTTGAATGTAGTCAGCTGAGCTCAGTAAGCCTAGACATCGTACATTGCAGATTTACTACACTCAGCAAGTTATTTATTCATATTGAAAAAATTTTTGCATTACATTTTCATTAAGATGAGGGTCGTCCTTAAGAAGAAGACACAGTCAAGGATTAGGATGTGAAATTTAAACTTGATTTAGGTTAGAAAGTTATATTTCTCTTGTTCATTGGTGCCTAAATAAGCAAACTTCAATTAATAATTTTTTCTACCAAGCTATTTCTGTGCCTGTTCCTAGCCTTCAAATCCCCTTAAATAGTAATTTTGTCCTTGGCAAATGCATTTCCACAACTTTTCCACATCGAGCATAAATTTGCATCCTTAAAAATTCTGCTTGTTTCACAGAAAAAAAGAGGAACAGGCTGTAACAGCCAGTGCTTTACATTCAGTGTCTGCACTCTGTGTCCCATCTCATAGACTGCCTCCTCATAGGATGGAGTGATGAACACGTACCTGGGGAGCCGTTTGGATTTTATTCTCCTGAATGGAGCGTTCTGGGGCGGACATTTATTCACTGCCTCTCTATCATCTGTTATTACTGCACAGCCAGTGAGCAGCAGCCTGCTGTCTGTGTGTCACACTCAACAAATGATTCACTATCAATCACTGTTGCTCTGTTGTGAGATAATAATTTGTCAATTTCCTGCTTTATACTGAAAAGGAGAGGGCTGCGCTGCGCATACCTGCATAATAACGCAGAATATTCACTTAATTAAGTGAAGGAATATGAGACCAGATGTGCAGTGAATACATCAGATCCTCTATTCTCCGCGTGTTTAGTGTTGACAGTAATGAATGAATGATGTGTCTGTTTGTGTTGCATAATTCTCAGCTGGCGGATCAGCTCGACAGTTCCGACAACTGATTTGACAGACTCTTGATTAGCTAAACGAGCGAAATGGGCCTCATGGACACATCGCGTTAGCCTCAGTGCTCTGTAACGCCGGGTGGCCCTAAACAGAACGGACAGAGTGAGGAGGACGCTGGACTTACGGCTGGGCCCGTGGATCTTGATCGGTTCATTTGACTTGACGAGTGTGTGTGAGCACTGCTGGCACACGCAGTCCTTTCCACTGAACGTCACTCTGTCTCCGATGGGGAACGGTTTACTGAGGAGGGGGGGAAAAAAACAGACAGAGAGGGAGAGAGAATTAGAAAACCAAGAAACAAGCACACAATAGGAGATAAAATGCCTGCAGTGATTCTGTGTGTTTACATTACATCCAAGTGTACACATGGGATAACAAATGGGTCCTGGCAGAAACATGACTGGGTATCAGACAGGCCATAATCCTGCTGAAACAAGCTGAATTTAGTCTGACATCCTCTATGAACCTGAAAATACATTTGCAAACAGTTGAGCCGACGGGTTAATAGGACGTTGATTGTTGTGGGAGCACCTGGCTGCTCTGTGATTAAAGAGCCGATAATGTGACGCTGCCACGGGCTTCTGAAAGGAAAACTGGCTCTCTCAGTGAGAATGAAAACTTATTAGGGAGACTGTGCAGAGTGCATACTGATCCTAACTGCCTCTTTCTCTCTCAGTCTGTCCGCCCTGTTCCCTCCCATGCCTAGCTCGCTCGCTCCATACACAGCTGGTGCCACCAGGTCACCGCTTTCCTCATCCCTTTAAAACCACGCTACAGTGAAGAACAGTAAATACACGGTCGGACGCAAACAAAATTCAATTTACACTGTGTTGTCTCTCTTCCCTCTGATTTTCAAGGAGACGGATTGATTTCTTTATGACTGGGGAGGCTGTGAGAATGAATGGGGAGCTAAAAGGCTTAGGGAAGGCTGTTTAAAAGACATAGACGGCAGTAATCCTTTTACTCCCCCGCCGAGGCCTGGAGCTGGAGCCAAGACCCAGAGGGAGGCTAGAGTCTCCAGCAGGGCTCACAGTCATCACACAGGAGTGCAGTGCATCCATGTACACACTTAGATGTACACAGGCGAACACGGATAAGGGCTTGTGCAGTATATACAGTGCATGCAGCTGTGGAGGCCCAAGAAAGTGTGTTTGTAAGGAGCTGGGAGCATTTTACAACTGTTTCTGTCTAAATATGTGGGCGAACTGGCACATACAGTATTCTAGGTTTGCTCCTTTGTGCTTTTATATTATTCAAAGAAGAACAACATCCATACATAAAACAGAAAGGACAAACAAGTGAGCAGAACAGAGGAGCAGATATTTCAGCACACAAATTATTCAACATAGGCTCTGGTAAATGCTGAGAGGGACACAAGTCAATGAACACTGATAAAGCATATTATTCATTAAAGCTTAATTTTAAGTTCACCCTTCAGTTGGACCCAAAGGTTAACCATCTGTTCGTAAACTCAGACAGTGTTTGATGAGTTACACTGGGCAAAAAGCTCAACATAGAAAGCTTGAGCAGACATGATGCTGGTTTTCGAGGACCACAGGCTGAATCTTTTACATGTATGAGTGCCTGATCATAGCTGCCGCAGTCTATAGTCCAGTCTTAAGAGCACAAAATGCTGTGCTGGTGCAGAAAAGTGTGCTCGTCTGTGTTTGACCTTGTCTATACCTGTGTGTTGCTCTCACTCCCTCAAGACGCTCTTGCCTTGTCAGCCTTTCTCAGTGCTTTAAAAATTTACTGTTTACATATTTAATGCATGTTTTTTTTCCCCCCTTAAACTAGCCACAGAAGTAAAGCTATTTCTGGCTTTAGCGATGTGCCCTCTGGCTTTGATCTCCACCGCTTTTTATAAAACAAAAAGAAAAGTGAAACTTGCAGTCCGCCTTCATTAGAGCTGAAGCCGCGATGACAAAGAGAAAGAGGGACGATGATGAAGACGTACAGGAAGACGACGGCATGCGGATGATGATTAAGAGCAGGAGGATGATGGCGGGAATAATGAGGATGATGAAGAGGGGAGAAGGGAGGGGGAGGGCAGGAGGGGAGGATGAGAAAAAAAGAGGCGGTACAAGGAAGGACTGTGAGCAATGTGACAGGGGCCAGACGGAGCAGGAAAGAGGAGATTCAACCCTCGGCTTCTCGCTGTCTCTTCCACATAAGCTGACGACACACACACACACACGCAGACATCCCTGTCAGTGCCAGGGCTGCTCCCCTGACTGTCTCCGGCCAGTTGGTGTCAGTTTGGTTTTTTTTGCCCACGGCTGCTGGGCATGACCACGTGTTTATCAGCCAATGTCAAGCAGATACACGACAACAGACAAGCACTCCTCTCCTGGAGGGAGGATGGGAAAGCTTGCTCTTATGTAAACCTTATACCCCGACCAAACAGACAGTGAGGGAGAGAAACATGCATGCACATGCAAAATAAACTGGGAATATATTGACTTTTTTTAATGAACCATGAAAGAGAAAGAGAAAAGGGAAAAGTGAAATGATGAAATATAAAGAGGAGCCGAACGGGATGCTGATTCACTGTTAGTTCGTTCAGGAGGTGCTTAGCATGAGCACTGATGGGGGGGTCAGAGGAGAGATGGCCTACTTTCACTGAATCAAACAGCGTGAAACACCAGGTCAGCTCTCTTCGCGGAATCGTGTCTCGACTAAGCAAAAACGACAGGCTGCTCGATCTTTCCAATCAGACTGTTCTCTAACAGCTTCAACTAATGAATCATCACGTCTGTGCTTCCTCGCAGCACAGAGCTGATACAGAAGGGTACAGATAAAGAGGGGATTAAGTATTGTGTACAGTGCATACATATGTAGACTGCTGCGCTCGAGTAGCAGGGTGGGCAATATGGTTATATATGTAATCATCCATATAATTTTCTACTGCATTATGATAAACTAATATTTTCTGTTTTGCCTGATGCCACATATTAAAGCTGTGCTAATTCATATTGTAATATTAACAATGGATTAAATGACTAGGCTATATGTGATGTGAAATGTGTCACATGTAGTGACATCTGACTGCAGTGCCTCTGTGAAGCATTTTAGTGTATTTCAGCTCCTTGCTTTGGTTTTATGGACGTAATTTTAATGTTTTAGTTGAGTCTCATGACTCTCATCAGCCGCAGCTGCTCAGCATCAAACAGCAACTAGCTGGTGAACAGAGCGGAAAACAGCTAAAAAGACAGATATTTTTCAGCAGGAGTTCACAGAGACCAAAAGCAGAGCTAAAACGAAGGGAATACTGGATCTAAATTCACCATATGGCTAGAAACACAGCTCCAAATAAATGCATTTGTATATTTTAGATAGGCAAAAGTTGCTAAAACATATCAAATGTATAAAGTGATACTGTCAATGTTGTGCTTACAGCTTGCCCTGCTGTCCCCAAGTGGCCAAAAAACAATTAACACAGATTTAAATAATTGAAAAAAAGCAAAGAGTGTAATCAAAGACACTCTATATATGTGAGAGATACAGGAAAGATAAACTGTATACCATAGAATAAAGGATGTAGCAAACGGATACATTTTTATATCTCACAGCTTCAGCATCACACTGTATGTCACATGCCAAGAAGAAAAAAAGTTAGCGACTAGCTGGGCATTTAGATGCCATAGAAAACATCTGACTCACATTTGCTAGATTGCAAAATGCCCATGTTGCCCTTGTGTTGCCCACCCATATGTGCATCTGTAACCTTGCACGTGGGAGATTGTGTGTAGGCGTGTGTGTGGATTTATACCTGCAAACACTGCAGACAAAGCACTTGGGGTGGTACGTGCGTCCCAGAGCGGAGACCACCTCTCCTGTAATGAAGCTGTCACAGCGGTCGCAGCGTGTACCATACAGACGCTGATAGTCTGCTGTGCAGATGTACTCGCCCTTCTTCTGGAAGAAGCCAGATCGTGCAAGATCACAGTTACACACTGTGGAGAGAACAGGGGGAAAGAACGTGAGTGAGTAGGATACCTAAAACAGTCAAGTATATGGAATAATCTGTGGATTAGAAATGCTATTTTTGGCTTTCCATTCTCAAAAAACATACTGAGGTTTTCAATTTCTGTCATATGCTCTTAAAATCAAATTCAGTAACATAACACTCAGCAGTATTAAATCCTATTTTTTCTCAGTTTTTCATATTCTGTTCTTGCACACTTGTGTATTGTGTTTTTTCAGCCTGAGCATCTTCCTTTAACCTATTTGTGTGTGTGTGTCAGTCACAAATGGCTGCTGGGGAAGTTATTCAGCTCCAGACAGAGGTGAGCCAATTTGCTCTGATGGGAATATAATGATATAATCAGTGTAAAAGTCATTTTGTGCTAAACAATGTGAAGGAGGAGACAAAACAACAAACTGCAAGTTCCTGACATCATCACAACATCGACTACGGACTCATTAGACACCACTGGAGAAGATATTGAAATCATTTGCTGTATGTGTAAGTTGGGTGAGCAGTTGGTGTACTTGTGTGTGTGTGTCTCTATATTATATATCCTAAGCAGACAATTTGCCATGTAACAGTGAGTGAATTCCTGTGGGTGTAACTGTATAGCTAAGAGGCGTTTTCACGGATCAGTGGCCAGTGTGGTTTCTGGTCTCTGGTTTCTACCCAGTCTCTGCGGTTCACCAACAGGAAGAGTTGACAGTTATTGTAACCTCTGGCTGGAAAAAATGCTGTGACCTGACACACATGGCACTGCTGAAGGTCACATGCTGTGCAAAGCAAATCCAGCTTTCCACACATGTTCATGTATGAACACTCATGGTTTTTGAGAAGTGCTTGAAGCAACTAAAATCAGCATCAAGAGATCGTAAACCTTCACCCCTGCTGAACTTGGCACTTTACATGCACATTATAGTCTTGACCCAATGATTACACCGCATTGTAATTACACAAATGATCATGCAACACAACTCCAGCCATCATGTGCAGTAACAGCTCAGCTGGTAATGACACATGCACCAACCAACCAGTTCTGTCCAATAGCGTAAGGGTTGACATTTTAAGAAAATATTTGTCTTCGCTTGATCCAGCAGCTTGTTATCTTAGCTTAGCATAAGTACTGGAAGCAAGGGGACACCACTCATGATGTTCTATCCAATGGTAACAAAATCAGCCACAAATTGTAGGAAACAAATGAGATATTAGACATATTGTGTTAACTAGTGAGTGTTAGAGGCAGATTTTGTTACATTTGGACAGGCATGTTATATCTTGTTTGATTTATCACTGTTTTATGGTGAGTTATGTGCTGGACTATTTCTTGGCCAGGAGCAGTGACCAGGCAACCTACAGCGACTCCAGTCTTCATGCTAAGCTAAGCTAACAGAGTGCTAACTCTATTTAAGCTATTATATAAGCTATTCCTTTAATACTACTTCCTTTGTCGGAATTTAATGCTCGGTGGTCCAACACAGTATTCTCCACTGAGATTCTTGTCTTAATGATTCCTAAAAGCTTAACAGACTTTAACAGACAGGTTTTCTTTAGACATGAAGAGCAGATCCTGGCTGTAGAAACCCTCAGATCTTCCTGATAAGCCCGCAGCTCAGGTGAAACAGGAAGTCATGGATAAAAGGTAAGATCAGAGGCTTTAAAAACCAGCTCCTGGTAGACAAAGCAGACACTCAAGATGTTAGAAGACACCAAAGAACTGAATGATCAGACAACAGATTGGACTACTAGGAAAGAGTGCAACTCTATTGTGCACAGTCTTGTACTTGACCAAAAAGACAATGTTTATCGTACCACTTAAAATACAGACAACTTGAAGGAAGCTTTATCCGAAGCTAAATCTGCATGCCTTATAAATTTCAACAACTTATTAAATCAAATTTTTTCTCAAATATCTTTCAAAAATCACTTACAGGAACAACTACCCCTGAAAACATATACTGTTTCTACACTGAATCCAAAGCACTCACCATTATCACAGCATGAAAAAATGGAAACCTAATCTCCAGGGAAAAGCTTGTGATACTGAATATGGCTCTAAACACACAGCGAGGGAATGAAATGAGTAAATAAAGCAGTACACACAACAAATCATCATTCTGCTTGTGTTGGAATGAAGCGCCTTGAATACCAACAACATACTGCTAACAAATGACTCCATACTGTTCATGTTATACAAACTGGAGCTCCTGCTACAGGCTAGACTTGGCTCCCTATAGCCACCAGATTTCAGTGTTCGCTGGCAGGCTGAGAGTTCAAAGACACACAGACACATACAGACACACACACACATGCACATAAACCCTTCAAAGGGGCTCATTTAATCTCAAGCTGTTTATGAGTGGAGCATATTGACTTAATGGTGTAATAAAAGATCAATGGGCCCTCACTTAAAAACAAAACAATCTCAGCTCCCACAGGAGGATGGAAACACATAAATCCATCCCCGATGAGATGGCACTGTGCGGACGCAGAGACAGGATGATGAAATGGGACAGCGTGCATGGTGAGATATGATGATGGATCTTTATCATTACGACAGGTCATTGGCATCAAGGCAAGACAGAAGTGCAGAAGTAGGGAGGGAATGTGAGGAAGGAGGAAAAGGGGATGGATTAAAATATCCTGCTTATAAAACTGTGTGTGTGTGTGTGTGTGTGTGTGTGCGCGCGCGCGCCAACCACATTTCCAGAGCTGCTGAACAATGGCACAGAGCTTCAAAAAGTGTCCCCGCTGCAGTTTGGACCAGACTAACTAAAGCTCTCACCAGAAACCCAAATCACAGGCTATCTGATGCCTTCATGGAAAATGGGGACGGGAGAGCAAATATTTCCACATCTACTAAACTGTTTGGCGTGGAAAAAAAAAATCATTGCGTCTCGAAATGGTCCTCAGGCATTAATTTAATTGAAACAATGTTTTTTAACCTTTGAAAACTAAATTGTGATAAAATTAACCGCTAGAATTTTTTTTTTGTTCCCTTTTTTTTCCCTTCTCCTTCTCTCTTGCTCGCTCTCTCTTCTCTCTCTCAAAATGACTTGCTTTTCAATCTGCACCCAGATTGATTTTCAAATAACTGGAATCTGCTCAATTAGCCTAATGCACTTAATTAGCATACGGACGCCAAATCACAGCCAGCCGACTTGACCTGCTCAGGCTGGATTGGACATGCCGGCTGGACGGTTCACCTGTTCTGGCTAATCACACTATTTTGTTCTGACTGGACGATTGGCTGGATGCAGTGCAAAGGACGTCCCCCTTCCTCAGTTGCCATAGGAGACGTAAACCTTCCACAGTTGCCCTAGAGACAGCCAGGTCCCAGTATGAATGATGTGGTAGTGGCATATGTGGTGGTGGTGTGATTGAACTGGTGGCTGTAAATACGAAATGTTATATGGGATGATAACTTCATAGCTGTCTGTATTCACTTAAATAAAAAATGGACAATGTCATTTATATTCACCAGAAATCATGTGGGTGAAACCCTAGAAATACAGTTCAAAAATCTCCTTAAAGGCATCTTCCGCCAATATCGAGGGCAAATATATTAATAAGTGCTGAATATATGTGAAATATAGTGAATTATAGATGGGAAATAAAATAATAATTTTTTGTGTTTTTCAGCTAATTGAAAATATATCTTCAAAAGGTGAATTGTATGAAACTGAATCCTTACAAAGTCAATGTTAATACATTAAACTCAGTCCTAAAAAAAATTATCCTGTAAAAAAAATGAAGTAATCTACCTTTGCACCTGTTTGAAGGAAGCTTCCTGAACCCAAAGGTAAATGCAACTTTACATACTTGAAACCTCCTCCTTTTTCAGCCTACCAGCAAACATGCTCTTTACTTTTCACATTCTCTCATTTCATCCCTTACCACCAAGCAAAGGCTTTAAACTTATCCCTCCACATGGTGTAGTTGCCAGCGCGGTGGGTGGAGTCGGGTTAGAGCTTGGTGTCTCTGCTGTTGCAGAGACGTGGTTTAGCTTGGCTCCCAGAAGAAAGGTTTTGGTTACAGCCGCAAAACCAGCACCACATGATGCGGACACTCACCCATAAAAACAGCAGCCCAATACAACTGATGTAGAACCAGACTGGTCTGTTTCGCTGTCTGATGAATAGCCTTTGGGGATTTATACTATATCGACTCGTGGGAAAGCGCACACAAATCATAGTTATGTTGAATTCCTAAGTTAATGAAAAGCTGTTGTATTTGCTGTTTGTATGAGAAATGCGTATCATTTTATGGACACACATCATCAATTATCATCCTAAACCAAACATAATCAGTTTCTCAAGACTAAACTACATTAAAAGACTTAATTTCATTTAATATGATCTTTCCCTGAATGGAACTCTATTGACAGAAACTAAAAGATGCTACTTCTCTCCTTTGTACTTCTCTTTTTTGGTATCGCAGGAAGTTAACATCTAGAGATTATAAGTCAAGTGATTAGAGGTTAGCATGTAGGATGGTGTCTGCAGCTGTGGTCATTAGAACTGCACTGATTAGAAACCCACAGGGGGTCTGCATGATTGGGTATTTATCTCCAGCCAACAGACGCAATTAAAATTCCCTTCTCAAAGTCGGCCCGGGCCGGAACCCCAAAATAGTCCTGAAACCCCCGCCTCCATCTCCCCTTCTCTTTCTCTGTCTTTCAGTTTAAGACTGCTTCTAAATCTTTGTGGCTCTGAGCACAAGGTCTCCACTTTATCTTGATTTGCACCTTTTTTTTTCTCACTACTACAGAAAGTACCTCCATCCAACCTTCCCTCTCGGTCACTCTCTCCCGTCTCTCCCCCAGCTCATTATGCTACTGTTAGGTCCTCATAATGTGCTATTAAGTAAACGGACATGCTTTGTACAGTACATCAAAGTAGCCCCACTGCATATTCTAATTGTTTTAGTGCTGCTGTCAACATTATGCTAATTTTCAAGGCTTTTTTTTTTTCTACATGATAATAGAGGCAACTACAGATACTTTGGCTAAGGGGCATGTAGTTTATGTAATAGGGCAGTGACAAGTTTCAGCAGGGGAGGTACTCACCTATTCACCCTCACATCTGTGCTACCACGTGGGGCCCAGACTCCTCTGCCCTCCCCCTGTCCCCCGGATCTGAGCCCCTCTGACAGGAGGAAACACTTCAAGAGTAAATAACGTGTTTTCTCAAGTTGTGCCAAATCGCAGGGTGGGAGAAGAAGAGGTCAGACAGACAGGAAGAGGAGAGGAACAAAAGTCTACAGTCCACACTAGCAGCTCTGTAAAGCTTTGGCACCTTGCTTTGAGCTAAATGCTACTGACAATATGCTAACATGCTCACAATTACAATATTGATTTATCATGTCATGATTTTCATTTAGTGTATTAGCATGCTGTAATTTGCTGATGAGCACTAAACAAAGTACAAGTGTGACAGATATAAATGTCATTAGTTTTGCAGATATGAGATGACAAACCAACATATAAACAAACTTAGACCCTGATGAACCTGATGGAAAGCTACACGATCATCAAAGTTATTACAATCCATCCAGTGGAAAACATGAATGTCTTTATCAAATTTCATTGCAATCCATCCAGTAGTTGTTGATTTATGACCAAAACATCAAGTTGCTGGTGGTGATAGTAGAAAACATAGGGATCACTAAAGTTGTTAGAATTCCTCATCCTCAGAGGAACATGAATGTCTGCACCAAATTTCACGGCAATCCATCCAAGACATTTTGCTCTGAACTAAAACCTCCTGGTGGTGCCAGAGGAAAAGTCAAAGGATTAATAAATTCAATGGGATAAATCCTCTGGGGACCAGTCCATCAAGTAGATGTCAAGTTACTTTACTTGTCCTGGTGGTGGCAGTACAGCAAAAGTCAAGCACACCAACAAAGTCATTAGGATTCATCCTCTGGGGACCATGAATGCATATACCAAATTTCTTGGCAAGCACTCAAAACCAAAAATGTCATGGTTACACTCAGTGGTGGGGATCACCCTCGCCAGTAGAATTCATCATCTGGGGACCGTGAATGTATCTGGAAATTTTGGTAGAAATCCATCCAATAGTTTTTAAGATATTTCAGTCTGGACCAAAGTGGTGGACTGACTGGAGCCATGCCACTATAGCATGGCTAAAAAAGAAAAAAAGAGAAACAGTAACAGAAAACAGAGATGTGGTCATAGAAAAGGGCAAGAGGAGAGAGAGAGAGAGGCAGCTAAAGGCTAAAGCAGAGAGAAATAGTGCATGAGTGACAGGGTTCCCCTAGCATTTGGCTGCAGTAGCTGATGGAGACAGATGGTTGCCCAGTGGAGTCCCCTCATACCAGCAGACCAGCCCTGCTGCTGAGGCCTTCAGCTTTTAACCCTCTGAGGGCTGATAAGAGACTCAGCTGAGGGGAAAATAGGCATGAATGAGATCACACACACACAGACAACCAAACTGCTAGAGACGGGGCATTTGTAACACACAATAAAAAAAATACTCGACAGCTCTAGCTCTGTGTACAGATGTACTGGTTTAGTGTGTGCATGTGTGTGTTTGTTCAACCAAGCAGGGTTTGCCCCTTAATGATCCTCTTTATCATTCAGAAATCAGTCCTTCACTGAGCCAGACACTTAAGCGTCTCCAACTCACCGTGGCATACACACACACACACAAACACACGCCCACATGTATACACACTTAAAGACAATAGGCAGGGCATCAACGTGTGAAAATCCCTCAGGACGGTGACGCTTGAGAGAGACAAGCGGAGGAATAATCCCTGTCATCTATCCTGGATCCTGGAGAGTTGACGGGAAAGAGCGCCGCTGCCTGCCGCGCTCCCCTCTCTCTCCGCCGGAATCTCTCCCTAGCAACCAGGCACTGGTGTGGTGATTGGACCAGCGTACCAGTGGTTGCTATAGCTACAGGAAGCTCCCCTTCCCTATAACCCCCACTTTTCTTCTGTGCTGTGTCTTTCTTTCTCTTTCTCCTCATAACCTCTCTTTCTTTCTTTTTCTCTTTATTCCTCGTACTATTTATCTTTTCCCCTCCCTTCCTCCCACTAGCTTTCTCTCTAGTCTCTGCCTTGCCTTCAGAGAGCAGAACAGCAGCTCAGTACAGTAGGTTGATGTTATTAACACCAAGGTTGAGTGATGGGGGCTAATGGCATCTAAAGAGAGGCTGGACTGACTCAATCACGTCCGCAGAGAAAGAGACAAAGATGCTGCAATTTTACACGAGCCCTGGTGAGAATACCAGCTAAAAATGGAGCATTAGCCGAGCAGTCAAGTATTTATCTGACCTGTCTGTGTAAATCTGCTTTTCCCTTCAGCACTGTTTTATGAGAGATATCTGTTTTGTCTCTGAAAATGAATAACTACTGGGAGCAGCTTGGCAGTTTATGTGTGACTGAGTCTGTGTTTGCATCTGACTCTACTTGTATATTTGTTTCTGTGCCTCTGTGTTTTTTTTTTTTGTAAGCATGTGAGCTGACTTTCACAGGAAACACACGCCTGTTTTGCTTTTGATTTATGTGTGTTAGTTTTGCGCTCGTGCCACTGACAGACCTCGCTGTTTCTGCTGGAATCTAAGAGTGCCAATTACACTTCAGAGGCAGGGTAAATGTGGTCACTATGTCATTAGGCCAGTATGCACGAGTCAGCCTGTCTGCCGGTAATACAACACCACATCGTCCTCGCACTACAGCCCGCCGCTTCACGGAGAAGTGCTATGGGATCTACATAATCCACAAATGCACCCCCCTTCTCTGTGTCTGGAGTTGATGCATCAAGCAGTGCGCTGGCTTCTGTCTTCAGCATTTTCCACAGACTTCTTTCTCGAGTTGATTGCGTGGTGGCTTTTTCATGCTATAATCAGCTGCTGTATAATGGGATCGAATGGGAGGTTAAATGCACATGATTAGTGATCTGTTCTTCTTCTGACTAATGCATGACAGAGGAATTATGATAATGTGGTATTTGTAAGGTAATGTGGCTTGAGAAAGTGTGGACAGGATGGATGGACGTATTTCTGCATGCTAAGTGTATGCGTGTGCTCACAAAGTGTCTGTGAGAGTGCTTCTGTTTAAGGCTGAGTGATCACGATCTGGTCAATGGGGCATAGTCAGCCCTTTTAAGAAAAAAGCAGACAGAAATAAAGAAAGAAAGAGAGGAGAAGGAGGAAAAAGGGGGAAATAACTAAGGTTTTATGTCATGGTTTTGCCGGCGGAAATGACTGAACTGTGGCACACACAATACCATTGGTCAAGGTCAATAACCTGGGTAAACACGCTGATCCTCTGAAAAAAGATTGCCCAACAAAGAATGAAATCAAATGTTGAAACAGCATCCCAATCACAGAGTTCATAAACATGTCTGACAGATAAGGCAATTGGCTGCTGACAGCGGATTGTCACTCTGGTGCAATGGTATAATACAGTTTAGCCATTAGCCTCCAAATCGCATGCCCTGCATGCCAATGTCATCCTGTCCCAAGATGAGAAATTGATTTCATGCTTGGGTGACTGTCATCAGGAAAAAAAGGGTGGAAAGCAAGAGAAAGAAACAGAGGGAGAGGGAGAAAAACTAAAAGAACAGCAACGGTGAGATGGAAGAAAATACAGAAATTCGATCGTGTATCCTGTTATTTCATTCAGAGCTATTCAGCCTCAGAAAATATACAGGGAGACAAGAGCAACACAGACAATATAAAGTAGATGGAGTTTATGAAGTTCAAAAGAACATGCAACTTGTTTGTTTGTGTGTGTGTGTGTGTGTGTGTGTGTGTGTGGGGGGGGGGGGGGGGGGGGGGGGGGTTAACACACCTAACAATAAAAGCTTTAGGAAAGTGCTGTGCTGGCTGCGCAGAGGCCCATACAGGAGAGCATATTATGGGCAGGGATGTGGCAGAGCCTGGCCACACAATAGTGCCCCAGTGCCTCATGGGATGAGGAGAACGCTCTGGAATATGAGAGGGGAGAGCTGTCTGATAGGTGTATTTAACATGATGCTCATCGCTGACAGTTTTCCATTACTTTAATGCTGCTGTGAGTGAAGCGGCTGAGAGGGAAAGGAAGAAGAGAATCAGACTGGTATTACACTCAGGTGATGATGTAATGTTTAGGCGACAAACAGCACCCCCATCCCCCCTCTTCTTCTCTTGTCTGTCGGCTTCCTGTGTTCACCCCCCTTTTTCTCTGGGGCACAGAATAGAGCCTTCCGATTGGTTAATAGCACCATAGAGATGCTGAGAATATCCACCAACCAGGGCCCGGGTGCCCCTTCACACCGTTACCACAGCAACCCCTCACAACTCACACAGTGAGCGTGCATGCATGTATGGATGCGCACGCTCAAGTGCATGTGTGTGCATGTGCACTATAAGCTGTTTTCCTGTGTGTGATGGCTACACGTAGGGAACATGTAACAACAACCCTCCAATGAATAGCCCTCAGTGAGTTTATCTACTAGAGAACGGCTTGATGCTCAACACCAGTGTAGTGCAGCTCATACAATAACAACCACAACTCACTCAGCTTCTTCTCCTCGCTCTGACAACAGCTGCTGAAGACTTATATAAAAACCCAGCTTTGAAAGATTGCCAAGGCTGACTGAGTCATTTGAAGCATCAACTATAAAAAGTTTTTCTTAAAACAAGTGTATATGTGTGTGAATGTGTCATTAAGATGCACATTTAAATGAAATGCAGCTAAACCCATAACAGTATGACCCAGTCTGATGAAAAAAAAAAAAAAAAAACCCTGAAAAACAATAAATCAAGATAATTCATAATCAGGTTTGTTCAAATATGGAACAAGTCATGATACATAAGAAGTTATGCCTATTTTTATTCTCATCTGTATCGAACTAAAATTATTAGTTTATAAGTAGATTATAAGTATTAAACTATTACAGTTATGTTAAAATAGTTTGATGCAAAATCGAAGTTTTTGGCTTTTGATACCATTTATATAACAAGTTATTTAAATATGATGGTTACAGAGAACAGTGCCAGATCTGGTCTATTTTCACTCATGTATGCGGTCATGTTTTATATTGTTGCATTCCTCACAACCTGTCTATCTAACTTGTGCATAAATTTGCATATATGCTGTCTCCCAATTCAGGGGCCAGATCTTTCGGTGGACGCGGTATATGTAGGCATGGTCCACGAGGACCGCTTAGACTGCAAAGGCCAAAACAATATTAGATGGTATGGTCTTCTGATGATTTCCTATAGATCCTCAAACACTGTTTTATTTGCGGAGTCCACCATATTCTCTTCTTGAATCTTGGGACAGGTTGGGCTATGAAGGATCAATCCATTGGATCCCTCATTTCCTGGTAAACGAAGGATGCATTTCTTACCCGCATTTGAAGGAGACTTCGCAATGGGACAGCCTTGTCACACCGCTGTGGTGCAATCTGTTTTCGAATGCAGCCTTCTAAGGATGAAACTGCTGAATTGAGACAAACCTATAGTGTACTTAAATCAGAGAACCATAAAATGCTTTGGCTTTCTATTATACATCTCAGCCAGTGTGACATCATGTCAACATAATTAAGTTGAACCCATGAGAAATGATGATGGCTGCAGAACAAAGTGGAGGAAAGACTTATCTGAAATTATGTCAGATAAATTCCTCATTATACAATAAATGCCTGTGATTAGATGACTGTTAAGTATGTATTTCCTCTTAATCTTGCTTAATGTTGCTTTTTTCAGAGTCATTGGCAAATGACTGAAAAGTAACTCATGACTGACTTGTCTTTGCTTTAGAAATAGCATTATTAACATAATACTGAGAACACTTGCTCCAGGCCGTACAGCAGCATGACAAATAACATTTCTCGGTTCTTTCATTTCGAATTTGCATATGCACAGATACTCGACTGTCATAAGCCCCTTTCAGACCTGCACTTAACTTTGCAAATGCCTGCAATTTTACATGTCAGCTCCCTGCCTGAAAAGGAGCCTTTTTTCCGGACAAGTTTTTCCTGCAGCCTAAGCCAAGTAAAAAAGAGCATCCCATTCATCAGATCGTCAGTTTCCTAGGTTTTATTTTTTCATTCACACCAACTCATGAAACCCTCGCAAAACATTTTGCCCACAGATGCCACAAATGAGAGCTGGACAGGAGTTAAAAGACAACAAAAACTGAATTTAAATGTATTGTTATCTTTTACCTAAACCATGCTGGTTGCAGAACTCCATAGTATTTTAAAAAAAAAACTAAACTCCACAGATCTGAATTTGCAAAGCAAGAGTTTGACTAGTTATTTCCCACAATGTCAAACTATTTAAACAGATATATAAACCCAGCAATTTTTAAAATACTGCACATCCCACACTATTCCTTCCATAAGCAGATGTGTAATCATGTCACCATTGTATGTTGTAGGTCACCAGTGTTCACCTGTAGCACTGCAAAGCTGGTTAAGACAGTCTCATTAGACCACAGCATAAAACCCAGTGGAAATCCCCTGCAAGTTGGCAGCGCAATAACAAGCTACTTTAGCAGGAGCCTAAGTCCCCTGCAAGGCACCTCTGATCCATTCCAATCCTCACTGTGGGCTAATAGTAGCACTCAGCATGTACACTAGGAGATGGATGAATGAGCGCACACAGGTTGTATCTGTCAATGTGTGCATGTGTGTGTGTGTTCGTGTGTAGGAGATGTCTAGTTTCTGCTTTACCACTGGAATATGAGTCCCACTTGTATAACTGTTGCTACATTTATGAGCAGGGCCACCCAGGCCTTTGCAAAACAACCTGTTTGTCTGATCACTACTGCAGTTTGTTTGCTCGAATGCCTGCTGTGTTGCGTTGTTACGGGTCAAGCTTCCAGTTCTTACCGGTGCAGGTGAAACACTTGACGTGAAAGTGGGTGTCTTGAACTCGTACCACCTCTCCTTTGCAGACTTCCCGACATCGCTGGCACCGGATCGGTCCAGAGATCCGCTCACCACCCATCGAGCCTTGGTGATAAAACAAAAAGACACATTTAATACTCTATTTCTATGTTCAACTAGAGCACACATTATAATAAGTACTACTTTATAAGCTGAACTCTTTTTAGTCCACCCCCATAGTTAGTTACTATCACTGCATCACAGCAGCATGACAAGGCCGTTCAAATACAGCCTTCTCTTCCTGGGTGACAAAGGCTCCAACAGGTGTATTCCTCATGGCCCAAGCTATCCCAAGATCATTGCACACCGATAATGAAAATAATATTGCAGCGAACAAAACAAACAGAGAGCCCAAAAATTACATTTTAAAATGTAGATATTGGGTTTCAGCTCAGTTGAACAGCTAACAGTACAACTCTTAAAAAACCTAGGGCCTTTACGTAGGCCAGACCGTCTCATTTCGATTCAGCATTTGCAGTCTGCAAAAGCTACAAAGGCCTTCCTGGAAAAGGATGTGTGTCGGAAAGGATGTTCCCCTGAAATGGCACACAGCTTATGTATGTAGAACTTTTTCATCCTTGTACAATACATACATATTGATTACAATGGCAGATTTACTACTTGAATTTTTTTTTGTAATTTTCAAAACAATTGGTCCTTGATTTCAGACAGTGGTAGAAAAAAAGCAGGCTTCTCATTTCTTACCACATACCATCTGAAATGACAACTGTGGCTAGCAGATTCTAACAGCTACGACAATCTAGCTAATTATGCATAATTAGCAACATTAGCTTCATGGTTTTGTTGAAACTGGTTGAAAATGCTCTCGAGCTGACTTGTTTCGAGTTGACTAACTTCCATATAAGAACTCTGTAAAGGGGTCTTAAATATGTACTTTATGGCCACATGCATGATACGCTAATTTAAAATCTGTGGTTACAGCTGCATGTAAAAGGCAAAAAGTTAGCATCCTCACCAGCTGATGATCCATGTACAAGACATGAAAATCAACAGCTTTGTTCTTGAATTAGACTTATGCTTGGACAACAAGACACCGGTTAGAGCTTCTCCGTATTTTTGAACAGTGTGTTTCACTTAGAACATTAAATGAGAAAAGACTTTGAGGATGAGGACTGTGTCTGGCGAACTCGGATGACGAGTTTTCCTGTGGTTGCTGAAATGTAAAGACAGAGCTGCTAACATTAGCCGATACTCTGAAATAGTATTTATTCATTTATTCGTTTATTCTAAATGTAACTCAACAAAATATCGTAGTCTGAAATGTTCCTGGCCTCAGAAGTAATGTTGGGTTAGTACCAGATGCAAACATTTACAGCTGAAGTTGGAACAGAAAAACACGCTGTTTAATCCATTCCTTACCAGATGATGTTATTTTTTGGTTTTGGAAAGGATTACAAATAAACAACAACACAAGGAGAACCCCAAAGCTTATCAAGGCTATTTTGACTAGTTACAGTTGTCAGCTATGATTGGACGGTAAATTGCAACTTTCTTAAACGCAAATAGTTATACCTTCCAGTTATTGGCATTAAAAAATGATGTAAATGGCCTATTGTGTAGTCTGAAACATGATATTGTATTACCTAGTAATGAAGTTATATTGTCACTGTCGACCACATGAATGTGACCCTGATAAACCATTATTATTGTTTCTCAGCAGCACAGAATCGAGAGTGTTTTCAACCACAGCAAGTTGAAAATTAGAATGGATTTCATCGTTATGACAAAAATGTTATTCATATTCCAGCATTTCTCCAATGTTGGCAGCGATCCATCACCGTAACTGGGGCTCTGTGTACATTATAGACTTTGTGCAGTTCATACAATAAGATCAGAGTGTTGCTATGTCAACACTTATTCTGAGGCTGTGAGGTCTGACACCTATGTAAGATGGGTAAGCTCCAGGCTTTCTCTCCCACTATCTCTATTTTTCACACACTCATATGGGCTGACACAAATACACACACACACACACACACACACACACAAGCACACTGCTGCATCAGGTTAGAAAGTGGCTGGATCCTCTTACCTCCTTATGCATTAGCCTACATGTCAGACTCCTGCAAGCCTGATAGCTATTTCACATTGTCAGGAAGGCAAGTTCTCACATTCAGCCTTAGCAGTAATGGAATAAATGCTGTCACAGGCAAAAAGGTCAAAATGATAGATTAATTTGATCTTAAATGAGTGGGGAAAATGAATTTATCTAAGACCTCTTAGCCTGTTAGAGGCTCTTTAAAGGTCCATCATCATCCTCAAGGCAATAACCAGATTCTCTTGCATACCCAAGCAGAGACAACTGGCCTCCTGATACTGAGTCTGTGCCAGAACAGCTGGGTTCACTGTCTCTTATTCAGCTCCATCTTCTTTAAGGAGCATCTGAGTGGTCCTACACTCAGTGGAGGGGGTATAATGGCAGGGCAACCAGCTTCAACCAGCTACTGATTCCATTTCACTGGATGAATCTCGAAGGACTCTCAGCACTTAAAAAGTCTCAGCCTTGCACGTCTTCACAGCCTGAGCAGCCTCTGCTTGCTCCGAGCTTGACAACAGGATATGCATTTTGTAGGCTGAGTGTGAGGACATACATCCATGGGTGTAAGACAAAATTTATGCATGAAAATAGTTGTTTACTTTCCTGTACAAGACAGAACTGTGGGCAATGGAAATATGCAAGCATGATTAATTCCCATTCCCAGTCTCCCACACTCTGTGTTAGTTCATTGTTTCCCCCACAATGCTGGCAGCACCACTGGGACCCACTACCCTGCCTGATAAGTGCCCTGCCACTGGTTCAAATAATGACACTCCCTTGAAAATGTGTTCGTGAGACCAGGCAAAGGAAGGCAGTTTTTTTTTGTGGAAAGACCAAATGGAGCAACACTGATCCCATCAGGTGTGAACGAGAGATAATGGGAACTAATGGCAGTGCATGCAAGCCAGTGCCAATACCTACTGGAAACACACAGGACATGTATTTACAATGCTGACCTTCTGAGAGTGGGCCAAAACAAACCTCTGGCATAGTATAACATCCTCTGCTTTCACAGCCCAGGCAGACAAAGTTGTATAAAGGGAACAACATACATCAAAAGTGAGCAAGGTACTAAATGAAAATCATCAACACATACTGAAATTACACAGGAGTGCAGTGTTCAAGGCAGAGGCGTGGTAAAGAGGAAGTATTCTTGGTATTTTTCAACAAGTATGTGTGAATTAATGTGATGCTTATGTAACTTGTTGAATGTTCATGACAAAAAGCCACACCTAAGCAGAGAATCCAGGTACAAAATCAGCTCAGAGGCTGAAGAATTACATAACTCTATCTAATTGTGTCAGTGCGGCCATTCTCATTGAATGCAGCCAAGCTCTCCCCATCTAAACCCATTACAGAGCTCTCAAACAACCCTCCATACCCTCCCATGCTGAGGTGTTGAGTCATTCTTCTAATGATAGCCGCCCAACTGCAGGTGTAATCCACTGACTCCAAATCAGTGGCGAGTGCCCTGGGAGAATACAGCCTCCAGCAGACAGGTGATAAGAACAGGGCCAGGGTCAGAGAGGCTGACAACATCCCCAGGGACTGAAAGGCTGCTGCTATTTCTGCCCCTGACCTCACAGCCCCGGGGAAGAACATGCTGGGAGCTCAGTCACAAGGGATGCTGGGAGATTGGCGGTGACGAGGGAGATGAGTGAAGAGCAGGGCAAAGAATCAAAGAGAAGCAATGCAAAGACTATGTAGATGAATTATCAAAGGAAAAATGTGTTGCTTTGCAACTCAGGTTTGCTTTCCAAAGTTTTGTGTAGTTTTTACTCACATGCCCACACCTCATCAGTTTTATTATTTCACTGTATGAATTTTTCGACACTGGGACAACTTTGGTTCAGCATCTTGTGTGGACAGACTGCAGGCCTAAGCCAGGTTTAAAACAAGTCTAATTCAACTTAGTTACAGTATTTAAGCCACTTATTTGATAGGGATAAATAACTTAAATTTCCATAAGCTAATATTGACAATCCAAAGTGAAGTAATTCTGCCTGAAATTACTTGTTATTAAAAGGTTGACTACAAAGATGTGACTTATGTAATGGATGGTTTGTGATAACATAGAAGTGCATGGAAAAACACTACTCAGTTTAGAAATAGTGCTGTAGTTCTTGGTAAGCAAGTAGTTTGATGTAACTGTCATAAGCTGTGCACATCTTATTCAAAACTGCTAGTGTGCATTATTCTGTGCTAAAAGACAATCGGTAGCCATCACTCAGTAGAAAATCATTAAGAGAGACTGCTGTTCAGTTTTTCAAATTCAAGCTTAATGCAGTCATAAATAAACATAATGTTTGAATTGAATGTGTTTTTTTATGAATTAATGAAGCAGCACATTTATAAAGGGCAGCAAAGTCATAAACAGGGATAGATGGGATAGATGGATGGATAAACCAGACCATGATCTTTACCTAAATTTCAATCATGTATTGTTTCATTAAAAATTGCACAATTACCTGATCCAAGCCATTGTCAAAGGTTATGCTTTGACTACATATCCCACAAAGTGAAAGCAGCAACACCGTCCTCAGTCTTTCACCTGTGTCTGCACAGAATGCGTTCTGTCACAGTACTGTTGTGTAGGCAGCGTTGAGTCCAATGCACAATCACTGTAGCTGTACACATAAAATAGACTAAAGCAAATTTAAGCATGGCTGTGTGTAAAGTGTAAGTTTTCAAGCAGCCTGTGTAGACCACTGGACTGATTGAAATAGAAACATATTCGACCCATTGGATGTGTGTGAGATGGACAACTGAAAAAAACCACCTCCGGTATAGACAAGCCTTAAGGTTTATCAGCTCCAGTTACAGTGAAAGGGTTGGCAATAAGCAGTAAACATAAGTAAAGCTTCACAGCATCCCCTCTGAGGGGGTCTGTCAGGCTAAAAGGAACATGTTTTTTTTGTTTTTTAGGTGAACATAAAACATTAATATTAAAAATTAGCAAGCAGCATAGGAATATGAAATCTGCTATACGGTATATTTTCGCAACATGTCTTCCCTGTCTGTGATCTAACACAGCCAATGATCAGGTCTCTCCCTGCCTTCCCCCATCCCCTCTCTTTATCTCCCTTCGTCTCTGTCAGGACCTTGGGCAGGAGCATTCATCAGAGCGATGGTAGTGTCCAGTGGTATCGCAAACATACTGTCACTCTACAGAGAGAGAGAGAGAAGGGTCAGACTGCTACTGACAGTCTGAATGATCACTCAATCCTACCAGAAGCCAAGGTCATGGAGACAGCAACCTCGAGGACACACCATACAATATAGCCGCAATGGTTTGGCTATGAGCTGAATGAGCCTACTGTTTAAAAAAAGCTCAGAGCATACAGAAGAAACAGCAACCCAGTGTTATTTCTTTGCAGTCTCCAAAATTTCCTTTCCATAATGTTGTGCAAAAAATCCAAGATGAAGACCAGTTTAGTAACCACAGTAATTGTAGCCACAAATGAACAAAAAAACATGGCCTGTAAATACATACCAGTTGTACATGACTACATGAATATTCATCTGTGCATCCCAGCATCTGTGTTTGCATCTGTGCATCTTTGTCTTCTACCTTTGTTCTCTGTGTTATTGAGCTGAAGCGTCTGGCAGGAGGAGTGATAAATGGAGCTTGGCTCTAGTTTGGACTGTTCACCAGATGAGGCAGAAGAGCAGGAATCATATAGGACACAGCTCCCCTCCCTGTCTACCGTTATTGCAGCTGATACTTCCCTTAAAACAGGAAAAACACAACTAACATGGAACCAATGTAGTAAATATACATCATTTTATCTAGTTCTCAGTCTTTTGTAATAATACATCTATTTATTTTTTCTTATCTAGTGGTTTTCTGTCATTGGATCATTCTGTCCATTCATGCACTTTGGCTCAGACCATGATGTGAACATCTTGATACTGTGCTGCCATGACATTTGAAATGAATATTCATGGTCCCCTGACGACCATTCTTGTGATTTTGTGGACTCCCTGACATTTCGTGCAGCACCATCATGAAATTATAATTTCCTCTTGATGAAGACTTTGGTCCATGACGAGGCATCAGGCAAACTAAAGGCTGGATTTCGATGAACTTTCTATTATCTATTGGCAAAAGAAACCATGCGCTTTTGATGACCCACCCACTTTGATGACACGCTTTTTCAACACTTTCTTACCATTTAAAGAATTATCAAAACACTTTCACTCAGTCACTGTTGCTAAAGCTCACACTGATGCAGACTAAATCAAGTTTAAAACAAATCAGATTGTTTCAAGACCTTTTTTTGAACTAACTGCCAGTTCTTGGAAGTGGATCAATCAGTTTGATTCTACTGTGCTTTAAGTTATTGACACGTCTCTAGAAGAGTCTTAAACGGGGGAAATGACATTTAATTGATTTATTAAAATTTCACAGGCACAGTAAAAGCTAAATGCAATTGTCAGCATCATTATGTTTGCATGCTGATGTTTTGCAGGTAACGTTTACGGTGTTTACCATTTTAGCTTAGTGTGCTTAACACAAAGTAGTACAGCTCAGGTTGATGGGATTAGTTTTGCAGGTATTTGGTCATTAACCAGTACTGGACACATGATATTTTGACCTCAGTGTGGCGCTTCATGAAAAGTCAGCGAAAATCATTCGGTCATATTGTCTTGAAACTATTAACGTCTGTAAAAAAGAGTTTGTGCCAATCCATCGGGAAGATGATGTGATATTTGATCCAAAGTCAAAGGGACTAATCCTCTTTGGACCATGAATATTTGTACCAAATTTCATAGCGATCCATCCACACTGGATGGACTACATTTGCTTTTGATTTCCATACTTAATATGCATTCAAATTACATGTGTGAATCATTAGGTTTGCATGTGACACATCATGTCTATATCATGTGAAGGAACATTTACAATCCCAACTTGCAGCCCTGAATTTCTCCGTGACTCTTGATCGCTCTGTGCTGTACAGCGAGAAGGAGAGAGGAGGAGAGAGGTGTGAGTGCTGCCTGTGATGTATGGGCCTGCAGTTCCCTACAGGTCCCTGAGCTCAATGATCAGTATATTGATCAACATGTGTTTTATCACTCCCCTGAAACTCACATACTGTTCGTACGCTGTGTCTCAGAAATGCTCTGATTTATCAGTTAGGCCAAAATCTGGGAAAAAAATGCAAGTGTTCTCTGGCAGCATCAGTATTTCTGAGAGTGTATATCAGACTATGTTAAACCAAGGTCCTTTCCACCAGAAACTAACCTTCTACACCCCCAGTCCTGTCTTGTCTGCCAGCCAGGCAGAAAATAAGAGTCTGACCACACACACACACACACACACACACACTAAACCCAGTGAACAGAAGAGATAGAAGGCCCAGAAGATGAAGACAGACAGTCAGAGCTGTGTGTAATTACGCTGTGTGTGTCGATGGCCTCTGGGCTAACACACCCAATGCAGCGGAAAACGCTGCACACACTACAGCCTAACAGGCCCATTCGTGTCCAAACCTTGAGAGTGTTGAGAGCGGAGGGAAACATATGTTTGACTGACTGGAGGGAGAGGAGAGGAGGAGAGGAGAGGAGAGGAGAGGAGAGAAGATGTTCTTTCCTCAGCTGTGTACAGACACATGCCACACCACCATCTGCCACACACACACACACACGCATGGTTAAATGCGCACAGGTTCACATGAAAATAGTAAACCACAGGTTGACGTGTTGGTGTGTGTGCTTGTGTGGATTCCTGTTTGAGCACATGCTTTTAAATCACAAAAGGCTTGTGACAGCTCTCCACATGCTGGCTGCATGTGCTCGACCCCCTCAGTGTGTCAGCTGAGAAAAGCATTTTGAAGCTTAACAAAAGAATTCTACATATTTTCTCAGCAACCCAGAAGCTGCAACACCACTCCCGGCACGCACGGCACGAGAACTGGCAGTCAGGCAAGGCTCGGTACCAGTGGGTTAAGAGCAGTGGGATAATGAATAATGAATGAATAATGTAGTGCCACACAATGACAGGCTGGATTATGAATGATGCAGTAATGCCCGGTTCACTCCTGTAGACACGGAGGACAGAGGAGGGAGGACAGGAAGTGCCTCACACCGTCAGCACCTGGCACATGTCAACTTCAACTGGCCTCACTGACAGCTTAGGGACGGGGGTGGGGGTTGGTGGATGGGGGTGCAAGATCTAAGAATGCTTATATCTTGCAAGTCAGCCTTGCAAGATCTAAGCAGTCTGCCTCATCAACCAGCGATAACTTGTAAACACAACAAAGTGGAGGCAGGCATATGAGCGTGCACACAGCTGACCCAGCCAGCCCTGCAGGGAAAGTCCTGATTCAGCTGACAGAGGATCAGGATCACAGTCAGCTGATACAAGGTCAGCTTAGCATCACTGCAGCCCCCCCAGGCTGGTCCAGGATAAGTATGACAGGAGCCCTCAGGCTGTCAGACTTATTTGTCATATGCTGCATCACACATAACTAAACTCCATGAGACCAGCAGCGGTCAGGTCAGAAACCTCCAGCTGGAGGGTTTCCTGCCCCTGCGGTGAACGTGTTAGAAGACAGGTGGACTTTTATGAAGAGGAGACAGGTGAAAGCCTGGGTGGTCTCCCCAAGAGAGGTCAAATGCGCTATAGTACTGGTGTTGAAGGCGACAAGGAAGGAGAGGAGATGAAAGAGAAGTGAAGGAGGAGAGAAGCAGACATTGGGAGGGCCCAAGCAACAGCTGTTATGTAGATGAAGAATCCCAAAAATGCTTCTCCCATCTGAACTCTGGGCAAATGCTACTTTGACCTCCAGATATACTTAGCTCTCCTATCCTCTCTCAACCTGCTCCAAGTCTATTATAAGGGCTTGACACACACTAGCTATTTGAATTTCTCACATTAGTCCCACATATTTACTTTTGGATACTCAGGAAAAGGTCAATTTTATATGACTGTGAAATTTAATATTCCTTTAGAGGTGAAGGAACATTGTTGAGTTAAACCTTGATTTCATCTTTTTTTAATGTTTATTGTCTGTAATCTCTTCTAGCAGACACGATATGGGCTTCTATTGTTCTATAGTAGTTCTCTCTGCTCTCACCTATAGGTATTGTCCTTGCGCTTCAAGTGGAGAGATAAAGCGCGCAAGAATGGACTTACCACTGGAACTCATGATGCCCAATGTGTTCTTATCTAAAACAACGCGACTCCGTCGAAAGGAATCCCATAAAGCAAGAGGAAATCTTCACGGGGCACTTTGCCCCCTGCAAATTGTGTAATTATAAAAAAAATATATATATATATCCACTAAACGTAAATGATGCTCCTCACTCTCCGTAACACTGCTTCCAGTCAATTTCTGAGAAGGTGCACACTGCCAGAAAGAGGGGTAGAAGAAAAGAAAAATAAGCGAGGATATTTCCAGTGATGATAAAAATCCAAATGAAGCCTCTGCTGTTGCTGCGTGGGAGTGTCGGCTGTGTTTTGCTCAGAGAAACAGACGCCAGTAACACAACACGATGCTGCTCAGTCCGGTTCCACCTTCACATCTCCGCTCCCGGCTCCTTGCAGCTCCGCCGCGCTCTCCCTGGCGCTGTGCTGCTGTCACCGTGCGCCCTCACGCACGGTCCACACACTCACCGGAAACACTGTCTGGCCCCCCGCTTTCAAAATAAAAGAAGCAAAGTTGACTTTTTTTTTTTTTTTTTTCTGCATGTGAGCCTCAAAATCACTGATTTTGACCTGAAAATACGTAACACTTTAAAGTGTAAACTTTGCCAAAGTTTTAGGTAAGCTTGTCAGAAATACCTAATTTGTACATTATTTCTAAAAGGAAAAAAAACCCCACTTATGAACACACAAGAGAGCTCACAGTTAAATAATTAAATATAATTCAAAGGGTGTACTGCTTTTCCCTCATTACACATTAATCAAAAATATGAAAAATCTATCAATATTCAGGTAGTGGGTTCCTCAGACAGGGGTCCTCAAAAGACCTCGTAATTACAGAATCTCTTAAAAGTTTGAAGGAGATTTTTTTCAGTAGACTTTCTACCTTACATGTTAACTTGAAAATTTCCGCCATCCATTAATTATTCATTTATTAAGGTATATAAGGGACTAAAGGCAAAAATACATATCTTAATACATCCCATTCAAAATAGACACATAGATAACAAATGACGTAGACTTTAAGAGTTGCATGTTCGTCTAGTTCAGTGGTTCTCAAACTTTTTCACATCAAAGACCAAGAACTTACTCAAATTAGACCATGGATCTCCATTTGATAAGCTTATGTCCACTGAACCCTGTCTGACAAAAATGTTGCTTCTAGATGTTTTATTACATGACGTGTTTAAAACCGCTGACCAAAATAATCATAACTTCTGTCCCTGTATTATTTATGGATGGAATTATAGGAAAAAGAAACGATTTCCCTTTTTTTATGGAGACCCCCATGGAGCCATTCAAGGACCCCTGGGGGTCCCCTGACCCCACTTTCAGAGCCACTAGTCTATTTGATTTAGAACTTATCAATTTAAAATATCATGACATGAAACACAATATTAACACTCTTTTGCTGTCTCATTCTAACCTGCACTGCAACACCGATTGATCCACTGGACAGCAGACAACTAAAGCACACACCTCCTAGGCTGTACTACAATCTTTTTCATAGCACACTGTACTTAAGAATGAAAACAAACAGCCTATTTAATCTCCATTGGATCTGGAGGCCAAGCAACTATTTAAGAAAAATATGATTTTATTGTGAAAGTAAAGTTCCCTTATTTCCGTTATTGCTATAGCTATCTGTGGACGGCTTGACAGCTCTCTCTTTTTATCCTGGGTTATCGACGTCACTCTGGGCTGCTGTGGAGGCTTTGGGGACGCTCTGGCCTACATCACACTGCAGAAAGTGTTAAGTGTTAAAAAGTCATTAATCTTAGTCTTTTATTCATTTTTCACAAGAGGTAAAGTCTGAGACAGATTCACCATAACTGAAGCATTTTCATTTAATTTAAGAATTAGTCATACTGGGCAGAACAATACAGAGCACATGAGTAACCTTTCAAAAGAAAAAAATACGACAGAGCACTTGAAACAAATGGGCTGACGGAACCTGGAGAAGCCCTGTGGTGCGACTTGTTGGTGTTTTTGCAGGACTGGGCTGGGCTTGTTGCTAAAACTGTTATGACACCGCCCTCTTCTGGAAAATCGGCGTAAGCAAATTAGTTAATTGGATTATTTCCGGTGGAGCTTCCATGAGGAGGCGAGGTTATCTGTGAAACTGTCGACGGTCATGCCCCCACTGTGTCTGAAACACGCTGACTGTATGATAAATAGCAGAGACTTGTCCTGCTCTCAGGGATCCGTGTTGTGTTTGCATTGAATCGGCTCGGTGGTATCAGTGTTGAAAGACCTCCAATGGTCAAACACCCACCCCGCTGTGGCGCAGACAGTCTCAGCCAGTGGTCAGGTCACATTACGTTTGAAAACAACTGGTGTCGATCAAATGCATCAAAATGTCAATGGTCTGACCAATGAAAGGGCTTGAAGACTAGAGAGAAAAGAAGTGAGAACATGGAAACAGAGGCATAAGTGTTAAAAGAAAGACAATGGGGGAAAATATGCAGATGGAAAATGACATACCATAGAAAGATTTTAAACATAAAGAAAACATATGATGTGTAATGTACATATTTACAGTGTGTATGTTATCATAAAGATGAACAGTCGAGCCTTTATCCGATGCCTAATATCACTGTTTGCTGTAACCTGCAAACAACATCCCAAAAAACCGGAGTATATGCACTTTTTGTGTATGTGTGTGCTGTTTTATTAAGCTGTGTGTGTGTGTGTGTGTGTGTGTGTGTGTTGTTTTTATTAAACTAACCAAATGCCTTGCCCTGTGTCCTGAGGAAGCCCTGGTTCTGAAGCTTGGAGGAAACCGGACAATGGCGGGATGTGAGAGGCGCCTCACTCTCTCCTTCTCTCTCTCCCTCTCGCTCTCTCTCTCTCCCCCTTTCTGTCTCTCTCTTTCTCTCTCTCCTGCCATTCACAGTCTTACCTCCTTGGTTCTTGAGGAACAGTGGTTGTACAAGAAGTTCTGTGTGTGTTCTTTAATCTGCTTTACTCCCTCACACAGTGGTGTGGATTTTACACTGAAAAATAATTGGATTGCATATAATTAAAGCTGATTTATAAATTCCCTCATCATGGAGTGTCAGGCAGGAAAAGTCTTTACCATCTAACATAATTTTCCTTCATTGACCCAAGAACATCAAGTCATGTTGCATATAACAGACCCAGACAATTATTTGCTACAGTGTCATTACTGACTGTGCCACAGTCACAGCTGATTATGATCAGTATGGATAATGATTGACTGAAAATACTATCTTCATCAGGGTGTGTTTATGTGTTCATGGGTGGGTGTGACAGTATGTAGGTGGGTGCCCTGTGGGCCTGACGTGTGTCGGGTGCTGATTGCGCTCCTGTGTCAATCCTGTGTTATGTATGTTTTTGTCCTCCGAACTGATGGGGCCGAAAAACAGGAAGCTGGCCTTCCTGTCCGCTGCAGCCAGTGGGGCAAGAGGCCGTCAGTGTTGTCACTGTCTGCAAAGGCTCCAGTGCCCCCTAATCGACAATGAAGGCAAACATCCCCTGATACGTGTTATTACTGGAATGAACTCGCACACTCTTGACACCGCTCTCCTCCTTCTAATGGAAACTGTTTTATTCAGCACACCAGGCAGAAGGAAACAGCAACGCTGAGCACAAATTGTGCTTTTTGGAGCGAACACATGACATGAACATGTTTCGTTGCTGTCCCACTGTGTTGCTGCACTGTGCGGTCTAATCACCCTCTCAGTGTTTTTCTATTGGAGGTAATGTGCCTTTTGTTTGTCAATCACATTCAGGCCATGTGTCCACTATCAGTAGCACTGATCAGCAATATACTGCATTCTTAACTAACCCTCTCAATCCTTGCCCTTTGTCCAGCCACATGGGCTGGGGAAAGTACACACACACACACACCCCCACACACACACACAATCTACCATCCAGCCTGTAATGCTACGCTGCTATCTCCACCCATCCCTGTCTATTTGTAATTTGTTGCCATTTAATACACCCACATTCCCTCTTTGCCTCACACAAACTTGCACACACACACACACACACACACACACACACACACACACACTTGCAAACAGAGCAGAATAAATGGTCTGTGTCCTGCAGCCTTGCATAGCCAATTGCACGATCACATGTGCAGTGCAGGGCTGATATTCTGTGTTCAGGGTGACTTTGTCATGGTACACTGGGGGCTGGGGATACACAATCAGTTCCAGAGTTTATATTTAACTAAGCAGGCAAAAAAAAAAAAAAAAGAAAAAAAAAATTACAAGAAACCAAAGCACCGCTGGCCTCAGGATTATTATCTCCCCTCACAGATTGGGATGGACATGACCCAGAAAGTGAATGTGAGTGTCAAAGATGAAAAGAGGTCACTGCTATGTTTTGTGCTGTCACATAGCACACAAGGGTAAATACTCCACATTTCCAGGCACTAAATGTTCTGTTCATTCACTGGAATGCTGGTGCTGTGTGTGTAACTCGATCGGCAGGACTACACCTCTGGAATGACAACGGGTGATTTTTCAGGTATGGGCTGAACAATTGTATGACCCAGCTGATTGTCTGTGCTGTTAATCTGCTGCTCTGTTCTGATTGCGGGTGTGTCAGGCCAAACTAGTGTGACTGGTGTTGTAGAATGAGGAACTACATTGTTCTTATTGTGCTTTTACTACTCTAAATGGGAAGAGGTGTCACATAATTGCCTGTGTTTGATAGCTCAAAACAGATTAAAATGTAATTATAACCTGACCTCTTTTCCCTGCTTCAGCCCTGTTGTAGACCCATATGTTTCCAAATTTTGACAGCGAGGAGGAGGAGGAGTGTATGTATGTGTGTATGTGTGTGTATGTGTGTGAACAGGGGTGAGTGAGAAGAAGAGAGAGAGGGAGAGAAGGGGGAGACTGTACCCTTGTCTAAAGAAATTATGGGAGGAGTTAACAGCAAAGAAAACTTCCTCAGTCAGTGACATGCTGCCTGGGATAGCCTCTGTAGCGCTCAAATGCACACACACACACACACACACACACACACTCACACACTCGCCCAGTCTCACTCACTGACTTCCACCCTTGTATTTTCTTTTTCTGTTTTTCCTCTCTTGTGCTTTTTGGGCTGACAGCGGAGAATGGCAGCAGTTTCAGCAGCTGTCATGAGATGCATTTCACCAGTTTAACGGTGAAACCACACACTCAAACACACACACATATGTAGGCATACAAAGAGATACAGTCATACACACACACACACACACACACTTCCAAGCCCTGGAGGACAGAATTGAGAAGGCAGTGCTGGCAGCAACACTGAGGTAAGAGTTGTTTATTTTTTGTAATGCGTGATTCTCAATGTGTTATGAACTTTCTTCTGCTTAGCAGGTTTACCATGGCTGTACTTTGTACTTAGTCACATAACCATAAAGTTGATGTCAGTCACCAGATTATAGGATGGAAAACAAAGCTTTAAATGGGCAGTGAGCGTCATGTAGTAACTGCACTTCCTTCACTTGTGGCTTGATAATTTGTGTAAATGCTTCCAAAGTCTCCTGAAGAGCAGAAAAACAGACGTGTGCATGACAGTCTGAAGTCTTCTCATGTCTCTATTCTATTTCTAATGAATGAAAGAATGTTAGAGTGTGGAAATAAAACTGATCTATCAACAAAGCCTGATGAATTTATAATTATGATGCCGCAATGTTAGTTTCAGTCTGGTACAAATGCCCCTATGCAACAGTGTGGGAATCTCCCTGCAGGGAGCTCTGCCTGAGACACACAGGCATGTGAGTGAGCTAACAGGGGGTTAGTCTAAACTTAGAGCCCCATACCCTCGTCTCATATTACTCTCCA
Source organism: Trachinotus anak (assembly GCF_046630095.1). NCBI lineage: Eukaryota > Metazoa > Chordata > Actinopteri > Carangiformes > Carangidae > Trachinotus > Trachinotus anak. Next base: position 19,940,356 of record NW_027273872.1, on the reverse strand, counting down.
TTAACTCCTGTACTACATATTCCAAATCTACAAACCGAGACTGTACACGCACACATGTACAGTCACAAACACCTCAAATCACTCATGCTTGACATGTATGTGAACACAGCCAGACACTGCTGACACCACATGTTTCTAATTAGGGTTAAAATGTTATTGTCGTGGACCGCCGAGTGTCACAATTCCAGTGCAGTCTTTTGCTGTGGTTCCAGACTGTGGAGAGCCTATAAGATCATTAATGGTATGTGGTTGCTGGGACTCATCAAAACCCAATCGTACTGCTTTTGTGGATTAACATGTCTGTAATCATATGTATTGTTTATATGAGGCTTTAGTAAAGCAGTGGTGCTGGAGAGGAAACGTTCTACGGTCCAGCTGCAAGGAAACAATAGCTAGAGCCACAGGTGTTCAGTAAAGAGGACCCTGAGATTTATACAGCATCAACACTGTTTTCTCAACATTCTCTGTATGTTTAAAAGTGGTTGACACTGGAGAAAACCGCTGCCCCTTGTGCAGCTTTTGGTACTAACAAAGGCCCAGCATGTGACCGCAGCTATCAGCCTTGAGCAGTCTGTGTTTATTAGATTAGAAAGAATCTGTTGCTCTATGAGAAACTAGCAGGAGAGTCCAGAAGAGTATCAAGATATGCCATGACATGCCTTCAGCCTATTTACCACTGTCTGCCTCACACAATGCACACACACACATTCAGCCATGACCGTTCAGCTGCCACATAAACAAGATGAAGAGACTGGTGTCAGACAAGGATACCAGCCTCTTTGTCTCCAGCGTGCTAAAGCAGCAGAACGATGCGGGCACAAAGAAGGAGGACACTTTATGCATTTGTTTTCCATGATCAGTGATTACATGCAGTGACAGCTGACTGAAGTCACATAATGCATCGGGCATGTCTGTCTCTTACACTACATCGTTTCCATCACCACATCGGATCAGTTGACTCTTTATTAGTACTTCAAAGTTTTGATGTGCATGAAGAGTGTGCATTCGTGGGTTCGGCCCACTTGCATAAGTATAAAAACTGCTGCAAACTTGGAGTGTGAAGATTGAAAGGTGTAGCCCTTCATTACGCAGGCAGGGCATAATGAAAGCTGCTATAAAGATGCACTATAGGAACTGTGGGGTCCAGTGTTTTTGGAGCTTGACTCACTTTTCACAAACCCCTTTAAAGGTTTTTCAGGTCAGTAAAGTATTAGTTCACCACTGAGATCTACTAGTTGTCACAAAAAAACCAAAATAAAAAACAGCCAAATCAGAACCATTTAGATTCACATTTAGCTGAAAATACAGCTCCTGAGGGAAAGGGTCTGACATCATCCTAACATTAAAGACATAAAGTCTCCTTTACTTTAAAACTGCCTCATCAGCAGTTTTTTCAAAAAAGTACCCAAAGTGGTTATAAAATAAAGTGGTTTATTCATGCAATGTCAGCTTCCTCTTACATCTAAAATTATAAAGCTTGAAATTCAGTATTGATTTCGGTGTGCAAGGCAGGGGGAGATTTGTTATCTATTACAACTAGAAAAGCTCAGTTGTACTCAATATGAAGATTTTATTTGGGTTGATTTATCCGTCCAAATTCGATAGAAATATTCAAATGAAATATTTCATAAAATAACTTTTCTTTTGGAACACTATTCAGTTTGGTTTACCATTTCAAGCTATAATATTCCTACAAAGTTCCTATACAGACTTAGAATCTATCTGGCAAATGGCAGTGACATTACAGGTTAGGCTAAAAGAATCTAACTTATGACACTGATTTACTTTAGAATAATCCCATATTAAAGTCACTATGTATGCAGTAGTGATCAAATCACCCAGTATTTTAACCAGCGTTACCCTTTTTGTTATCCTATTATAAAGTCACATATAATCATTGCCAGCTCATGCTGTGTATCCCATCAAGAGGCTCTTTAAAGAAGCTCTTGCTACATAGCTAACGTTAGCTTTAACAGCTGTTCACTTACCAGTCGAGGAGAAACATGAGTTCAGCATCAAACTTCATTCCCTTACTTGCTAAGTGCTTTCTTCAGCTGTGGTAAGCAACACCAGCGTTAACTCTTGTTTCTAAAACTCTTTTTCTTCGACTGAAATTAGCATGTTAACCAGCTAGCCCCAGCCCGTGTTGTCACTTTCCAATAGCGATTCACTGCAGCTTCCATTTTGCCCTTAAGACATAGTGTTGCTCAGAGGGCATATTATAACCTCTTCTATTACACAGACAATGGCTGAAGCTCTTGACAAGGAACAGTCACCACCACTTGCTCCTGGCAAGAAACCAAGTTTGGCGACAGAGAAAACTTACAAATAGCCCTTTTAAAGTGGCTGTAAACGACATTTTTGTGATGTATCAAATAACAATGTGAAAACAATGGGACAATGTGAAAGGAGTCGCTCATAGTGATCAACCTACAGAGCATTATCACCTGAATCTGCAGTTCCCCCTCGGTTTAATGAAGCTTTAGTGAGTTTCAGCTAGTTCAGCTGTCTGGCTGCTTTACTGTACTTTACTGTTTTGGATTTACTCCCTGTGCTCTCACAGTGTCGCTTCCAGCTGCAGCAGGCAGCTATTTACAGTGGTAAATCTCTAAAAATGCACCATACACAATTGGTTTGGCATCAAACTTCCTCAGACTGACATCTACATTTCCTTCAAGAGTTGGTAGGGACCAAAAACAGAGGTAATAGAGAGTAATTACTGGACTTACATCGGCCAAGTGGTCAGATGCATGGCTTAAAATGAATGATAATGTTGCTCAGTGTCTACAATATGTGTAAATAAACAGTTTGCTAAGACGTTCACCATATCAAATTTAAAGGTGATGACGTGTCAATGCTGTGTTCTCAAAAATCAGTGATTGCAAGTTTAGAAAATAGGGAATAAGTGTATTTTTCTAGTCAAACATAAACACTGACTATGATATGTTATTATGACACATGCAGATGACGATACACTACTCCTAATGTGGTGTTAAATTCTTGCATTAACCAGATGATTTGTTACTGCCTGATTGAACACATTGTGCTGGAGCATTACCCGCCAATTAAGCTGCTTTACTGCTGTCAAACTACAGGTCTCTGTCTACACAGAGGAAAACATCATAAAATCAGCTTTTAAAAAATTTTTCTTCTTAAAGAGTACTAATAAAATGGCACTCTGAAGGGAGCCATTGCTGCTTTATAGGCTATTTCCTTCTTAGATATTAAAGGGTCACATAGGGCAGTGATTCTGACCTTACCATGACAACACATTTTGTAGTATACACACCCCTCTTTAATGCGTCTGCATCATAATGGAGCCTTAAATAGTCAAAATGTCCACGCAAATTCATGAGTCCATATTGGACCTCCATGGTTTTCTTCATGGATCTCACAGTGTAGGATGTAGATTTGCTGATGTCTTGTCACTTGTACGTCTGTTACCCATCCGATGGCAGGGAGCAGAGTTGTGTTGAACTGTGTGATGTGGATAAACTGATCCTTGATCTGTGCTACCAGGCAACTCTCACCCCCCTCGCTGTGACCTTGCAGCCTGTCCCTGTGTGGCATTGCCTTACAGTGGGTCAGCAATACATTCTCCCAGCAAGAGACTCACACATTGTGTTTGTGACACACATTCTGCGCATATTTTCACTAACCCGGGCACATACACAACACATAGGGAAACTCTCAATGAGGCCTGCCCCCCCACACACTCATACCAATCGCAGTGAGTGCTTTGTGCATTCACTTACGAACTGGGCAGCTACTGAAGAGAGAGATGCTGGTGGGAGGAGGGAGATGCAGACAGAGAGAGACAGACGGATTACAAAGAGAAGCAGACCCAGGCAGATAGGGGAGAAGAAGAAGAGATAGGGCTTCCAGAGGGACAGAAGGGACACATCCAGTAAACACTAACTGGTGGAAAGACAGAGTGAACAGGGCAGGAAAGGGAATACAGAAGTAGGAAGGGAAGCAGGGCTTGTCCAACAGAGAGGAAGAGAGTGAGTTGCTGTTAAAGAGGCTGGGGGGGGTGATGGGATGGCATTGATCTCTGGGAGCTGCCGGCTCTTGGGCCAGATGGCGTCTTGTTGCTGCAGACCGCTGCTCAACTCCTCCTGCTGTGGACCCCTCATCAAAGTCTGCCTCTCCTCCTTCACAGGTCGGTCCCAGCCTGCTCTCTGTGCTACTACTGTACCGTCATGAGACGGACTGCTGCATTCAGATAGACAGGAGCATAGGTCTTTATACAACATGGGTAACACATTTAGCCAAGAAGGTAAAAAGGGCATGGTGTGTTTCTGTACTTCAGCAGCATGACTGTGCTCGTGTTGACTCAAGCAGTCCTGTTGGTGCTAACTGTGCTCTGTGTTGTAGGAAGGAAAAGAATAGGCTGTTGTCCCCTTTAGCCTAATGTCATGTTGCATTGTGTTGCTAAATTGTGCGCCCCATTGTCTTGGTATGAATGCTTTGCATCAAGATAATACTGTTCTGTTTTGTTTTTGCACTGACAAAGCATGTTGGAAATACAGAAAAGTGGCATTTAAATCAAAATGATCACTATTTTTGTCACTATTTTGTTGACAGTGTCTTCCTTTTTCATTTTTTAAAACCGGTGTCTGACTGTATGTCTCAAAACATGTGACTGTGCTGACATAAAGAGTGTTCTCACAAGTCAGGGGCAGGGCAGCTGTTTGAGCCCGGAGGTTTTTCTGATGTCAGTGCAGCTGTGTGTCTGTGCCGGGCCTGTGTGTGTTGAACCAACGTCATTGTTACCCCCCACCCACACCCCAATAACTCCTCACACTAACCAATGGCTCAGACTTGGCGTTTCCAATATAAACTGCTGCACCCATCTACCCCAGTGACATTAACTCTCTCCCCTACATAGAAGCCTATTTTCTTTAAAAGAACAGTTTAATATTTTGAGAAATAAACACTTTCTCTCCGAGATGAGGAGGTCAGTACCACTCTTAGACCTGCAGGGTAAAGCTACAACCAGGAGCTTTACTTTGGCTCATTTAGTGTAGATTTTCTTAAGACTGGAAATAGCTAGTCTGACTACGACCACTACAAGCACCTACAAAGCTCACTTATTTACATGTTATATGCTTAATATTTATATAATCTGTACAAAACCTTAAGTATAAAAATTATAGCAATTTTATGGGTGTTCCTAAGAATTTTTGAACTGTAACTTTCTGGATCTGCTGTTTGCCTGGAATTGTTTCTTCTTGTCAAGAAATAGTTTTTACACTGCAGATTAGTATACTATAACACTTTGGTGAGCTTTGGAGGTGCTGCTGCCTTTGAACCTAGCTAGGTTCCCTCTGAGTCTTCATGCTCAGTACAGGAGCTGTAGCTTCATATTCACCATATAAATGTTGCAGTGGTATCAGTGTCCTTGCCTAACCCTCACTGAGAAAGCAAATGTGCTTATTTCCCAAAATATTGAACTATTCCTTTAAGATTCATTGATATAATATTTGAACTGTATAAAAATGTTTGATGTGTTTGATGATTAGTTGATTAAATGGAAGTAAATATGTTGTTTGTGATCAGGTCCAACACTGATTTGCTTCCCTTTGTACAGACATCTCTCCTGCTGAGCTGGATGCTCTTTGGAGGGAACCACCATACACTCTGGGGGGAACAAATGAACACTTCTCAGGAAATGACATCATGACTCAAGGTAGAGCGTCAAACAGTTTGAGATCATATTATGACTGACAGCTCCTCTCTTAGCTTGGAGTGCGAATGCGATGGTGAGGCTCACTTAGGAAGGAGCTGTGTTGTGGTCACAAACTGAGGAAGTGTTTGGGACATCCTCCCTGCACAATGGAACAAACCAGGGGAAGCACGTCGCCGCTTTACTGCTATTGCCTAGCCAGCTATTACATGCATCTGGCTGATATTTTTAGGTTTCAAGACTATTAAGATCCTGTTTATGTGCTGAGGTAAAGCATATCATTAATGGATAAAACTTATACTTAGCTAGAAGTAATGGATAAACGGATGATACACACTTCAGCAAACCAACCCGAGTGACAGAGCTGCATAAAATAAATAGTGTAACCCCTTTATATAATTAATACTGTTAACAACATCCTGTTTAAATGAAATTAAATGAGAAAATTAGGAATATATGAAAAAAAGAAAGGTGAAAGAATATTTAGAGCAACATCAGACAAAAAAAGGTTTGGAACCACTGCTCTAATTCATAAGTTCAACCTGTTCCTTATGACTAAATACAGACCACAGATACATATGTTTTCTTGAATGGCAAAACAGCGATTGCCATCTTGTGTCATCTGGTAACATTTCCAGTTAACTCTCCACGCCAGTCTGGGAATTGCATTGTGATTGCAGTCTACTTTAAATCGCCCTTGTGATGACCATTTTGATAAAATTGTTTCCACACACTACACACCTGTCATTATCAAAACAAAAAAACCTAAATAGAATTGGCTGTTTAGGAAACACTGGCTTAACCAGCACTGGATTGCAGTTTTCTAGCTCAGAAAAGTCATGTCCTGTGTGCTCTTCCTTTGGCCTTGAATCAGAAAAGATGATCTGAAGTTGATCCAGCAGCTTTTTTTCCTCCTGATTTTGATTGAAGGTGCAGGTGAGGAGGAGGATGGTCCAGTGGCGGAGTCAGGTGAAGGAGGGGTGGAGCCTGACAGCTACTGGAAGAGGAAAGAAGCCTTCTTTAGAGACAGTACTGTGTCACTGGGAGAGAAATTCTCCTCAGGTATGCTTTCACCATAGTCCATTACCTGACCTGTAGCTCTTACATCAGCCAGTCTAAACGAGTTATATTTCATACACAAAAGTAATCCCCATGTATATTAGATTCATGCATAATGATGAAGCACATTTCCCTGTCTACTAATGTTTTGCTCACTCAGCAGTTTAGCTTCATCCATCACATTCCCCCAGGTTCTTCCTCTCAAATGGATTTAAATGGCCACACTAAGAGTCCAGTAGGAAGCCTAATAGCTATGATATTCCACTGGGGGCCGGCTCACAGACTGTCTCACAGAAACATGAGCTCCCGTAGAAAATCTTTAATGAACTCCTGAAAGTTTTGTCCCTCTTGTTTGGAGAGAATAAAATGTTTAATTTTAGCTTCAGTTTTATTTTTTTCCACCTTATTCTCAGTGATTACACAGAACGACACAACAACCTTGTACAATTGTGATGAATTAATTTAACTAACAAAAGGATTTTAAGGATTACAAATCCTTTTTCTTTTGTTTATTCTCTTACTGGTTACAGAATTGATGATAGGCCCTCTCTCTCCCTCTCTAAGATAATTTTTTGTATAAGCTCATTTGGTTATATTCCACACTAATCCACCTGGAGAAACAATCTAATCTTAGTGTGATTAATCACAGAATTCTTCTCGTTTTTTCTTTAGAAATTGTGCTGTTGTTCAGTGGGCGGAGGCGCTCCAGTGTGGATCCTGACCGAACCCTGCAGGAGGCGCTGCGCACACGACTACGAGTAGTGGAGAGCAACAGCAAGGACGTCATCCAGCTCTTTAAAGTGAGTGAATCAGACTTGACAAAAGCAGACATTACATAGACTTTACTTTATCACTCAAACCCTCTGATATCATCATGAAGAATAAGGTGCACTATGATATGAGTCTATATGATGCAATATCATATATTATATTGTATATGTATCGTGCACTTTATGGAGATGGATGGCTGTTCTGTTGATGAAACATGAGATTTTGTTTCTGCAGGACTTGTCCGCACGTCTGGTGTCTGTCCACGCTGAGAAGGACAGCTTTGTACTCACGTTCAAGACTGTGGAGGAAATCTGGAAGTTTTCTACTTATCTAGCATTAGGTAAGAAACCAAAGGCCCTGTGAAAACAGATTTTGTCACTCAGCTCCTTCTTGCTATGAGCAGCGGGTCCTGAAGGAACACATCAACTATAATTTAAACAGTTTTGGTCATTTCACATGAGAGGTTCATGTTTGTGCTTTGTCAGTTCTCTTTTCAAAGACTAGAAGTGGGTTGGAAAATGGTGATGTACTTTTGGCACCAATCAGGATTTAGAAACATTTGACAGACAGTTGTGGGGTTGTTTGATTATGCTCCCAGCCACTGTCACTCTAATGTCAAATCAATTCACATCAACACAGTCCTAAGGAAGCAGACAGGCTGAGGTTTTGAGTGTTAAACTCTAAGAAAAGTGTTCAGGTGGTTTAAGGACTGAAAACTGCACAAATTTGAATCATTGTACACTTTTCAACATATCAATCATCATGGTTGTGGAACAAGGTTTTTTTGTTGGTGGTGCAGTGATATTAGTATTATTGGTATTTAAATTGGAGTTGCGTGTGCTCTGTCTCAGGCTATGTGGCTCGCTGCTTGGAGAACTTCCTGTGTGATCAGTCCTTCTGGCTGGACCCAGAGCTGCTCAGTGACCTGGAGATCAATGTCAGCGTGGACGAGGAACATCTGGCCACCCTCTACCTGGGACTTCTTCTCCAGGAGGGTCAGTAATGCTGTGTTGTGAAGTCAAATATTTAAATCTTGGTGAGCTTTATATAACCACTTTTGTTATTGACACAGAGGCTGAAAGTGAAAAAGTCAATGAATCTGAATGAATTCAACATTTTTTATGTTGGATAGACTCTAAACTGAACACTGTCAGTGCATACAACTATTGATGACAGTGACAGTGTAGCATATACTTATCTAGTTAAAATTAAAATGTGTTTTTATTTCTCTAAAAACTTTTCTAAATGTAAGAAATAGATGTTGTCAGACACATCTTAAATCTGGACACTTTAATTATAGACTGCTGCTGACATTTGATCCCATTACTTTTAATCCATTTTTCATTAACCCCAATTACCACCAAGACAGATCCACTGAATAAAATGCTGCACATGACTTTGAACATATTATAGCAACACACTCCTTATAGTCATTTAAAAGAGCTCCTCGTGACTTAGTGTGTATATGGCCAACTACTATAGACTTCTACTTACAAGTGAGCAATATGATTCTTTTTTAAAGTTTTATGACCAAAACTGCTCTTTGAATTGTGTCACTGATTTGTGATCAGTTATCACTAAATGTTAGCAATTTGTTCTTTTTTGTACTATAAAATCAGTCAGTCCTGCTAAGGCAAAACTATTATACTATCTGCCTCCAATAATGTGTATGGATTTCCTCCTGCATGGTCTACACAGACATCACTTATTTCTCCCGAACATTTCCGCCAGAGAAAAAGCTTCACGGACACGCGCAATAGGACTGCAGTGCTGGCAAATAGTGATGGGAATTACATTAGTGGGGTTATAAAACATCCATCATTTGCAAGTGACTGAATGAGGACGCAGTAGCTGTAGCAGTTTTGCTGATCTTTAACTTAAGTGTGGTGATTTGTATAAACACAAAAGCACTTTCTGAAAACACTTAAGATGTGTGGTTTTGTACATGCCTGCTTGCAATGTGTGTGCATGTATGCTTATGTGTCTCTTTACTAATGCATGTTTACACAAATGTCTTTGCAGGATCCTTCTTCGCGAAGGCCCTATTTACAAGAAGTGAGCAGGATGAGGAGGAGGAAGAACAGCTGTCATTCAAAAAGAATGACTTGCTGATGGTGAGGGACACAGGGCAGGACAGCATGTGGGAGGGCACCATGCTCTCCACAGGAAACCACGGCCTGGTGCCAGTCAGCGCCATGCAACCACTGCCCTACCCCTTCTATCAGTGAGTCACTCTGTGTTCCTCAAATGAGCCACTTCAGTAACAAACAATCTGATTGATTTAGAAACAGTGAGATTAACATGTTCTCTTGTGAAAATGTTTGAATGAACAGAGCAGTACATTTGGTGGACATTAGTACATTTTGCACATTAATCGTCATAATTTTGTTAAACTGTGCTTCCTGTTTGGTCAGGTGGTTTCTGAGGAAGTACCCAGGCTCTGCTGGATGCTCACCAACAGAAAAGGAAGCATTTGAGCATCCAATTGGTAACTCCACACACACATATGCAGTACCATATGTTCACAAACAAGACTCAGTGTACTGTGTAGTTTTCTAACACAACATATGCTGAACCCAGACACTGATATTTTAAAGCCACTGTGTGGTAATTGAAAATGTCTTACTGTGGTGCCTTCTTGTGTTAGTATCAAGACATTGACATTGCAGCAGACAGCATTACATGCCACTTCATCCCTCTCCCCCACTGCATAGACTGCAGTAGTTGTTTCATTTTCCTGCAAACAAATTTAAAAGGACCTATAAACACATAAAATCCCTACTTTAAAGCCGCAGCAATCAAGATTTTTAGATGAACAATGGTAATGGGAAAGGATTTTGTCACAGTGACAAACCAACAAATGGTGTAAATATCACATGACATGTTCATTTTGGTTTTAATCCTGTTCTCCTCACCAAATATCTCAGTCACAGGTACTTGTGTAGCAGTGGTTGACTACAGTCCAGTGGGGCCGGATGAGCTCCAGCTGAGCCAAGGTGACATTGTGGAGATTCAGGGTCTGCTAATCCGAGGCCTGGGCATCTTCATAGGAACACACACAACCACGGGACACACTGGTTTTATACACAAGGCCCATGTCAAACCTCTGGACACCATCGCCCTGTGAGAAGTTTGTTGTTTTTTTTAGTTACATAACACATGCCATTGCCTGAACCCACTGGTCTGATGATCTTGTGCGTCATTTCAACTTTAAAGCACTTTATCCTGATCAAATCCACATTAGTTACTTCTTGTTTATCATTTTCCACTAATCTTTAATGAAATCCTGTTCAGTGTATCTGCAGTCTGGACATGGTGGATCCGGTGAGGAGGCTGGGGAGACAGCTGAGATGATAATGCTGCCTTTGTTTCTCCTGCACAGAGACAAACAATTGGTCTTTCTGACTGAGGAGGAGAGGGCCAGCCTGGCTCAGGTTCACCCATGTAGCTCTGAGCCAAGTGATAGCAGCCTGCTGGAAAGACTCTTCTCATCTGACATCAGCTCTGTGTACAGGCTAGGTAAACGAACAACTGGGCCGATCAAGAGATATTATACCTTTTGTCGGGAAGGGGAAAGGAGGGGGTTGTGCCAGAGCCATAACTGAAATATAGGCCATGTCTGATTCGATGTGCAGCTCATGTTTGCTTCCTAAATCCTGGTGCTGTTTCATTCATTTTGCGGAAAAAGTGTTTCCATCTCTACTCCCCAACTGGAAAACTGACGCTTTAATTGATTTACCTTGTGTGTTTCCAGACAGACTGGATGAGACTGACTTCATGTACATCAGGAATCGGCCAAAACATGGTAGAGCTTTATAATTTATTGCTGAAATCAGCTGTTTGTGAGCCTCATGTATTTGGATAGCTTTAAAAATGAAACCTTAATCGACGTCTTTGCTCTGCGCTGACTTTTTAACTACTGTATCTGTTTTCTTGCCACAGATCATAAGGTTCCTTCAAGCACACGTCAGAGTGTCATGTCAGAGAAAAGTGGAGGGACACCCCCTTTCCAGTCCTCCCCACGACCCTCTCTGTCTCACTCCTCTCCCCGTCTGTCCCTCTATCGCTCCCACAATCCTCTGCCACGCGAGGGAGAGCGCCTGTCCTTCGCTCTGGACGACACATTCAGAGAATTGGACGAGTTCCAGGAAGATCCACCTCTCTTCTTGGAGGAGAACAGCTGGGAGGGGGAGGAGTCCGAGCTCAGCGACCCCACACTGACCCTGCTCAACCAGGAACACTTCCAGGTCAGTAGAGTCTCAGTTCAACAATTCATTTATTTGTGGGGCCTGAAGCCAAACCAACAGATTGTAAAGTAGGCTTTCTTTTTTCCTCTTTCTTTTTCTTTTTTCTGCCTTGCAATCTAGATTTATGATTAGATTTATGATGAAAATCAGGAAGCGAACATCTTCACTTTATTATGAACGCATGATTGAAATAAATTTTTTGTAAATAAACATGTGCACATTTGCAACAGTTATTTTCAACTCACTCATAATCTTCTTGGCCTGTAACTACTCAACCTTTTCATTTACCAAAAAAAAAAAAAAAATTCTTTGGCTCATAAGAGGTTTTAAAATATTAAAGGTCAATTTAAGTTAATCAATTTAGCTTCTGTACTCATAGATTTTTCTTACTCTTTTGCATAGTTGTGATAATTGTCACCGAAACTTAAAGGACAAATTGGCATGACCACAGTTATACATTATGTAATTTAATTATTCGGTGCTAAGACACAGAAACTTAGGTCATAGATCTGCATTGTCTTGACATCAAAATGTCTCAGCTTTTTGTCTGTCTTCATCTGTGTTTTCTAGTTAACCCAGTCTTTACTGCATGTGCCAGGAAGCACCTTTAGGATGATTTTAGGACCAGTTTTGTTTATAAACTTTAAAATATTTTGTTTGTTATTTTTTCCAGGAGGACTTCCTGCCCCTGTATGACCTGCAGTATTCCTTCCTGTGGGTGACCTTCACTGGTAAGACTGAGGACGAGCTCTCAGGGCACCTGGAGAGTGTCAGGGAGTGTGCCAAGAGGATGGGCATGCACTGGGCACGTCGACGGGCATGCTTTCTGCTGGGAAGACTCTGTGCCAGGAAGCTAAAACTCTCCCAGGTTTGGACTTCATTTCTAGAATGAATGTGTGTTGTGTATATATTTAGATGATTTATTCCGCTCTAAAGATGCTAATGGTAGTGGTGATAAAATGGAATCTGCTGTGTTTTTAATGGCTACTGCAGGGTGACTTTCCCTTGAAGGGGCAATAAAGTGAAATGAACATAAATCTGAAGCCTTTTCATCACAGTCTACACACAGTCTGTAATTTACATACTGTATGTGTTTCCTCTTTTCTTCAGGCTCGGGTATACTATGAGGAAGCCCTGAGTGTTTGCGTCAACAGTTTCTCTGACATGCCACTCCTCGTTGCTCTCTTCACAAATCTCACTGCCGTCTACCTGAAGCAGCGTATGACAGACAAACTGCCCCAGACTCTGGAGAAGGCCAGTGCTCTGCTCCTCTGTCTCCCGAGCCACACTTTCACCTCCATGGACGAGGTTGAACTGCTGAAGCTGATCCTGAGGAGATCAGTGGTGATCGGGGACAAAACCCTGGAGGCTCGTGTCTGCTACCTCATCTCCAGCCTCTTCCTGCTTCTCAAGAAGACAGATGACGCTCTTCCCTTTGTTGAGCGTCTCCAGTTTCTCTCGGTGTCTCTCTCTGCTGCTGAGGGTCGACCCATAGTTCCTTTGGACCTCAACTGGCTCTTGAGCTGGCTATATCATCGTAAGTACATGCCTTACTTAGCACTGGCCTCTCTGAGCCTGGACTCAAGACAAGACCACTCCCTCCGCGATGCCTTCCAGAGGATTGAGTTGTTTATCAGGAACTCTGTTCGCCTGAACCCATGCTGGAAGGAAGGAACCTCCTTGCTCCCTGCCCAGATTGTGGTTTACCTTCAGCAAGCCTTGGCTATAGCTGAGCAGGGGGAGGATATGAAAACCCAAAGGGACCTGTGTTTGGGCTTGGCCACAGTCTACCAGCAGTACGATGCCTTAGACAAAGCAGTGCGCTGTGCTCAGCAAGCTGTGGAGACGGGAGACCACATCAGTGAGGAAGAGGGCTTTGAGGCGTCAGTGCTGCTCGGCTGGCTGCTGGTGTTGACAGGACAGGCCGAGAGGGCCCAGAGCGTCCTGCAGCCACTGCTCACATCACTTCAGGTACAGAAAGCCATGTTACACCTGCACTTTAAAATGTTTAAAATGTAGATTCTACCCATTCCTGGATATGGATGTCATGCGTAATCTGTGCCTCTGTGTGTACTTCTCTCTCCAGGGTACAGACAGTCCCACGCAGCGAGGTGTGATCCACAACCTCTTGGCTTTGTGTCTGAGGAGACATGGTCGTGTCAAAGAGGCAGGCCAGCATCTCCACTCAGCCTTAGTAATCTCCAGGGAGAGTGGCAATCAGAGGAACCAGGCCCTGGCACTGGCCAACCTCGGCTGCCTGGCACTGGATGTGGGGGCATCTTGGGTAGCAGAACGCTTCCTAGTCAGGTCAGATATCTATCAGGTCTTACTGTATGTTTACCACGTTGTTCAACAGAGAAGCTGCAAGAAAATATAAGATTGCAAATATTTATTTACCGTGATGGTGATTGTATTACCAGATCACTGCACCTTTTCCTGGAGCTTTGGGAAAGCCCTGCAGACGAGGAGCATGTTCAGACCTACCTTTGGCTGGGGCGGAGCTACAAAGACAGGGGGAGGAGTCAGGACATCAGGGCGTGTTATGAAATGGGGCTACTAATTGCACTACATGCCAGAAATTTGCACAGTAAGTACTGAACAAGTAAAATGTGAAATGAGACAGGAAAAAATATTTTTTCTCTCCTTTCTTTTATATTATATTATATTATATTTAGCTCTCAAATGAATAATTTTAGTTGTTCAATTTCATTTAGAGCACCAAGTTGGCTAGTGATGTAGTGACAGGACACGCCTCCAACTTGTTAATTATCGGCCAAACTTCCTGTCAATACTGACAGCCATAATCAGCCATAACCGTGTATATGTTTGGATAAATGTTACACACAGTACCTCTGATTCAATACCTAATAGAAATCACAGTATAATTTATCCCAGGAGCAACTGGTAACAGTTTTGCTGTATTTCTCATAGGTCAGATGGTGGTGGCCAAGGTGCTGAGTCGGCTGTATGCTGACATGCTGCTGTATGGTCAGAGTATTGTGTACTTTGAGCACTGTGTGTCAGTATCCAGAGAGCTTAAGGACAAGAGACTAGAGGGAGAGTACCTGGAAATCCTCAGCAGCCTCTACCTGTCTCTCAACACTGAGAGGTGAGTTTTTTGACTTTCGACATTTTCACAACATCTCTGTTTTTTATCTAATTTTTAAGTTTTGTTTTTTGTGGTGCAGATCGTCTCGTAAGTCTCTGGACTACACCAAGCAGAGCCTGAGGATTTCTATTGATTTGGGTAAGAGAGAGGAAGAGTCAGAAACCTGGCTGCAGGTGGGACGCATATATTACCTCATCCAAGAGGACGAGCTGGCTGACATGTACCTGCAGGTGAGGAGGACAGAACATACAGTATATCACAGTGTATAGGGAAGGGTGGAGTGGTTTCATGAGAGACATTTTTCAACTGTTATTCATTGTATGTAGGCAATCCTCATTCCTGAGCACTATAAGTAGCTTATTGTCACAGTCTAATGTTAGATCAATATTGATTGACAGGCAGCAGTGAAGACAGCCCTGAGGATGAATGACCCTCACTTTGCCATGAGCATCTATGAGGAGGCTGGAGACGTCTACTTTAAAGGCCGCAGAAACCGGATGGCTTCAATGCCTTTCTTCAGGGTAAGAGGATGAAACGTAAAATACATTTGATGTATCTGAAAGCTACAAAATAAAACAAATGTTTTTAAAATTTTTTTATTGTAAATATCTTGACAACACTGATCTCATTCGACAAATGATTTGTGTGTTACTCAGGATGGCAGTCTACCATTTGCACGCAGCATCAAGGACATCCATTCAGAGTTTCGTTTGTTGAATAAACTGACAGAGCTGCTGATGGACCAGGGAGAGCAGGAGGAGGCTCTGCAGTATGCAACACTGGCTATTGAGATAGCCAACAGAACAGGTACAGAGTCAAAGCATGGCCTAAAGGAGACTCAGTACCTTATAGTTAAAGGACCAGTGTGTAGGATTTAGGCTGATCTATTGACAGACATGGAAAATAATATTCCTAATTATGTTTCAATTCGTGTATAATCACCTGAAACTTAGAATGGTTGTGTTTTCGTGAGCTTAGAGTGAGCCCTTCAGATCTACACCCTTTGCACTGCCATGTTTCTACAGTAGCATACAATGGACAAACTAAACACTGGCTCTAGAGAGAGCCTTTTGTGTTTTTATGTTGCCTTAAGGCTACTGTAGGATCTCCTACATGCTTGGAAAGGGAGGGGTGAGGGAGGGGCATTCAGTTGGTTGCAATCTGTTACGTCACCACTAGATGGCACTAACTCTTACATGCTGGTCCTTTAACATTTAATGAAGATGCAAAGCTACCCACAATAACCATAGTTGATACAAGCCTACATTGTGAACAGACACCATTGTTTTTCCTCAGCTGTGCGTGTGAATGAGAGGACAGCCTACCACCGGCTGGCGACAGTTTACTACAGCCAGCAGCAGTATGAGCTGGCAGAAAACTACTACCTCAAGTCCCTGTCCCTCTGCCCCCCAGTCCTGCAGGACCCTATGGAGGCTCGCTACTACACTAAAGTGTACTGCAGACTGGGAAATCTCACCTTACACAAACTGAAGGTATAGGGAACGAATATAATTATGTGTTGCATGAGTATATGTATATGCACTACCTTCCTCAAATTAACACCCTGCATCTTAGAGACACAATCTGCAACACAAATGTAAACGCAAGTTTTTTTTCTCAAACGTAAGACTTAAACTTGAGAAATCTTCTAACTAAATCTTATTTATCTCAGGTATCAGGTATCCAGGAAACCCCTGCTGATGTTTACCACACAGTATGGTCAAAAAAACAGTCTACGTTTATCAAATAATTACATTTTCAAGTTCTAAAAATCTACTTTTTTTTAAATGATCAAAACCATGAAAAAATAAATACATTCTCGCTAAGCAACAAGGCAGTTATTATTTTGAAGGTACTTTTCCTTGCTGACAAATTTCATATTTGCCAAACACAGGACTTGTCATAATAAAAGGCTTTAGATGTTGGCAGAGCAAAAGTGACTTTGTCTTAACCTTCATCTGGTGTCCCGACAACAACAAACAGTGGTGATCAAAATACAGTTTTCAAATGTGCAGATCAGTGTTTAATTTCATTGAGACCTGCTCTGACCTCTGCACTGTACACTCTATCCAGGACGCTTTTGATGCAGTGGGCTACTTCCAGTTGGCTCTGGCAGCAGCCTTGGAGGACCAAGCTAACACTGAGGCTCTGTATGTGGTGTACATGAAGCTGGCAGAGATCCACGGCAACCACATGCCCGACGCTCAGCTGTGCCAACTTTACAGAGACAGAGCCCGCAGTCTGAAGAGAGTTCTGGCAGGAGAGGAAGGCACTGCTGTTGGAGAGGACAACATGGACTACACAGACACAGAGCCTGAGCTAAAGAAGGAAAAGGACTCAAATGGTGATATGGGACATACAGAACGTTTGTTTGAGAGGAACAACACCTTCGGTTCTTTACCTGAAGATGAACAGTATGAAGATGCCGTAGCTCCAAGGACATGTATGATCCATGTGAACACAGAGGGTAGATGTATAGACACTAATCTTGGAGATGCGCATGAAAAAGAAGATCACAATCACCAACTTCCTGATACAGACGGTCCTCATGTGGATGGGTCTGAGACTGACACAATCGCCAGTCAATCGTACAGTGACAGTATTTTCACTGAGTCCTTTGATACAGCTAAGGAGCAGATCTCAGACTCCAGCAGCTCCACTGACACTTTACAAACTTACCAGAATCCAACAGGTGGCAAAGACTCAGACTTGGATACTGACCACAGCACGCCCAGTCAAATACCTTCTAATCACACAAGTGACATCACAGGACACACAGACGCCAGAGACATTGATTCTGATGCTCAGGATGAGCAAAACACCCCCACTAAAGCAACAGACTCTCATGCAGATCCTGTTCATGAAGACATCAGTCTGGAGGGCAGTCACGCTGAGGCTGACCACACAGAGATTTAGCATAGCTCCACATGAGGCTGTGAGTGTGGACAACTCTTGTGACTGCACAGAGAATTAATCTTGATGACGTCTGCATGAAGTGGCACTTTATGTTCCTCACTGACATTTCCCTTGTCTGGTCATATGTCTCTTGACCATCAAACTGACTTCAACGTTCCAGCCACATGGCACCTTCTGTAGGAAAGATGATGTCAATACTGTAAAATTGTCAGAGATTTAGTAAATCCAAAGCATGTGCCTTTTGTATAAAATATACTGAGGTTATTACAGTGTACCGTGCTTGTAATATATGTTTTCTAAACTTTTGTATCTCTGGAAGATATAAGTCAAGCATTAAAGAATGTTATTTTGTTCGCTGAGTGTTTATTTTGTGCTTTTGTGCATTCAAATATAAGAGAAATATGGTGGCCTTGATAAAACCATGAGCAAATCAGACCATACAGTGAAACAGAAAATAAAACATTAGAGAAAACACAGTGGGATTTTAATCAATGGAATTAAACCCAAATGCTCCTGTCCACAGAGGCCGTGACCTTAACTTCAAAAGAATTACTCAACACTTACTCAATGATTACCCATAATAAGTATGTGAAAAGAGAAGAGTATATATATTTTTTAAGTGCTGTAAATGAATTATCAGAAGAATATACATGACATTACTGCATTTCTACAGGAAATAATAATATAATTTGGTCGAATTTCCGGGGAAAATAATCCAAATCCAAATTAAATCCAAATAAATATTTGTTCATTATTCACTTGTCACTGGAAATTTAAGTCTCCATATATGTTGAATAGTTTGCTTCCCTGTAGACAAATTTAGCATGTCCAGCTGACCTGCTGTGCACTGACCACACAACTCTCTAGGCACTGGAAGTCAGAACTGTATTGATTACTGGAGGTTTACCAGCTGAACAGTGTCTCTATTTTCCAAACACTGAGAACCTAATTACACGGTTCTTTGGAAATTATTAGGAAATTATTCTGAAATGACTGCCATAAATAAAACAGTGTTTTAGAAAATAACTGTATAATGATGCAGAAGTTTCCATTTGCAGTCCAAGTCCAAATAAAGACTGAAATAAGAGTACCTAAACTGTATTTAAGTAAAAAAAAAAAAACAGCTCTACCTCCTTAAACACCAGCTACCACTATACCATGAGGAAGACACATTATGCAGCTGCCATTAAATACAATTTTACAAGGAAACTCCCAGGTGTGACTGTGTGTAACTGAGTGTGAACCAGATATTATTTCTAAAAACAGCGTCTGTAGTGTTAATACTTTGAGTCTGTCTGACATGGGCTTTTGGGCACTGCATAGTTAATCTGGCCATGTCTTTAAAGTACCACAAGAGAGAGCCATCATATTGATTTTGTGCTTTGCCATCATGACGGTGTTGTTCCTGACTTTAGCCAGAGGTGGGCAGTACGAGACAGCGTCTTAGCAACAGCCTGTGTTGCAGTGGCCTCTTACAACAGGTGAGAGAGAGAGAGAGAGAGAGAGAGAGAGAGAGAGGAGCAAAGAGAAAAATATTTCCGTCATCTGCCTGGCAATGGCAGCAATCCAGGCTGAGCATAATGGAAAGTGTCCTCTCAGTCACATTTTGGGCTTGGGTTCACATGAAGTCCAATAATGACGTCCACCGTGGGTAAAAGCAGGTGTGGGTTTCTATTAAAATATTTAATTTCCTGACAGGATGCGTTTAATAATATCTAGTGATTTGTTCAGTTCATTTGGTGCTGCTTTATATAATAGCGTGCCTTATGTCCCTTCTTGAATCCCAGTAATTATTTTTAGATAATTACTGGGATTAGATATTACTAGCACAACATTTTATGGTACTGGCATAACAGAAAATGGCAGAGAAAAGTAAGCAAGTCAGAGTAAGAGTGCAGGCGAGAGCAAACAAAGAGGAACTGCTGAGGATCAGATTGTTGTAACACATCAAGCCAAAGGAAGGAATGTTTACATACATGATCTGCATGTTGAGTGATGTTGCAGGGCTTCTTCCTTCCCCCGACAGACATGAGTTTAGCGCAAGCTGAAAACAAGTCCAATTGTGCCAAAACAAGCACTGAATTGTTTTTCCTTTTTAAGTAACCCCTGGGTTACTTTCAAACGATCTTAAGAGAGTTTTAATAACAAGATCATGCTCTGCAGTCTATTGAATACTTATGTGGACCTACAGAAGCTCATTAATAAGAACAGCAGAAAAGTTTGAGTTTTCTCCACCAATTAACAGGATGTGAAACCCTAAGTGCATAAAATGTGATGCTTATTGTCTGATTTCTTTGGCACAGGAGAGAGCAAAGGTTCAAAAGCTAAGAAAACAAATTAGTAGTCGGCAGGTTAAACAACAGCTAATTAATATCTTCCAGCTCGTGGTAGTGTGACTTTATGAATAGCCTTTTTTATCAAATACCTTTTCTCATGACGTCCTTTTAAAACAAGGAGAATGTCAGTACCCTTTTGTCCTAAATGACATTCTCAGATTGAAATATAACTGTTTCAAACAGCACTAAATGGAAACCCAAGGAGTCATAAATGTATATAACTGCTACTCAGGTGTATTCAGTAAACATTAGCAAGTGGAGAGCATGTAAGGCCAAAAAGGTTTTTTACAGCTCAATAAAGTCATATGAAACTTCTTTACAAAGACTGTCTCAGGCTCTAAGAGAATAATAATTTTAAAAAAAAGTTTGAAATGCCCAAGTGAACTGAACCATTTTTATTTAAGTCTAGGTATTGTGTACATCTATGTCTAATTTTTTTTTGTTTTCAACTGTAAACCCTTGATGACTGAACATGCACAAAGATCATGCACATGAAGAGGGGGGTCTCTGTGCTTCAGCACCTGCCCCTTTGCCCCTTGATGTCCAAAGTGCCCTTTTGTCAAAGCATATTGTATGTTTATTTTTTCTTTTTCTGTGCCTGCCCATGGCCCTTATCAAGAGAAACATGTTACAATCAATAATAATTTAGCTGTAAATCAATTTATCTGGCTCCAGTCAGTCAGTTTACGTCACATGATGACTTTTCAGACGAGGTCATCCCTGATGTTCCCTCGTAGAACTGTAGCTGTGACCTGGGAAGCCGAAGAGCGGCGGGAGAGATATTTGGATTTTATTTCATTCTCAAAAGTGACAACTGCAACTGTCAGTAAGTTGGGTTTGAGGTGATATTACGTGTGGTTTGTTTTAGTGTATTATACAAGACGAAGTCAGCATTCAGGTTTGTGCACTTTTCACAGTATCAGCAGCCATCAGCCACCACAGTTTGGCTGTGTTGCTAGCTTTTGCTCAAGGGAGATAGTCACACAAATAGTGAAGCAAACTGAATGTGAACATAAATACATTATTTTGATAGATATTGACTTTATTTATGTAATTATAGCTCTAGAAATAATGTGTTGTATATAGTGTGTGAATGTGTGTGGTGCACAGTGCTCTGCACTCTATATATTCCCCAACTTTTTTATCTTTTTCCATTACAGAGCAGTCACCTTCACGTCCTGCATCAGTTATGCAACATAAGTTTAATAGTGGTCCTCACAGCAGTGATTCAGGTAAATAGTTGTAAATTGTGGGGAGGTTGTTTTGTTAGTTTGGCAGAGAGAATAACATCAGTTTTCATCAACTTATTGGTAAAATTAATGCTTGTTGTGATGTTTAATAGGTAATACTCAATTACATAGTATAATTCAGTCTGTTGTAAGATTCCATTTCACATTATGTTTGAATATTTTTTACTATAATTCATCAGGTTATGCTGTAAATTTTGTTGGTGAATGGTGTTTTGAAGCAGTGGTTCTCAAAGTGGGGTCCCCAACCAAAAGGGGAATAATTTATTTTCACTGTAAGTTTCATCCATAAGTAACATAATGACAGAATGTATGACGATTTTGCTCATGTGTTTCAAACAATTAGTCTAAATAAACATTGAAAAACAAAAATGTTATCAGATGGAGGTGTGTGGTCTAATTTGTGTCTGTTTAGGGGTCTTTGATGTGAAAACTTTTGAGAACCGCTGTTTTAAAGTATTGTTCCATATGCCCCATTTAACTTTGCACACCATACCTATATTGTGCTAAAACGCTTTTTGTGCACGTAAATGGTCCACAAAGTCACAAGGCTCAAAGTACACTCCAAAGGGAGTATCTCTGTCAGGTCAAAAACTACTTTTCTCATTTGCTTGAAAGACCTTTTTGGGGGTCCAGGCCTTACTTCCTAGATCTACTGATGTCAGTATGTCCCACAGTGCTGCCCATTAGCATCCTACAAAGATAAATTATCCACAATGTAGCACAAAAGCTTGCTAATTCAGATTTACCAGCATCATAGAGACATAGAGAGCCCCGAACTCTAACAAAGCACCTCAGAGAGAGTGAATAGGAAGCATAATGACTTGAGGAAAAAAAAACAAACAAAACAGCAGATTTTTTTTTAATGAAAACTTTTTCTCAGAATTCTGAGATAATAATCTCATTAATTCAGAAAATCAGAGCAGCTTTTTTTTTCTCAAGTGAATGCATTATACTTCCATAGAGTGTAAGATATGAAGACCAAAAAATGACATAACTATGAATGTAAAAAATGAATAATTGAATACATAAGAAAATACAAAATAAATATATTTTGGTCATGAAAAATGGTATTTCTGTGTTTATATCCTTCATATAAGATATACACTATAAGAAAAATAATGTGTTTTTGGAACACTGAAGCAAATCTGTTTTAGTAAACACCAATAATAACATATCAAACGCTAAAAATGGCCACAATGTGTACTTTTTAATACAGTTATTTAAAACCCTAGGCATAAGCATGAGCATGTCTACGTAGGTAGACAAGACAAAATGTGTGAGGAAGAGAAGAGAGAGCCTACAGAAAAGTAATCAATTGAACAGAAAAAAACAGAGATAAATCTCTGTTATAGGCAAATACCCTGAATAATTCATGTTTTATATGTTTTTATGTATTATAAACATGGGATTTTGGAGTTTTGGAGTGAAATGAAAACTGTTATCAGTGGATTTTTCTGAGACACATACAGGTAAAAGTATAAATCATATCATGGATCCCAAGGGAGCACAATGCCTCTTGGACCTATTTGTCATTTTTTGGGTTTTTGTGGTACTTCTGCATTATCAGTTCACAAAAATAACCAGAAAAGATGTGAGAGCACTTGAGCCAACTGAGTCTTGAGGACAACCAAGCAGTTGCCCTTTTAGGGAACTTTGGCCCCGCCTCTGTCAGAGCCATGGTCACACCACTACACACAGTCAAACCTTCCAGAGTTGTTTAGGGGATGAGTAAAATAGCCAAACAGAGCCCTAAGTCAAAAAACCCATACACTCAGAATTCAATAGTTTTTTGCTAAAAAGGAGAAAAGTGTGTAAAGTTTGTAAACCCATACGTACACTTTTTCACGGTGAATCTGTAGTGGACCTCACACTGATCTGATGATCAATAAATACATCACACAAGAAGAAACATTTTCAGTTATCCGTCATCCTTTCACATCGGTTCCTCCAGAGTCAATAATCACTCAGTTATTGTATGATAAACATCTTCCAAAGATGCAGATTGCAGTCCTCTTGTCAGACACCGAAAAAGAGGTTCAAAAACTCCCACAGCACCTCTGCAGCCCCTTAATCGCATTACACAGTCGCAAGATAACACATTTGTGTTGTTAATCTAAGCAGAGTTGTTCACTTACTTGTCAGCGCTGAGAGGTCATTTAATCATCTTGACAAAAAAACCCTCTCAGTGTTGAAACTGAATGCTTTGCTGTATGATTTAGGACACACATAAACAACTCTCAGTCACACTTTTCTACACCGCCCTGTCCTTCTCCATCACTCCTCTCATTCCCTGAGGATAATAACTCTCTTCTCTGGCTACATTATCCTTCACTGTGTTAATACATGAATGATTTATCACATCCACCGCAACAAACACACACGCTGCATCATTTTCCAGTGTGTTCCATTATGGGAGACTGTAGAGCGGGCACGCTGTAATATTAAGGAAAAGTTACTGTCTAAGGTTGACTGCTCCAGTGAGGGCAATCTCACAGCAAACTGAAACATTATCGATGCTGTCAGAGCCCGCTTTTCACCTCCACAATGTCAGGGTGAATAACTAGAGCAGCTTGTGATGAAAGTTTGGCCAGCGGGATTAACTCTGGTTTCCCTCCATCTGTACAGATTTTCATTAAAAGAGGTTCAAGTTGACAGTATCTGTCTCTACTCATTGGCCTTGAACTACATATGGAGCTGTAAATGTCTTTGATGGTGAATGGTTTTGATAACAGGTCTTTCATGTTCCTTGGATTTGAACTGATCTGATCATAAAAAATGCATATTTTTCATATTCAATTAAAAAAAAATCTTTATTTCATTGACACTGAGCTAGTTTTAACAATCCTAATCAAAAACATGGGACCTTGCAAGAATAATGCCCTTTGTCTGGCTTTCTATTGAAATAAAAATAAATAAATGGTGGAATTCTATTGTTTTTACACTGATTTTCTTTCTTTTACCATGACAATCATTGGGAAACGTGTAAATGAAGGTGCGTGTGTGTCCATTTGCCTGATAAAGTGGCAGCTGCTGACATGAGTCTGATGGAACGCACTGCCCACGATACCGTACGTACTTACTGTTGGCCCAAGATGTGTTTTAAATACAATTCATAGCTTCCATTTCATATGCTGTTCTCCTCCTGTTGGGTCAGGACTTTGTGTTGGATACCTTTTCTTACCAGACATTAACCATAAGCCCATAAGACCACACACATACACACTCACTGAGACGCATTTGTTAGTTTCCTCTGCTTTCCGGCCTCACATTATATCCATATCTGCAGCACCATATCAGGCTTCCGTTTACTCAACTGACAAGCATCTGTGTCTCATATTTAGAAAACACTGGGTGCATATCAGGGAATGCTGGAGGATATCACTGTGGTGTCACACAGATAAAGAGCATTTACATGGGGACTAGTAGCGACGAGGCCTGACAAGCCTGGCTGTCATGGGTAACAGTCATTTCTCCCTGTGTTTGTGTTTATTTATTTAACCTGTGAGATTTCCAGTTACGTAAAAAGGGGAACAGTTTTTAATGGAGCTGACCTATTCATGCACATTTAACATTAAGTGACAATTTTTGTCAAACGGTTACCGTAGTAGTTTAACAGTCTTTTGAGTTGTGATAACAAAGGGGATGGTTAATGTACACTTTCCATTTTAAAAGTCCTGTTGATGACAGTACTATACAGTAGTGAAGGTGCTGGTTGATAAATACATTCCCTAAAAGTCAATTCCTGCTCTCTTGTACACAATATGCATCACTGTGTAAATTCACCCTCCTCCAGGACTTTGTTTCAAACCAGACAGACCCATACTGCAGTGTTACATAAGGCACTGGTCTGGCTTTAGAAAGGTAGTAAAAATGATACTTGACAAAGCCACCAACAAATAAAATAGCTTACCATTACGAATACAATACACTGGAGCTGGCTCAGAGTCAAATTGATGACTTGGAGGCAAATTATGACAGTTATTTTGTCAGATAATTGAGGTATTAGGAGAGACAGAATAGACAGAGCTGAGGCACATTTTAAGTGGTATTATTACACTACATCCTCTTTGGCCTGTGTAAATGTGCCGATTTATTCCAATTTAATCCAAAAGTCATCCACTGGCAGCAGCAACGTGAAGAAAAAGTTAGATACAACCAGAAATATGAGGCTGACACTGGAAATTAAGGAGTAGCCTAAAAGAGTCCCTGCTGACTGTAAGCAGTTAACTTATTGTTTGACCACCCGCACACTCAGTTAATAAAAACCTTCTTGACCTCCTTTAAACCGAAGCCAGAATGCACTTTTCATCATAGAAAAACTCAAACAGATGTATGCAGTTATGAGTGTATGTCTGTTCAGAGTAGACAGTATGTGTTGTCCTCATTTGGTCTCTGGGAGAAAACACATCAGGAACCACTTCAACCTCATAGTCATTAATTTACAAAAACCAGCAGCCACAAGTAGGTATGAGAGAAGTAAACAAAACCAGGAGATTTAAAGCACTGTACCAGCACCAGCTTTCAAAAAGCTCATCATGAAATGAAATCTTCTTTATGGAATCACCACAATCAATGAATTTGCATACATTTCTTGGGTCAAGTTCAACTTTGACCACTGTCCAATAGTAAGCAGAGGGAATGGAGAATCAAGAATGAATGAAAATATTATGGCTGATTAGCTGTGTTACACCTTTCACTTTTATTTAACCACCTTCGAGTTCTCCACAGCAGGACTGGTTTGCAGAGAGTAATGAGACAGGAGCTGATGATACAAATACTGTATGTGTCTTGAATAAACTGTGTGAACCATTGTCTCATTAGCGACTGAGTCAATTAGCTTGCTAACTGTCAAGTTTCCAAGGTCCATAAAAACGACTCCATGTCATTGTGAAAGCAGTTTATGACGACCCATAATTACATTTTACTGTGAAATCTACTGGTCTTTTTTAGACATCATCAGTCTTTTTATCCAAAATCCAAGCGACAAAGCCCTCTAGCGGCCGCAGTAGTCAGGTGACTTTGTTCTATAGCGACAAACTCCACAGAGGGAGGAGCTTGGGGTGGATGGATGTGTGACTGCTGTTCATTTCCTCCTTCCAACCATGATCATTATATAACTTAACCATGTTTTTATTACTGTAACCATGACAACAGAAGTTATAAAATGTTTAATCCTGAGAACATATTTCCACAGGTGAAAAAAGGCAGTGCTAGCATCTTCCTGGCTTGCTAACATGTGAGATGTTAGCTTGGAAGCTAGAGTTTCACGGCTAGTGAGTAACTGGGATGAATTTTGCTGTGCCACTCACTGGTGTGACTGAGCCTGAAGAGGAAATAGAAGAAGAGGAAAAAATAAGGGGCATGTGTGGGACGAACTTACGTTCATGTGTCCCAGAGAGCTATTAAGGCATCATTCATTATGTGATTAACCCTTGACCCCCATATCCCATATTGGGTTCACATCACTAATGTCACATCCATCTCATTAATATCTTGGTATTTTGCCAATTGATTTGCACTCCCTGTCATATGAACATGGATGTGTTTCTTTAACTATAATGTATCTCTTTGCCAAAGCTCCTGTATTTAAGGAAAGGACTCGGAAAAGAGCTGACACTGTACAAGCCAGTCTTCATCTTCAAGGTTTGAGTCTTACAGAACATACAACAGCATAAATCATCTGACAAAGGCAATATACTCTTATATTCTGAGCCTGCATATGGCTGACTCCAGACAGAAAACAAAAATTAGCTTGACACAATGATAAATTATGTTCTTCACTGATCTCCTTCATTTGTTAGTCGCTTTGGATAAAAGCATCTGCCAAATAAGTAAATGTAAATGTAAATGTAAATGTTAATGAGTGCTACAGGATAACTGCTCTGTGGTTGTGGTAGTGACAAATAGAATCTATATAGCACATTTGAGAAGTAAAATATTTTTGAAGACGTGTTTTATTGCATTTTCTTTGGCCTTGAAAACCAAATGAGGCACATCTTTTGAGTTCATATTTGCTTTTATAACCTCAGGTCGGGTGGAGCTAGTTTTTCAGAGGGGGACAAGCTATGATTTGAGATGCGCCTATGCATGCGCATGTATCCACACTCACAGACACACACACACATGATATTTAGGCCCTGGGGAGTAAGGGGACTGCAGACATTGTGGTGCCTTGGTCATAGTAGTCACCAGAGTGCCAGGGGACTTATCGATCTATCAGAGTCAACATTTTCACATGCTCACACCCTGCATGCAGTATGTCACTGCCATGATTAACATATCTGAGAAAATAGTTATCCAAACCAAAACAGACCCTTTCTTTCCAGAGAGATTTCCCTCTTTGGTCCTTCTTAAAATTTTAACTGTGACTCAGACAACATGTTGGGTCGAGGTATGGGAAAATTGCCTTTTTATCATGCTCTTAAAGATCTGAGTCTTTGAAGCCTAATGATAGATATTACCATGCATGGGCCTTTTTGAAGGCCTCAACAGACTGTTCGCAAAATAAGCTGAGCATGATTTCTTGAAGTTTTTCTGTCAGTATTGAAAATTGGCCATCAAGGTCCAGAGAGCATGTGGCAGATTTTGCAGACTTATGTCTGCACACGTCCCTGTGGATCAGCCTCAGTGCACATCTAAACCCCTGAAAGACATGGAGCATTTGACACAACTTAAACTGAAATTCCTGTCTAACACTACAGGGGAAAACTTGGGCTCTAAAGGATTTAAGAGTAAGAGGAGGTGAAGACCGGGAGGGGGGCATGAATAGTGAGCTGCTTTTATACTATTTACTTAATCAAAAGTAAACTCTATTATTATTATTATTGTTATATTAGATTACTATGGTGACATTGCCAGATTAAAAACACATAAAAATAAATAGTAATCTGAAATTACAGATGTTGTTAGATTTTATCACCTGGGGCTAGCCAACTAGCTAACTAAGATAGCTAGTTTGTTAAAAATTACTAGCTGAATTTTTTTATGTTTCTAGCTGACTCATTTTAAAACAAGAACCCTGTAAAAGAATCTGATGCATTTGATGGATACATACAGGATATCAATGCTAAACGACTGAGAGCAAAGCTAACTAGGTCCCTGGTAACACCTTCCTCATAGCTGATGATCCATGAAGAGGGAAATAAAGAAAAACCATTGTGTTTGTTTTACAACAAAAAGCTATTTGATAAGACACGGAAAAACTGTTGCATTCTAAAGTAACCCTGTAACATAACACTATGCTTTACTTTCAACATTATGAAAGAGGCTTTAAGGACGAGGAGTTAGTGTACCTGTTTGTCTGGTAAATGTAATGGATAAGTTTGCCTCAGGTTGCTGGAGTGTTAATTGTGCATATCCAACAACAAGCAGAGCTGCTAGGGTTAGCTGACACAGTGTAGAAATACAACACGATGAATTGTAACAACATAAACTAATATAGTATGGCATTTCCTTGGCTTTGAAAGTAACTGTTACTTCTGTAAATAATAGGCTAGTTTAATATTTGCAGCGGTGTGATTAGTCCTCACTGCTGGTTGGGAGTCTCAGTGGTCTAAATTCACAACACCGTTTTCAGTCTTGTGAATATGTGTGTTGAAACTGTAGGAAGAGTGAGGTGGTCAAAGATAAAGAGATGGAGAGATATTACAGGATGTGCAGTATGTTCACAAACAGAGTATATCTTGCTAAACTACCTCCTTTTGGACCTCACTCTGTCACATAAGGAAAAGGAAAAGAGCAATGAACCTGTTGAAAGCACATCAGGACCATTTCATTTCAAAATACAGTGTCCAGTGTTGTCTGTTCACCATGAAATGTATGAACTCATTTACAAAACTCATTAGCTTTAGTATGTTGTTCGTTTGGTTTCTATCAAACTGCATGCATAACCATGACAACTACTCTGAAGGGTTATGCTTGAAAGAAACATGAGAAATGCTCTCCATTGCAGCTAAATGCCAAATATGAAGACATTTTTATGGCTCAGTATATCTCCACTGTCCTCCTCCTTTGGATTTCTGGGATAGAATTAGGTGCTCTGTAAAATCCATGATTAGTTGGAGTACTGCGCAGATATGAAGTTTCAAAATGAGAATGGAAACATTTTCATAATATCCTTTTCTGTCTATCAGTCCAGCTGGATCATAAAATAGACTGAAACTGCTGTCATTGTACAGGGCTGATGCATTCACATATCTCATCTCATATCTTATTCCTCAGGTTGTTTTTCATATTCCTCTCACTAATGATCATTAAGGACACATCAATGAGGACATTACATGCAACATGTACATAATTTATTTCAATACAAATGTTACGACACATACACTTTCATAAATACCACAGGACACCACATGTTGTAACAGGTTTCATTACCTTAACAAACAGTGAAAAAAAAAAAAAAAAAGACTTGTGCGAAAATAGCTTGCAAACATTTAGTAAACATTCAGCTGAGTGACGACTTTTTCACTCTGGCCACAAAAAGACGTTCACATATGATAGGTCTACTTGTCATATGACAGCTGAAGCAATATTTTAGCTTTCATCAGAAGATTCACATTTACAATAATCCGCCTTCATCAGCATCTGTGCTGAGATTCCACAGCGACCGTTTCTCACGACTCTTCATTTCGAGTCACAAACAGGAAAAGGAACTTCCACACAAATATTATGGTACAAGTTAATGGGCGTAACTCTTCAGCCTTTATTTATTTATAGCTTGTGAACTCAAAGGTGGATTCAGTTGTTCAAATAATTCTACAAATGTTTCATGAAAGTGCTATGCAGTGCTGCTGCAGGTAAGTGATGGACCTAATCTGTTCAATAGCAACAACAGTGGATCAGTGAGGACAGCATTAGCATTAGCCCACCTGAGCCCTGATCATATCAAAATGTGTCATAGATTCTTTTCTTTTACACTGAAGATGTATGTGACACATTTTGTTATACCTTCTAAGACTTGTCTGTAACCCAGAATCCACTTTAAACATTTTATTTTACCAGACCAGTAACCTGGGTCCAAACTTTGTTGGGAGAACTGACGTTATCGTATGCATCAGTAGGAATTGTATATGGTTCAAACCATCAGCTGTACTTGGAATGTTGTAGTGCCAGCTAATCATTGAAGACTCATTGCACATAACTGTTGTGTCCTCCGGCAAGGGGAGGTGAAGACATGAATTACATTCCTTATTAAACAGGTGTATTGATGAAACAGTAACCATTAATAACTCTGAGACAGCTGAGGTGCAAGGAGAGGCCACTGCCAGGAGGGAGCAGTGTGGATATATAGTTCACAACCTATTCCACTTGGAGAACAACAGATCACTTTGAAAGGAAATGTCACCAAAATCCACGAACACATCACCACAGATATATAGCAGACATGCAAACCATTACTTGTGAGGCTTCTGAAAATTACAGACGGCTTAAATACAGACCTTTTTTGTAATCCAACAGTGAATCATTAACACAGTGTCAACGCCTCCGTTTTCTAAAAATGAATAAATACAATAGATCTAGAATCTGGTCTACAATCTTCAACTGTTTTGTGCTGTACAGTAAAAATGCTGAAAAAAAACCCCTGGAAAACATTTGTTATGACATTCAACCCCTGCATTTACTTTGCTGTAAATCCATGAAAAAGAAAAACAAAAAAAAAGTCAACATACTGGAAAGCTTGTTTTTCACATGGCAAATACTGACGTATGATGACACTGTATTTACGTCTGTCCCTAAGGTCTGTGACAACAGCGCTGACTAAACCTAGCGATACAGTACATAGAGATTCCTCTGAGGGAACAAAGTTCACAGTTTTGACGGTGTCAGTCGACCTTACTCCAGAGGCAACGCCACATGCACTAAAACACAGGTCACTAACACCGATTTAGACTGGCAGAGAATCCCTGCTCCCCCTCCTGCCTTCAGTAGCCACATTTAGCATGCTGTCACTTTGATCAGAACATACTAGAGATCGCCAAACTGACTGAGTAAAAAGAGGGTACATCTGTGCAACACCTTCATTACTTCTCTTCTAATGATGTTGCAAGCCATTTAGTGTGGGAAAATGGGATGAATTCTCCAATAAAAGCCCAGCATGCTAAGTGCTCATTCTCCTCTCCGGGAGCCTGTGATCTTATGATGGGTGATAAGAAAGAAAGTCTCATCACAACATGCAGATTGGGAACTGTACACTTTGAAATCAACTTATCTACTTCAGTCTTGTTTTTAGTCAGGAGTTATCTGATTCTCCAGCTAAACAGGAGACATAATTGATTTATTCCATTATTGGGCTGGACTCAGCTAGATTGGGGAATTTCCTGGAGACTGCAAACTAATAAGTGTTTAAAGGTGAATGACTGAAACTGACTGAAACAACTGGAGCAGCTGAGACTCTGCTCTGCGGAGTCCTGAGCGTCTTATTCAAATGTTCGATTGATTTTGTTTACAATGAGGGGACTCTGGGAATTGTCAGGCAGCAGTGACGAAAGTGCACTGCTTTTCTGTTTTCCTGATGTCTGTTTATTGGCCTGAGCAGTCACCAGCAGCGCGTCTCAGGCCTGGAACTGTTATCGCTTGCCTATTTCGACGCACTGTTTATTATTTTGTGTGGCTTGTATCCTTGTGCCATGACTAAGGAAACAGCTTCTCTGATTTCAGTAAACACTGTACATGCTGAAACACAGCAACCACAAGATGTAATAAACAGACAGGGTTTGTGCAACAATAGGAACAACTGTTGCTGCTACAGTGCTACTGGCACAAAGAGTGGCCAGGAAAGACTAATAATTTGCCTTGCACGTTGGTAATGGCTATATATTGTACCTAATATTGGTTTACATGACGCGCAATAGCAAGTGCATTTGAAACTATACGTATAACAGTTACAGCATCTAAGTTATATACCCAGAAATACCCACATTGAACAAACAGTTATTTTCTTCCCCCTAAAATATATTACATATCTTTGATAATCTGGCTGACGCAGCCTATACAAATTTGCAGGTTTTCTCATGTGTCTCACACAGGACGGCCCCAGCAGTTTCTCAGCTTGCAGCATTGCAATGTAGATAACTGGGAACATTCATATCTCTGGTGCTATCTCCTGGCAACAGAAACTCTCATGCAACAGGCTGTAAAACACTAGAGCCGGGAGCAGGGCCTCACAACATTGCTGAGCAGTGAGAAGAGAGAGAGAGAGAGAGAGAGAGAGAGACAGGTTCTGCCACACCTGTTGTTGATCATCATTCACACTCAAACAATACATTAAAAAAAAAGAAAACAATATGAAGCCAAATTATAATTTTGGTTGAGCTGGAATGTATTTCTTAAAAAAAAAAGCACCAAAGAGACATCACATTTGATCCTTCAATATTTCTCATCCATTTTCTGGTGGAAATACTTCATATCCGTGCCAAATTGACATGTTCAAATGGATTTTGAACCATATCTAAATGATTTTCAAAAACATTTTATGATAAATTAAAAAATTGTGGGTTCTTTTGCCAAGAAATCTGAGATTTAAAAAAAGCCAGATAATTAGGAACTATATAATCCACAGACCCTTTTCTCGAGTTAATGAACAGCTGTGACACTGCCCTACAGTGCAAATCCTATGGACAGTGAGTTGTGTGAAATAGTTTAGATAGTCAGTTAAGAAATATTAAAGATGTGATGAGGTAGATGTAAATCAATATGCTAAATGTAACAAAAGGAAAAGTGATCCACCTAAAGTATCTATTCACTGTATTTGAAGAGAAAAATACTTTCCTCAGCTGGTCATGATTATGACCGTTTCTTTAAAGCAGTCTCTAGATACTCTGCCAGTCAGTTCGACTTGCCTTACCTTCATTAGTCAATTGGAAAAAAGTTTATGAGAGCAGTGTAAACATGTATGGACCACCCTGTTGACAGATGTCTCAGGACTCCAAGTTTAATGGACAGTTGTCACAGTCGTTAGACTTTTGTTGCAATTCCCGTTAGGGTCCACTGCTCTGTCCACAACACTGCAGACCGCCGCTTCTTTTCCCAGACACCCTTCATTGGCATCACTGTCCTCTGAGCTGCCCTTACTCCTCCCTTGCTGCTCGCTCTGCCAGCTGTGCCTGCTGTAGATGTATCCATTCACGGGCCCTGCGTTGCTCAGGTGGTTCCTCTTCATGCAGAGGATTTCTTTGAAGGCATACCTGAACTCAGGACTCCGGCAGTAAATGAGCGGGTTGAAGGCAGAATTTGCATAACCTATCCAGTTGAGTATCCTGAAGGTGATTTCAACGCCCTCCACCTTCCATATGGCCACCACAACGTTGAGCAGAAAGAAGGGCAGCCAACACAGAGTGAAGATCCCCATGATGATGCCCAGTGTCTTTAGGGCTTTGTGTTCACGCAGGCAAAACTTGGCTTTCTTGTGGGCGCGCCCGTTACTGGCCTCCAGAGATTTGAGGTTGCTGTTGTCGCTGTTATGAAAACGTCCAACACTTTGGTCAATCTTCTTCAGCTGGCGCTTGGCCTCCTGGAAAACTCGGCTGTAGACAAAAACCATGATGACTAAAGGGATGTAGAAGGAGATGATAGAGGAGGTGATGGCGTAAGCCATGTTGGTGTAGAACTCACAGCAGTCACTCTTCTTGATGCACTCCTTAGCCTCATCATCATCTGATATCCACCACTTCATGTGGATGGGCAGGAACGATATCAAAGCGGCAATCACCCACACCAGCACAACCACTATGCGAGCCTTGCACTTGGTCAGCATGGACTGGTAGCGGAAGGGAGATGTGATGGCTAAATAACGGTCTATAGCTATGACACACAGGGTCTCGATGCTTGCAGTCACACAAAGAACATCAGTCGCAGTCCAGAACTCACACCAGAAACTACCAAAATGCCAGGTGTTAAAGATGATGTAACAGGCACCAAAAGGAACCACAATGAGACCCATGACCAGGTCAGCACAGGCTAGGGATGTGATGAAACAGTTGGTGACATTTTGGAGACGCTGGAACCGGGCGATCGCTGTAATGACCAGGATGTTCCCAAAGACAATGCACAGGACAAGTAGGGACATGATCATGCCCAGCAGGATCATTGTTGAGTCACTGTAGCCCTCCTCATGCTTAGCAGGGTCTGATGACGAGCTGTTCATCTCAGCACTCGCATTGAGGTACACTGGGGGGGTTGTGCTTCCCATCTGAAGAGACCATATGTGGAAAACACACACACACATACATGCACACACACACACAGAGGTGAAGATGTAAGATGAAAACAGTTTAAATCTAAAAATGGCCTGATTAAAAAAAGCATCAAGAAAACTAACATATGTTCATAGAACTCATATGTGCATATAAAATTGGCACTAGCAAATTTGCACTCATCTGTCTGAATAAACAAAATGAGAACAGGAATTACAGCACCAACGCCACAAAACGCTTCAGCAAGCACCGCTTAAAAAAATATGTCAAACAAGCCAACCAAAAATAAAAGTACAAACCTCCACAGGTAGTTGTTTCCTACCTTCCACATAAAATAGAAATGTGACTGTTCAGGTAGTTCCTGTAAAGTATTCAGTGTCACATGTCCTTCTTTCTACTCTGTTTTTCTTAATCTCCGTGTGCCTCACTCACTCAGTGCCTTAGTTGAGCAGTGTTTCCTCTAATGTGTCTCCCAGGCTATTTGTCAGAGCCCTTATACCGTGCAGTGATGACATCATGGTCAGTGCTCAGCCAATCACAGAGCCAGCCTGCGGAGGGTGCTGAGAGCTCCCAAGAGTTTGAACACATTGTCCCCTCGGTTGCTGCTGCAGGGCTGCATGAGACAAAAGCTGCAAACACAACCAAAGACTTTTCCTGACTGTTTTTCCTTCACATGTTTTAAAAATATGCATAAAATTATCTTAAATGTCATGCATATATACACACACATTTTAGAACGAACTTATCCTGTTCAAAGTTGAGGTAAAACTTTTAGTTGAGCAGTCCAAGCACTGAGGGGGTTTAACAGCTCTTGCTTGTTAGTGGGTATCTGGATCATATTAAAAACAGGTGAATCTTTCTCTGACTCTCTAAAGTAAGGAGAAAGTTGGATGCACAAATGATCCAACTGGAAAATTAAACCAACTACATTCTATAATCTTTGACAGTGTGCTCTGCAGGACAGTAGCAAACTCTCAGAAATATTGCATAACAGTAGAAAGAAGAAGTTGTTAGGATTATGGACAAATTTGCATTTTTGTAAAGCTCACAAGGTCGATGCAAAGTCACTAACATAGCTATTCACTGAGAGGTTTTTGTTCATGTATGTATCTGAAATCCTATTCAAATGCTCAGACAGAATGAACTGTATTATCTGTGCATTTGTTAAACAAACATAGAGCTTTGTGTAGGTGCCGAAATGTAGCCAGTGACCTATGAAAAGGGCAGAGGGACAATAACAGATCAGCCACTGTGTGGTGTAAATGTTTTTTCATCATTTTATGCTTGTGTGATTGTATTGAGTCAGCAAGATGTCTCCCCACTAAATAACTATCACTCCGAGTAAGAGTTGTCATAAGTTTTGAATACAAGCATAAGCTGAGAGTGTATTTAAAGACTTAGCAAGTTAAGAACTACAGTACATTATCCTATTGAAAGCAATATAACTTTCAGACCACTTGGACTGGGGAATCATTAGAGAACTAACCTGCCTGTGGAAATATTGCACATCAACCGTTCACAGATATACTCTATGGCTGGTTCTGAAACTTTTTCATATCAAGAACCCCTAGACTCAGATAAGTTAGACCACGAACCCCATTTTGATAAGATTTTTGCTTTTAAATGTTTTACTACAGAAAGCGTTTGAAACCCATGACCTAAATAGTCATTTACATTCTGTCACTGTGTTACCTATGGATGAAATTATAGTGAAAATAAATTATTCCCCTTTTTTTGGGGATGCCCAGGAACCCCCTCAAGGATCCCTGGACACCACTTTGAGAACCACTGCCTCAGATGAAGAATTATTAATGATTAATTATGAATTATTAACTACATTCCACCTCTTGTCATGGGCTCATCTGTCTTTGCCTTTTGCTGGCTCCATTCCGAATTTTGTCCCAGTCATGTTAACACTAGATTACAGCAGTAGCATGATCAATACTCTGTCAGACATCTGTCATCAACAGATAAACATATGTTCTTCAGTCATTTTGGATGTGTAAAGATTTTGATGGATTTCTCTTTCTCTTATCACGAGTCGGGGAAATTTAGTTGAAATACAGTTTGTGGGAGGTCAAGCTTGTGAATAATATTGCCTTTATGATAGAGCATGGAATATAAAAAGGCCTTTGAGATAAGTAGGCGTTGTTAGTTCTCTCTGTCTCACTCCCCCGCTCTGTGTGTGTGTGTGTGTGTGTGTGTGTGTGCTTGTGTTAACCTCACTGGGGGAAGTGACGATAGCTTCCAGAGTTCTGACCTTCAGTGAATGCCTCATCCATGTACTTTACAATGAGCTCTCACACAGTCCATATGACTGTTGACACAACAACAAATCCAATCAGTAAATCTTTATGTTCCAAACTCAATAGTAAGCATTCAAGCAGATGTCGCAGATCATATTCTATATCCCACTTTTCATAATAAAACAAGACAGGTCAAGCGCCTGCCTTACTTCTCACTGATGATTTCTTAGATTTTGAGGCCTACAGACATTTAACTTATGTTGCCCCTCTTATACAGATTAATCCAACTCTTCAGTCAAAATCACACTGGGTATGGATTTCTAATGATGGTGGACTGATTGGCGACCACTGAACCTTTTGTGTAGTAACTTTGTTCCATGTCAACTTATCTTGGCAGGTTACCAAGAACATCCTAGGATGAATTCAAATGTTTTGATGATGATTTGCACTTGTGTCCAAGAAATATCAAAATCCTATGCATATAAAATTGACAAAGCACATTTCTTCTCCTTAAAGGTTGAGCCCTTGCTATTTTGAACATTCCCCCAGCTTTTCTCAAGCATCAGTGAGGTGCAAATGTCAACACTGAAACAAAGATTAAGATGAAACTTACTGAGCACATTAATGCTCCTAGTTGAACTAACGCATGTGATTTTAGTGACCCCGATGGTCTTATCTTTTGCACAACCTACAGGACAAACCCAACATGTTAAGCCTCACTCCTGATAAAGCTCTAAGAATAGAAAAACGGTCAGTATGTTGTCCACACCCTCCAAAACCCAGTATGTATTATGAACATTTCACCCTTTGCACTCTTTGCATGGTTGGTTGTACATTGCAATCTAGAAACTTTGCATTTCTCTGCTGCAGTGCTACATGAACTTCTTAATACTGGAGACTTGTATACATTACTTGTATAGTCGACTACTGTCCTTCTTAAACATTACTCTTGTGAACTCTGACTTAGAGCTATGTATATACCTTCAGCATAATGTAAATGTAATTTCTATTCAGTGTCCTGTTTTGGAAAGTGGGAGTCTGCATGTTCGATTAATCATGACTGGTTTCCTCAGTCTATGACATCTGTCTTCCTGTATCCTGTCAGTCCCAGGCAGAGCCAATTCACGTTTGGATAACACTCTCACTTGTCTTGGAACCTGTCTGCACTTAGATATTGTACATTTCTCTTTTTTGTCAAACACAGTTACAATAAATCTATCTCCTCTCCTCCACACCATCTGCTCTTGGAGTCCTACATTTCTTCAGAGAAAGTTGTGATGTTGATATGTTGACCCAACCTGCACCTCCCACCCCGACTATATTTTTCCTGTAATCTGTAAGGAACAATACCTGGAGGCATTGTTCATCCAGGGAAAGTTTTCATGAGCAT
This sequence comes from Trachinotus anak, assembly GCF_046630095.1. Taxonomy (NCBI): domain Eukaryota; kingdom Metazoa; phylum Chordata; class Actinopteri; order Carangiformes; family Carangidae; genus Trachinotus; species Trachinotus anak. The sequence continues at coordinate 19,902,150 of NW_027273872.1, read as the reverse complement.
GAGAGGAAATGAGAGTCTAAATACTCTCTCTCACTTGTTCTCTTAAATATCAGTTCACTTTGCTGGCATTACATTTGCCGTATTGCCACATTTGGAAAAATAAACAGAACCAAGGAAAGCTAACTCAGCTTCGTGCTGAGACTTAGATGAGAAGATTGATGTCATGATTAAATATGAAGCTTTACCCAGTGGGTAACCAGTTCTAAGGAGCTATTTGTGACTCTTGCTATTGTTACATAGCCAGCGTTAGCATTAACAGCTGTTTACATACCTCTTGCCAAGAGCTTCAGCCATTGTTGCGTTTACAAGACAAAAGGTTATAATAGGCTATGCCCTCTAAACAGCACTACTTATTCAGGGCAGTTTGGACACTGCAGTGACTCAGTGTCAGAAAGTGACGAGACAGTCGCCATGGTTAGCATGCTAACTTCAGTACAGGAAAAGTAATAGAAATAGAAGCTAAATAAGAGTTATCATTGGTCTGCCTTTCCCCCGCAGGGGACAGCTCTTGGTGAGTCAAGGAATAAAGTTTGATGCTGCACTCAAAATGTATCTTCTAGACTGGTAAGTAAACAGCTGTTAATGCTAACATTAGCCATGTAGCAGTGGTAAAAACTCACAAGTAGCGTCTTAAAATTAGGACTGAAACAGCTAGCCTGGCTTTGTCCACAATTAAAAATAAATTTGACCACCAGCATCTCTAAATGTGACAAAACAGAAATGTAAAATGACACATCGCAATTTTTATAAGGAGGAACATAATACAACTATTTCTAGGACAGACAGAGCAGGGCTAACTGTTCCCCCCACCTCCAGTTTGCTAAGTTAAGGTAACTGTCTCATGGCTGCAGCTTCATATTTGGTGTATATACGGAGGCTGTCTATGTTCTTGTTTAAGTCTCAACAAGAGAAAGAAAGAATAAGAGTATTTCCTAAAACATTGAAACTTTAAAGTTTTAATATTCCATGCCAGGAGAGTTAATTGAACACATTTACAATATTACATATCAGTTAATATTAGTTAAATGAAGATTTTTTTTTTTTTTGGACAATTTAAGTAAATATCAACAAATACATAAAAAAGTTAATGTTGTGTGTGATCGTATGTGCTCTGTCTTAATATTGGTGGCAAATATGCAAATATGAATGAAAACATCAGACAATGTTTTCAAATTAATTGTGATATTAATTGTGATACATACAGTAGGCTGTCTCTCTGCTGCTGACTGTTCTGTCATGTCCAATCCATTCGATCTCTGTCCAATTCAAAGAATTATTGTCCAGGCAAATCATGCCCCTATTTAATTGATTGGAACAAAGACATTACCCTTGGGATTAATCCAGAGCCTGAACCATTAATTGGGTCTCTTGTAAAGTCCCTTGGGGGACTGTGGGTGCGGTCTGGCCAAAAACAAATGGGTGTATGACCATTAAAGACCAAAAATGCAACACTGTTTGCAAAGCCATGCAACTGCAGTGTGTTACTGTTGCAAGTGAAATGTATCCAAGTTGGTATTACATGCGGTTTGGATAAACAGAAACACTGGAACAAAACTATTTTGTAGATTTCAATTAAACGCGACCATATATAGACTAAGCAGTTAAGGAACGGGTGTACGAGTCATTGTTCACTCAGTTTACCCCTGATAAAGTTCAGGCGGAGGAAGAGGTTGTAAAAACACTTTACTGTACTATTCAACAACGTTTGGGCTGTGGCTTCCAGAAAAAGCTCAGCATATACAAAAGATAAATAATGAAATGTCATTATAAGGGTCTGACCAATGTAACACCTATATTACACAGGATGCTGTCATGTTTTAGCGTGCGAACACAACAGATGACACTGTTTCAGAATGTAGATATGTGCAAGGGTTGAATTTGTTTTACCCACATCCTCTTCTGCTCTCTTCTTGTAGGAATGTCAAAATAATTCACCATCACAAGTCACCAAACATTTCCCTGCATGGCATTAATAGTAATGAAAATAATATCTATGCCAAGTTTCAGAAAACTCTAATGTAGTACACTAATGTAGAGGGCAAGGTCCCGATGTCTTTCTGTGCTTGGCAGGAAAATGACTGGTCTCATGAGAATCATTTAATTTATCTGTCTTGTTGATTGTGACACACAAAGGGAAACACTCACAGATAGTATTAGACTTATTATTAGGCATGTTTGAAAAAGTTAGAGGTTGAGTGTTGGGACTGGCCCAATGACCTACTCAGTTTACCAGAATATCCTGTTGGAAGAAAGGGATTCTGTGTTAACTTGCGGATGCACAGCAGGATTAATAGTGTGAATTAGGTAGTCAAGACCTGAGCTGAATTATGACCTTTGTTTGACCCCTATGGGAAGAGGCAAGAAAAGTAATGCCTTACTGTCCTTGTGAGGTTTTAATTAATGTATCAGTGCCATTCAGCAAAAAGGTCCCTCTAGACCTCTGGTCAGCACTAAAGGGAATTATCATCCATCTTTAAAAAAAAACAAAAAAAAACACCAGTGATTCAACCCTGAAATACTTAAATGCAAATAAAAGTTCAAAAATCCTGGATCCTCCTTTCTCTAATAATTAAACGGAATTTCCACAGAATCCTGCAGGGCTTATACTCCGAGGTCATGGTGCCATTTGAATGCTGATTGTTGTGCTGTCTCATTTACTGTTCATGGTAGGGAGTATAGTGAACGTCTGATGATAGCGGTACAGTAAATAGAGATATGAATAAAAGAACAGCTGCTAATATGTCTCCCTGAATGAAAGTGCTGGGCTATAGGCATCTGAGGGTCAATCCTGCAAATGATATTAACCGCCTATATGAATTTGTTGGAAACCAGTTAGTATTCATGGAAAGGAAATAGGGATGCATGGCCATTTTCTCTTCACACCTGGGTTAGTTTGTTGCCCCAAGATCATACCAATCCTTTCAGATATGTGGGGCACACTGTATGCTTTCTACTTGATCCTATAGAAAATTAATAATAATAATAATAATAATTTCTGGCCTGTTGTAACCCACCACTTGTAACTTTTCAGCATAAGGTTTGTGTTCATTTGCTCTGCTAAATTAGGAACTATTGTATCTTCGATAGTGTAAAAATCAACATAACTGATACAACTGGGACTAAGAGTTCATCCATAGGATTACAGTGTTTTGGTCTTCCCACTTCTACAATGGTTTATTCTCTGCCACCTTCATACTTGTGTTACAGTGATTAAACGCACAACAAAGTCAACATTTGACCTTTTCCACGCCAAAAGTGATATATGAAACTAACTACAGTATCTCTGGGTTTGTTTCTCACCGTAACTTTGGCAGGTGTCCAACTGGTATAAATAGTTTCTGTCTTGAATAGTCTCTATCCACTGAAGCCATGAACTGGGAATGAGACATATTCACAGGGTGCATTTGGTGTGAAAGAGAGAGTGGCAGAGCATACTGGTTGCGATAGGATCTGTATGTTTCAATGACGATATTTAAGAGGAGGGATTATCATTCCTTTGGCAGATTGTAAACAGAAAACAGATGAATGGAATCACATACACAAGCTCAGTAATTTATCACTTATTTATCGCTCATTTATGACTCTGTTAGAATGTACCACCCTTCTGTCTGACTGGCTGTCCCTGGCAGTCTGTTGTTTACAGCTGCAAATTATTAAAACTGGACTGCAGTGAGAAATGAAAAAGCCACATTTAAATTAACTTTGAAAGATTTCATGCCACCTCTCCGCACAACCCATCATTATCTTCTGATGCTGTTTTTAGTCAGTGCTTGTGTGTGTGTGTGTGTGTGTGTGTGTGTGTGTGTGTGTGTGTGTGTGTGTGTGTGTGTGTGATCGTGTATGTCTGCATTGCAGCTACAGTCATTAAAATGGTGTTTTTGCAAATTAAATCCTAACATTACAAGTCGTACATCTCCTGGCAATGTAAACACTTCTATTAGCTCATACAGACTTGCAGATGCAGTCAGAGATCAACTGAGGTTATATCAATATTAACTTAGTAATAATCATGTTATTATCTGATACAAAGTTTTAACCTATGAACTGCTGCTTTATTTTTTCTTAGTCAGCAAAACTTAGTGAATCTGAAGTCCACTACCAGGCCTTTTATGTTCTGTTCTCAACCATTATCAGGATCAGCCAGTTTGTCTCGCAGCTACATGTGTGATAACAACACAAACAGGCTGAAATTTGAGAGCTGGATTCAAAATATCTTGAAGCTTTACCCAGAATCCAGACCGTTAAAGACAGTCTGTCCCAACAGGCCTGATATCAAGTCCATATTTCAAAGGATTTATCTTTACTCTGTAATACAGTAAGCTGCATTTTATTTCACTCTTCTACTTTTCTGGAGATAATTACAGTCCAGCGGAGGCACATTTTGTATTTGCCTTGATACAAAAAGCAAATGGACTCTGGATCGAAGTTAATCATTACAAAGTGAGTCCCATTCTTTTGTGGCTTTCACTGTTTAAGATTACAAGAAATTTTGAAGGGTATCCATGACTACATGGTAAGACCAAAAAGATATCATACACATTACACGCATCTTAATTCCACTTTTCAGAAGCCTTTAAACTTTGTGTTTTTTTCTACCAGGTAAGTAACCTGTGTGACTTTCCAGTTCGTTCCAGTTGAAGCATGAAATTGGCCACAGGCTACAGGTGATCCAGTCATTTTGTTCAAATGAAGAGTAATGTGTCAGAAGAAGCATGAAATGTGACATTAATAATGTGACATTAATAGAATGAACTAGGAATATAATGACAGCAAAAAATTGTGAGAGTCGCCAAATACTTTATGTTGTTTTAAACATCTTGAGTCCTTTTTCCACACTTTTATGCCACTCACATGATACATCCAAAGGAAGTACTGTGAATATAAAGGGGATTCTTTTGTTTGGAATATCTCTGTTTTTCCCCCTGCTACATATATTGTTGGCCTTCATTACATAAAGCCTATTCATTTCTGCAGCTGTGGTGACAAGTTTTGACATGCTAACACAGCTGTGGTGGATCAGCCACATGTGTGAGCTATGTGCACTGCACATTCAAGAACATCCATGACATCCAAATCTGATTTACAGTGAACAGTTAAACTAAAGAAAAGTAAACTTGTGTTTTATGAGGATCACAATTCTTTTCTTTTGAAGCTTCTAAAAACCATTAGAAAATATTTGTTCCTCTGAGGCCCTGAAGCACTATAATTGCCATTGTTGAGTAATATAGCAAACAATGGCATGTCAGGAGCACACCATGAAAATAAGCATGGAAATGAGAATAACTTTGAATAAGGACGAGACAACAATTATGTAATTGTATTAATCTCAGAAACACTAGTTTTTCTATTGTCCCTTCTCTGCTTTTATTTTGCTTATATCTTGGATTCATGGTTATAAGGTGACGTGTTCTTAGTTAAACCTTTGTAAATCCTTTAGAGGACATAATATTTTTCATTCAAACGTCTGACAGCTGCTTCAACAACTCAATCATAGAGATTAGTCACATGACAAGAGATGTTTGCTGCCCTTTCACACACATTATGATGGAGATGTGGTGTGGGAACAGATGAAACCTGAAACACGAACACACAGGACCTACACACAGATGTGCACACACTCTCACGTGTCATCCTGCACAACTCTTTTCTTTCCTCCAAACTATTTTATTCAGATGCTGTCCATTTTTGCAGTTCAGGGTGCTATGGAAGAACAAGTCTGAACTTTCATCTTAAGGTTCATAGAAAAACTCAGTCTATACCCAGGGGAATATTTCCCTAGTGTCCCCTGAAGTAGCTTAAGTCTGATCAGTTTTCAGCACTGACAACTCTGCCTGTAGAGAGCTGTCTCCACTCTGTCTCTTCACAATGAACTGTTGTTGCCAGTGAGCCGTACTCCTGTCTGCCATTAAGATCAAAATAAAGCACCAGGTCCTTCCATTCAAAAAATACATAATTTCAATAGCTGCTGCTGAAGTTAAGAAAAAAAAAGTGATTGCTTTTCTGCAGGCTTTGTGCTATAAAGCCGGTGGTCATCCAAAAACTGAACTTATAATGCATCAGTGCAAATTAAAAGGCTGTCAGTGTAGAATGTCACTAACAGACCTCGAATTTGTGATGAGGGAAAGAGAGGAAGTGCGAAGAGTAAAGGTTCTTCACCAAATATCTACGTTCAGGTTCAAGTTAGGGACTGTACACAAATTATTGGGGTGGGAACACTTCAGAAGTGTTTATGAATTTTACAGTGGACTCTTCTCTTGAGCAAGAGATCAGTTGTAACAATCAACCTGTAATACATATTTATTTCACTATTAATAATGAAAAAAAACACCAAGAGTATAATATGGTGTATCCCAATTTAAACCTAAAAGTGAGATTATATAACTTTTGAGAGCAGGAATATCACATACATCCTGTTACAAATGAGAAAGTGGAATTCATTAGGAATAAAACAAACCCTTCTTCAATACAGTACCCTCAAGGGTTTGGCTGCTACAGCCTTATTTGGTCTGGTATGAGCAGTAGTTTCTGGTGGTTAATCGTAGCTACTGTTAGCAAACTTTAGATAGATAACACTGATATGACTGAGTTAGTCCACTGTATGACTCTGTACTTGTGCTTTTGTTATTATACTATGTTTTAACATGATCCGTTATCATGCAATTGTCACATGTTGCCAAAATGTTCAGGAAAACTTACATCCTGACTTTGAAATGTTAATGGTACATTTTTTCAGCACAGCCACCAAATGCTAAAATTATGAATAGATTGTTGTCTGTATATGGCCAAACACACATAAATGGCCTGTGGCGCAGACAACAGCCATGTTTTTACATGTGAACAATGAAATAAAATATTAATTGAGAATGAGAAAATGAAAAAAGACTAAGACTAGAAAAAAACAAAACAACTTTCTGACCCTCCACCACACATAAGCTAATTACTTTTCACACAATCCCTTATTGGTCTAAAGTAAGGGTAAAGTCTATGTTAAGGCTTTTGGATAGGCCAAATGAGACTGGATCTGTCACTATTGCGTGAGTGGCTAAATTGAAGCCAGTGCATGAGTGATCTTATTGACAGTAAATACTACATGTTAGTGAGAGTGAGACTCTTGATCATATCACACATACATCAGCCTTTTTGAATAAATCAAATTTCCCATCTACATTACAACACAAGATCGATGTTATAAATCATATTCAAATTTACCTGTTGACCGTGGAAATTGTCACACAGCCAAATGGTAATCTTTGCTGCATGGTGGGGCGAGCAGGGTCGACATTGTTTGTGCTTTCACAGCTACCACTTAGATGCTTGTCTGCGCCAGGTCAGCAGCAACCACGCACGTTCATGCTCAAAGCAGCCGTGAGAGGGGGTGAAAATTGACTGAGCAGCCAACACACGTGAACGCACACCCTGACCCCAGCTCTGCAGGTCAACAACCTCATTTGGCCTTTGACAAAACTGGTGATAAAAGCCGTCTCACTTCACTGATCCTGTCTCAGTAATGCAACAGAGATAGATGTAACATAGCTGTTCTCACAGTGATGAACCTCTGTAATCTTAGCCTGAGGGGGATGGGACAAGCCTGCAGGAGGAGGCTAATTAGAGGTCATTATCAAACTAATGACTTTATGGCACAATAACACAGCCTTGCAATTGTACAAAATAATGGGTTAAACTAGACGGGGCTTGTGTCCTTGGCTCTGTTTTAATAGCTGAGTGAAGCCAACCATTCTGCTAAATTTATGTTAATATTTCCTGTCTGAAAAAAGACAGCTTTTTTTCATTTCCTGCAAAACAAGAAAACAGCATGTTGTTTTCCTCATCATAGATACCATCAATTAATCTTTGACCCATCTGACAGCAGACACAGAGAGATGAGGAGAGAGCCGCTGCATTGATTTGGTTATATTTGGGGCTAAAGGCAATCTGGCCCACAATGAAATAAAATACATGAGAGAAAATAGAGAAAAGAGCAACAGGGCTTTAAAAAGTGGAGCCTCAGTCAGGCAGCTCATTGGCTGTGCATGTCCCTGGACAAGATTTAAAAGTTTTATTCAGTGTGAGTACAGCTGGTGACCACCAGAGTAGAAATATCTTTGTTAGACCTCTGAGCTTTTATTTCAGGGTAAATGAAATGATGACGTTTTGACTTTTCTGTAAAGATGCCAAGGAGGGTTAAATAAAACTGGGTTAGATAAAATTGATGAAGGCCACATTTAAATAAAGCAACTAACATGTTATCGTCTCATTTTACCAAAAGAGTGCTCTAATCATCCACAATCTTGACACAGGAAGGTTTGACTTTCTCTGCTACGTTCAGTGAGAGAGATCAGTTAGCTAGATAGTCACAAGCTACCAAGCCGCTGGGTCATCACCTCTGTGTTGGATATGCACCGCTTCCTGTGTTATCTGTCTGTCCTGTATGTGTTGTGAATTTTAGTCACAAACGGTGGCCCCCATCACCACCTGAGGAAAAAAAACCACTGAGAAATGCTTATAAAAAATGCATCTTAAAGTTATCAGAAAGGTACATAAGTTCATTTTTTTGTGAAATCATGTAACACCACTATTAAGATGGAAATGAATAGATCATCTACCATGCTCAAAAACAACACACTCCTTCACACATGTTAAACACAGTTATGTGGCTAAGAGAAGAGGTAATGAAAATGACAATGAATGAAATGAAATCGAATTACAAAAGACTATTGTATTATTGAGGATTGTTTTCTTTTTCCTCACCAAGAGCATGATGCACTAGTTTTCTGATAGATCTTTGAAGACGGCTTTGTTGTCTTCAAAATTCTGAGGTTCAGTCAATGTATGATCAACATGCTTTACAAAATAGGTAGTTCAAAGGTAGTTTACTAAAACTACTACTAAAAATAAGCCCCTTTATGTTAAAAACAAACACAAAGGAAGAGACAAACACAAATGTTGGGGGGTGGAGGGGTCCATGATGTGCATATATGTGTGTATGATCTTGATTGTGTGTTTATTTGCTGCATTAAAGGCCATTATAACATGTTCTATATTGTTATGTCTACATTTGAATCCTCTCTTGTCATGTGATTCAATGTCCAGTCTGATCTTAAAACATACAACTTTACACTCACTTTTTTTGTGCATCTGGTGAGGGGAACTTCAGTATCAGCCTCTGACGAATGCCATATGATTGAAAAAAATGCATGATAAAAAAAAAAAAAGAAAAAAAAAACTTTGTTCCCTCCAAAGGCACACAGGAAGTGTTGATTGCTAATCTTAGGCTGTTAAACCATGCCACTGGGAGGTGTTCTTTATTTTTTCTGCTTCGCCCTCACTCCTAGTTCCTCTTTTCTGCTGCCAGGAGACACACTGTTCAGCACTTATCAGATACCACCCAGAGGAAGAAGCAAATTGAGGTTGCATAACCACTTAGGAGGCAATGAGGTCAGTGACTTGCAGCTATAGCTTGGCTGTTGTCAGTCACCCGCGTTTTGTTGACCATTGTAAAACCCAGTCCGTCACTCAACAGACTAGTCAGTACCTCACTGTTTAGTGTGTATGATTCCTATTGTTTTTTGTGAGAATACTAAATACTGACCGGAGGAGGGGTGTACTGAGGTAAGTGTGAGTTTTTGAAGTCCGTCCTAAACCTCTGGACTAAGCGCTCTTCACCCAAAATAAACCTGTCAGTTTGCTGGCAGGTTGTTGCTTGGTAAAGAACAAAACATGGCATACCATAGTAACACGCTGACCTCACTTGCGAAACCACAATGGTTTCAAATGGTCTTGTACCTACAATAGCACTCAGAGATTTACTGGGCAACACCACCCCATAAAAACAGCAATTATAGTGAAATCCAGTGATCTCAAGTCTCTTATTTATGGAACATCAAAGAGTTGTAACATTTATTACAAGATGGAAATGTCTTCTTCTTCTTGCCTGGGTATTTGCTCAATGTTTCCCTATTATACTGTGCTAAAATGACCTTTAACTTTCTGCTCTGTACCTAAATCCAATATTATGGATTTTTTCAGATACCTACCACACACAGATTCCAATACCCACCAATTCTGCAATATTAATCAATCGCGTGGTTAATCTGGTTCTCTTCTTACATAAACACGTTCCTATACAGTAATTTTATTATATGTGCTGTAAATTGCAGTGATGCCATCAACTCTCCACATCACACGTCCTCAGCATTTAATCATTTTGTTACACTCTATTGATCACATCAAGATATCCTCTCTTGTCACTGGCATGGTCAAAGACTATGGTCAGAGAGAGCACTGTCTGCATAGCTGATAAAGATTTAACGCATTGCTCAAGGACACTTGCAAAATGCTTTTTTTGCATAAGGTCTCAAGAGCAGAGAGGCCCTCTCCCGACTCGCGTCTTTTTTAATTCTACTTTCATTTTAATCGACCAAATTACCATATAAGTGACTGGGCAGCAACATAAAGTGATGTACTTTACCTAACTATTCATAATATATGAGAAGGTCAAAGTTTTAAAGGAAATGATGAAGTAGATGAGTGACTGTCTGCTTAGAACATATTGTTCACATTCTTAACAGCGTGGACGGCAGTGAGGGCCGTGATCTGTGTCTCTAATTTTAAACATTTTATATAACAAGGCTGAGCCATTCAGTGGCTCTGTGGGACTGTCTTAGTTACATCAGCACTGAGACTAATGGGACTGTCATTTGATTAGCAAGACATACACTGAAGTACTAGAAAAATGGAAACTTTAAACTGATGATGCCACTAAGTTAACGGTAATTCATCCTGAAGTGAACACAAATGTGTGTACCAAGTTTCATGGCTATCCATCCAATAATTTTTGAGACATTTCCCTAAAAATGGTGACGCTAGAGAAGAGGTCAGAGGTTTGACCAAAGATCAGGGAATCATAAATATCTGTACAAAATTTCATGTCCATCCCTCCTCATGTCAGTCCCCATAGTCCCCCTACAGTTGTTGAGATACTTCAGATTATAGCCTGCCTAAAAATAATAAATCATTATCATGTGTTTTTCATTGCTTTTATCGCTTTCATGCATGATGCATTTTCGAACCACAACAGTATGAACAGATACAGATGCAGGAAGGAAGCATCAGACTGTGACATGGCAGGTGAGAACCACAAGGAAACTGTGGTTAAAGAGAGCAATGATTCAATTTGAACGTGAGTTCTCAGTGGACAGGGTCAACTGGGAAAAAGCTTGGAAAATATATGTCTCAGTATAAGTATAAGTGCATTTGGTCTTAGACAAAGACACTTAGGAAACTTTTCAGTCACTTTGTTTTTAGTTACTTTGAGTTACTTTTCCACATTTTGCATGTATCATACATGTATCACCACATCAGTATAAGCACTGACACAGTGTGTGTCACCTGGTCCTGCTTATGAACTTCTCATTTCCTTGTTTCTATACCATTGCTTCTACAGTTTAGCACAGCTATTCGTTTGTGTCCTAGCCAGCCAGCTGATTGTCCCATGGCATTAGAAAACAGAACAGAGAGCCCTGGAAACTCTTGGCTTTGGGGCGGAGCTACAATGTGTGTGTGTGCAAGTGTGTGCGCATGTGAAAAAAAACACAAAGACAGTTGGAGGGAGAACGAAAGACAAAAGAAAAGAATGGAGGGGTCTTATAACTCATGTCAGGTTTCAGTACTCGGGGATAGCAACACAACACGTGCCAGTTATTTCACCATTCCTTGGGGAAAGCTATGAACACCCATTGCAACACATTAGTACCACTTGAACCTGTATTTCTCTGTTGCACAGCCCCATCTGGTTTGCACACTGACCACAGCATAATTATTCTCCTTGTTTGGAGAGAGATAGGGTACAGTTGGAGCCTCACATTAAACCGTGACTGTAGCCAACAGCCTGGGTAATTGGAAACCTCATTTAGCAGAATGGTGACGTACAACAGTTAGTGCAAACGCTGACGTGCCTACGAGTCGGAAATATTCACACATGGGCACGCATATGCCAAGACACACACACAGTCATAAATCCTCCCCCTAGGATCACAGTTAGCTGGTAATGTTAGTACTGGTGAGAGGAATGGCAGTGGAGCAGTACATTAACCAGGACCCAGGACAAGGTTTAAAAATGGTCACTTCCTCTCAGTCAGTCTATTCCATACACACATAGCAAGCAGTTATTCTTTCGATAATGTAAGCTTCACTACCAGTCTGCTTAACTTCATTTATGAAGCATATTTCATCCTAAGAAAAGTTATTCACAAAAAACCATATCAGGCAAACCATAAACAAAATGGTTCAATAGATAGGAACCAAGGGAAGTCACAACAGGACACATGATACAATAATATAGGAGGAAAACAACTGTGTGCTGCTGTCATAGGATTAATAACCTTTAACACAAAAAAGAACATCATTGTGTGAAAAGAACCATGGGTCAGGTTGTTTTATCATTTGTATAGCAGCTCACACTACCAGTTACTGCCTCTGGCATTTCATATTACTGTTCCAACCATGTTGATTTAAAAATCTTGGGTTGAGTGTTTAGGACTAGGTCTGAATTTGAACTGGCTCTAGACACCCAACATTTTCATTTTGATGGTGATTGTTTTTTTTTTTATTTTGCAGCATACTGACTATATAAATCTGAAAATATATCGTATATATGAAAACATACTTGGCAATAAAACTGATTCTGATTCTGATTCTGATTCTGATATATAAAATAAAAATATCAATACCCAAAGCAGCCACCAACCCCATATTCTTAACACATGGTGTTCAAGTTATTTGCAGTCAGGTGGTGAATACACAGTAGTAAATACATGACATGGACAGGACTAACAAAAATGCCACTGCAGTGTCTAAATAATGAAAGCCAGACATAAACTCCACTGTGTGTCGTTGTGAAAAGTGTGAATATGTTATAAATCACTAAATGCTGGTTGTCATTTGCACAAATTATGACAGAAACATGGAAGTTAAATGACATGTTGAAGGGAAACATAATCATTCTTACTGTTACCTCATATAGTATATAGCTCTCCACAGCTAAATCTGCCAAACATTAGTTTTAGGTTTTGTGAGGCTAAACAGGCACCGGTTCAGCCAACTAACATTCAGTGCCACAAAGGCCATATCTCTGGGGGCTGCATCCTTTGAAAGAGGGGTCATTTACTGCAATTAATACATTGCTGAGGTTGCTAAATGTTGCAGGGTTAAAGACAAAAGCAAAACTGATACTCCAGTCTGGTCTTGGAGCAGCAGAGCCCTATGGTTTTACCCACTGAGACAGATGACCATCCTTTATACCTCACTGACATGGTCAATACTGCTCTATGAGACAGCGCTTTCATACAAATCTTAACCATTCATCAGATAGTGTGGCCTTTCATCCGCCCCTCTCCTATTACAAAACTCATCTCTCCTCATTATAAACACTGCTTGCATGAGTTTTAGTCAGAGCATCGTTCTTAATCTTCAGTGAGCTGTTTTTCAAATGAGCAGCTAGTTCTTTAAGATTTATGAGCCCTAGAAGCCAGACTCCAGGTCCTTTATAAACAGATGTTAGTTACTTTAGATGTTAGCATAACTATATGAGACTTAAATATTTGCCAACATTAGTGTGATTTATAGGAACTTTTTGTGAATGAATGGCACCCAAAAAAATCCATATTCATGAGAAGATTTTAGCCCTTATTTAACTGCACATAACCTGTTTCAAAAGCTTCTACAATAAAGGCAGGTAAAAGTGTTTTAGTGTCTTAATTTTAATTGGTTTGTTAGAAAACAAAAGGTAGAAATGTCTATTGTCATTATTCTCATTTTTACATTTGGATACCTATAATATAGATCATTCTAAAGATGTGAGGGCAGTACAGCAGGACGTGTGTTGATTACACAACATAGATAAATGGTTTCATTTAAGCAGGTTTTTCGAGTGCATGTTTCTCACATAAGAACACACTATACAAGTGTAACTGTCAATCATACAGTGGACAACAGGATGACAGTAGCAGCTACAAATCTGAGGAATGTTAAAACTGTGAAAACTGGCCTGGGTTGTGCAGGGTGCAGAAGGTCAGGGGGGTGGCACAAGAATGCCACTAACATAATTGTATTCCTCACAGTTACAGTAGCAACATTATCAACAAAAACAGCCTTTTAATTACAAGAATAAACAAACCGCAACCCCTGATCTGTCAGTCAGTTGACACTGTGCACTGCTGTGCACTGAAAGTGGGGGGTGATGTGTATTAATTGAAACGCAGTTGTGCATCATTCAGCCTGAGACCAGGATGTAGCTCTGACTGACTGATGATGGCTGATGGCAAAGGCTAGACTGGATCAGCTGGAGGCATGCTTCTATTGTTATTGGCTCAAATGATTTCATATTGAAGAGATATGATTAATGGGGAAAAAGAAAAAACAAAGATCCGGATAATTAGTTATCTGGATAACTGCTATACCTCCTAGAGCATGTGGGGTTGAGATGAAATTTGCTGATCAATAACAGTGGTAATGGCTAAGGCTGTAGCCATTGTAGCTAAAATGTGTGAAAATTTGCAGTGGTTAAACTTAATTATTTAAGTTTGAGTGAGCTTGCAGGCTTTATAAATCCAAATCTGCACGTTCAGGATTCTGTCTGAGCTTTGTCTATTTTGCAGGTTTGCATTCGGTACCAGGATTACAAGCTGGAAGGTTGAGAAATGTATGCATCGGTGTCTGTCTGCATGCAAGCTTATCTGCTCTATTCTAGGTTAAAACTTATTTGTAATCTCCTGTGATAGTAATAGTAATTTTTTTCTTTTTAGGTGTCAAAGATCATGATGATTTCACAGCCAATGGTTTTGAGTCTGGCTTTCACTTAGGTTGCAGAATGAAAACTTGTAGCTACTGTTGCTGCTGCACTTTGGCATGCATTTTTTTCCACATGATCAACTTGTCTGTCACACACTCTTGAATTGCAAAAGCAGGTACATGTCAACACTTGGAATTGTTGCCCAGGCTTACATACTCATCTGTCAACGGTGACTAAATTTATGCTTCCTAATATCTTCACAGGTTAGTGTTAAATAGCATGTTTCATAATGAAATTTGGAAATTAACTTAATTTTTCAAATACACACATGTTCATTGCATGTACCAACATCAACAAAAAATGATCATGAAATAAATGTTCTCTCATAATTATCATAATCATCAATCATATTTTTTCAGCCAAAGCTCAGTATTTCATATTTACTCTGTATTTGGTAATTCTATTTTGCTTTTCCTTTAAAATTGGCTATCATGCATTTTTTTAATAATTCATAGCAGTTTTATTTAGAAGGACTTTTTCATCTCGTGTGAGAATGCTTCAACTAATGTTAGGCCATATTCCCAAAGTTGAAAATTTATCACATCAGGTTGTGGATGTTGCAGATATAAGTGGAGGAATCAAGTATTAGAGGTGAACCATTTCAGAGCATTAATACCCCAAGGTCAGACACTAACAGGTCAGCATTGTATGAAGCATGTGGTATTACAGACTGTGTGAATGGTATTCACCCTTTTGTTCACCCCATCGTTTTCTCATCAATTTTTCCATAACCTTATTTCCTTTAGGCCACGGTCAGTTCCTCAGACCCACCCGTCTCTCTTGTTTTCTGGCCTCCATCATTCACACCCCCCAACCAGGTCACAGTTCCTGTCTGGTCGCCCGAGCTTGTGAATGGGTAATATAACTTGAACTTCTACTGACTCTGTATTACGCATTCATGGGTCAAACAGTAACTACACTAGATAGACAACAGATAATGTTGTAAATCGCAAGACAGTGCGCTATGTTAACCCTAAAATAATCCATACTGGTTTCAACACTTTATCCTTTGCTTGAAAACAAAACCAGTTACACAGACACAAAACAAACAAACCTCTCTAACCCTCTCTGTCACTGCTGCAGTGAAGTCTGCCTTATCTGAATGCGTGTTTGCACCTAGCCAGCTAATTAGCAATTCAAAATCTGTGAACATGATGTGCTGATGTAGATACAAAGCTTGGGTTCTTGGAAAAACCAATAAGAGTTAGTATCTATTAGCAAACTGTACTTTCCACAGGCCCAATCACATCATCACACATAAATTACGTAATGCATGTGATCAATTCGTCACAGTTATGATGTGTCTCACTCCTCCAATGTGAGGAGCTACAGTGTGAAGCAAAACGCAAAACTGGCTAATGGTAATTAATTATCCATGGGCTATAAGTTTGGGGGCCTGGGCTTCACATGGAAAATGTATCTGAGAGAAACACAAAGCTACAACAAAAAGACACAAAACAACCACAAACAGATGCAAAACAACTGATGAAGAGACACAAAATCACCACAAACAGCGATTCCTTCAGTCTGGGGGTATGAGGAGGGGCCCTTTCCTAGTGTGTTACCGAGGGCTCATTGTGCATCCATCCATACATGGATCAGATATATATTTATTGAAAGGAAACATGCACAAAACACAGCACAGAAAGAAAATTCAAATTAAAACTCCATTATTTTCCTAACAAGCCCCATAACCGATTTAGTCCCACAATATTATCTCTTTATCTAAAACAGGAGAAAACAGAAAACAGTCTCTGCCTTTGTGATATTTCCAGACTTTCATCATATCCTGACTGTCATTAAGAGTTCGTAATATCCGTAATCCGTATTATCTTCAACTCGACCTTATGAATCAGAAAGACTAATTGTATCAGAGGTGTAGGGAAACAGCAGATCAAATGACCTCACCTCCTCAGGAACTGTACAATCTGTTTCATATATCATTAACCTTTTCACTAGTTTCACAGCAAATGTCACAGTGCAGCAATTCACAATGATGCAGGAAACACTCGGTCAATACATGTGAAGACCAATAGCATCTGAACCTCTAATAGAAACACTTCTTACAAGTCAAATCATCTTTGAGTGCTTTACAAAGTGCTGTATAAATACATTTTTACTATTATTATAAGATGACCAAAGGTTTATTATAGCCTTTAGAAATTTTGT
This sequence comes from Trachinotus anak, assembly GCF_046630095.1. Classification (NCBI taxonomy): domain Eukaryota; kingdom Metazoa; phylum Chordata; class Actinopteri; order Carangiformes; family Carangidae; genus Trachinotus; species Trachinotus anak. The sequence continues at coordinate 19,885,133 of NW_027273872.1, read as the reverse complement.
TTAGGTTTACGTTTTACTGAAAATATATATAATAAATATATATAAATAACCTCCTTGTTGCTATAGCTACCATGAAAAAAGTTATACTGACTATTAAATAGTGTGTAAATTTTAAGCTGCTCAAACATGTTTAATGAATTTATCACTTTAATTTTGATAAAACTATCATCCACGGTTATGAATGATAAATAATATCCCACTGATAGGACAAATAGTCTGGTAATCTCTTTATATTATTGGCCAAGTGACATGATATGTTGTCAAGACATGAGGTTTAAGTACCCACTCCCTACAATAAAAGAGCATCAACATTTTCCTATGCTTATAATTTTCCACTTACAGTACTCTAAACATTTCATGAGGCATAAACCCCATTGCAGAAGATAAGATACGATAAGAGTGTCTCCTCTGGCAGTAAAGATGATGGTGGTTTAAGAATGGGAAATGGGCTTCAATTGAAAAAATATACCCAAGTGGTTACATATAAAGCTCCATTCACACATTCGCTCCTTCACTGTGGGTTTTATCAGATGTAACTAACCATTCACTAAGCCCTTCCCCCTTTCAGCATGTGTGCAGTGTACAATGTAAATGGGGGGTAGATTTGTGTAAATGGGGACACCTGTAGTGATGAACCTATGAAGAACTATCACCTAAATCTGTTGCTGCTTTTGTTTTGCTTGTACTCACAGCTTGTTTCCACTGCTTGTGAGTTGCAAAAAAAAGTTGCTGGCAAAAAAAAGAAGAGAGAGTGAGAGAGAGAGCGAGAGAGAGAGAGAGAGAGAGAGAGGAGAGAGAGAGAGAGAGAGAGAGAGAGAGAGAGAACCAGGCAGGTTTAGAGTTTCTATCTTACTTTTATGAAAATGAAAACACCTGCAAAAGGGTCCTCAGGGTTTATGACATCTACATATACATTATCATGCTCCTCACTTAGTACCATGTAATGGTGCATCTCCTTATCCATTGACCATCCACATAGAATACATTGGCATGTACTGCTCTAACAATTCCAACATGTAAACCAATGAAATGATTTTGACTATGCAACACTAATTGCATGCTTCCCCTTGGCCTTGGCAGTAATGGGAGGTTACTACTGAAGGTAATGTGAGTAGGCTAGTTTGACAACAACAACAACAATTTAACTTTCAGGTTTTTAGTCTTAGAAACACAGAAAAATATGACAATACTCCAAATTAATTGGACACAGAGTATCACACTTATCAGAGCCCCATCCACACTGCTTTGGCATATTGAAATAGCAGTTTTTAAGATATGACTGGACAGTCACTATTCAAAGGTGGGGTTTAGCAAACTATTTAATAAATGCAGTTATTTTACGATATAACAAAGATTACAATTTAATGAATTCATATCCTAATAATTATCTCTTAATCTGCTTTATAAATCATCCTTTAGGCCAGCTCTCTGTCACTTTGTCTTCCTTCCCATTTTTTTGACAAGGGCCAAGCGGAAGCCCACCCACAAGTCTTTCAGCAGATGGAAAAAACCATACCAGATTGTTCCCACTGCAGATTTAACTATCACAGCAGCCCTGGCTGTTAGTGGAAATGTTCAGCTGGCCCCTGAGTACCGTGCCAGGTACCTCTGTGACACTGGTTTCCCATGGCTGCCCATCATTACAGCAACATGCAAACCTTGAACAGGAAAGGAAAGAAATATGGCTCTTGCTCACATGCGTACTCGAGGTGAGTGGGAGTCATAAGAGTCAACCTACACGCTGGCAAAAGTACAAGGTACCACTGATGAGGGTCTGGTCACAGTTGTGAATCACTCTCCCTTCTTGTTATGTTTGGTAATGGTGATTCACCACTATGACCCTGAATCATGCTGATCCGATACTTTCCACAAGGAGAATAGTAGATTGCCATACCGAAAAAGAAAGTTTACAGCAAAAGGCAAGAGATACTGTATTCTGCCACTGCACTCTGGACCTGGAGGTGAACTTCTGGTGACAATAGTGTGCCAAGCAGCTGGTTTGAAACATGACAAGTTTACACAAAGACACCGACAGATGGATGGGCAGCTTTTTAATGAGCTCTCTGCTAGCAGGGGTCCTGAAGGGGCTTTGTGATGGGAATGCATGGATACTGAGTTTGAGTGAGAGGTGAAAGGGCCTGTTTTAGTGTGAGAAAGGTTCTTTAAATGTGAGGAGAAAGAAACACTGTTAAGGGAGAAAGCAGTGAGACATGAGAGAGGAAAAGAGGTGCCGGGGGCGAATGCTGTGTATTCATTCCCTGGATGTAGAGTGAATATGAAGTGACAACCGACTGGTTTAAAGGAGTGAGGAATTCTTGTGTTGGGGAATTCATGTGGACACTTTAACTCTTTGCTTCTGTAGGTCTGCTGATGCACATAGGGTCCTGTTCAGAAGAGTTCCTAAGAAACAGGAATAAGACCCATTACATTTGTGCTATGTCTGTATCCACAGAAAAAGTGGTTCTTTATAACCCACATGACAAGTATGATACAACACTGGCATTGTTTAAAGTCTAGTGCTGGCTAATTCATCTGGAGCTCTGGAGCACTCTGACAAGTTTGGATCATGCAGAAAAGGAGCACTGTGTACAATCAACATAAAGAAACATTTATCTCATAAAATAAAGAACACTTGAAAATGTTTACAGAACGTCTGTCAGTTTTCTGTTTGTTACATTCAATGCAAGCTTTTATGTAAGCCTGGCTGATGCCATATGACTTAAACCCAGCGGCATGCAGTGAACTTTAGAGATAGGCAAAGCTGGAGTACCAACTACAAAGAAAAATATCTCAAAGAACACCCACTTCTATGGTAACTTTCAAAATATTTATTAAATATTATTTGAGTCCCATTCCCATTGGTCGAAAATCCGCTCACACATCTGGCTTTTGTCAGCGATGGAAAAGGATACAACTGGTATTCACTCCCAGGTCAAATGACTTGCAGGTATATATATCCTGCCGCTGATTTGCATTGATGTAAACACAACACCCAGGTGTGCACACAAATTTCCATCCCTCACCATGCTGTGAGGTCAATCACCGGCTCAGACACAGGAGCACCAACCTACCAATGAGACTCAACAAGTTAAATGCAAACAGCTAATATCACATCCTTTATTGGACAGATGTATGGAGAGATATTGCTTCCACTTTGGTATCCTTCTAATGGATGTTTTTTTTTTTAGCTTTAACTGGTCAGGCACTGCTGACCTTGCTTATCCTGATGGCACACCACTGCTTAAATACTGCATCAAAAGAGAAAGAGTGTATTCAGTTCTTGTTGTCACATTATGCTGCCTTGTAGAGGGTTTGAAATTCGAGGCAGAGCTAAAGACAAATGCTGCATGTGAAGCTCTGGCTGAGCCTACTGAGACTTTCGTGTGTTTGTGTGTGTCTGCCAGCTAATGCAAATTCTGCACACAAGCTTGGCTCCTGGATGAGTGTTGGTATGTCCATGTCTCTGGATGCCCGCATTTGAATGGTGTATAGCACTTATCTCCCCGCTCCTGGGCACATGATACCAGTTCGTCACCAGCAGACACTATATGCATTTCGATGAAATGAAACCTTGCACCCCTGAGTGTTCCTGATAGCTGCCAGTTCAGACTGGGACAGCAAGGGGCCAAAATTACTCCCAGACAGACAGACTATTTATACCGTGGGCTACTTCCCTCCTTATCACATGAGGGTACTTGAGAAATTACAATCACTGAGTTTAAAACCTGGACATACAGCACATTAGTTACGCATGTACCCTGTTTAACATTATCTTCTGCAACATTATAATGGATATACAGAATAAGAGAAAATTAGTTCCAGGTTTTTAGATTCATCATGGTTTATCTATAACAGTGGTGAAAAAGTAGACAAGTAGGCTAGAGCCTCAATGACAGAAATGTGTTTTGTCCTCTCTGAATACATTTCTAAAAGCACTTCATCGGTTCTGGGTCCTTACTCATACACTGACAACAAAAGCAAGAGTGACATGGTCAAGAAATGTAAATAGAAATGTCTTAAAAAAAAAAAAAAAGGAAAGGTTTGGCACTAAGACGTCAGCTCATGGTCTGTGGTGCAGTTTTCATGACTGAATGTTAACAACACATTTTTGTGTTGATGTCAGTCTCCTCAATACATTTTTCAACAGAAATGGTCCGACTTCAGAAGTCTTACATCAGTAGATTATCGATAAAATTTAGAGCTATCGGCATTAACGCGTTAATCGTGATGAGATTAAGGACTGAGCTGCCATGGATTCAACACCGTTACTGGTGCTGTTACCAAAGACTCTGGAGCGCTAATCTTTGGCTGCTACTATTTTGACCCTTTGACTCTCCCTTACTTGTTGTCAAGAAGCCAGAGACACTTCCTACAAAGATTTTACATGGTGGAGCAAGATACTTGCAAGTCATGTCTATGTGTCGCCCCTCTATGCAGACCTAAAGTGTTTAAATCCAATGCCTGAATCGTCGACTGAATGAGTTGGAAAATAAAAATATAACTTACCCAGAGCTCGTCTACGGATAAATAAATGATCAGACATCTTCATAATTACACATCAGACATGCTAACGTTAGCTTCTAGTTCAGACAGACTGACGGTTATTTGTTGTCAAGCAGGAGAAAACTGTTCTGAAAAGCAAAATAATTGGTTTTTAATCATGTGATAAAATATGTGATTAGCACGCAATTAACTATTGAAATTCAGTGATTAATCGCGATTGAGAAAAAATGAATCATTTGAAAGCTCTAATAAAGAATATATCTGTCATTCACCACCTCTGTCTGAAGGCGTCACTCCAATATTTATGACCTAGAACACTATGTGAGTAGGCAGCAGGCACGAATAGAAAGGTGTGAACAGGTCTGGCTGGTCTGCTGAGTTCCTGCTGTCTGAAACCAAACTGTGAACTACTACTACAAAGCTTTCAGGAAACTTACACCTCTGAAATAATCCACTGTGTGCACATGGGACAAGCAGGCATTGTACATATTTGCATCATGCATGTGCTAGACACATGCAAACATCAAAAGATTTTAAATGTGTTAAACGTGACATCGTTCTCGAATTCATACACAGCTGCAGCTCCTAAGGTACAACAACTATGAGTTTAAAGAAAAGCTGTGTTGGAAAGGTGGATTTAATGAAGCCAGTTTTGAACATATGCCTGAGTGAAGCTCTCAAATTGGAGAGTGCTCTGGTAATTGCGTTAGAGACATGCTCTTTTACCACGTGCTATCTCACTTCCCGCAGGTGTCAAGCAAGGCAGCCTTAAATTGCTCACATTTCTATTCGATATGAATTTTCTTTCAATAACGAGCAGAGCCCAGAAGTTCTCTAACTCAAAAAGAGTCAACCTTAAAACTTAGCATAAGAAAGTTACCCTAATAGATGTGTTCATCTAAACAGATATGAGTCATAAAAAGAAAGTTAGTTCAGTGTGGGTGTTTTACTGCCTCTCGGGTGTTCTGATAGGAATCAGCTGCTGGCAATTCTTACTCTCTGCACACATTATCATTGAAACAGTACAAACAGTACAGTAATGAGTGGAAGGATTTCTTCGTGAGAGAATTCAGAGTACACTGCCATTCTCTCACATAGGGAATAAAAAAATAAAACAAAATAAATAATAACAAATAACATATGAAAAATGTGTCCTAAATGTGTATGTCTGCACTGGTGTTGGGATCTAGCTGCTCTACTACTCTTCCACAAGCTTTTTCTTCAAATTGATTCGTACATTTGGATGTGGATGAAGATGACTCACTCCTTTCTTTTTCACTCACCTTTATTGCTGTTTTGCTTGGTTGCCATGCCCACATAGATGCACCCAGAGAGCTGGGGGTTCAGAAGAGACAAGCTCTGGTCTTGTCATCCACGAGGCTAAAAAGGAAAATGACAAAAGAGCAACAATTAAAGACTCCCTGGGCAGAGCAAATGTTACGTGCAAGGCGAAAGCATGGCCTTTCCTTATATTTTAAGGACATTTTCTCTTAAATGCTGCCATTAGCAGCAGGATGAGAGGCACTACATGATTCACCAGTCTCTCTAACTGCCTCACCAAAGTGTTGCATTGTACACTGTGGATGAAAGAAGTCACTGTGTAAAGCTGCAAAAACAGTTAAGGACTACATCTTCTTTTTTTCACCAAAGACAAGAGTGATTTTCATTTTCAAATCATAGCCCAGGATAGTAAAAATTAACAGATCCCTTATTTCAGGAGCAGACAGAGAACACTATCTACCTTTTAGGCAACCATGGAGAACCTACACTGCCATCGTGCAGACAAAGACAAAACACACATACACACACACACACACACACACACACACACACACACACACACACACACACACACACTCACACACTTTTGAACATAATGCATTCCCTAGCCCCTTGCCCTAACCTTAACCATCCCAAATGAATGCCTAACCCAAACCCTTACCCTAACACTAACCCTCAAACAGCCCTTTGAACATGTGTCGGAAAGTAAGGACTGGTGAAAATGTCCCCCGTTTCCCAAAATGTCTTCAATCTGTTCAGAAAGTACACACACACACACACACACATAAAAGAGTATATTATGCAGTCTATTATGCATTTGATTGAATTGTGGTCCATTTTGACCTATAAGACATACACCAAAGTGAAGAAAAAAACAACTTTCTGACTTAACCAATTACACACCTGAGTTGTTCATTCAGTGAGTTGTTTCTTTCAAAAGCTGTGGGGCAACTTGAGTCGCAGTAAACATACAGTAAATGAACTAAACAGTACAGTATGTGTAACAGAAAGCATTGAGTTAACTCTCTGTGGCTTATGTGTACCTCTACTGTACCTGCAGGTGCTTCACACCAAAGTCTTTCCTGAAATATCTCCTTACTTTCTGTTCTTCTATTCAGCTAATCCACGACATAGAGTATAATGCAATACAAAATAATTCAGGTACCACTGTCATCTCTATAAACCAAAAGCTCATAATGCTTTTGATATACAGTACGCCAAAGTCAGACTGGACTTGAAATGAAGGAAAAGTTTAGTCACCAAGGACATACTGATCGTTCTTTTTTTTTTTAAAAGTCTGGTCTATCTAGATTTTTGTACATTTTTCAGCGCTTTGTGGTCCCACTTTCAAACCTTGCATAACGCACATTTCAGCACAGGATGGACGTCATTAGAGCTCTGACAAAGCATAGAAAATGGGACCTTGTCAGAGAGGCCATGCTCCTATCTGTTTGATGAATAGTGAGAACAGCAACGTAGGAGTAGGAGAACATTTCAAATGACGGCGAGACCTACAGTTACAGTCATTGTTTGCTATTACATCCAGCATGTTGGAGTACAGAGCCAAAACAATAGGAAATGTGTCACCGCCTGATGCTGCACTGTTGATTTACTTAGTGGATATGTTAACCTGTACTGCTGAAGGACACGGGAGAAAGCAATGGTTCATTTATAGGATAATTTTGGTTCATTACAATCTGGATTACACTTACATAGTTCTGGCCTTTACTCCTATAACAATAGAAAAATAATAAGAGGATTGGATAGGTTTTAAACAAATCACCAGGTTAGTCAAACTTTTTTGGAAGAGAAAATGAAGGTATACAGACACAATTTCCCAAACTGGTTGCAAACATCCACCACAATTTACAAACAGACATACTGGCTCAACTGTGACCTGCTGTACTTGTACTGCTGTACTGCTGTAATTGTGCATCTGTAATCAGTTTGACCTACATAGTGTCTTTTATAATCAGGTTTATCTGTTGGCATATTTACAACTTTGACCCATACAATTTATTTGTGCTGATAACCAACAGGAATACTTGCCAAAACTTCAAAAATAAGACCCGGGTTATAATAAACTGGATGACTGTCGAAGTGTTACTCCCACTGTTGGCTAATCTGAGAATCTGTGGACATTCCTGTTACGCATGAGGACATTGAGTTCAGTGTTAATTCTCACACAGTATATTGTCGTCTTATCTTATTCATGAACAGATCGTGATTTAAGAATCATCAGGGCAAAGGTTCAGTCGTTAAAACCTCTCAGTTCTGCTCTTGCTTGAAATTGTTTTGTAGAAACAACTTAGTAACACTATCAGTGCCGGCATTGCAAAGAGACACGAGTGTTTGTGCACGTCGCCCATTCAGGAGAGAGGCATGAAACAGAAGAGTGGAGGAGGCCAGACGTGATAGAGAGACTGAGAAAGAGAGGTTCTGTTTTATGGTTCAGATAAGCAGAGTCCTCTGTCATTAACAGTGAGGAGCTGTTTTATTAAGCCGCCATCAAATGTGACCTTGCTGCTTGGACTTAGTTTGTGCTTAGAGAGCTGTCGTGTGTGCAGCTGCGCACCACTTAATGAAAAAGCACTGAAACATTTTGTACTCGTATACTGCCATATTGTTTTGTATATCAAGAGGACTGCTTTTCTTAATGTGTTTTCTAAAATTTGTAAAACTGTAATTTTAGCTTGACATATAACTGTGTTTAACAATCTAGGCACTAATTTTCATCCCTTTCTCTTTGATTAGATATCAATTAAATATTAATGAGTTTGGTGACCTGGCGGTCAAGCCTCTGCCGTTGCATTGCTGAAGTTGTTTCTCCTCAGTTTTATGGTATGCAGACATTAGATCATTCCACAGCTATCACATGAATATATTGTTTCCAAAGTGATGGAGTGAGCCAACATTAGCATAGCATTGGTGAGTAGGTGTGACAACTGTGAGAAAGCAGCTGTTAGCTTGGATCTTGACAGTTACAATAAAATACAAGGATGACAGGTTTTCATGGCAGAAAAAGTACCTTTCTACAGAAACTTTTAAAATGACTCCAAAGTCTAGCACATGTAAGGCTGTCCATCTATTTTACCAAAATGTGGGTATTTACACTGCTCCTGTGCTGTCGTCCCCCACAAACCTCAGACTGGAGCTCTGTCACAGCTCTTTAAGACTTTGAAAAAGAAAACTACAAACATTTTACAGCCACATTTCAGTCCAACATCTGGCAAGTGTTTGAAGCAGAGGCAGGTTTCAGAGGAGAATTTCACTTCTTCAATTCCTCAGTTCTATTTGTGGGTACAATATTGTTGCTAAGCAAAAGCTTGTGTTGGGCGTTTAACTTAAAGCATTAACAGATGGTATTTCTCACATTTTATTCCATGTGATAAATAAATGGTAATAATGTCATGGCCCACACCTAAATGCCATACAAGTACATAACAATCAGTTGTGCTTGTAAAATTGTAAAGTTTTTTGTCTCAAACATGCACACGTACACAATTTATAACATAAATAATATAATATAAGATTAAACAGGCTGACAGAATATAGCTCCACATTCATGTATTTATTTTCATCTGGCTGAATTATATGCGCAGGTTGTCATCCTTAGCTCAATTGTTAGTGTCTTAGCCCTCCAAAGACTGCTGCTAGCTCTGCTTATTTTTCTATAGCAATTAGCAAGGAAATGATCAAACCTTTCACTTGGACCAGTTAGTAGCTAAAGATAATGGCTAATGCAGTAGCTACTGACCTTGTGAGCACTGTTAGCCAAAGGACATTGTCATAGTCAGCCACGACTGCAAAGATACTAAAGTACCTCATAGAAAAACGTCACCCTGAAGGAATAAACTTAAAAACCACAAATCTATGCAAATTGTAAAGGTACGTTTTTTCTTCATATTTCTTTCCACCATTAACTAATTCCTGCAAAAGTGATAAATGTGAAGGGCAGCTTTTACGACACGAGAGGTAAATTTCCCCCCAAACAAAGCTAAGACTGAACCACAAGCCAAACATTTAACTACAGAGGGTATCATAGTACACTCTAACAAATGATGTGCTGGCTCAACTCAAAATGTAACAATTTCCATGGATATTTTTAAGTTATTTCAACTTAGCTAGTATTAAGTACATGCGACAAGACTTCTCTAGTTAGGCCAACTCAGTTACTTTAATACGATCAACATGATTTGCCTATTCCTCTACAAACTTATTTAAGTTAAACCAACTTAATTTTAATTGTGTTAAAATTACTCCTTTTAGCTAATCTAACTTATTTATTTATTTATTTATTTATTACTTATTTCCTTTCATTCTACTCAGAAATGTCCATGGAAATTGTTACATCATTTTTTTTATGTTGAGCCAGCACAATTTTTTTTTTTTTTTTTGTACAAGAACTTATTTATCTAAGTCAGAATATATCACACATTGAAATTCCAGTTTTATGATCTGTTTATTCAAACAGTCAGCATCTCACTTAGATGTGAACATTTTGGCAGTGTGACAGTTTCAGTTATAGCCTACATTGCTTTGAACTAGGTGTAAACTCAACAGTACACCTACATGCAGAAGGCCTATGTAAACAACACATTGCAAATAATGCAATATTTCCTCTTGCAGTAATTTGAGGATGGCATAGATGTCTAAACTCTCAACACTACACATACAGTACAGTAATTAAACAACACATTGCAAATACTGTAATGCAACATTCCCTCTTAATTTGAGGACGACATATATGTCTAAACTCTAAACATTACTATACAATATTAAACAGCACACAGTAATCAACACATTCCAAACAACATGGCAACATTTCTTTTTTAATTAGAGGACATCTTAGATACCTCTTTAACCCCTGACATTTTCTTTTTTAGCACAGCAGCTTATTTTTAAGTGTCATTACCTTAGGGCTTGCTTTGAGATCATCCAGCTCGAGCTCAAGACTTTGAAAGTGTTTTTTAGTTCTTTTGGGTAGCTGAGGTTGAGTACATATATTAGCCCCATTAGCAAGGCACAGGCTCTGGGAACATCCACGTCATCCATCAGGACCTCGGTTCCCTCCAGGACAATCTTTGCATGGGTTGCAGGTATGCCACCTGTTGGAACGAACTTCATCACTTCGCCTGTGATATCCCCATCACCATCCTGGTAGGTCAGCATAAATGTTTTAAGTTTTTTTGTAGAGGGAAAATTTCACATGCACACAGTTCTTTTATGTAAACACACCGCTTGCTATTTGTTTGTTTAATTGTAGAACACATTACACAGCACCACAATTGAGTCCTAAAAAAATTCACATTTATGTCCATAGATGGTGCTTTTGCACCACTGTGGGTCCACAAGGGGGGAGTAGCTGCCCTGCTCTGCTCATGCGCAGCTCTGTAAAAAGCACACTCTGTCTCTGTGAACTCAAAGTATCTGATTTACCCCCTCTTTAAAGAGCTCCTCCTCCTTTTCCCTAAGGTACACCATTAAGCCGTGGATGGCAACTTCCCTCCTTGCCTCCATAGAAAGAAAACAAATGTTGAACAGGAAGATGTGTTTTTGGTAGTTACATAAAGACAGAATGATGAGGTTTGTGAGGCCTAATGTTTTTATTTATATTTTTTTCCTTAGACTAAGGCATAAACAATTATCAGACATTATATTCCCTCATATGAAATAGAGTTGTCTACATCTAGAAAACAATAAACAATCTCACAATTGATGTTAAATTGCATTTTTGGTCACTTGTACAGTCATGTTCAAAAGTCTAATATCACCTTTATGTAAGTAACTTCATTTCATTTATTCATACCTTTAGGAGGATGTTCTGTAAATGCTGAATCTTCATTTTTCCAAACTTTCCTCTGTTTCTCCTTGTGGGTGAGGGGGTAAATAGTTCATTTCTGACTTTTTCGGCTTTTTGATGTTCTTTGCAGGCGCTTTGTCATGTGGTCTCTTCTTTCTGAGAGAGTCGACATCAAGTTCAGGGCATCCAAGCCCTCTGAGTTTGGATCTATAGTTCCCCATTTTATATTTCAGTCACTGTTGCCATCCATAACATCTGTTGTATGATCCTGCTTCTTTAAGGCAAGGATACTTCAGAATGAATGCTTCAGCAACATCTGCAAACTGTGAGCTTGATGGATAGGCTTTAGCAGATCTGTCTTTCTTGGTGATTCAAATTTGCACATTTTACTGGCCCACTTCATTTTTGAAAACTAGCAGTTCTGTTTAAATAACTTAAATTAAGGTCAATCAGAAGGCTATGATGCCTGCTACTTGAGAACAATAAATTTGATTTAACCGTTATTTTCAAGATGGAAAACTAAATAAAATTCACACAAACTACTGCAACAAAATGGGCAGTGGGCAATACACATGCGCTGTTAACAACCAGGTAACATTAAGGCATCAATGTTCTCATCGTCAATGCGGATTTTAGTACGCACTATTGGTGCTGCAATGGCTGACTAAAACAAACTGAATGTCTGCAGTCACCTACCTAGCCATGAGGCTATTGCTGCTTAAACACAACTGCAAATTAAAAAAAAAAAATTTTTAAGATACTTTTTTGGGCTTTTTATACCTTTATTACAGCTTAGTGGAGACTGACAGGAAAGGGGGTAGAGAGAGGGGAATGACATGCAGGAAAGTCGGGAATCGAACCGGTGACTGTCTGCTAAGAGCATCTTGCACTCAGCACGGTACGCGCCCTAACCACTCACTACAATTAAGTTACTGCTAGCTTACACAGTAGCCTACCACTGCTGACCAAGAAAAAGCACCTTGTGTTGTGTAAAACTATTTCTTATACTGACTACTGATTAGCTGCTGTGACTAATATGAGTCAATTTTTACTCACCAAACCAACTGAATACACCTATATGTTGAGTTAAGGCAGAAATATCTGTTGAAAATCCATGCATTATTGAGTTAAAACTATTTTATTTATTTTCAGTTAGACCAACTTATTAAATTAAGTTATCAACTCACTATAATGTATACACATAACAAACTTATTTTTTCATACAGAAAAAGCTGTTGGTTTTGAGCTGTACCTGAATCGTTTCTTAGAGTGTATTTACAAAGTGTAACCCGTTATACACAGTTGATGAGCGTAACCTGAAGTTGCAGTTTGCTGTTAGCAGCACGCGCACAACAGAATTTTAAACTAAGTTTAAAATAAGTTTAACCCTGTAATGCCCGACCCCAGAAATAATGGACAGAAAATTCTGATTTCTTGAATCTGGAACCTTTATTTGGCCCTTTCACAAAATTTGAAAAAAAAATTACAAAAAATTATTTGCATATAGGTTTTTCCAAATGTTATACACGATTGTACTACATACTAAAATGCAAAAAATCATGTAATTATAACTTGCTTCAACAGATTAAGTGTTCATGTTAGAATATTATTAAAAATTTAAAACAAAATGTCACTGGAAAATCGTAAAAATCGCAATTTTCTTTACCTTGATCCAGTGAGTTGGGAACTATCTGAAGGTGGCCAACTTGGATTGTCCCATGTACTGTGTTTGAATTGTTGTAGTGATAAAGGTATCCACCAGGGGTTGGAAGACAAGTATCAGATTGGATACAAGAGGGTTTAGAGTGAAGTTTTTACCATAAGGTGATGCAATAGGTCTCAGAAATGCTTGTATCAAATTTGATGCATTTGGCATTATAGGGTTAAGGAGTTGAAGTTAACTTCTCATGTTTTTTAATGTACACAGGCTTTTGACTCAAACTTTTTACCAGTGAAAATTATATACAGTAAAATTAACACACACATGAAACATGTATTTCTAATTTACCGGTACACATCCAAGAGAGGGGCATTAAGATGTCTTGTTATGTGTTAAACCCTCTTCACTTTAGACCGGCTCCAATCAAGCAATGAATGGCAAGTCTCAGTTCTTCCTCCGAGTTTCATTGCCAAGATCGCAGATGATGAATAATGCAGCGTTTTAATTCTGAATTTAACTGGAAGATGTATTAGCAGAACCTCTAATATTAGCATTGTGTTCCGGAAGAGAGCTGATATAATTATAGAATCTGATTGCTCTCCATCTCCACCATCATCTCTGACGTGTTGTTTACGAAATAGGAATAAAAGGGATAATAGACTAGCATGCACCTGCTCACTCACCTGCATATAAATGGGAATATTTAGCAAAGACAAAATTGCATCCCAAAGAAGCTGCGAGTGGGAGAGACAACAAAGAGGTCGATGCTCCAGGCTTCTTTTTTTTCCTCCTTTCACTATTCATCTTTCCATTTCTACAGCACATCTAATTATAACAACTAAATAGACTGATGTTAACTTTATCAGCATTTGACCTGGAATAATTCTGACCCAAGATTAGAATTAGAAGTAGTCCACTGTTAAGGCCAACATCATTAGAATGAGCATTGCTCAATGAGCATTATCTTATATGTCTGTGTGTAGCAATACAGAGATTAGGAAGGTATGTTAGGTGGGGCTGCTGCAAATACAGCAGTGAATTACTGCTGATTCAGATGAGTTTACAAAAAAAGACACAAACTCCTTAACGCAAAGTTCCTTTAAATGCAAAGGAACATAGAGTGTGCACCATTCAGGATGCTGATAAATGGTTAATATTCTTAATTTGTTTAAATGACCTGGATTGGTATGCAGATGATCTCAAACTGTTTTGTTTGTTAAATGATAAAGTAAGCAGGCGGTCTGAATCTAGTGTGATATACTTGGATGTTACTCTGTTGTGTGGGCACAGTTCAGAAAATGACTCCCGTAATATAAAGTGAAGAGAAACACTATTTATAATATACAAGCATCTTAATGTTAAGCTAGCTTTCATCTGTTCTCTCATCTAAAGCTGATAAAACTGATCTGACTGGTACAAGATGTTTTCAGTGGCTCTTCCAAATTTAAAGATGCTATGTGTAAGTTTTTACTATTGCTACATAGCTAACATTAGCATTAACAGCTGTTTACTTACCAGTCCATACGAAACGTAGCAAGTTCAACGTCAAGCTCCATTCCTTGACTCGCTAAGTCTCCAGCAGTGGAAAAACAACGTTAACACTTGTTTTTTCTTCTATTTCTGTCAATTCTTTTCTTCTACTGAAGTCAGTCTGCTAACCGGTAGCTCCATCCCACCCCCTCTGCCCTCTTTTCAGCATGAGAAGATGAAGAAGTAGTGCTGATCACAGGGGCGTACTCTAACTTGTTGTCTTATAAATGCAATGATGACTGAAGCGCACTGTAAGTGACGTTCATCACCACCAGCTGCTCCCGGAAAGGAACCACATTCAGCAGCAGAGAAAACTTGCAGGTAGAACCTTTAAGTTTTCATTTACTGACACTGATTTGAAGTTGTTTCTCAAACCGGATGTCAAACATAAAGTGTTCATAGGTGGTCAGTTATGTCACGTCAACCCAAGAGATCATCGAGCATCATCAGATATTAAAAGACCTTAAATGACACTCTGTACAAATATAGTGTGTACACCAGGGTGTTTACTGGATGTAGCTCAAGTTCTCTGAGAATGTGCAGCACTTGTCTTGGCCAAGACTTGGATAAGTGGAAATTTCACCTCCTTACAACATGGCCATGAACAGTACCAGAACAGCCAAGGCCTTATCGTCATTACTACTCAAAAGTGGACCAGAGGCCACCTGAGCAACTATAATCAGGTGCCAGTACAATGATAGATAGCTGGTGCAGTCCGACTCTGTGGACCAACTGTGTCATTACTGTGGAGGAAGGGGGATGCATGAAGCATGTTCCTCACAGATGCACAGACGCATCTATTCCTATTCAGAAGCTCTGTCATTGCTCGCTCTGGTGTGATTCAACCTGTGTTGCAGACTTACCAGGTCTGAATAGAGAAGGACTTGCAGATCCCACACCACCCTGTCAGTCCAGGTTAGACTCTTTCATCATGTGGTACACCTTACTGGCTAACTCTCTAAGATGGCAGCGCAAGTATGAGATAGAGCCTCCAACATATTCTAACTTAAACTGAATAAATGCACTTCTGGATACAGTGGGGTGAGTGGAAGTTAGAAAAAAAATGCAGTAAAAAAAAGAGGTAGAAAAAAAAAGTAATGACATGGAAATTGACTGAAACAGCAAACAGCAGAGTTCATGTCAGGGGAGAAAATAAGTGCACTAGAACTTGCATGAGTTATGACCATGGGAAAATTTTTTCTTTGTTGTCGCTTGACCTAAATGTCGTAATTGTGGGAAATACATTGCCTATTTAGATTTTTTTTTAAAATATTGACTGTTCACCCTCAGCATTACTGCCAAATTCAGTCAAGGACAAAAAACTGTTTCTGCAGTGTTGAGTCTGTAATATGACGGACAACTGATGAGTCCTAATATCACCGCAATGTAATCTACAAACCCCAACATGACAGTGCACAATGCCTGGGCGGGAAAGCTTGATGGTTTGCAGAGGTAATTGTATTTATGGACTTAGTTTGGAGCGAATAGGCACTGGAAGACTGTCTACAGAGGTGTATAATGGATGTTGTTTTTTATGTTCCAGGACGAAGAGCAATTGGTGTTGATGAGTCACATGAACTCACATAGCTCATCCTGACTCCTTGAAATTTAATTTATATACTATTAGTTTGTTGTGCAAGTACCTAAACAGAACCATAGAAATGTTTAATCATGCTATTGTTAGCAGAAGCACAGCGTATATTTAATAGCAAGGCTGGATATTGCATGGTGGACAGTGATATATGTTGTTGGTGAAAATCTTTCCAGATACAATCAGTAGCAACATTTCATAGGTTGGTGGTCCCTCTCTGCTCAAAAATATGATTTCCTTACTGTTACTGTCACAATTGGACTTTGATGCCAGAAGACTTTTTTCACATTTAATTGCTGAAGGGGAAAAGTTTGTCTGTGCTCACCTGAAATCTGAGTTTAACAATAATTATTAATTAAAGCAGAGTATTTATATGTCGGGAGATCTTTGAACAATTTCTCAAGATATGAAATCGAAAACATGATGCAGGCTCTATTAAGTTTCTTTCAATACATACAGTATTTTCCGTTGCAAATATATATATATATATATGATTTCTAGGAGACGGTGTTGCCTAGCTACTGATGGTCTGTGTGTACAAAAGAATATATACTCTCCTTAATGGCACTTTTTCTGTTTGTTTTGATGTCTACTTTCATGGCTCTATCTCTGCTATAGACCAGTATTTCACCCTGAAGCCCTGTGTGTTGCAAGCTCAATGAAAGGTTTTAAAGCAAAACCTTTGTCTCTTCCCTAACTTCTCTTTAGATTAAATCAAATAAGCAAACTGCATGTGTAAAAATGATTGGCAGAGGTAGAGGTCAATGATGTAACTACAATGAATTCTTTCCTGGAAGGGCCTGAGTTTTCAAATAGTTTGGACACGATCCCATGCGTGAGTCTTTTTCGTGCAGTTGCTCAAGCTGTTCATCATGAAAGACAGAGAAAACAATACCATAGCATGACCTTGCCTTTGAAGAGGCTGCGCTGTTGGACGTTTGGCATTCCACTGGCATGGCATCACAGGTCTACCTCTCCACATATCAGCTTCTGCAGCTCAGATAATACAGTATGGACGGGTCCAAAATAGTCTATTACTTTGATTGTGTTGGCCCTCACGAACACCAATTACGCATCCCCCCTCTTTGATCCAAAATTACACCTGAATGCATCTGAGATATGAAGTACTACCTTTAATCAAATGTACGAACTAACTGATCCTGCAGACCCCTCTTACTCTCTTTCCTTCTGTCTGTTATACACCACAAACTGTCTCTCCAGCGATACGCAACCAGAATGCATCCCACACCAGGTCTAACTGACGAGAATAAGCTGCAGCGTTTCACAGATGTTTTGTGTCTGTTCATGTAATCATCATTTCTGAGATTTTTGCACAGATGATTACATTCACAGTCACACATACTGTAAGCCAGTGTTCGCCAGAATTACACATCAACATGAGAGGCACAAACTGGGGCTCAGTGTTAGTCTGATACTACAAAGTGCTGTGTGTGTGTGTGTGTGTGTATGTGTGTGTGTGTGTGTGTGTGCACGCGCACATCCTCATACTGTCACTTCTTCTGTTTCAGTCCTGTTTATTGGCCTCCTGTTATACTCCACCTGTCCACCAGGTGTCCTGATTCACCTGCTCTCCTGTCCCTCATTTTCCTCATCTACTCACAGGCATTTATACCAGACCTGTTTGCTAATGTCTCTGCGTGGTCACTCTTCTGCTGCTCATGCTGTGAACTGATGGTCCCGCTACTTGTATGTGGTTGCCTGTTGTCACCACCTGCCTGTCCATCCGTCAGTCTGTGAGCCCGGCCCTCATCACTTCATCTATTTAAGTCCCTTCATTGCACCAGCCTGCCTGTTTGTCTGCGCTTGAGTCTTCCCTGCCTGTGCTCCTACCACCAGCCGTGACACATAAACAGAAGGACAAATAAAGTTGAGGTAATCCCAGGTTAAAAATAAAATTACCCTGAAGGTAACAACAACAGCCTTATAGTAGCCATCACCTAAAAAAAAAAAAAAAAAAAAAAAACTTGCATGGAGCTGAAAGAGCAGAATGGATTAATTCCTTTAGTCTCAGATTTCTCTGGCTTCACTTCTTGCTGAAAAGGGCTCCCAGGCAGAGTGCCAGCTCCCGAGGAGAGTCCAGACATTTGCCCTTTGCCACTGTGTATGGACACCAGAACAGGAAGAAACGCATTAATTACACAAAAAAATGAAAATGCATGAAAAAGGAAAAGCAACATTCATGTAGAGCTTGGCGCCGTGCCTAACACTCAGAGATAACAAGGAGGCCAGAGGTTGAGTCGTTCAAAGCATTCATTCAGCTGATGTCACAGTTACGGTTAGACACTGAAAATAACACTTAAAGGGAAGTGATGAGTGAGTCACTTAGATTATTTGTCCTCTTTGATTTTAAGTGTGCTCTCTTTATGCGCACACACACAAACACAAACAGTCATTGACCTCATGAGACTGTCTGATAATGTTGTCAGACAGAAACAACAACTTCTTGTGCATGAACCAGGGCCTTTCATGCTTTTTATGCTGCAGTACCACCCACGGATGGAGATAAAAAAAGGCCAGAGCTCTATCCCACACACCGTGGGCTCTTAGGAAGGAAAACTATCCTTCCTGGGAATAAAGAAGGACATTCAGAGTAAAAAAAAAAGGCCCTGTGTGATACACTGAAACTAATGCTGCACTTTTTTAATCTCACCAGTCTAAATCAGTGTTGGAATAATCCAAGTGTTTAATATTCAGTTGCAAAGAATAGAAATCCATTTTTTTCAAGCTGCCATATGCTTTCCTGTGAAGTACAACACTCTTGCACTCTATTTATTTTAATTAAAAAGTATGTGAAAGGGAGGAAGGTTACTAAATACTTTGTCTTCGTTCCTCCTCCTCCTCATGCCCCCCCTCCTCAAGGAAATTCAAAAATACCAATTATGATTTATAGTATTTTATAGGATATCAATCATAGGATAATGAACTCCTCTCCCTCCTGTCTTTACGACAAAGATGTCAATGTGCACTTCCCCATAATAATCTCATGCCTCTCAATGCACAATAGAAAAATCAATGTCCTAAACATTTTCTTGTGTTACTGTGTTCTTTAGTTGATTGTTCCCTTCCTCCTCTCTTGTCTGTTGAGAAAATCATCACTTCTGCTCGAGAATCTCGGGACAAAAAAGAAAAAAAAAAAAAAACACTCTTTGTTAGGCACAAAAGGCCTCTTTGTAGCCAAACCATTGGGCCATTTGATGGACACTTTGATCACGCTGGTCTTTCTTAAGCTGGAGCCCTCCCCTTACTTAAGAACAACATTGTAACAATCACTGTAACAAGTTTTTGGTGCGAAAACTGTGCCAAAACTTAAATAAAGTTATTTTCCTCCCGTGTTTGAGGGAAACTTTATAGGTAGTCTGGAAAAAGGTGATATAATATATATAACGCCAGAGAAAATCCATCCACCAACCCCTTCTCTCTGGCAGGCTACCCCTCACTGATCCTGTTCTTCTGAGAGGGGACGATAAACTGTGCAGCACCTGCCTATATTTTCCTGCGAGAGGGTGATAGAGCCTGTGGCACTGTGGGACACTGGTTTCATTAATAGCTCTTCATCTGCAGCAAAAGTCGTAGTGAACTTGGTGAACTCACTGATTCACTCTGAGGGTATTTGTTCCCCTCTGTTTGAGTACTATCAAGTGAGTGATGATTTGATCTAAAAATCAAACATAGACATTTTACTGGGGAGGTCAAATATACAGCGAGCAAAAGGACACGTGGCCTCTTTAATAGAGTTGCTGGGTGCATCCCACTTGTCAAATCTATCATACAAAGGACACAGAGGTGAGACTTTATAATTGGCAATTATTCAATGTGACATGTGGAAATTGATTTTTTTTTCACTCTTTTTGTTTGAGCGTGGCAGGGTTACTGTTATTTGTGCATGTACAGAGCACACAATAAAACAGCTACATGATAACAGAATTGCTCTTCTGTATCTTTGCCGTGATAACAGCACTCTCTTGAGATGGCAATGTCAGTCTGTCTGTCAGCCAACTGGTCCATCTGAAATATTTTAACAACTGACAGCCTTGATTTGGAGCCTTGAACTTTTGTACAGACATTCACAGTCCCCACGGGATGAAACCTACTGGCCTCCTTTTGATCCCCTGAATTTTCCTCTAGCGGGACCATGTATTCAGAATTTTAATCTGGCCTATACTTTGGTTTATGATCAAACACACGCAGAACTCTAACATCTTATTAGCATAATGTTAGCTGCTAAAGCACTAAACTGTAATGGTGACAATGGGAATTATTGTACCTGCTAAGTACGTTAGCGCTGTCATGCAAACAAGCTAGCATTAGACATGGAAATCACGAATCCCTTTGCTGATTCAAATCACTTCCATCAGTTCGGTTTCTCTGTCTTCTAATATTCTGTTAATGAGGAAGTAAAAATACAGCGTATCACGGCTAAGTTGACCATGGTGCCCTCAGTCACCAGTGAAGGGAGCTCTGGTGCTGAAAGCTACTGATTCTTCCAGCGAAAATGGTGACTCTCAGTTACAGGTTGTTAGAATATTTGTCAATCCAGATTTTTTTGTAGTTATCCTGAACATGTCATGTCAGCGTGCAGCATTTGCCTCCAAGCATCGCTGTAACTAACCTCAGCCTCACAGAGCTGCTAACATGGCTGCAGGCTCTTAGTCTTGTTTCGCGATCAGCAGGAATCAAAAACAGTGGAACGTTCTGAAGATGCCTTGAATTCACTGTGAATGTCTTAAAATGGAAAAAAAAAAAAAACTTGTGGAAAAAAAAAGTACTGTTAAAAACAAAAACAGATGAAGACATATTTCTGCTACAGCACAGTGATCCAGTAACAAGACTCAACACGTTCATTAAACTTGAACCTCTAAATGTCCCCCATGTGGGATCAGAATACTGGAGGAATGAATGGGAATCAAAGAGTCCAATATCTGTACCTGCTGTGACTGTGCCTCAGCTCTGTTTAGTTCAAACTTTCTCACTTGTGCACAATACTTTAAATTCCATACTTGACAGTTTAACATCATTGTTATTAACACAATAAATCTTTACTGTGGTGATGAGTGCTTCACTGCTAAAAGGAATGTTAAAAGCAGGAACTACAGTGCAGCATGTGACATCCCACCTCAGAGAGAGTTCATGAATCTGTGAATCTGCATACAAATTCAGTCTCCATTCTTCAGACAACTATCAAGGGATTTCAGACAGAATTTACATAAACACAGACACACACACACACACACACATACACCAACCAAGCTTCAAGAAGGCCAACCAAAACAAATTAAATGCCACCGAGGTCTGTCCGTACCGAAAAACAAATCTGCCGTAGCTCAGAATCACAACAGGCTCAGTCAATAAGAGATTGGCTGCAGAATCCACCACTTTATATGACTTGACCTTTCTGTACCTCAGTCAGCTCCTTTCCTCATCCCTCTCTACTTGCACACACACACACACATGCACACACACATTACATCATCACTGTCTTCTCTTGTTTTCTTTTGTTCCCTACTTTCCATCCCTCACACAGATGAGATCATAGCACTGATTTCATTCCAGCTGTTACAGTTTGGGGGCATCTGGGAGACATTCTAGTGCACAGCCACAGATCACAAGCCCATGTAGAGCCTCTTGCCGAGCCGTGTAATGCTCAACAGCTGCAGAACATTGGGTTATAACACTTGAGCGAGGACATCAGCTATACTCAATTAAGTCTCAATCTGTACTAGGTGAGTGTGCACATGTGCATGCATGAGTGATGTAATAGTATTGCTTAGACTGGCCGGACCACAAGGATTTAATAAGTGTCACTTCTGAGCTATAACTTCAACTTGCTTTTCATTTCAAGAAACTACTCATCACTTATCTTACAGACACACACCTGTAATCCTCTGGAGACATCTAGTGGTCAGACATAAATACTACACAGGAGACATTATATAAATTTGCCAATTTTTTCCCTTAAATTTATTTATGACACCAACAAGAATTAATGAATAATCTTCTGTAGAGAACTTCTGAAACATGTTATCAGTTGAAAACCATGTTCAAAAAGTTTTCTCATACAATAATGAGTTTGTTTTTGGAGCTGAGGGTCAACAGGTTTCAGGAGCCAAAAAAAAACGTTCATGCACTTTACACATGATAATAAAAAAAAAAAATTGCACTACTAATTGATTTACCTGACTCTTTGAAATGATTGATCTCCTTTAATATTTACAAAAGAACGCAAGTGACAAGCAACATTAAGCATCCGGTTAAAGAAGGCATGTACATTCCTGTGTGTCTTAATGGGATTTCTGTATTTGTCCACAGACAGGAACACAGGCTTTATACACAATTCCTCAAATGATTCTCAGTAAGACTTAAATTTAACTTTCAGGATCTAAGTTCCCCAGAAGGAAGTGTTAAATGCCAGTGACTGAGCAGATTTCATTGTCAACGTGCTTGAAAAATTCAATGTATATTGTACACAAAATACACACGTACTAATCCAATTGGCCACGATGCATCAAAAAGGGAACGTGAGTTATGTTCTGCCTGAACTCTGACTTTCAATGTACAATCATCTACAGACAGTGAAGGTAATGAAACTGAGACCAAAAGTTTCATTACTGCATGTGTTTGTTTCTGCCTAACATGACCCATGGCACACTAAAACCAACACAATCAATCATACACAAGGATCATTTTGGAAATACTGTAGGGATTATACTGAAAAGTACAGACAGAGAGAAAGTCCAGTCTCTAGAATAACTAATAACCTTCAAAACCTGATCTAACAAGCGGACCAAACAGTGGCTCAGTCTAACTCCTCAATACATAAAGAAATAATTAATAAAGGAAAGCAGAAAGCAGAAGGTTACAGTGTGCTTCTTTTAAAATAAATGAAGTGCAGGGCATGACTCAAAATCTTAAATTATTCTCAGTTTTTAGTTCATTTCCTTTGGGGGTCCACCTTTCTGTATCACTGTGCTCTGCCATTATTTATTATTACAATTTGTGAGCAATATACCTATATCTTCAGTCATTGGTTCATGATCTATTCAAAACGCTGTTATTTAACTAATGTCAGAAAGTCACATAGAAACAGACCATGAGAAATCCAGTCTTCCCTTTTGGCTTAGATCTTATCTTCTGACATGCTCATGTTTCTTTTCGCTTTTCTTATCTTAATATCTTTGCCCCATTTGCTGTGCTTTTTATTATTCTGTCATACAACTGCCAGATTATCAGTCCTCCAGACATCACACTCTTCTTTGACTTGGCCAACCTATTTAATTTTCTTCCCTTCCCTGGTTTCACTTTGAGGTTGTGTTTCTTGGTGAAAGTCTAAAGGATGATGGTGAACAGTGCCCTGGGCTAGGCTGGGTTTGTTACCTCTTCCCCAAATGTAAAGTGTCGCCTGTTCCCTTGTGTTTATTTTGTTACAGTACTGTACACCGCGTCACCTGTTGATTGCTCTCTGAGAGGCAGAGTTTTGTGTGGCTATAACTTGCGGATTGTCATGTGGGATGACACACACCACTAAATGGCATGTAGACTGACAGGTTTTGATGACATCATTGTGATACTGTAATGATAAACAACATGCTATTATATTATCAGATGCTATCGTGAATATAGTTCATAGATATAAGGAATATTGAAGAAGAGGCACGTGGGGTCTTTACTATTTCATCTAAGATTTCAACGTATTAAAATCGGAATCGAATAGAAATTGAAAAGAGCTGAAACAAAAACAAAAAATAGAAATTAATAAGTCGTGGAAATAACTTGCCACAACATGCTACAACACATCAGTGTGCACATGTGCATGTTCTCTTTTTAATGCCGCTTTTAACCTAATGACTCTTCAATGGGAATTTGTTTGATCTGATGGAATTTTGCCTCAGTCTATAAAAAACAAATGGCAGAAGTGTCACAATTCACACAACACTCTAATGTTTCCTCATAATAATGGGAATACAATAACATCACTAAATTGGTAAAAGCACCTGACATACGTGCACACACACAGTGTTAACTGACACCAGAGTGGGAGAGAAAAGGAAATCTCCACGACCATTACAGTCTGTCATGTCCAAAAATCTCCCAGCCTCGCCTCCTTCTGTACTGTACACATGGGAGTGTTGCCTATTGTTCATCGACGTGTGATCCAAAAACATGAATAGACAGTAGACATCTAGGGGAATGGCTGAGAATTCAAATGGGGAAACAGAAAACATCATCAAAATACCATGATGTTGTTTAGCAGCATAGAGCAATAAACCCAAAGTGACCGGAACACCTGTGCTGTACAACGAGTGAGGTAACATCAATGAATGGATGAATAAACAATATTTAATTTATTCATCTGTGTTTAACTCATAGACCACTTGTCAATCAATTAAGATCTAGATCTACTTTTATATCTCTTAAAATTGATACAAAAAAAAAATAATAATAAAGCACAATTTTGTGATAATTTGAAGTTTTCTGCTATCAATTAGCGTTTGTGGCGAACGTCCTTTTATTCTGACGACTTGACCGGAAGTGTTACTGTTGTTGCTGGTGTGCGAGAGCAATTAAAGGACGACTGAATCTCCCGGGATAACGCAGCAGCTTTTCCTGGGAAAGCTCCAAAGTTCAAAGAGGACACCAAAGTACGTATTTTTTTTTAAAATTATTATTATTATTTTTTTTTTTTTTTAACTTTTTTAACTTTTCAATTAGAATAATTTCTTCCCTCAAACTCAGGCCCAGTGTTATGACGTAGCCTGTTTCCTACCTGTGTCATTATATTGACTAGGTGATGTCGTAGATGCACGTAGACCTAATTTCTTCTAACATGATAGTTGATGATAAAACTTCTAACAGTTTTTTTTTCCTATGCATGTTCAAGTATTACTA
Organism: Trachinotus anak; assembly: GCF_046630095.1. Classification (NCBI taxonomy): domain Eukaryota; kingdom Metazoa; phylum Chordata; class Actinopteri; order Carangiformes; family Carangidae; genus Trachinotus; species Trachinotus anak. The sequence goes on along the minus strand of NW_027273872.1, from coordinate 19,859,861 downwards.
CACATATGGACATTTATAGCCCATATATCTTTTTTTTTTTTTTTATCTCTGTTTTCGTAAGAGAACTGAAGTGTAACACAACAAAAAAAAAAAAAACCCTGTGTCATGGGAAACGGTTCAAGGAGACAGAATTTTTTAAGGCTTGGTGTTGAACTATTGCTCGCAGCCACGTCTTTCAGGTGCCACTCTAACAATAGGTCTTGAAAGTGAAATAGGAAGCATCCTGCCAAACCTGAAAGTAAACAAACAGGTAGATTACAGTACTAAGAGCTCGCAAACAAAAGTAACCGTAAAGTTGCCCAGTAACACCCACGCAGTAATTGTGTTTTGCGGTGTGTCAGGGTCATAAAAAAAAAAAAAAAAAAGGATTAGTGCATTAATCTACGAGTCTCTCAAGTGGGAAGTGAGTAAAAAAGGTGGCTGAATACCTCTGTTCATGTGGACGCCCGCCTCGAAAGCGAAGTCCCTCTGGACTTTTCTATTCTGGAGCATATGGGGAAATTTGGCTCTGAACTGTCTCAGTGTGTCACTAACATAAAAGTCAGACTGAAGGCGCAGAATCTCCATTGATTTTGGACGCAGTTGACAAGGTAAGATGACTTTTGACTGATGAGTTAACCGGTTACTTGTTTAACTTTATTTAATGTTATGGTGCGAGATCAATCGATTGATTGGTTGATGAATTGATTGATTGATATTAAGATATCAGGCATTATGACGCCAATCAGCTGGTTTGACTTTTATCGTCAGGATAATGTGATAGAAATTGTCAGGATCCTGAAAACGATTCCTGGAGATTTTCTATCTATTTTTCTTTACTGTAAATGCAGTTTTAGTTTTTTTCATTAAATTTTTCTTCTTGATGTAGTAAAACATAATTAGTGTTTCTCTGTAACTTTGGTATAGGCTATGATGTATGAGTACCATCTCTTGATTTTGATGTCACGTTGGTTTTGCTTTATTTGTTAATTTACCATCACTTTGACAGTGCCGATGTTTTATATTATAGTACTGACTCATTACAGCAGCAATTTTATGGCTTTTTGTCCTGTGAAATCAAGCTGTAATGTCTGTGGGAGTGTGCATTCAAGGGACATTTCTGCACCAATTTTGTTAATTTGTTGTTTCACTTCTTCTGGCTTCCTTTTCTTCCCCTTTTTTCTTTTCTTTCCCCTCTTCACATCCCTGTCACCACCACTGTCTCCCTCTCTGTCTGCTCTCCAACGTTCAGATGAAGTTACTTGTCTGTAGCATCTTCATGTCTGCATTTCTACAAGTCTTCTGCAAAAATCCCAGGAGCTACTGGACTCTGCTCCCCAACAGTAGGTTTGATCTCTATGAAAGTATATTACTCCAACTTCAAATAATATTACATTACTTTTTTGATGTTTGTGTGTGTGTGTGTGTGTGTGTGTGTTTGACCCCTGCTAGTTCTGGTTGTGGAGGTGGATGGCTCTTTGGGTAAACAACCCCTGAGCTGCTTGGGGTCACCGGAGGAAGTGATGAGGACAGAAAACAAGGGGCAGGATATTTTTTGGAAGAAGAACGAAGTAGAGGTGGCACAGAGAGGAAACTCATACTTAGTGCAGCTGGAGGAAAGCTTAGGAGGGGGCAACTACACTTGCCACAGCAAGGACGGATCTCTCATCAATCACACTGTGGTCCTGATCCAAGAGGACGACACCAAGAGGAGGAAGATTCTTGTGAAAGATGATCAAGGTACGGTCTCATTTAAGACAGATTTAAGACAACCACTAGAATTGGGAACATTTTTAAGTATTTCAACTGACTAATTACCTCTTGTTTGTTTTGTGTGTCTTGTGTTGGCGTGTTTGTGTGGCTTCTTTTCATTAGACGATTATTTGAAGTGCTCTGCTCAGAATTACAGCGGAGAGTTCCACTGCTCCTGGACCTGGCACAGAAGTCGTGTTGGCAAAGTAGCATTTATCAAAGCTTGGCGGTAAGTTCACAAACCGCTGAAATGTTTTCTGTTTCCCTCTCCAGTAATAACACAGTGTTCAGACTCATGTCAGAGCTGAGACTACACAGCGACGTCCATAAATACCTCCTCATGCAAGGAACCATAACAAAGTACTTTTTATATTTTTTTGAAAGTCATGTCCATGTCTTGAGATCTGATATTTTTGCTTCTGCAGTACTTTTATCAGTATATGCTCCTTGACCTGTTTTTCCTTGAGAAGTTGTTACAGCTTCTCGGTATAAAAATCAAAGCCAAAACTACAAGATCTGTGTCAGCTGAATTTTTATATATCTATGTATATACTGTATACACACACACACACACACACACACACACACATATATATATATATATATATATATATATATATATATATAAAGTATCTTTCTTCTATTTTATGCAGTTTTTCTGATGACAAAGAGACCCGGTGTTCTTTGGACACCAGTGTCCAGCATTGGAGATGCTCCACAGGTCAGAGTAACTTCAGCTGTTCAGTAGACGAGAGCGGACACGGGATCTCCTGCTTGGAAGAGCAGCACTGTCCCTTCGCTGAGGAGAGCCAGCGGATCTACATCACTGTCTATGTGAGGACTGAGCACTTCCTGGTGGAGAGCTACTCTAAACATTTTTTCCTGTCAGAGATAGGTGAGACATCTCTGGGAAAACATTTTCTTCACATAACAGTGTTCTCTTTCATTTGTTGTTTTGTTTCATAGTTGTTTCTCTTTACGTTTTTTGTTTTCATCTCAGTCTTCAATCTTTTGCTTTAATCCTTGATAGTGAGACCGGACAAGGTGAAGATAGGTAAAGTCAACACATCCATGATAGAGTGGAGTTACCCGAGCTCCTGGAGCAGTCCCTACTCCTACTTCCCCCTCACTTTCCAGATTGCACAGCTACGGGGGGGATGCAGAAGGTGCGACAACCCTTGCACTGACTCAAAAGCACCAAAGGTAAGAGGAACCCACAGAATATTTGCATCAAACGATAAGAAATCCCTCAATTCATAACTGAACTGCACACAAAAAATCATGACAAAGGGTAAATATTGAAAAACATTAGTGACTGATATGTAATATTTCTTTCTTAGACCTTGACAGACAATTGTCAATTTGAAGTCAAGCGCAAGGCCAAGGCTGTCTGTGTCCGAGCTAAGGATGCTCTCTGTAACTCACAGTGGAGCGAGTGGAGCCACCTCGGGTCAGTGCCTCCCAGTGGTGTATCATGGGACATTTACTTACGCTCTTTTTCCCATAAGTGGTACTCTGTGTTAATGCCTTTTGCCTGTGGTGTGACTCTCCTCCTGCCTGCAAACTAAACTCTATTAACCGGTAGCTGCTGTATTGTCTGCTGTCTGTACCTGCCTGTTCCCGTTGTTGTTGTTTCTTTACTCTTGGCTTCTACCAAAGACATTTCTCTATTCTCTGTGGTGTGTTTTGATGGTCAGAGATTCAGTTGAAATTCTGTGAAAATGAATGTGAGTTTTGCTCTTGTTATGAGACTGTTGCCACACAGTTAGAGCAGCCTTCGCAGCATCAAGCTAGGAGGTTGTAATTTCTGCTACATAAATACATTTTGCTTGCTAGCTTTGAGTATGATTAGATTTATTTCTGACTAATTTCCTTATTATCTGTCTTCCTTTACAGATTGAGGAGAAACAAGAAGAACAAAAAGAACAAACATCAGTAAAGCAAAAAAACAAGAGCAACAGAGGCAGGTGAATCCAAACATTGGTCATCTCAAGAAGTTATATTTATTTACATGCCTTTATATGGCCCAATTTATCTCATCTTATATTATGGCATTTGTAATATGTAACTGTTCTTAAAAGGTGAAAAAATAAAGTGAAATTTAGCAGTCATTTTGTTGTTTGCCCAGACATCACTTTGCCACACATCCTTTTGCTGAGTATTGGATTCTCGTTTGTTTTTTACAATAAAAATCTGCAGCTTCATCCTAGTCCAGGCTGTAATAGGAAGATGTAGTTTAAGATATTAAATATGAAGTGTGTTCCCAAAGACTTTATTCATTCTTTTGATGTCTATTGCACCAAATTTTCATAAATCCCTTTCAGCAGCCTTTAACGAGACCTGTTATGTACAGTCCAAACATCCTTGTACCTTTGTGTAGAGAACAGAAACCTAAATAGTTGTTTCTATTCCACCAACAAGCATCAAGTTTTTAATGTCATCAGCTTTCTCACGGTTTTATGGCTTTTCCCTGACCAGTAAGGTGAGAGTGTGGTTTTTGGTGGAAACTCTCCTCCTCTACAGCAAATCACAGAAGTGTCGTTAGGCTTTGGTCTGATGCCTGGTCTCGGGATGACGATATGGTGTGTGTGGTTTTTCCTTTGTTGCTTGCCAAGAGACAACAAAGTTTTGGTGTTGCATTCTTTCTCAATCTTGGTCTCACTGTCATTCTCCTGGGTGCAACTATGGACTGGACAGATGTACCGCCAAATCACAATTTTAAGACACACTGTCTCATCCTGCATCTGCATTACATTTTAAAAAGCATTTAGGGTGATGAACAGTTACACGGTTTTTGCTTTGGATCAGCTGACAAAAATCTGTAAAATTAGATCCTATAAACTAATGTAAATGAGGAAATGGTCAAGACTATTACGACTCCTTGAACACACCGTGAAATGAAAGCTGAGCTCAGACAGAGTTCCTCAATATGTTTTGTTTCAAACATTCCTGTGAGGGGAAACTCACCCACAGAATATTGATGGTTAAATGCAAATAGCAGGATGCTGACCTCTAAACCACAAAAGGGGCTGATGTGTCTGCTGCTATAAGTTAGTCATTGCTTTCAACTTTAGTACCACTGCTCTTTTCTTTTTTCACTGTGTGTTTCTTAACTTTCCACAATTACCTATCTATTGTTATGTATTACTGCCAGTTACTGGCATCGCACCTATTATTAGTAGCTATGTCTTGCTAAGATTTTTGGCTTGTGACAATTTAACATAAAGCGATGTGTATTTACCGCTCATCACAGGTCGTGTCCGCAGTGTGGACGTGAATTGTGAGCAGACGAAACAATTGGCGATTTCTGTCAGATTTTTGTGAGATTAAATGAAAGTAACCAGAAAAATATGAGCATATATCAACATAATGTTAGTGAAATAATAATATTGGTTTTCGTAGAAATCCCTTGCATTATACCATTAACTGGTGACCATACTCACCAGGGACTCATGTGTGGATCCTCTGATCTGATTAAGATTTATCCACTGAACGATGAAAGTTCAACCAAAAATAACGACAATTCCTTCCAAAGCCTGGGAAGGTTGTAAGACAATCAAAATTGAAACTGGGAAAATCTGTGTCTTTTCAACTAAAACCTATGTGATCATCCATTTACAGAATGTTCTATAATTCAGTGGATAAAGTAAATATACCAGACACAAGTAAGATGAGAAATGGTGCATTATGATCTGAATTTGTATTTCTTATAACAGACATTAGAGGTCTTAGAGACATTTTTGATATATTAACATCATCTTTTTTTGGCTACCAGTGAAAAAAGAATAAGTGTTTTGGAAAATAGTTGAATCCACTATATTATTGTTCTATGACAACTAATTACCCTTCAGAGACAGAAGAAAAAAGCAGATCCAAACAATGTGAAATTCCAGTGTAGTTATTTGTAAACTGGATACACAGATACGTTTATTACCAAAATTCCTTGTCACATGTAAGAAAAGCCCAAATAAACAACAGGACAACAAGACCTACAGACCCACACTTCCCAGTATTGGTCTGTAGCTTGGCTGGTCAGGAGGTTGTGGTTAACCTTCTCTTCACTTCCCTGTCATAAAAGCAGAAGAGGTTAAGTGATGTAAGCACTTTCAGAGCGTACCAAATATGTTAAACGTTACACTGCTGACCTTTGATTTTTATAGTGTGCTTTATATTACAGAGAGCTGTTGACACATTTTTGGGAAATGTTGCTGCTTTAGTTTTTCCATTTTCCCCCTGGGAAACATGAGATACGTGAGTTCTGTGTGGCACTGCTGACGGTAAATATTCTGACATTACATCTTATTACATCTAAATCACTGTATAATATATCACAACATGAATCAAATTTCAGTCTCTGATTAAATACTAATAGTGAAATGTGTGTTGGCAGCTTTACATAGGGCTGCAACTAAGGATTTTTGTCATTAATTATCAATGAATCTGTTTTTTTGTTTGTTTGTTTGTTTTTTTAAATAAATGAAATAATTGTGTTGTCTAAGAATTATCAAAATATAGTGAAATTTGCCTATTCTGATTTTCCAGAGCCCAAGTTCACATATTCAAATTGCTTGTTTTATCTGCTCAACAGTCCAACTAATAATAATAATAATGATGATAATAACAAAAAAATAATAATAATAATTGTTCAGTTTACTTTTACATATGACAAAGTAAAGCATCAAATCCTAATATTAGGATTGTCAGATGTTTGGCGTTTTTGCTTGAAATATTACTGAAATGATTTAAGTGTCTAATCATTTAATCTCTAGTTTACAGTATGTTTAACAGGACAAAAGACAGGATAATCTAAAACAAGCAGTAATCCAGCAACAGAAGCGACAGTGATGTAGATAATTCGTTGTACAATATGACTATAGGTGAATCAGCCACGACCTTGGCTCGAGTATCACTATAACAATTTCGTGTGTTCAGCATTTCCGCACATGTGATTATTATTCAGACATACTGCGTGTTTTTTCAGTGGTTTCACTGAAAAAACACGCAGTATAATATAGGCCAAAGGGTACAAGTGAAAGCACATTGCTTAACATAGAACACAGTGGTGATAGTGGTGATGGGATTCCAAGTCCTGGTGATGCCAGTTTAACACTGAGCTCTTCCTGTTGAATTGCTGAAGAGAAGTAACCTTGAGAATTGTGGACAAACTAGAGAGAAAAGGTTTTTTTGTTGTTGTTTTTTTTTTGTTTTTTTTTTTTTTAACTTCAGTTAAGTGGGCTACATAAAATGCAGTCAGAAGAGAGCTCCAAACCTTGACGAGGCAAGGCTGTGACATATTTTTACAAATATGAGAAATGTGAACATAGCTAGATCATGCTAGATGATGTGGGACATCTTTCACAGTTGGAATTTTCAAAAATTGTTAAGTCTAATTAACCAGAGTAATGAGGAACTTTCAGCTACTTTTACCCAGTAGTCACATTCATGAGTGTCTCACTACATGCTATAGAAGAAATACTGTACTGTATATCCATTTAGTAAGAATAAATGTCATCATTTTTTCCCCTCTAACCTTAGATTTTGCTACTGTATTGTGGGATAAACCTCGGTCTGTTTGGCCTCTAAAAATTATTTAATACAACAAAAATGTGGCAGGTAGAGCTGCAATTAGACACTGCTTCATTCTAAAGCGTCACAAGCCAAAGAGGTTAAACCGGTCAAAATGAAGCCTCAGTCAGTTTGAGTCCTAAAAATACCTAAAATTGTATTCATTCTTCATTAGGAACAACATAATCTGTTACAATTCAAATATTTAGTATGGTCAGAAAAATGGTCCATGTTTTAGTCATGCTGAGCTCAACCTCTGCCTTCACTGGTAACTTTTCCCTACAGAAACTGAAAACTCAACCTATCATTGACTTAAAAACTTAACTCAAAACAGAGAAGTATCCACTCAGAACAAGAACAACACAATTGAGAATTTTGGGGAGGACTTTGGTAAATTCCCCTTAAACACGTTCGGTGTTACATCTGCTGCTATGGTTGGTGGCTGGAGGGTTAAACTGGATCCACATGATTTATTCTAACAGTTTACCTTCTGATGTTGCTTACAAGACCAATTACATTCCCAACTTGTTCTTCTCATGAATCTACGCTCTCATTGACCTTGTTCACATTTGTTGACCACAGTAATTAATGGGCACAGAGAAACAGCAATTTGGACAGATGGCATTTATCTGCATGCTACTTACTATGCAAGTGCTACATTTGAGAATAAAACTGAACCCGTGGATGTTGATAGTGTGTTCCGTCTTGCAATGTCTCTTCAAGAGCACTAGATGGCAACATTGCACCAGGAACTGTCACCGAGGGGAGGAGGGGTTGTGCTTGATAGATCCTCCAGTGACCTGAAGTTAATGGGAGAGGTCACACGTAGGAAGTTATTCCCAATCTGTTATTTATTACAAGTTGGTTATAGCTATTTTTCATTTTCCTTCATTTTTAAATCTGCATTTTCTGTCAGATTAGTAGCGGAGAAATGTTTCCTTGCATGTTTTAGAAGCTGTTTAAATATACACACCCACGATAACATTGGTCTTTTATGTGGATATCAAAGAAATCACACTCTGCTGGTATCTTGTCTACATATTTAAATAGTTAACATCTATATTTGTCTCCTTTCATGTCGACTAGAGAGCATATTGTTAGACATAAGGCCCATTCTCATAAGCATATGCCTGATTTTTTTTTTTTTTTTTTTTTTACAACTAGTCATTTTTAGGAGTCTTCAATTCAATCGGGCCATTATTATCATCAGCTCAACCTTTTGATTTACGAGAACATCTGGTGGTTGTGCAGGAGGCGGACTGCAGCGCCCACTGCGCCTTTCTGATCATTTACTTCAAAATGTCTAATAGAGTTATAACGCAGCGGATTTTTAATAGCCCTCCCATATGTGGACACTTGAACATAAGTCGTATACACACATATACAGGCTACACACACACACACACACACACACACACACACACCTTTGCATCGTTTACATGGCGTGCGCATTCCTGCCTCTGCTTAATAGCCAGAGATATCTTGCAAACCTTTATGTCTGGCTACCATGGAGTTAGTAAATCACAGCATTAACATGTCTGGATCATCAGGCCCCAACTGACATCTCTGTTTTTGGACACTGAGGCAGTGATATTTGGGCTAACAGTGTGTGTTGGAGCTCGGGGATATAAATATATGCCACCCCAGGGGGCCCGAGTGTTCGCGCCGGCCCGCATGCCGACCGAGGCAGACAGATCATGGCGAGAGACCCGGCCACAATCAAACAAATGTGCTGAAGGATAACTTTGAACGTATGTGTGTGTGTGTGTGTGTGTGTGTGTGTGTGTGTGTGTGTGTGTGTGTGTGTGTGTGTGTGTGTGTGTTTGTAAACCCGAGGCAGTGTGTGTGAGCATGAGAGACATTTTATCTCGCGTTGCTTTTATTTATCACTATTTATTGTATCTTGTACTCATGTGGGTGCTCACATTTCTCCTCCCACAGCAGGAGACATAAATAAACAGCTAAAGACAATGATGAGACGATTGTGGGGGTTTGGTGTCTAACCTTGACCGTTTATGGCATTTATCAGACTCTGCAACTGGCTGGGACCCTCATGTCTCAGTCTGCAGGGTGGACACTAGATGAGGATGTAGGTGTAATTACAAAAAAAAAAGTATACCATACCATAGCTAAAATGAAAGTAAGAGTCGATTCAGATTATTATAATTACAAACAATATAATTATATGCAAAATTGAACAAATTGTGCTGGAATTTTTTGCCATTTTTTGAGGCTTTCATTTGTGCATTGTCAACGACGTGTAAAACCAACAATATCAACGTGTCAAGTTGATTCAGTTCAGGAAATCTTGATAGAAATCTTAATTTTCAGAGATGCCCTCCTGATAAAAAACAAAAAAACAAACAAAAAAAAAACGCTCTCTCATTCTTTCCATTTCATTATAATTAACCAAACAGTACTTATTGAACAGATGGCCCCCAGACAATTCAATTTGACAATTTAGAAATGACTCTGTAATGATGAGGGGGAAACCAGGACCGATGGTGAACATGAGGAGAGCTGCAACATCCTCTGCAAAATGGACTTAGAAGCAGTTTTCATGCGTGTAACCCCGCTGTGCAGTTTCATGCTACCGTGAACAACAATGCAAATTTTTTGTTACACTTTTTTTTTTTTCGGTCTTGTTATTGAGCAGTTATTTTTGAGTGATTGCTAATTTTTTGGACAGCGGGACAGAGCACAGTTTAGCTGTAATCCTCATATTTATGTTGGATTCAACACTTAGTCCCGCAAGATTTATGTAATGCATCTAATCAAAGCTAATTTCAAACCATCGGGCTGTAACAGAAAAATGTGTGCAGCGGCTGCCAGGCTTTTTGGTGAGCTGAAACTTTTCTTAAGCTCATAATCTGCCAGAGTTGATACTCTGAATGAACACTTGGACTGCTCGACACAGTTGATTCAGCTATTCCGAGAGAATACAACATTTAAATTCCATTTTATGTTCAAATAAAGTCAGTTTTGTATTTCTTCAAAAGTGGTTCAAGTAGAAACGCCCATGCGCAACGGGGAAAATTAAGATATGGATGTATGAGTTGGTGATTTTGAATTAATGTAACACATATGCGCATAAATGAACAGTTAAATCTGCACACAAGTGGTGCAGCTGTCCCTCTAAATATTGTTCTCTCACTGTGCTCTGGTGCGTTTTTGTCTCATAATAATGAGACAAAACAGGTTTTATCTGACGCGCATTTAAAAATTTGATCGGATTCTGTTTCGTCTTGTTTTGCAGACAGATGCGGGAACATTTTCATATCTGCAGCTCCAGTGACAACGCAGCAAACAGACGATAGATGTTGCAACCTGCCCGGGTCTCCCCTTCACTCTGCCCTTCAGTCTCTGTGTGCAAACTGGACGGATTAAACCAACTCAGTTGGTGTTTTGATAGTCGAGGTTACATTAATTGTAAACTCTAAAGACGTGCACAAAAAGGCACACCGGCACACATGAGCGCGCAAACACACACACGCACACACACACACGCACGCACACACACACCGCGCACAGCTTCTAAGTGGCTGGGGCGGGACACTGCGTGGGACGAGGCGGGGACAGCAGGCGGGCGGGCGGGCAGCATGCTGGTCGGGTTGGTGGACAAGTGATTGTCCGTGTTATTAACTGTGTTTGGGGGGCGTTCCTGCTCTCCTCGTAGACCACGCCTCCCTCACCTACTAGTTCTCTCCTGTTTGGCATCCCAGAGATGGTCCAAAGTGATTCCTCAGGGAAGAAAAGAGCGCAAATCACCCGAGCAGGAGCTGACGCGGAGCGGAGCCGCTGTTGCCCAGGACTGCCTCTTAATTGCGCGTAATCTTCCGTTTCATTCATCTGAGCAGAGGAGAGGACTTTGTAAATAAAGAAACGGAGCGAAAGGAAGGTGAAACGTGTTTCATCTCCTGGCTTTCTCTCTCACTGTGGACTGTTTGTTACAAAAACTGACATTTCGCTTGTGTTTTTGTCAGCTGCACCTTGATCCCGGGGACTGTCGCCAACTCAGTGCAGCCTCTCATCCTGCGCTCCCCCTTTCATCGCTCTTACGTTGTTCATCTTCAGAGCTGCTGCTTCTTCCCCCCTCTTTTTTTTCTCTCTCTCTCGCTCTCTTCTGGAGTCGCTGACATGAGGTGCAGCTAACCCTGGATGCTGACAGCTCCCCTTTTCCTTCCACATGCCGCATCTTTTGTTTACTTTGAGAAACAACTAAACGCCAAGTGAAATAGACCACGCCACTTTGCTCCTCTGACAGCGCGATCAAACAGACGCAAGCGGAGGGGAGGCAGGAGGAGAGAGAGAGAGAGAAAAAAGGAGGGAGCCAAGGAGAGGAGGATAGAGAGAGAGAGAAAGAGAGAGAGAGAGAGTGAGAGAGAGATAGCGACAGTGTGAAGGTGCGTTTTGATGTTTGGCATCCACGAGAGCATCCAGAGGAGTGGGAGTAGTATGAAAGAAGAGCCCATGGTGGCCGGGATGAACGCAGTTCGGACATGGATGCAGGGCGCCGGTGTGCTGGACGCCAACACAGCCGCCCAGAGGTGAGCCCGAGGCGGCCTTGGCGCTGCGCTGACACCGGGGCGTGGAGACCGGGGGGAGACGCGTTAAGATCCGCGGAGCTAAAGCTGCATCACTTGGGGCAGCATGCGTTCCCAGAGGACGTAGAGTTGTTGGATAACCTCTGTTCCCGCCGGCTTTATAAGTTTTTAGCTCAAAGTCCGATATGATTGAATGGTGTATGAGGCTCAGAGTGGGTTAACACATTTCTGGACGGAAAGCACCGCTGTCTCAAAGCACTTCAGGCTTTCAGGGTTTAAATGTGGGGCTTAGGTTAACTTTAGTGCGTGGAAAAGTGAGCTGCGAGTTTGTGTTTAGGGCTTTTCGGCTCACTTAGGTGGTTGTCTCTCTCTTTTTTCTGGCTGTGATCAAGTAGACTGGGTGACTTTTCATAGACTGCAGGCAGAAATATTTTTTCACGGTTGAATTTGGCAGGTTTTTTTTTTTTTTTTCTTACAAAATAAAATAAAATGATAGACTTTGAATTCAGATGGTGAGTTTTAAAATGAAAATAATCACACTTTTATCGACTGCAGGCCCACCACCGTGACACCAATTGATCTGTCAAAATTATGCTTGCATTATAAATTAATATATTTAACAGGTTCGGGCCTGCAGCGTGATATTTTATCTGATCTGTTTATTTGTTGCTGATTAAGCTGTAACGTGTGTTTGCTCGCGGTAGAAAGATGTTTTAATTAAATAATAAGTAGTTGCGGGTTTTATCATGGACAGTGGTTGAAGCATAAACAAGCTTGGATTTTAAAAGCGGGTCTTTTTCTCATGTTTGTATTTCTGACTGAATTGAATTGATTTTAATCGCTGTCGTTGTGGGCGCTGCTGGTTTGTGCTTGTGTCCGCAGCGGAGTGGGTCTTGCTCGGGCACACTTCGAGAAGCAGCCGCCCTCCAACCTCCGAAAGTCCAACTTCTTCCACTTCGTCCTGGCTTTATACGACAGACAGGGTCAGCCGGTGGAAATAGAGAGAACCACCTTCGTTGACTTTGTAGAGAAGGAAAAGGTGAGTTTGTACCTTTCGCCACATGACAGTTTATAATAAAAACGATGTAATCAAGCGTATAGTGTATAAATAGTGGCTGTGCGTTGGCTGATGTGTGACACATTATTCTGGCCTGTTAAACCACAGTGATAAATTACCAGACGTGTGTTAACAAAGTGGCCAGACGCACACAGCAGGGATCACTGGTCCTGAAGGCTTCCCTGATGTGATTTTTACATGTGGTTTCCTGAAAGACTTACACACTTCAAATTATTTTTCCTTTTCTTCACAATTACAAAACCTTCAAAATCAAATTTGGACTCGTTTACACGACGGTGTAAATCAAGTTCATAAAAAGAGACTTTTGTACCCAGTTGCCACTAATGATATTGACTCATATTTTTTATGACAGTTCAGCACAGCGTGTAGCCTAGTCCTGCAGGTGCTGTCAGTCGAGATGTTTCATTCTTTTTAACACCCATCAATATAAGTGTTCGAGGCGTCGATCAACTGTAATATTGATCTGTCTACAAGTGGCGTTAACAGCTTTTAGATGTTTGTTTTATTCATCAGCTTTTTTTTGCTCAGTATCGGCTTGTTTATTAATAACTAGATCCAAATGTCCCTCCACTGTTGCTCTATATTAATAACACGTTCTAACATAAAGCTGTGATTTGTTGGATATGGAAATAATAAAAATGTCAAATTATTTTTATTTTATATATTTGTTTAAGTGTCTGTGGCAACATCAGAAACAATTTGTATTTCCAGTGAAGGTTAATAAAGTTATGAATAGGTCTGTTTTGTCAGCGAAGTGGGTTTTTTTTTTTTCAAAATATCAAATCATTAAGAAATATATTTAAAATAACACAAAGAAAAAGTTGTTCAAGTTGTAAAGTGCAGCTATTTTTCTTTGCTCTGGCTGTGTGGATGATAGAAACGAAGTGAAGTGATTTAAGTCTTAGAACAGTTAGAGGGACACAACATGTTGGAAACCTATAAATATCAAGTTGTGGAGGCGCAGTAAAAGTCCCAGGAGGCGATGGTTTGCTCGCTCTGACCCGGTCTGTTTGGTTTAATTTTCATAGGAAACGACGGGGGAAAAGACCAACAATGGGATCCATTATAGACTTCAGCTCCTCTACAGTAACGGTGAGTTTGGATTCCATAATTTTTATGGAGCAGTAACAAAAGCAGTGAGTGAACGATACGCCAAAGCAAAGTGAGGAAACTTAGGAAACAAATGTTTCACCAGCTCAGACCGTTCTTCTTTGTCTTTTATTTATTTAACTGAATTGTTTTCGTGAAGGATCAGAGATTGTTTGTCTGTTTAGTAAAACTGCTTTAAATTTTGATATTTACACTTTACTTTTATTAGCACCAGATTATTATCATTATTATTATTATTGTATGTATTACATGTTATATATAGTAATAATAATAATAACATTATTATTATTATTATTATTGTTGTTATTATTATTATTATGTTGTGCTTGCTGCTTTCTACAATAAACATATCTTCTCTGGTCAGCCTACTTTGGCAGCAGTATACAACCCAAGGCAGCAGAATAAAATGCTTCCCATCCTCCTTTTTAATGTTTATTTTTTAGTCATGGTGCCTTGACTGAATAATACAATTATATTAATTTTAAATTAGAAAAAAAAAGTGTGATCCTTCCTGCTGTGAACATTTTCACAATTAAGTTCTTATTATATTTTTTGGTGAGATAAAATCAACAAGGTAAAGACTACATTTAATTTTCTGACAAACTGACAGCAACAAATAGTGAAAGTTGTTATTAAAAGTGTGGACGCAACTCATTCTGTTTTCTCGAAGTGCCTCACAGGGGAAGTCAGAATGAATAGAACTTGTGATATGAAATGTCCCCTCAGATGTGTCATGAAATCTGCGAGTTCCCTTTTAACCGTGACTCTCTCTTTCTCCCTGCAGGCATCAGGACAGAGCAGGACTTATATGTTCGTCTCATCGACTCCATGACTAAACAGGTAAAAGACACAGAATTAAAACTCTGCATCAGTTCGGCTGTTGTGTTGGTCTGAATGTTACCCCCACCTCCAACCACCCTCCCCCTCCTCCTCCTCCTCCTCCCCCCTCGCCCCTGCTGCATGCCTGTGTCTGAGACCCTCAACTTCAGCACAGCACAGCCGCCTTGATAAACGACCTGTCTTACCTGTGGAATACATTTACAGAGGCCCAGAAAAGTAGAGGACATGTGTCCTCATACTCTGCCTCTGCACAGCAGCCAGTAAGTGGGGATGGTGTGTGTGTGTGTGTGTGTGTGTGTGTGTGTTTTTACAAGCGTCAGGCAGCATAGATGTGTATGTGTGGTGTGTGAGACTGTGTGATTGTGCACATATAGTGTGTGAATATCTCAGTGAGGTGCAGAAGCAGTTGTGTTAGTGTTTGGGAGAGACAGTGATGCATGCCAGCTCACTCTTTGAGGACCTTGACCCTCATTTCCTCAATGTGAAACAGAACAAACTATCCCAGAGTGTGTTATGGCCAATTCAATCACACAAAGAAATACAGAGCAGCACATGTGGGCTGGCGCACACTGAGGGAATTCTCCGTTAGGATGAATTAGATAACGAAGGAAATAAGCCTCTTCAATGCTGTTTTGATATCAGGTCTTTTGTTTTGCCAATTCTGCCTCTAGTGCCATTAGGCTTGAAGAGAGTTTGCCTTAGAATGAAAGGAGTAGGAGGGGCTGTTGTGCACATGGATGTGTGAATGTGTGTGTTTGCATGTTTATGGCTGTGTGTGTGCGTGTGTGTGTGTGTGCGCAGGGTGATCACAGCCCTGGAGAGCATGTTGAGTGGGGTTGGAGGGGTAACCAGACTAGATTTTTGGACGCTGTGCTGTATGGACCAGATGGTGCACTATACTCCAGTCTGGCAGTCCAACTGCTCACTGTACACTGCATATAAACACACGTGCACACACAAACACAAATGCACACGCAGGAGTACACATGCACGTATTGGCACACACACACACACACACACAAACAATTTCTCTGTTACTGTCTCTGTCAGAACAGAGCGTTCCTGCTCAGGAGGACTGGATTCCCACGATACACACATTTGCCAGATTGACAACACTACTCCCAGATGAAAGACACACACACACACACACACACACTTGTGTTTTTTATTCATGCCTGCATCGTGGTTGACTTATTTTTTCCTTCCAGCATGCCTCATAAAAAAACATATAAATCATTTTCATTTGAATTTTCTGTTATTTTCTTCCATCTTCAGGCAATCATCTATGAGGGCCAGGATAAAAACCCAGAGATGTGTCGGGTTCTGTTGACCCATGAGATCATGTGCAGGTAAGACAAAACACACTCAGCTACCACTCGCTTTTTTCTGCGTAGTCGAGATCAAGATGAATGTTTTCCTCATGTTGGAGGTGTCTCCGTAGGTGTAAAGAGGGGGCAAAGACATGAGGAGCACTGTTAAATTACAATAGAAATCTTATCATTTTCCTCAAAGTGGGTTGTTGAGATGGGCTCTGGCCTATTTCTGTTGGTAGGCGTGTGTGTGTGTGTGTGTGTGTGTGTGTGTGGGGATGTGTCTGTGTATATGTGTGTGTGTGTATCCCTCTCATGTTCAGCTAATTAGGACAAGGAAAAGCTCATTACTCAAACCCATCCTCCTCAGTCTGTGTAATACATGCAGTTTGCTGTGTCCTGACAGTGAGCTATGTGCAGAGGGGGACAGACTCGAATTACACATAAAATACAGACACACACACACTCACCCACGCGGGCTCACTCAAAAGTAGTAAGCAAGCAAAGCCCTCACAGTCTGTCGCGTACATTTAGAATCAATAGAAGCATTGCACGGCTTGTGATTGTCTCTCACAAACCAGCCGTCTAGAAATACATGCAGAGTTACGTGTAGAAAAATGGCTGGTGGCAAAAGTGTAGCCACTTCCTGGTTATCACACAAGGCAATTTAGACCACTTGTTTTCATATGCTGCAGGAAACGGTCGAGATCAGAAATCTGATCTGGCTCTCCAAGCCTCCTGTCCTGAGGGACTCAAGAAAGTAGGGGGGAGGGTCAACCCCCCCCCCCCCCCCCCCCCCCCCCCCCGCCCATCTTCTCTCACTCTCTTTTATGTCTCTCTCCATCTCCTCCCACACACATACAGTGGATGCACGCATGCAGTCAGACACAGGTACACACAGACATGCAAACTGTACACGCAGACGGGCAAACGGAAAAGAAAAGGTAGACGTGATGATTTTTGGGGGGATTGGGGAGAGGGGAGGGGGAGGGGGCGTCTCACAACACACTGTTACATTGTGCCGCAGTCAAATGATTCAGAAAGGACTCGTCACATCAGTATGCAACCCCCTTCTACCGAGCATGCACTACTCCCCAGGTCCAGTGGGACCACTCTGTGACCCACTTCTGAGAGAGAGAAGGAGAGAGAGAGAGAGAGAGAGAGAGAGAGAGAGAGAGGTGGGATAGAGGGAGGGGACGAGCACTGAGGAAAAATAGAGAACATAAGATGTCTGGTTGTGTGATGTCTGACAGAAATGGAGCTAACCTGAGCCCTGGAGGCTAATTCAAGTTTGTACCCAGCCCCATTCAAGCTCACTGTTTTTGCTCTTCCCCTCCAAACTTTCCCTAAAATCGCCCCGTTAATCTCACCTGCTGTAAGCGCTAGAGCCGCCGTCTTACCTCCACAAGCCTGTAAGAAATCCAAATTCCTGCTTCTCCATAGCCTCCACAAAAGTCTCACGCCCCCTTCCTCCCCTTTTTCTTTCCTGTACGCTCATCTGACTTCCTCTGCCTCTCTTCCTCTGTCTTAGCCTGTACCTTATCTTGCTCTCTCTGTTGTTCACATCTCGGTGACTAACTCCCCCTTTGTCTCTGACCCCCCCACCCCCTTCTCTTCTGCCTCTGCAGTCGATGCTGCGATAAGAAGAGTTGTGGCAACAGGAACGAGACCCCATCAGACCCTGTCATCATCGACAGGTAAGCAACTTTGGCCTTTTGACCTCGGCTGACGTGATGATGCGCTGTCATCGCAGACACAAACACAGCACGTATGACTGTTCCAAAAACAAGATGTGCGTGCAGAATACAAGGGCAGCAAATGTTGCAGAGATTCACCGCAGATATAAAATCATGACAAAATTTCACTTAGCGAAATATGCGGACAAAATAAAAGCAACTTTTCGACTTGTGATTTGGCCGAGAAAATGTAACCTGCAGGCCACAGGTTGTTCATATTCCAACAACCGTAATCGTGTGTGTGAGCAAAATGTGTGAAACAGCAGTAAATAATATCCCAGTGGCACTGGTGTGATTTTGAGGAGCAGTCGCAGAGCAGTGGAGCTCTGCGTCAAGTGTGGTCAGACAGTGTTTGTGTGGTTGGGCTGATGACTTCGCTGATGAGCAGTTAGGGTTACAGCTACAGCCCCGCGCACGTGTGTGTGTGTGTGTTTATGTGTATAAATCTCACTCTGGGACGGGGTGTGATACTGAAGGTTGCGTGCTGCTTTTGACACTCACACACTTTTTCTTTGAGTGTACACCTTTCCCCTTCTTCTGTCATAAACTACCTCTGACTGATGCAGCAGCTCACATGATTTACAGGCCAGGCAGCAGAAAAAAAAAAAAAAAAAGAAGGGCCCTGTAGATTTATAGTCGGGCTCGTGCTGTGTGCATGTGTGTGGCACACATGTAGACAAACAGCGTGAGGGAAATTATTTGTTTATACTTGAGCAACTGCTGAAGCGTGCAGATTTAAGGCTGCTCTGATCAGGACGAGGAGGAGAGCACAAACTTACATGCTGAAGTGATTTTCCACAGAAGAGTCAGGGGTTCACCTTTTCACTGTCTTATGATCTATAACATTTTCAAACAACTACATCATCAGGTAAATAGTTGTAGGTGCTTTAGGTTTTAACATGTGATTTGAAGTTGTCACATTCGAGTGTATTTGTGTGAGTGTTAATGAGGCAGTGACCTGTGCTATCTGATGAACACAGCTGTCCTGTTCTTACTGCTGCTCTGTCAAAAGCCACTCTTTACCTGTGTGTGTGTGTGTGTGTGTGTGTGTGTGTGTGTGTGTGTGTGTGTCTGTGTATGCATGTGTGTATGCATGTGAACGTATCTATGTGTGTGTGTGAGCCACCCTCGTTCCGCTCCAGTGAAGCGGAAGGCCTCACCTCAGCGCTCCCTGAGACAGCTGCACCCCACCACATGGCCTCAGACAACACGCCTGCCCATCACTCTGTGCCATATTTCTGATTTTTGTTTTCCTGTGTGCAGACTTGTTGAGTTTTTCTCATCTGTGTCGCTCGGCCTTTTGCGTGGGCTCAAAGTCCTGCCCTGCCATGGGTTTAAACTTTCCCCTCAGGTTGCCGTAGTTTGAGCAGATGAAACTTGGATGAAACAGGCTGATCTCTGACGTGAACAGCTTTCCCACACTGAGCATGTGTTGTGGCCGCTCTCTCGGCAGTATTCCCCTGACGCCCAGTGGCTCAGGTGTGAGGGCAGCATTAACGAACAACAAATTAGAACAGGGGGAGGGAAAAACAACAGCAATATCTCAGTTTTTCTCTCCAGCGAGCAGCACTCTTTCTGGACAGGAAAATAGGTCAGGTGAGAGGAGAGCGGTTGGAGAGGGGGGAGCAGAGTTGGTAGCTTGTTTTAAAGAGGGGGAGAGGAGGGTTTATACGTTTGCTCATTTAGTACCAATATATTCTTGGCAGTTGTAATAATCAGAGATTCATAAACAAACAAACAACTGTGAGGGTGAAACTGACTCAATTACCATGAGTTCCCCTCCTTCAAATTCATAAAGAAATACCATCAGCAGCCCCTCTCCACCCTTGAAGTTATTTAGTTCGTTAAATAAGGGCTCGTTAGCCCTCTGCTGTTTCACAGAGATGATTAGATTTTACAGCCCTAATTAGCTGGGCTAGCTCTAACTCTTCTGGAAGAGTAATGGGTCTGATTGCCTAATTAGCTCTCTCTCGTTAAGATGGGAGAAACAGGCCACTGCAGCAAAACCGCAGGAATGAGGAAAAATAAAGTCAGCTAATGAGAAACTTATTTGATTGTTAGGAGAACAAATCTGGTACAGTGTGGATCGGCAGCGCTCTGGGTACTGTGCTCGCTCAACGAGAGAATCTCTCTCACTCTTCCCTCTCGCCTCCTGTTGAAAAGAGGATGTGTTTGGGCTTTAAAGCGTCTACAAGGAGCAATGTGGATTAGATTTTAATTATGAAGCATTTGTTTGTGGCTATGGTAGCAAAAAGCACTTTAACGTTACTTAGATTCTTACTGAGGTTGAAAGAAACATCATAAACAATCTGTCCTGCTTTCTGGCAGTTTAGGACTATTATGGCAGAGCTGTTGTCATCTCTGACTGTCTTAGATAAGTTTCAAGGTCCATCTGATCTGAATCACTCCGCGCTCAAGTTGAAGACAATTCATGCCATATTTTATGTATTTAACCTCCAAGGTGGTGAGTCCATGGAAATTCAGGCAGGGGAAGCAGCTGAAAGGTGAGAGAAGGTGCGAGGCTCCTGTGCGCCTCTCTGTGTCTTCCCCAGGGAAACACGTGTGGTCCACTTTAGCCTCTTACAGAGTCAGGATAATATGAGGGGACCCCCCCACCTCCACCTCCACCTCCATCTCTCTCCGTCACTTCTGGTTACCGTGGGGTTAATCATATGCAGCCACTGCCAGTCAGTCTATCACGCGCCTGGATGGGCCTCAAATCACAAACACATTTCCCTCTCACCCGTGCACACTCTGCATAGCCTCTCTTAAATTTATCTTTCCACAGAACTGTTGTTTTTAATAGACATCCATATAATTGAGGACTAATCTCTCAGTCCTACCCGCTTTGGGGGTATGACTGTCCTTCCGGTCCCATGTGTTCCACTACCACCTGTGTCCTGTGGCCCCTTTCTTGCCCATCCAGCTCCCCCAGGCCTGCCACAGGGTGTCCCCTAGGCAGGGAGAACCTCTCTGGAGGAGGGAGAGAAACTCTCTGTGACCACAGATAAGGATCCACTGGGTAGCCCTGCATATCCCATGATCCCCATTTCCAGTCACAGTGTATGGAGGGGGTGGGGTGAGGGGTTTACACACGGTGTTATTTCAGGTTTATTGCTGTTTTTTGAGTGTGTGCTTGTGTGTGTTTGCGTTTGCACACACTCCTTGCAGCCCGCTGTTGATGTGGCTCATTTCCTTGCATGCGTGTCCGTGCCTGTGTATCCGCGTCGACGCTGGTTATTTCCCCAGAAGTGTGTGTGTGTTGATAGAGGCCATTTCCTGGCGAGTGTGTGTGTGTCTTGAGTGAAGAATGTCAGGCAGGAAGTGCTCCTCCCGGGGAGGATGATGTCATGGCCAACAGTTTCCTGTTCTGTGAGCCAGTGGAATGGCCTGAGTCTCAGCTTCACGGTGGGTAGTTAGGACTTGTGGGCCAGAAACACACTAAATGGTTTTAGTTCACCTCTCAGCTGCCTCTGGTCTGCACCTGGTTTGGTGTTAGCCCAGATCACCTGACACATCTGGAAAGAACGAACAAACTTTGCCACTCGCAGTGTTTTGAGGATTGTTGCATTTTCCCAGCTAATGTGTTGTTTGTTTGTCACTCTCCCCCACTCTGTCTCCCTCTCTAGTGGGGAACCCCGTCATTGTTTTGGTTGTTATGTTTAGATGCACTTCCTGGGGTGAGAGGTCATGTGTTGTCTTGGCTGGGCTAACGTGCGCTAGTGAATAATGTATGTCATTGACTTTATGTCAGTCCTGCCAGCCCCCCAAGCCGAGCCCACCCATGTTTAATTCATCCATCTCATTTGTGTGTGTGTGTGTGTGTGTGTGTGTGTGTGTGTGTGTGACTGCAAACATGTATGTGTGTGTGTCATTTAGAGGCCCAGTCTGCACCTGTCCAGCCATTAGCCCCCTTCTCATTTGCATTTGATGCTAATGTGGTTTACTGGCAGCGCCTTCCGTCCCCTCAGTGTAGTTTCACTTTCATATCCATGACTGTGCTGGTGAGAAGGTGAAAACACACTCTTCTGACTGTAATCTCCTTTTTATCTGCTGGTATCCAAATATTGAGGTCTCTGTTATCTTATCTTATCTTTTCCACATCTTTGTTATGTTTTATTTCATGCAGGATCGTCATTCTTTTTCCCCTTTACTTCACTTTTTTTCACATTTGGTTTGCTGCTGTGTCTCTGACCACCTTTCACTAGCTTGACAGAAGCTACAAACAGAGTCACAAAACTCTGAGAGAAACAGTGTCACCCATATGGTGGGATACAGGAGCTACTCTGCACCAACTTCTGATCCTCCTTGAGCTTGTCTTGGTGTTTCTCTTTAGGGGAGGAGAGATCTTCTCAGACTGTGCCGTGATTGTCAGCATGGCCCTTTTCTCTTTAGAGGGTGTATGCTCTCTCTTTTCCTGCAGTCTTCAGGGTGGGGGGGAGTGGGTGGGGGGACAGCTGCATCAGATGTTATGGGAGGCTTTGAAAAGGACTGGCCCTGAGCTGGTTGTGGTGTTTGTGCAGGGCTCAGGGGCAAAGAGGCAGAGTTGCTGGCTCATCGATATGCAGGCAGAACTCCCCTCCCTCAGGTGCTGGCTGCCTCACAAATCTGCGTCACACTCGCATAAGAACACACACACATACACACACACACACACACAGGCACAGATGCAGCTCTCATCCTCGGATAAACTCGTACACAATACACAAATACATATGCAGACGCATGCATGCACAGGCCCAAGAATCCACAGGCGTGCAAAAATATAGCACACACACATATACACACTCACACATTGACCTGCAGCTCTCTGCATCTGTTTGGTTGTGTTCTTTTTTTCCCTGCGGTGGTCCCCCCCCCCCCCCCCCCCCCCCCCCCCCCAGGGTTGGAGGAAAGCGTGGCCCCAGGGGACGGACGGCTGCGCTGATTGACAGCAGGGAGTTTGGAGGTCGAGGAGCCTCTAAAACAGCGCTGCGTCTTTCTCTCTCATCCAGACCTTCAGCTCTCTCACCCCCCAACTACAGGCTCGCTTTCATTTGTGAACACCCCATGACAAAAAAAAAACAAAAAAACACTATACCTGTATTTGTTTACACCAATATGAAATATCAGGTAAAACACAAGCTGTTTTTTTTTTGTTTTCTGGTGAGGAAACAATGAGGAACACACTGGAAATAAGTATTTTTAATGCTCAATTGTGTGTGTGTATTACATTGTGTTTTAATTCTTTCCCCCAATAAACTATAACAGAGCTGCTATCACACTTTATAGGTAGTTAAGATAATGCTCCCCAGCTGAATGCAGGTAGCAATAAGTTTATTAGGGCATATAAAATGCAATTTACAAATGTCATTACAGTGAAACATTCTGGGTTTCATGACATGGGGAGATTTTTTTTTGGCTGGAGCGACTGTAAATAGCTCAGTTGTAGCTCTATTTTCTCTGTAAACTGCTTTGTCATTACTGCTTGACATTCCCTGCCTGACCTGGCCGCTCTCCTTGGCCGTTCCCTCTGCCTTTGTGTCAGTGTTTGTTCTGTCCCAGAATGAAGGGTTTTGGCCGGCCAGAGCTGACCCAAATGAGTAGCGTCCTACTTCTCTCCGAGCTATTTAAGACATTTTTGGTGTTGGAAATTGCAGGACAGAGAGATAGAGATAGAAGGGGGAGTTAAATAGAATGAAGATATATTTACCATATGAAAAGGTCTCATGTATGACGTGTGAACGTGTGTGTGGTGCTGCAAGTGAGGAAAGAGTAACGTTTTCCAGGATTTAGCCCGTGACTCGCCCTAGAAGATGCGCTCAATTTGCTTTTCAAATGAGGCGTGAAGAGTGCGAGTGTGTGCCTCTCAGTGTGATGCTATACATTTGGACATGCATGGTTATGTGTGTGTGTGGCAGGAGCAAGGGCTTTGTTTTCTCAATGCTCTGATGTGTGTGGACAGTCTAGCGCAAGGCCCACTAAGTGCTCTCTCACAGCCGATGTGCTACACGGCTCCCTGTGTTGCTGCTCGTAATTGAATAGACACACCAGCTCCTCTCTCAGTGAAGGATACTCAGGCTTCCTCTCCCAGCAGGCTGAGCCAATGTGTCATCAAGCAGTATAGCTTCCAGCCGCCCTGATCTCAGCCCTCACTGATGATTCATTGTTTACTGATTATTTCTGCTAAGTGAGAACGCAGACAGTATGCTTCATGCCAGCCCCATACCCCCCAACCTGGCGTCTCACTTCCTATCGGCCAGTTTCCCTCCCAGAGCCTCTTCTGGTACTTTACCTCAGCGCTGTAGCCCAGGATGTACGTCCAGGTGTCCAGGATGAGTGCCGATGACCCGCTGTGCCCGAGCAAGATGTATAGTCTGTTGATTGTTTTCCATCAATCTGTCCAGGAAGAATGGATCGCTGGCCAGGCGCTGTGATCGGCGCTCTCAGTTTCACACACCACAATGGAAGGAAAACCTGCTCCACACTGGGGGGGACAGGGAGGGAGAGATATGTAGTGTGATAGTGGTGGTGGGACTCTGCAACATAGGAATGGGCCTTTTAAAATATTCGGATTATTTTATGTGAGATGTTGCTTTCTTATCTTTTTCTCTACAAAAACACTTATACTGTACTTACATTGTTAATACTATTGTCCTATCAGTAACCATATCATCACTTCCAAGTTCAGCCTTTTCATATCTGTTCTCATATATGAATATTGTGACACTGAGCTTGACTAATTCGAGCTGTAACATTAAAAGACAAAAGGAAATCTTCAAGGAAGTGTCTCTGTCGTAATTAAACGTAAAGCGGGGACGTCAACATGCAGACAATTATGGTCAACAGCATTGTTCGATCAAAGGGATGATATATTCTTACTTTCCTAATATATTCTTGTTACTTTGCATTAATCATCAACAAATGAGACCCAAGCACATGTCACAGTTCCACTTCAAAAAGCTGAGCTGAATTTAAAGGCCTTTGTTTGTGTTTATGTAAGTGATGAGGGGAGACAAAGTAAGGCGTAGGCAATCGACTGAGACACTTTGTTGTTTTACACCGCCTCACCCCCTTTGTGTGTGTGCTGCTAACGCTGTTTGTTTGTTTGCCGAGTGGCTTGACCTCGCTGAGAGGAATGTTCACTCGTTTCCTTTCCTTCAGTGTTTGCCTCTCTGATTTTCTCCATCCTTGTGTCCCTCCTCCTCTTCTTTTTCTTCTTCTTCTTCTTCTTCTTCTTCTTCTCTCTTCCTCTGTCTCTCTGCCCCTCTGTCTATGTCTTTTTCTTTGGTCCTCCCACTCAAAATTCCCGATTTAACTCTGAAGGTTTTTTTTTTGGTTAATCACACTTGGAATCTTCCCCACGTTTGAACGCTCTTCCTCGGCAGCGTGTTCTTCCTCGATCTCGAGTCACGCTAATTATCCCGGTTATTGGCTTCTCCAACACAGGAGCAGTGATTTACATGAGGTGACATTCAGTTCAAACGCAAAGACCTTCGCAACCTTTTTCTGGAAAACAATTAACAGCACAGCTTTCTCCTCTGCTTCCCTCCTGTACCCTCTTTTTTCTCTCGCTACACCACTCCCTCTCTCTCTTCCTCTGGCTATTGTCTTCACACAAACAGTGAAGATTTACTGCCAAAAGCGTGAGGGTGTGCAAGGAGAAGAAACTGTTAGTGCACACTCTGTAACAAGTGATTACTTGGTTTTTAATTGACAGTTTTGGAAGATATTCAGAGAGGAGTTTGCAGAAGTGGTTGAGTGAAACCGACATGGAGAAGGTTTTAACTTTTGCAGGATTGTATCTGATGTTACTTCTTGAATTGTAAAATTGAGTTCATCCGTCTCCTCCATGTGTCTGCCGTGACCCCAGAAAATTTAAGATACACCCTTTTACACACACACACGCTTATAGACAGACATATAGCACACGCACATGCACACGCACACACACACATGTTCAAACACAAAGGCAAACTTGCAAGTGCACCGTTAATGAAGTGCATCTCTGTTCTGTCATGACGCCCATGTTAGCATGACAAGATGTTTACACACACAATCACGGCCGCGCCTCTGATGTGGGCCGGGATGAAAGAGAGATGAGAGGAGAGGGAAAAGAGGAGGCAGAGACGTGACGGCGAGCGTCGGGTATGGACTGCTTTTCTCTGTTTGACAGGAGGACAGGTGTAACAGTACCCCACTGAGAGAGAGAGGACTTAGAGCGATAGATAGACAGACAACAGCGAGAAAGAGAGAGAGGGAGAGAGATGTACCTGGAGGAAAATGTTCTGAAAAGGAGAGATGTTTCTCTTCTTTTTTTTTTTTTTTTTTCCTACAGAGGACTTCTCTGAACTCAAACACATTCTCGAATCCGGAGGAAAACAATTAGATCCACCCGCTTCCCCTTGTCCCGCAGTGTAGATTACAAATGAGCAAACCTGGCATTTATCACATTACTACAAACATTTATTAAAGCCGGTTCCCCTCTAAAGCTGCAGAGATAACAGTGGGTAATTGCAGAGACTGGCTCTATTAGTTAAGTATGCCTAATGTCACTGCCTCAGAGCATTAATGGACGCCGTAGTATTATGTTCCTGCGCTCATTACCACCCCACTCCCCTTCAAACAGATATACACACACATACAATCATACATACACACATACACACACACACACATATTCACACTCCCTCTCCCCCTTCATTGACCCTGCAGCAGGAGTCTGTGCCATTCTAATGAGAAATGGAAAACACTGCTCCGCAAGCTCCAAGACACACACACATATATGGACACACACACACATACACAGACACACGGTGGGAGCCATTACAAGGGGACAGAGGGGTACAACAGTATAATCACACACGCCCAGGGAAACAATTGTGCCGTTATCAGAGTGATCACATTATAAAAGTTTAATAAACACCAAACGGCCTAATGGTGAATTAGCCTGCATCTGCCCTGTGTTGTGCCAGGCTATAATTAGTGATTTAACAGAGACAAAACAAATGTTTTTAGCCACAGCTTTTCACAATCAACAGATTTTCAGTTGGACATAAATGATCATGTTTGTCCACAATTAAAAGAAAATGTGTGGCTGAGATGATGAGCGAGTTTTTTTTTGTTTTTTTTTGTGACTCCAAGACACCAGAAGTCACACATGCAGACAGTTGCGCAAACACTGAACCACTGAGAGGAGAGTTTGGCTCAAGCCCGAGTCTGGTTTTCTAAGTGGCACTTGAGATGTGTATGGAGAGAGGCGGATGGGTGCTTGAGATTGTTGAGGAGGTGGAGAGAGGGAGGGAGGAAGGGAGGGGGGATGGAGAGAAGAAAAGAGACAGGAAGAGATGGTGGTGAATGACGTGGAATAAGTTAGTCAAGAGGAAGAGAAAAAAATGACTCTTCTCCTGCTCTCCTGTGTCTATTTTGATACTCGTGTGTGTGTGTGTGTGTGTGTGTGCATTTGCATGTGGGCATTGACATTAAATCAATAACACTTTATAATTTACAATCACAAGGACCTATCACTTTTTATAGGGCCTCCATCCCCGCTCATCAATATTACATCAGGACCCAGACTCTCAGTGTGAAGGAGCAGGAGGGTGAGGAAACGGCTGAGGAGAGTGAATATGGCTTTGGTCCAGTGTGTGTGTGTGTGTGTGTCTGTGTGTGTGTGTGTGTGTGTGTGTGTAGGGGGGATGTGGGCGGAGGGGGAGAAGGAGGGCATCTGCTGAGGTTGTAGAAAACATTGCTCCCAGCATACACAAATGTGCAAACGCATACCCTGCCTCGCTTGTGTGAGAGTGTGTGTCTGCATCTGTCCAACTGCTTTTGTATGTGTATGTATGTGTGTGTGTGTGTGTGTGTGTGTGTGTGCTTGCTAGCTGAGTGACAGCTTAGTATTGATCTGTGGGAGGCCCTGGTGTCATTAGACCCAGTATGGACCAGCAGGCACACGTGGAGGTCAGGGCACAGAGTTTGTGTGTGTGTGTGTGTGTGTGTGTGTGTGTGTGTGTGTGTGTGTTTGTGTGTGCGTGCGTGTGTGTGTGTGTTTGTGAGGCGGAGTGGGGGACCAAGTGTTCAGTAGTGACAGGCTCAAGCCTCTGAAAGAAAATCAATCGTGTCATAAGAGGAAGGTTTCCTCCAGCCTCCTTCTCCTTCTTTCTCCCTCCTCTTCCTCATCTCATCCTTTCTCCCCTTTCCTCCTTTTTTCTTTTCATTCTTCTCAGTTGGGAGATCATCCATAGAGCCTCCATTTACTCTTTTATCCCTCCCTTCTTCCCTGCCTTTCTTAAGTTTTTGAGCATCTCTGTTTCCCCACTAAACACACACACTCACACACACAGATAGCACTCCTGGGTCAGGACGGGGGTTGCATGTGTGATGTGTGGATCAATCTGAGGGGTTATCCTGGCAAAAAGGAGCCATTAGTGACATAACTGATCCTGGATCAGCCCTCATTAACTAAAAGGGCACAGGGGCTGTATGTCCAGATGAAAGAAATGACCCCAAACCAGGGCCAATTAACTCAGAGGGTACAGACTAGGTGAACTGATGGCATGTGTTGTTTTGTTTAATTGAAGTTTGATTCAGAAAGAAACTGATTAGACTTTGTTTAATTGTGAATTTGGGCTGTCCTTCAGTTATTTATTATTAAGCGTGAGCATACACACATACACACACACACACACACACACTCACACACACATCGGGCAAGCATCCACCTGTTCTCCTCTCTCCTCTCTTGCCTGAGGGGACTAGTATGGTAGATAACAGTTTGAGTGGGCCTGCTGCAAAACACTAATCAGACCTAACACTGCCTAATTAGCACAGAGTCCACTGATTGGCTTACAGCAATAATTAACACAGGTGAGAATAATTAGCTCCCCATAGACCTGTTTGTGTGCCTGGGTGTGTGTGTGTGTGTGTGTGTAGAGGATGTTATTATGCAGTCTTGGTCCCCAGTGAGACTGAGGAGGCAGAGAGAAGAATCAAACTCATTACTGAAACCAGGCCAACCTGTGTTAGGTGCTCTGCTTTCCCACACCCAGAGAATTAGCCACAGAGATCCACCTCCCATCTCTCCCTTTCTCTCTCTCTTTTCATGTGTGTGTGTGTGTGTGTGTGTGTGTGTGCCTACCTTCTCTCTTTTCTTTCTGTCTCCCCCCCCCCCTGCTGATGACTGAAGGTGCGTTTGAGGAATCTCACCGCTAGGTGAACTTACTAAGATAAGATGAAACACAGACATAGGGCATCTTCCTATCATATTCTGTCTCTCCGGTGGTCTGCTTCTCTCTTTTATCCCCCGCCCAGCCTTTTTTCATTCTCCTCAGAGTCGTAGGGATAAAATAGTCAGAAAAATGTTGGCGTGCATCTTCCTCCTCATATAAAAAGCTTCAGCATATAGCTTTGCGCTTCCTATGAAACTGTATACTGTACACTCCACGAACTACTACTTAGTGCCTGGCTGTATACACAAGATCCTGAATCATGCTCAGCCAATGCCTCATGTTGCTTCTTCAACAGAGAGAAAGAAAGAGATAATGAGAACGACTGAGGAGGAGAGACAAAGGAAAAGAAAAGGGGGACAGTGTTTTGCTGAGACTGGCCGTCGTTCATCAGTCTGTTAGCAGCATGGTGTCCTCCATCTCACTCTCCCTGGTTATTTTTACCAAAGTGCTGCTTCTTTGATCAAGCCAACATCACAGGAAAGAAGACGGGCACGCAGACATTGAGAGGGGGTTAATATTGGAACACAATTGACGGCTTGTCACTTTTAGCTCCGAGGCACCAACATCACCGAGCAGTTAGTTAGGTTCTGGAGAGGGAGAAAGATGGGGGTAAGACACACACATACACACCATCAGGGGCTTTTTGTGTGCTAAATAAATAACAAGCGACGATGTAAATTGGTGTTTTCCTGGAGTGTGTGGCTGCTTCTGGGATGTGTTTTTCATGTCAAGACATCTTAGAGTGGTTTAGGAGTGCAGGACGTACGGATAATGAATTTAACCCCCCGAACTGTGCACAAACATACAGTTTTGCTCTCATACATCCACACAGAGAGCAGAGCTGAATATTCACCTGACCACAGGTGCACCACAGCATTAATGCGAGGCACACTCAGGCTGACTCCCACCCCCCAGCTCACTCTTCAACACCATTGTTCTCCACACACCAGGGCCCAGGGAGGTGCCAGGGGCAACATCAGCCTATAACTGTACACCAGTGGAGACACAGTGGGAGAGGAAAGCTTATCGTTGGCTGACTGATCTCCAGTCTCGCGCTGACAAGCCTCCCGTGTTCGCTAGATTTGTTTTTTGTTGTGTGCGCTCCTGGTAAACACTTGCCTCTCAAAACAAGCCGCTACTACCTCTGTCACACATGAGGCTGTCAACACAACACTCACCCGCACTGTACTCCACATCATCCCGAGCTGTAGCTACAACACGCACAGACAGACGCACACCCAGAGATGTATGTATGAGCAAAATGGATGTACTCAAAAGGCAGCTAAATGCATATAAGAGCTGTTAAAGCAGTGTTTATGGGAGGCATTTGCATAGTGTTCATAGCACTTTCTGCCTGTCTCCTTCCCATATGCACACACACACACACACACACGCTCAAAAGCTGCACTTTTCCCCCTCAAACACTCTCAACATGCCTTCCTGACTAAAGAAACAAAATGAAAGGAGGTTGATTGAGGCAAAACAAGGAAGGTTGTTTTTTTTCATATTTCCTGTTTCAATAATTAATATGCATGAGTTTTATGGCCGCTTAAGATGCGATCAATTATTCATTAACAGCATGTTAATTGCATCCACAGTCTTGAATATTTAACCAAACACTAAATCAATGGGGTCGAATGAGCAGCAATATGGACATTTTATAAGCTTTGCCAAAAATTAGGTTAGGCTTTAATGAAAGCGGCGGAGAGCGGATTGAACAGGGGACAAATGTGAAGGAAGAACCAACTTCGTGAGAGGAGGCTTCTGTTTAGAAAGCTGACAATATGAATAAATGCAAGGTTGTTGACTCGTAATAGTATAGTCAGTGACTCTTAGCCTTTTCTTCTGCTTTGTCTCTTTATTCTCATCTCCTCCTTTTTTTAAATGGAGTGGATGTAATCTCTTCATCTCTGCCCACTGTAGCCAGCCTTTTTCACTCTCAAAGACTCCAGACTCCTTTGTCCTGGATCTTTGTGTGTGTGTGTGTGTGTGTCTGTGCAGCTCTTGTTTGTGTGTGTGTGTGTCACAGCGGTGTCTGGACGGTGACATTTCTCTGCTTGGATAACCATCGCGCCCTCTGTCCCTCTGTCCCACCAGCCATGACGCAGGGTAATGTCACCTGTCAGTCTCAAACTCCTACTTACAACCACTGCCCCCCCTCTTAACTCCCCCACCCCACACGCACATGGAACACCACCACCACCAGTCTGCCACCCTCTCACCCTGACCCTAAACTGCTCCTCCCCTGGACTTCACCTGGGAGACAAAGCCCTCACCATCTCCCCTTTCCCCACACTCCTTTTGTCTCTCTCCTTTCCAGTACCTCATATGACTCCATATCCTCCTGCTCTTTCACTGCCTTATATCCAAATGGCAACCCCCACCCCTTCCTCCCCCTTACATTTCCCCCCAGGACACCAGAATATGGAACGGGAAGACAGCACATATAGTGAATAGGAAAGTCAGGGGTGGGAAGTTGACTTTTTGCCTGGACCCCGGTGCGTTCTGTGCCTGTTTTCAATTACTCTCCCGACACAGGCAGGGTGGAGGTTTATGCGTTATATGGGAATGTAATTGACTATAACTGCCCCCTTAACATTAACCAGGTGTACTAGCTGAGTGTGTGAGATTAGGCCCCGGGTCTTGGCTGTAATGGTGTGTGTGGACCCAGTCTCTGCGGTTGTGTTGTTGTTGATGTATTTATGCCCTGCTCCTGTGAGGTGCTGCCCATTAGCACCGCATTTAAATCTGACATTTTTCCAGTGTGTTTCTGCGCACGTGTGTTTATGTGTGTGCACAGTACAACTACTTGTCCCTTTGTGTAAGTCCCATCATACATCTGCCAGTGTGTGCATATAAGAATGAGAGGGAAAGTAAAAAAAAAATTAAAAAAAAAAGAGGCAGGATACAGATCCAGCCTGCTTCAAGGGGGGCCTGACTTTACAAGGACAAAGTCAAAATGGGCCCATTCACAAGCCTGACACACTGTGATTTGTATGTATAGTGCTGTGCAGCCTGCGGGGCACTAGCCCAGGGGCTATCACAGACACCCAGACCAGTGCACGAGCAGGGGGAGGTGGTGGAGGCAAATGCAGAGTGCATGTAGAAGGAGAGGACTGTGTGTGTGTGTGTGTGTGTGTGGTGGGAAGAGAAGCATCAACAGGCTGTCAATCAAGCCCCGGCCACAGCCTGTCACTCCTCGATAGAACTCGTCCGGGGGAGAATGGGAGTCCCTGGGACCCTGAGAGGAGAAAGGAGGAGGAGGTGCAGGAGGAGAGGTGGAGGCAGCAGGGAGGAGGTGACTGTCTGTCTGTCTCAGTGACTCCAGCTTGATTTGATATTTGATACCGAGCATGTGGCATTTGAATGCAAATCTGTTTTGATTGTCCCACCGTCTGATAGGGTTAAGAGGAATCTATAGGGGATATGCATGTATGCATTGTGTACCAGATGAGGGCTGGTTGGAGATACACACACACACACACACACAAAATCAGGTGGAAAATTATTCAGATGGATTATATTACTCACCAATTCACTTGCATCAGGCAGGTTTCCCTCTCAAAGCAATATAAAGCTATTCAATTAGAGTAAATATAAAAGATAATGGGTCAGAGGTCACAGAAATGTTTTGTCCTGTGATTCCTGTCTCCTTGTGGTTGAAATACTTTTCTTTACATGCAAAACTTGGTGCTGGGCATATACATCCTGTACATTGCTCTGCATGTGTGTTTAAAAATATGAGCTCATGCAGGATAATTATTTTCCCTGCGTGCCTGTGGAGGATTGTGTTTAAAAGCAAGCATGTCAAGTAGGTAGACAGACGGACAGATAGACGGACGGATAAAGCTGGTATTACTGCAGTATGGAAATGTGAGGCTCAGTTCCCTCCCAATTAGAGCAGTGACTTCTGAAATGCCATAATACCCATTAATTAGCAAGCTGCTATTTTCTCAGTGATTTGGCTAATTAGTCTGCGAGGCTCTACACTATCTGGACCATTATTATTGGGTTGAAGCCATGCAAACACACTCTCACACACACACACACACACACACACACATTCGAGTCGATGCACAAACACCAGCATGCTCACGTTCACATACATACTGTACAAGGGGAAGCGATACACAATTTCCCACAGTTGAGTGACCCTAATTTAAGTGACACCATTATACGCTTCAGTAGCAGCATAGCACAGCATGAGAGAGTTAATGGTGAAGAAGGGGATGTTGTTGCACAGTTGCAAAGCAGCCTCCGTCTTCTTTAACTATGTGCTCCTCTTAACATGTTATTATATACAAACAGCAGCACTGCCCCATCCTCCTGTGAGCAACAACAGAGGAGCGTTTCAGCCCCCTGTAATGACTTGGCATGTGTGTGTTTGTGTGTGTGTGTGTGTGTGAGTGTGTGTGCACGGCGCTCTCTCTGCTCTCGACAGTCCATCAGTGTCTCCCACCGGACAGACAGGCCACTGACACAGCACCATGAGGCCAGGAAACCTTTTCAATCACTCCCTCACTTTTCCCTCTCTGTCAGGTGGCAGAAAGGCGTGATTGATCTGTTGTTTCTCCACGGTGGTAAAGGAGTGGAAAGAAGTTGTGTTGGGTAGAGAAAAAAAAAAAAGGTCTGGCATGTGTGACAACCACTTTCATAAGTTTATTAATCATCTTCATCAATAATGCAGCCACGGCCCTGCTGTTGGTCGTCATGCAGCCTGTGTGTGTGTTTGCTTGCATGCGTGCGAGTGTGTGTTCACACTCCTTGCAGCCCGATGAACTTCATAAGTGTCCCATCACCACTTTAATCAAATTACTTATGAACCAAAATTGACAGTTTTCATTAATTATAAAGGATTATTCTAATTGCGATTCAAATTTATTCATTTAGAACAGACGGCATTCAGTAATGTTTCAGGAAATTTGCATATTAAATGGAGAGGGTAGGCCATTAGCTATGCTAATGTATGCATGATTCCTTATTTTGTGATTGGTGGGCCATATGTAGCAGGCTGGGGGTGTGCAGGTGAGGAATCTAGAAGGAGCTGTAATATGTTTGATAAACACAGAGGGATGCAAGGCCAAAACACACACACACACACACACACACACACACACATGCTCACACATACACACTGCAGGAACCATTACATCTCTGTTCAGTATCAGTCTCCCTCCGTCTTTCCCTTGTCAGACACACACACAGACACACACACACGCACACACACACACACTCTCTCTCTCTCTCTCTCTATCTCTGTCTCACATTTTCTTGGTCTCTCCCACTCTCTGCTTCCATATTCCTCCCTCAAGACCCATTGGAGGGAACAACTTTTTTTTTTTTTACCCGAGAACAAACACGGCACACTAATTAAGTTTCTGATTTCTGATCCTGCTGCATTTAGAAACATAACCTTGAGTCTGTGTACAGTCACAGTCATAGTTATGATTTAATACGGTGCTTAAATGGAACAAAAAGAAAGAACTTTTGCAAGCGGCACATTCATCCCCACAATGTATGGGGCTGGTCCCGGGTTGACACAATGCTCTTTATCAAGCTATATATAGTCGATGCATTATGCATTAAGTTTAACATGTGCTTAAATCAACACTATTCAATATGAATACATCAGTCTTCAACTAAGGTAGAGAGGAGAACATTTAGGGTAAATGACTGCACAGGGAGGCACGCGGGCAGACATAAGCATGCAGTCACACACACACACACACGCACGCGGTCACACACGCCCTTTGGCTGTGCGGTGGCGTCTACCCAGGCTGATGACAGGGCCATTATTCACTGGTCAGTCCCACGAGGGCAGGGTTTGGTCTGGACAGGGTAGCAGAGCGTCCCAGCGTGGCAGGACAGCGCTGAGGTGAGAGGGACCAGGACCCTTCATTAATCCCATGGTTTGAAGGCCTGGAGCCTCTCTCTCTCTCTCTCTCTCTCTCTCTCTCTCTCCCTCTCTCTCCCTCTCTCTCTCTCTCTCCCTCTCTCTCTTTGTCTCTGTCTCCATCAGATTAATGGGCCGGGCCTGACAGAGGAAGTGTTTCAATCAGCACCGCCTGCCAAGCTTGTCCATCACCCAGACAGCCTCTTATTCATCATGGCTTTGATACACACACACACACACAAACACACACACATGCACAGATGTTTATTTGGTCCCATTTTTCCCCAGTGCTCTGGTGCAAAGCCAGGCCACAGGTACCGATGTTATCAGGCTACAAGTTGTTGAACCTAGCTACGCCTTCCTCCAGCACTGCTCAGGCTCACAGCCTGTCTTTCAATGCTCCCTGCACGATTTCTCAGTTGAATTTTGAATGATCCTTTTCGGATGAAATGGATGAAACACAATTGGTTAAGTGTCTCTGGGACTTCTGTCCCCTAGCTGAGACTGGAGCTCCGGCTCCAGGGGGAAGCGAGGAGCGATCTCTCCCAAGTGGGGCCTCTCCCCAAGCAGCGAAGGCACAGCACGGATTCCCCCTGACCCACCATCTCCCTCCTCCTGGGTCCATTTGTTCTGAGAAATATTTAACGACGGGACACATCCAGCTGACATGACATGCACACACATCGAGCAGATACAGACGAGGAGGAGGATGGGACGATGCACAGAGTGAGCTGGAAATGAATTTTTCAGTGCAGTGAGATGTTCTATTTGAATAAATCATGATACTTAAGATAGACATGAGGGCAATATAGAGGTGCTTGCCTCTACTTTAGTGGCACTCCTCAGGAATGAAGCGAAGTGTGTGTGCGTGTGTGTGTATGATGGGTTATGTTTTTATCATCTGCCCCCAGGTTCCAGTTGGTTCAATATGTGATTTTACATGTTTTCTTTGTTTTGTCTTTTTTAGTCCAGGTTTCTTTCTGTGTATCTAGCTGTCTGTCTGGTATGAAACTGGGCCACTGTTACAGCCTGGTGTCCGAAGCCCAGGGCCAGTCCCAGAGACAGACCTGGTTCTGGATTATTAATGTCCCCCCCCTGTGGAGCCAGGCCCCCTCCCCCACCCAGTGCCCCCCTACACCCTTGGGGTCAGCCTGCATGGCTCCTGGTGCAAGGCCCCCCTCATAAATCTCCCTAAATTAGTGTGTGCATGTGTGTGTGTGTGTGTGTGTGTGTGTGTGTGTGTGTGTGTGTGTGTGTGTGTGTGTTCTTCCACGCTTAAACATATACTGCAGGCAGGGAGACAGGTCACCATGAAAACAAGCCAGTCAGGCTCTTGGTTGAAGTGTCAGTGATGCATGGCGTAAAAGCGAAAGAAAGAGTTGCAGAGAAGAGGAAGAAAACGAGAAATGAAACACAAGGGGAGGAAAAGAAAATACACAGAACAGGGGCTGAGGAAGGTATTTGATTCTCTGAGAGAGCTAGACTTCACCTTTAGTTTAGTCTTCTATTTATCACTCTTTTTTTCTGCTGTAACATTATATTTGCTTACAAATATTTACACTTAATTTGAACCTGCTTCTGACTTCATTAGGATTGATTTCCTGAACAAATCTTAATGCTTAATTGCTAAAGTGCAGGATCCTCCATCGCTCTACCTGCCTAGATTAGTTCAACATGTCCCACGGTGGTAACAGGCATGGGGAAGTGCTGTTGTGTCACTTAGTTAACCCCCCGAGACAAATGGCTCCCCTCTGGAGCACAGT
This sequence comes from Trachinotus anak, assembly GCF_046630095.1. NCBI lineage: Eukaryota > Metazoa > Chordata > Actinopteri > Carangiformes > Carangidae > Trachinotus > Trachinotus anak. The sequence goes on along the minus strand of NW_027273872.1, from coordinate 19,823,081 downwards.
GAATTACACACCTCATGAAGCATATTAGGAGCCAGACACAGTGCTTTTCTTCTGGAGATGATCTGTACGGCAGGAATGGATGGAGGGAGAGGGAGAGGGGAAGGCTGAGTTATGGCATCACCCACAGCCATTTTTACAGCACGTCGGCATCAGAACAAAACAGAGAGAGCAGAAAGAGGAGGGGCAAAGAATAAAGAAATGAGACACAAAGATGTATAGCGCAATGTGTAACAAAAGGCTGAAAAGATGAATAAACTAGAACCACTGAGGACGATAAAAGCACACAGTTCTAAAGTTATCCATGTTAAATTTGACAAGGAAAACAACTCTTTACCTCATTTGTGGCTAATGTAGGAAAATTATTAGAAAATATAACAGAATTGTCCCTCGGAGGCTTCCATGCTGTTAGCTAATCGCTTAGACAATCTTTATCACTACAGTAATAATATTTAGATGCTACAGGGATTACTTAAAAGTTGTGTTATAATTGCTTTCCTTGTTTTGTTTTTTATGGGCACGGGGTGATTTTGTGTTTAATTGCTCCAAAGTGACAAATAATGCCCGTTATGATATGATGAAAGTGTGAGATCATTAAATTACTACGGTGACCGGCTGCATGTGTTTATTCGTTCGTTTTCGCTGTTGCAAATTTATGCCATGAGGCTTCAAGAGGCCAAGCAGTTATTTACACAAATTCACTTCCACAGCCATTCCTGGATTTGGGGGTAATTACGTGAGAGCGAAATGGTTTTATTTCATTTAATCCGGTCGGTGCAGCAATTTGCACTGGTAATATTTGTAGCCGCAGAGTGTGCACAGTAAAACAGCTTGAGACCAGCGAGAGTCTCATACAAATAAGGTCCAGGAGGCAATAATCAAAGCAAGAATCAATGCAGGAGGCAATATTGTCTATCGACTGAAAATTGATGTTTTGAGATGAGATGCAATTTAATTGTTGTTTCATTATCTGTATTTTGAAATGTCATATGCAGGGTTTGAGCCAGGATATTAGAAATACTGAGGTAAGGAGTCTAAATGCCCCCAGCACAACAGATAAATGTGCGAATAAATACAAAACTGCCTACATTTTCTGGGTCTTATATGTTTTTTTGTTCTATTTTATTCATTAATATAAGTATGTATATGTGTGCATTTTATCTCACTGCATACTGATCGACATGCTGTTTGTGCATAATTTATGTGTAATTGCGGAATGTAAACAATTGCTCCTAAGACTGTTAAAATCCCTGAACTTCCAGAGAATATACCGATGTAACCGTTTTGTCCTCTATGGCAATGATCATACGGTTGTCAAGTCATGATGGGAACTGATGAAATATTGCAATGGCAACAAAAAAAAGCTGATTTCATTCAGAATTTACTGCTCTCAAATGTTATGTTGAATATTTGTGCCGTTGTACAGAATAGTGATTCCCAACCAGGGGGTACATGAAACGACTGTGGAGTAGGTCACATGGGCTATGCTGTATATTTAGAGTATATTAACAGATTTGTGTTTAGGAGGCAATTAGGGAGGACATTTTTTGGGGGGGGCTCATGATTGACATCCTATTACGATTACAAATTTGTGTGTTTTGTCACAATAAACAGTAAGTGGCCCACTACACACCCCACACCAACCTGAGTCCACCAAACTGGGAGCCACATGTTTCCATTAAGGTTGCATGAAAACTAGTTGGAAGGGGGCAGAGAAGCAAAAAGGATAAACGATTTGAGTATTTAGCTGAATGTAGTGGATAAAGAGTTGAAACAGTTCATCTGACAGGGATGTGGAGCTATATCTGACAAAAAAAGATTAGATTTGCTTTTGTATTGATTAAAAAGTGAAGTAAACATGATGATAAAGAGCTGAACAGACCGAATGAGAGAATTATAGGCTATTGTCAGCTTCCTGTCCATATTTACCGGTCAGCTGTCAATCAGATTATCCATAAATCCTTATGGTAATCTCTCTCTATTGCATATCAACACACACTGCTCTTTATCCACCCAGGCTAGCCCCCCACCCCCTCCTCCAAACACCCACACTCTGTTGAGCCATGTAAATGTGTGAAATGATTCCTGTCCCCCAGCTCCCGGGGAGATGAGACAGAGCACCGAGGAATCAACATGCTGCAGTTTTGTAATGTTTCCATGCGGCTGACTCCAGACACCTTAAGTCATGTAAATAATGAATCAGGTGATCCACGCGTGGAGGAGATCGAGGGGACACGCTGACATATGGCACAGCGAATGAGGCGTGCTGACTCTCGCTCTTCTTCTTCTTCTTTTTTTTTTTTTTTTTTGCACTCGTGCCTCAGCCCTGTCTCACTTTTCCTTCTCCACCATCACTTCCTCCTTTCTCCCTCTCCAAACTCCAATATTTAACCTTCTCATTTGGTCACCTCTGACTCTGGTGCCCCTAACTTTCCTCCTCCCGTTTATCCATCATCCGTCCATCATGAATACCTCAGAGGGAGAAGGAGAAGGACAGCTGGGGAAAGAGCAGAGTTGATGAATTAAACAGGAGGTGCAGCGAGGAAGGTGGAGTATGTTGGACAAGTGGATGTAGTCCACAGCTGTCTGCCAGGTTGCTCTTTGACCTCGAGGAGATAAGAAAGTTAGGAGACCCCTAGCCTGTGGGGTCCAACAGCCACTGTAAAAAAAAAAAAAAAAAAAAAAAAAAAAAAAGAAAAACCTCCATCTCTCTTCTTCATGAATTATTGAGATATTGGCCTACAGCTTCTAAAATATACAGGAGGGTGGTCTGTCTCTCCTTTCAGATTTCACATACCTCATCCCTCTGTCTATCTTTCTATCACTTTCTCCTATCACTTTCTACCTCCGTGCCTCTCTTTCTCTCTCTTCCCTTTCTCCTCTTCTCTCTCAGATTTAGTGTCTTGCGCCAGCAAGATTGTAAATCAGAACACAAACAAAGCTAAAAGAGAAAAAAAAAAAGAAAGCACCAGAGAAGACAGTTTGTTATTCAGATCATAAGAGGCTTTTTCTTCTCTAGTTGAAGAAGTGCATCTACCACTAACCAGCTGTCATGCATTTAAAAGTTGTCAAGGATAAATTCATGAGTTCTTGTGTTACATCAGATGCTTGTAATGCACACAGCAGTAGGCTGGCCCTTGAAATGAGACAGAACTCTGGTCTGTCCATTTATCTTCTTCTTTTGCTCTCATTTTTTTTTTTTTTTAGATGAAGCAATTGTCCAAGGCACGCTGCTGCTTACTGTGTTTCTCTTGACATGTCTCTCTTTCTCTATGTGTGTGTGTGTGTGTGTGTCATGCGTTTGCTCGTGCATGATTATATCCAAGGCAGTTGGCTCCAAACGCGCTGCCCAGTGCAGAATCCTCGCCATAACAAATGAACAGAGGGGAGAAAATAAGACATATGAAAGAAAAGCTGAGCAAAGGAGTGATTCTCTCTCTGGCTGGTGGAGATCTGTATTGTAAGCAGTTTCAGCTGTCAGCACTTCTTTGAGCTACCTCAAAGGGAGGAGGAGGAGGTGGAGGGCGGGAAATGTTGTAGTTTTATTTTCCCCCTTTTGAGGGTTCCTGTTTATTTGTACACAGTGCTGTTTATTTTCGCAGTTCATTTGATATAGTTTTTTTTTTTTTTTTTTTCAGAGAGACAGACAACGCAAAAGGGAGAGTAGAGAGATGTACAGTACTGTAGTTTCAGTTAAAGAAGAAGTTGTCAGGCTTCAGCCTTGGGGTGGGGCTAGGGAATAAATTGTCAGCCGTCCCCTTTCTGGTTTTCAGGCCTCCGGTGCACCCCACAACACATGCACACACACACACACACACACACTCCCCCTTTACTCCTCCGACCCTCCCTCCCTCCCTCATTAAGTATTGATGTGGGTAGCCATACTTGCCATCTCAGCCTATTAATAATGCATGGCAGGTGCTGTTGACGTGGTCTCTCACACTGAGATTGAGAGAGGCAGGAATGGCAACACTGTGCTGCATAGTAGCTACAGCACAACCTCCGTCACACAGCTCTGCAGCTGAGGCTGCGTCTGCCCCGGTGAGTTTATGGCAAGCTGTGACAGCAGCTCGGAGATGGATATACAAGGTAGCATCTTACTCAATATCCCGGAGCTGTTTTTTCATAGAAAACTGCCTTTGTCATAAACAACTGATGGATGAGGGCGGGAGGGTGTGTGTCTGCCACGGCTGTTTTATTTGTTTTATTTGTGTTTTGTGTTTTATTAAAATGGCTTACGCTGTGCTTTCATTGACAGACAGATGCTCTCTCAGTAACTCATTGTTTCCCCCTGTTTCTCTCTATTTTTGCGTATGCAGGTTCTTCCTCAAGTTCTTCCTGAAGTGTAACCAGAACTGCCTGAAGAACGCAGGGAACCCTCGAGACATGAGGCGTTTTCAGGTGAGACACCTCTGTCTGCAGGCATACAGGAAGTGATGCACCTACGTAACTCATCAAACATCAAACATGACGACAACATAACCTCCCTGCCCCTGTAGTATCCACCCCACAGCATTCACAGCGTCTCTCTCTTGCATATTTGATCTCTATGCTTCTGCAACACCTTTAACAAAGTTACAAACTGCTCCACACTAGCCAACATAGTCTCTACAGTGTGTTCTAGCATTGCAAACAACACAGCAGCCCTGTTACACTCCTGTCATGACAACTTTTCTTTGAGCACATTTATGCATGAAAATAAATTAAACTTTAGCTTTAGAAGAAAAAAAAGTGTCTACACATTTACTTTACACGTATTTAAAGCAGCTATAATCGATAATAATGACAAGATGAAATGTGACAGGGGACACCTGTGGTGATGAACCAACAGAGAATCTGTTCATAACTTAACAACATGCACACTGTAGTAAGCTTCAACGCCAACGTGAGATTTATTGTTTTTCATGGTGTTGAATTGTCTCACTCTCAGCGCCATGGTTTCATTCCACCTTTCCCTCTCTCAGGTGGTTGTGTCGACCACAGTGAGCGTGGAGGGTCATGTCCTGGCCGTGTCTGACAACATGTTCGTGCACAACAACTCCAAACACGGGCGCCGAGCTCGAAGGCTGGACCCCTCGGAAGGAACTCCATCCTACCTGGAACACGGTATTAAAATCAAGAACAAAATACCCAGCAGACTCTCTCTCTCTCTCTCTCCCTCGTCTAGCTTTCTTTGTCTACCTCACTTTCTTTCTGTCTGTTCAGCTCCCCCTCCCCTCACCCCCTCTCCCCCCCTCTGTCTGGCTCTGCACTCAACCCCTCTCTGTCTCCACTCTATCCCTCTCAAACCTGCTCTCTTGCTTTCTTTCTTATCTCTCCCCTGCTTCCTCCCGGATTCTCACTTTCCTCTCTTGTAGGGTTTCTAACTCACGCTTAGAGAGGAGAGAGTGGTAGCTAGTGAGTCTCTCGTCTCTCCCTTGTGGCTTGCTCCCCTCAGGTCTCTGCCTCTGGCCCTTCTACTCTGCCTCGCATAAGCACTATGTGTCTTATGAGGTCTGTTCTGCTTAAAGCCAACACTGGCTTTATTTCCTCGGAGACCTGCTTTTATCCTCCAGCCCTCCATCACTCCCCATCCCTCAGGTTTTCAAACACACCCATGCACACACACAAAAAAAAGCCCATGCACACACACGTACACACCCCCGCATGCACAGTCAGACCCAAACCTTTAATACTTCATAATGACATGTGCACATGATTTAGGAGCCCGCACTGATTCCCAAGTCCCTAATCCAGTTATTTTCTCATTTCGATTTCCCAGACATTGAATAAGAGAAACATATTTTTTTTTTCGTTGAGGAAAGTCAACCTCAGGGATGATAATGACAAAAAACTAAGAAGGGATTTACATGATGGCCTGCAGTAGATTGCATTAAGATTGAATGTTATGGTTAAGTCTTTCTAATGTCTATTCTCCAGAGGTAGGTGGACCACTTGTCCCTGCGACTGGTCTCACAGACGATTAGAAAAGTTCACAAAGACGAGACATATTGGAGACGTCAGCAAGGCTTGGATCTTACACGGAGAGAAGAGTACCCACAGTACGCTAACAGATGTTCCCTGTGTCAGAGAGATTTGTTTGGGAATTTCCTCTTCTCTGATTTTCTATTCTCCTGATGACGGCGGGTTAGAAGGAGAAACAGGAGAGAAAGAAAAAGACAGACAGGGAGATGGAGAGATGTAGGTGTGATGAGAGGGAGGAAGGAAATGTGCATGAAAAGAAAAGAAAGAAAAGATGAAATGATAGGAAGGAAGACAGAAGTTTCTTTTTGTTTTTTTTCCCCCGCTCCCCTTCCCTTTCTAGTGTGTGTTGAGTTTGTGTGCAGGATACACAACTTTGGGGGCCCATTTCAGGCGGTAATAGATGAGCAGTGCATAGAGTCGAACAGATGGCAGTGAGGAACACCCCAAAGTATAATCCTATCACATGGATTCACGTTCCACCATCTGGTTAATCCACACACACACACACACACACACATAAACACACACATGCACAGAGAGCGCACATAATATCAGCGGCTGTGAAAAGGAGGCATCTTAGGCCATGATTACGGCCACAGATTGCTGCTCAGTGAACGTTGATCTCTGCAGGCGTATCGGGGGGCTAAATATCATTCCAGCTTGTTGGGGAGGATCAACAGAACAGGGAGTCAGGCAAAGAGCAAAGGCTAGGCTGCAGGGAAAAAGTCAGCCTAGTCTAAAGTGGATTATGCCGCTTTACAGAATTACAGCATGTCTGACAAGCTGCATATCTGTTAAGGAGAGGAGATTTAGCTTGTATAAACATGTATTTTCCCAATGCTGTTCTTTTCTTCAATCACATCCAGTAATCTTCAAGTCCATAATACCCAGCAGATAAGGCCAAAAAGCACATTGAATACCAGTTATTGAAAATGTGGTTTACCATTGTTATTCCATGTACTTTGTCCGATAAGATATAAAGAATATGCTTTAAGAGAAAACACAGACAGCTTACAAAACAAAACATGTTACAAATAAACTAAGCGGGAGCTGAGACAAGCCTGTGTGGCCATGTCCTCGGTGGCCGGGCGCTGATGTAGCCACACAGATATATGAAACAGACAGCTGAGCAAGAGCTAAGTGTTTGCTTAATGAAGGCGGCGTATTCAGAGGGCAGAGCTACTGTTGGCTCTGCTCTGCTCCCCGGTCGCGTGGCCTTTGATCAGACACTCAGCACACCTGACATTTACACGCCCGCACGCTTTGCCACGTGTCATAAAACAAGCGCACTGCCGCTGCCCTCACACACAGGGCAGGGGTGATGTTTAATAACGGGGTGCGTATAATCACTCTGATTAGTATTCCTCGCTCGGCCCCGACCCTTGGGAGAGAGGAGAGAGGTGATGTGTGTGTGTGTGTGTGTGTGTGTGAGAGAGAGAGTGAAGGAAGAAGAGGGGACCGTACATGGTGCCAATAGCAAAGACCTTTATGGTCTGTCATTAGGCCCGTTAACATCTAATCTATTTTGTCTGAATCTTGCAGCAACCCCCAGCATCAAAGCCATCAGCCCCAGTGAAGGCTGGACCACAGGGGGCGCTACGGTCATCATCATCGGGGACAACTTCTTTGACGGCCTACAGGTCATCTTCGGAACCATGCTGGTCTGGAGTGAGGTTAGTCACCATCTTGTCACCTGAGAGGACATGTGCATATGTGTGTATCCTGACCATATTTTAAAATATTAAAGGGAGGCCTTCTACTGGACTGTAAAGCAATGGCTTTGCCTTTTGGCCCCTTTATAATGAAGCAATGTCCACTTGCATGAGCTGTGAGGACACCAGTGACTGGTTTTTTTCCCCTTCTCAGATTTCTTTGTTTGAAAAAAATCAAAGCCCTTACAGAGTCAAAAATGTGTAATGTATCATAAAAAACCCTCAGTGCTGAAGTCAAAAATGGCTTAGCGGCAACAATTATCAGAAGTTTATCGCTAAAATTAGCTGGTTGTAGTTACTTATCAGTAAGTAACTGTCTCCTTTAATGTGTTTTACATCATTATAAATTCAATCGATTTGAGGTTTTGAACCTGTTCAGACATAACAAGCAAGGATGCCACCATGGCCTCTGGAAACCTGCAACTGGCATATTGTTGAATATTTTGTAAACTAAAATTGTAATGAGGTAATTGAAATAATAATGTATAGATTAATTAATAATGAAAGCAATAACTAATTGCCCTTTAAGCCTATGTGAGAAATATTTTACAATCTGAACAGCAGCCTGTTCTCTCATCTGTGGCAGCTCTTATTTCTGCTCAGCTCTCCTCCTGTCTTTTATTATGTTAGTATCTGCCTCCATGGAATATGTGCACACTGTACAGTATGAATCTCTTTGTAAGGAGCATCTGCCACATGACTAAAATGTAAATGTAGTGTATGTGTGAAATTGAAGGTCAGTGAGCGGCGCAGCTAAACAGCTTTCTCTTTAGTAAAGAAATAATTCTATAAAAAGCTCCTATATTATCTCGCTGAGAGGTGAGTGGGGCCAGACAATGGTAGAATGAAAGCCTAGCTAAGTGAGCAATGAAAGGGACAGTTAGACACACACACAAACACACACACACACACACACACATATACACACACGTACATACACACACACATGCACATACACAAGGTACTGGCAGCAGCATTGATAGCTTTTGAGCGCTGCTAGCTTTGAGTGCTAGTTCACTATAGTGTGCCGAAAACGAGCACTCATTGAGGTCTCATCTGTGTTTTGTCTTGTTACCGTTTTCCTTCAAAGACCCTTCAGCATGCACGCACACACATGCTGTACGTGGCGAGTGGTCTCATCAACCACACTAAGTGAGCCTGTTTGAGACACAGTGGTGCTTTAATGTGGCTAACGGCAGCTAGACAGCCTCAGCTGACAGACACAGAGACAGGGGCAGCGGAGACAAGCATATTATACGTTTACTTATACTCTGTAATAGACGTATGCAGGGGAAGGTGTGTTTTATTCATAAACACATAACTGCTTTTGAACCCGTCTTACAGAGCCCATGTCAGCACTGATAACCATTCTAAGCCTCACAGTGACATTGCCTTGGGCTACGAAGCCACCTGAGAGCTTTGGCGCTAACACACCCTTTTCAGGCTGATTATTGCAAAGAAAGAAAGTCAAAAGCTGCAGAGGAAAGGTCCGCAGCGAGTTAAGAATAGTCCCCTGAGTGCATGTTTGGATGTGACGTTTCATTGCATTAATCTTCCTGTCCTCTCTGCCTCTACATAGCTGATCACCCCCCATGCCATTCGTGTGCAGACTCCACCCAGACACATCCCCGGGGTGGTGGAGGTCACGCTGTCCTACAAATCCAAACAGTTCTGCAAAGGCACACCTGGACGCTTCATCTACACAGGTACTACCTGTACTCTAACACTTACTGATAACACTAATTTACAGTGTAATCTAAAGCTTTAATGCAGCAAATCTACCAATCTGCCATCTGACAATAATCCAGCTTTAGCTCTACTGATGCAATTTTCTCCTGAATTGTGCAAACAACAACATATACCTTTGGAGTAATTTGAAAAAAAAAAACAAGCTATAATCACATAAAAATTCTTCACCCAGTGGCTTTAAAGTTTCATCAGGTCTGTATATTTGCAATATCTGCTAAAATCTGGTACAGTTTATAAACTGTCACTTTCTCCGCGCTGATTCTGGAGAAAAAAATGTGCATGCTAAACAAGAACATGACTCAATAATTCAGTGAAAAAAAAGCCCAATGATCAGAGGAGGAAAAGTGTTTGCTCTCTTTTATGAAGCAGGTGAAGGTCAGGCGGGAGGTTTAACCTTTTGATTAGTGGGATTATTGAGATTTAACCCTGTCAAAGACGTGACACAGAGAGGAAGAGGTCCATGCAGAGAGTGTGATTTTTGAATGCCGTGGCATGAATAGCTTGGGTGTTACATCAGACCGCATCGGTGCAGAGTTATAGCCGTGCGGTGAAAAGAGCGGCAGAGAGAGTGTATGTGAAGCGGTGATTAACCAATGCGAGGCCACAGGTCCCAGGAGAGACCGTGAATCACATAAATCTGTCTGTAATCTCAACCACTGATAGACTTAGGCTGTAAGCCCCGGCTGGAATTGCCAACATTTGACAAAATCACAAATGAGAGAGAATGTGTGCGTTGTGTCGCCCGGCCTGCATTTTCTGCATCTCGTGTGTGTCCTAATTACTGCGCGTGGACAAAACTCATGTCCATGCGTCATAATGATGACTCTGTGTTTGTGTACTTATGGGAGAGGCTGTGATAGGCCGCCTGTGTTTGTTTGGATATATGTGTAAACGTACTCCAAGCACACACATGCACGTCGACAAGTAACTGCATTACTAAGACAGAGGGCAGATGGGTGGGCAGTCTTTGCCATGCCAGAGCTGTCCAACAGCCAGCACTCTGCCAGACTCACAGAGCTGTGTGTATATAAGTGCGTGTAAGTGTGTGTGTGTGTGTGTGTGTGTGTGTGTGTGTGTGTGTGTGTGTGTGCAGCCTTTAAATGTGCCAGACATGTGGGAACCGTATGCATAATCGCCCTATCTCTTCCCAGCCCTCCACTCTTTCACCTTGTCACATTCACTTATTCAAAACTTGCTTCTTTGAATGAATTCATCCCCTCTCCTCTCCTCTCTCTGTCTGCCTCTTGGCTCCTGTGGATGCACATAGAAGAATCTCAACAGGTGAGAGGTAGCAAGAGGTCATCCACTGGGAGCTGAACACACACTGTGATGCTGCTCGCCAAGCGCTGGCACCTTCACAGTGACACAGTCAACCGTGTCGAGGCATAGATCCCAGTTTTACTCTTCACACACTTCACTTCAGCCACTGCTCTGTACCCTCAGTGGGTATTTGTACGTCTCCCATAGCTCCTTTATCAGCCCTTTTCCATCGTTTTACCTCATCCTGGCGAGGAGGAACCTGCTCACATTTGGGATCTTGAACGGAGAGGCAGAAAGCTACGGGAGGATGAGCAGAGCATTTGGACGGAAAAAGCAATTGATGAGAATGGAGAGACAAGAGAGGTAGATGAGAAAGAGGAGGGAGACAGGGGAAGGATGGGATGGAGGGATGGAGGATTACCATGGGCCATGTTGCCCTCCTGGGTCTGTTTGGCACCAGTTTGAGCCCAGTTGCCAGTGGGTACTAATCATGGAGGATTGGCAGCACTGCGTGGCAGCTGGCAGCTAGCACACACACACACACACACATCAACACAGCCCCATGCTCACACACACACACACACACACACACACACACACACACACACACACACACACACATGCATATACTCCTATATTACATGTGCACACACATGCGCACACTGAATTACATTGGGGACAGCTGGCATTGCTAATCAACTTCTGCTGAGGAGAGGAAAGCGAGCAGCTCACAGACCTAATTAAGTCAACACATACCCAATACTGCTGCTACTGCTACTTTGCAAACATACCCAACACACACACACACAGTCTCTCACATACACACAAACACACAAATATAACCCATCTATAGGTTCACACCCCCCTCGCTCCTAAGCATGATCATTGATACTCCACAACCAGCCACCGCTGTTGAACGGAAACATTTCAGCTGTAGTTTAGGACAGAGGAGACAAGCAGGGGACTTTTGGTGCAGAGGAGATTCAGAGAGGAGCTATTACAGTAATGTGTCCTCTGCTGTCTCTGAGGACTCCTCTGCTATTAGACTTCAGAAAGCTCCAATTAGACTCATCAAAGGCAATTAAGCTCTCCACTGATAAGAATAAAAGATTTTTTTTTTTTTCATTCTCTGCTCTTCTTCTGTCTTTTTATCCCCTTATCCCCCTTCTGTTCCTCTCTCTGCCCTCTGCCTTACCCACCTCTGGGGCCGAGAGCTCTCTCTAATCTCTCTCTCTCTCATTATCAGGTCAGCCCCCCCCCCCGCCCGTACAAATGCGTCTCCATGTTTGGTTGTGTATCACCTTCTACTGGATTGCTGTCTTTGTAACATTCATCAGAGAAGCTCTCCCTTTTCTTTTCTCCATGCAATATAGAGTGATAATGCTCTCTGCCACTAGGACCCATGTGTGTTTGTGTGTGTGTGTGTGTGTGCGTTTGTGTGTGTGACACAGGGATACTGGCCATAGATTGGGGGAGTTGATGAATCACCCTTGTCGTTCAAAAGGCAATCCCTCCCTCCTCAGTATGCAGCCTTGTCTGCTTAGTGCTTCCACTACAGCCTCTGCTGATATTAAAAGGCTCTGCTGGCTCACATTAAGGCCGGCACCATGCGCACCGACACGCATCCGCACACACGCACGCACAAACATTAGGGGTAGTTTTTCAGCGCTGAGTGCAGATTAGGTGTGTAGGAAACATCACTCAGTTGCGAGGAGGAGCAGGAAGAGCAAGGGAAAAGACAAAAGTCAAGAACAGAATTTAAACCAGGCGGGATGCTGCTGACATCTCTCTCCGTCTCTCTCTGCCTCTGAGCTCCAAATTAGTTTTAGGAGTGGAGGAAGTTACTGTCAGTTGTCTGTCATAGTGTACACCGCAGACACTTCAGCGGAGCACACTAAGTGTTGTAAGCACGAACATGCTCTGTAAAGTTCTGATTTATTTCAGCTCTAATTAAGTTGCTGCACATAGTGATGAAGTCAGCTTGTCACACACGTTGGGAAACAATGTTTTGCCTCAACACTTTCACATTTAGAAACATACTTGAGGGTGATTTTGTTGATGTAATTATTTTGGTGCAATTTTTATGTGATAATCAGCGAGAAAACATTTGAAGTTAGCATAGATTTACATACGTGTTCTACACATGTAGTACAACAACACTCATGCATGAGCACATTCACACATCACAGAGTGCAGCATGTAGTCATCTGGCAATAAAAGTGGGGTGCAGCCGAGAGCTGGTCAATTACTTGTCTTGCTCCTATTTGTGAATGCTGTCTTTTATTGAGCTTGGGTGGAGGCCTGCTGTTGATTAAAACGGCCGCTCTCCAGCTGGAGACAGGGCCAGCTGAGATAGCTGCACACATTCACATTTACTGCACACAGTCTTAACTGCGAGGAAATTCACACCTCTATTTGAGATTGAGATTAATTTTCTGCACCATGTGGCTTGTCTTCCCTCTTTAGCATGCTCCCTTCTTATTACAGGAGCATCTGCTCCATGATGATGATGTAAATGGATTTCGAACGTAGATTATTTTATACCCTGCTGAAACGAGCGCTGTTCACCAGGGGGAAAAGGTTTCTTATGTTTTCTTATATCTTAATTCAAGCGTACACTTTTCATCCAGATTTTTTTCTTCGAATTTGCATTCTCCCGGTGAGGATCCATGCTGTCAGGTATTGTTAACTGTCGACATGCACTTTTTGCAACAGATAATTAGAGCGTAGATTGTTGTAGCATCCACACCTCCATTGATTTGTAGAATCTCTTAGCCCACCCCCCACCCCCCCCACCATGCTCTCCTCCTTCTCCTCCCTCAGCCTTAGCCTCAGCCTCTCTCCCTTCCTTTAGGAGCAAAAAGCTCTACTCATCTGTTTTCTGTGTATGAATTTCCAGCCGTGCATTAGTCTCCCTGACATGTTCAAGCGATGCTTTATTTAGCTTGTCGGATTCTGCAAATAAACGCAATCTTGGGGTTTATGGAAAAATGGATAAAAATTAAATTGTAAGGTATTGATCTGGATTGTGAGTCGTCGGTGGGGGTGTTGTATGTGTGTGCGTGTGTGTGTGTGTTGGGGGGGTGATGAGGGGGCAGCTCTCATCTGTGTGAAGGAGGTGGGTGCAGGGTTGGGGGGGGATGAAGCCGTAATTCAGGGCTATTGAACCCCCTGCCACTGGCGGCATCGATCGCCAGGCAGCGCTTATGAGATCACACCTGAGCACTGGAGACTGCAGAGGGGAGGGAAAGGGGGGAGGGGGGTGAGGAGCGAGAGGGATGGGGGGTGGGGGTGGGGGGTTTGCAGGAGTAGAGAGTGAGAAATAGAGAGAAACAGAAGGTTGTGATATGATCAGCTCCTTACCCACTGTCTGAGGGCCTGTTAAGGTGTTAACATCAAGCCTCAGAGCCAATTACCTAACCCTGCAAGTATACTACACACACACACACACACACACACACTGACACACACACACACACACACACTGACACACACATGCACACACACACACACAGTGTTGTGACACAGGAGAAGAAGGAGACAGGGTTACTGGACACTTGCTGTAGTTTCCCCTCCTCCTCCTCCTCCATCTCTTCTCCTCCTCTCTTGTGTTTCCAGGATGACTCCACCACTCTGACCTCTCAATCATGCCTCAACTCCCTCCCACCCCACCCCCACCCCTCACCTCCTACTCTTTGGGCCCCAAACACCCACCCCCTTTTTACTCCTCCCCTGAAGCTCGTACCTCTGACACCCTTCCACCCACTCCACCCTAGCCTCCTCTCCTCCTTCTCCTACCCCCTCACCCCTTCATACACACTCCCCCTGCGGCTCTGTGGGTTATTATAGTGAAATATGAAGCGGTGTGGATTCTAGGCTTCATGAAATTTCCATGAGCATTGATCTGATCTGATGTGGGTGATTGCTAGGTGAATCCCTCCAGTCCAGGGCTGTTGCTCATCTATTCATTTATTTATGGCAGTTATGTTTTACTGGCTTTGATTTGCTCTTCTGGAGAGCGACAGCTAAGGATTATAAATATACCTGTATAGGAGCGTGTGCTTTGAATCCCGGAGTGTACCTGCACACCACTCCTCTTTCGAGGCAGGAGAGTTTGGTTTTTTTTTCTCTTCTTCCGGCACTAATTCCTGTTGTGAAATGTGAGATATTGAGCATAGATATAAGGGCATAAAATGCCAAGATAATCCCCAAAGAGACACAGCCAGGTAGTTAGTGGTGTGCGTTGTCCCCCACATACTCCTCCCCTGGTTTATGGTCCTTGAAAACGAGCAGAGACAATATCACTTCCTCTCTCAATTACCAAAATTGTCTCTTTATTTGTAATAGGGGGTATCTCTGTATGTCTTGGGGTTTTTATGCTATTGTTCACTCGAGGCTCATTTGGCACATTGTAGAGAACTGATAAAAAATTCATCATAAAAACAAAAGCCTTTGAGACGAAAGAGAGGATGTTGTCGGAACAATCCCCTCCTCAAACTGCAGGCCTAATCCAGGGCAAATCCTCCTTAAGGCTTTAGAGAGATCAGAGCATTGGGAAGTAATGTCAAATATTTGTCCTCAGAAATAATTCATACTTTATTTGTTGCATGTGATCATCTCATTGTTTTGGCTTATTTTATCAGTGGACCAGCTGGCCTGTAATGTGTGTCATTCTTCAGAAGTTGAGCCTGCCTCTGGCGTCTCTACTTCTACTTTTTCCCCTCTGTGCCGTCTTTTCTTCCAGCTTTTCACCTTTCCTTTCTTTCACTCTTATGGATTACTGGAAAGGCCCGCTGGGAGAGCTGTCCAAATACCTTTGTGTTGCCAAAACAGAGCATCACGGACTCCTGCTCTTTTGCTCTCTTTTCGGTGTGTGTGTTTGAGTAAGTGGCTCAGGAGGCGCCATGGTGAAGTCACTAGAGGTCCAGCAGGACAGCTTGTACTCATAGCCTCTAGGGGCCCTTTTTCTGAGGGCCGCCTAGTCAGCCTGGCTGCTCAGATGTGAGGCGAGCAGGGCATCAGCCCTCAGGAAACGTCCAAGCTGCGACCCACAGGGGAAACAGACGGACAGCACAGACTCATACAGGCAATCCTCATGCATAATGGCTCCTTGTCTTTCACTTTTTACACGCATGCAAGTACAAATACACACATGTCAAAGCCACATTTGCTGCCACAGACTCTTTACAGAGGCAGCATCTTATAGGCTGCAGCCCAGAAAAGTAGTCACGGCTGCTATCCATGTATGTGCATTGACTCCCCGGGCAACCCACAAAGAGACAGGGGGGAAAAGACAGAGAAGAGAGAGAGAGGGAGAGAGTACATTAGGAATGAATTATGTGGAGAGAGCACTTATCCAACAATCCTCCTCTGAAGTGTTTGTACTATAAGCCTCAGATCTTCATTGTATTTATTCTAATGTTTAAATATTCATGGTAAATCTTCTCATATTCAATTACCGTAGCACGACCACAGCATGCTGAGAGAGTGCTTTCTCCCTGCTGCCTGGATGATCTGACTCTGTGTGTGTGTGTGTGTTTGTGTGCAAGCGTGTGCAACTGTCTCTACGTGTGTGTGTGTGTGTGTGTGTGTGTATGTGTGTGTGTGTGTGTGTGTTTAGCTTGTTCCCCGGAGCGATCAAGCCTTTGTTATATTGGAACCAGGCTCTGTAATTGCTTATATTAGTCGCTGATCAACGCAAGACCACAGGACACACACACACACACACATTCACACACATTCACACAAATACACATACACATACACTCCTGATTCCTGACAGTCTTTTTATTAACCACCAAAGCAGGCGACAGAGAGAGATTCATTACATCACAGGCAAACAAAGACACACACCAGAGTTAATAGAGAACACCCACATTTTCAGTGTGTTTAGTTTAATGTTGAAATATTCATGTAAAAACCGCACTTAATTCAGTAATTTCTACCGCCACTCCATTCTCCTGCTTTATCTTTCAGTTGCTCTTGAACAGTAGGCGTTTTCATGATTAAGAATCAAGCATTAAACTTTTTTTTTTTTCTTTCTCCATCTCTCTTCCTGTTTGTGCTTAGCGCTCAACGAGCCAACTATAGACTACGGCTTCCAGAGGTTACAGAAGGTCATCCCCAGACACCCCGGAGACCAAGAAAGATTACCCAAGGTACAGTGCCTCCACTCCTCTCATGTGTCAGCGCTTATGCCGGTTGCCACATGAAAATATTTTATAGCAATTTGTCTTGGTAACACTGGTACAGAGACGTATTGACAACTTCTAGAGTTTCATAGCACATATGGTTATACATGGCACAAGGTCAGCATGACCTCACATACAGAGGGACGACTGTGTGTTACAGACAGTGGGCCATACAGGACACACCATGCAGTATGCACATAAACATTTTATCATATGTTCATGGTCATTTTCTGCTCAAACAAACACTTTATTTGCGCGGCGAACACACAAACAACTCTATTCATCCTTCCACTGAGTATAAGGTCATTTAGACTGGCAAAGTGGAAGAGAGGAAGGGGATAGATTGAGGGAGGAAAAGAGGGAAAGAGAGAGAGGAAAGGAGGTTGAGGGGAGAGAGGAAGAGAGAGGCAGAAGCAGGTTAGGTGATCCATCATAGCTGTCCAGTCTTACCTCCTGCTGGGTCAGTGGATCGAAGTCAACCCCGGGTGGACTTTATTACTTCCAGCACACACACACACACACACACACACACACACACACACAAACACAAGCCAGCGTACACACACATGCATGCACACACACAGAAATGCGTATATACGCTTCCCTGCGAATGTGCGTGCACACACATAAACACACAGTGGAGGGAAGTCACCATGAGGCAGAGATGGAGAGCCCAGGTAGATGCAGAAGGAAGATAGAGAAATCACTTGTCCTCTCCGCGTGTCATGTCTGGTGGATACAAGACTTGTCCTGGTGAGTTCTGGTCTTTAGCCTATCAACCCCCTGTATCTCTTTAAATATCTTCGTATCCATCCATCTCTTCTCTCCTCCTCTTCCTCCCTCGCTCGGTGGTGTCTCTTTCTCTTCTAAATGAACAGTGGTAGCTGGCAGGCCCGGTTGTTCATTTCAGCTGTATTGATTTGTGCCTTTATTGAGGTAATAACAGTTTGTTGACCACACTTCTCTCAACTGTTGGCCTCAATCATTACAGAGAGAGGGGCAGGAGAGGGGTACACACTGGCAACTTCTTGAGTAACAAATGTCTTTTCACGGCTAGCTTAGCAAAGCCTCTTTGTAGCTGTTCTTCAGTCAATTTTTCATGGAGATCGAATTGATTGGGAATATAACGTATTCCGTTCTAGTGGCACCTTTTGCAAGGGGATTCTTAATGAACTCTCGCATCCATACACACTAGACAGGAAACAAGCAGGATATCTGCCAATGCCTGTTCTATCTCTGTATGTTGTGGTAATGATCCAGTGTCCAGCTGACAACAGCCCCCATACGGTGTTGTGGCTGATAGTCAGGCAGTCATAGTGAGGAGGCACAGCCAGACTGCCGTGTGTTTAGCTAAGGCTGTAGTGTAGCTGGGGGTCTGGGGCCGGCTAATGAGTGACCGCCCTGCCAGACGAGGCCAGGCTCTGCTCTGGATCAGGTTCCCCTTCCTGTTGACGTCTCTGTGGGCCTGACTTTACGGGAAGAGACCCTGCGCCCAGGAAATGGTCTCCCCTTACAGCATCAGAGCTAGGGAGGCAGCACGGCGCTAACCACATTTATCTGTTTATCAGAACGACTCTGGAGCGCTGCCTAATCGTGTTTAGCTACTGGACAGATCCCTTTGCTAACGAGAGACTGATAGGTACAGACAGGGCACAGGACCACAAGAGAGTGATTAATAGAGAGAAAGAGGAAAGAGAAGAAGAAGAGGGAGACGAGAGAAAGTAGTTTGGAGGCGCAGGTGAAGAGGAAAGAGATTAGAAGAGGAGATGCACAGACAGTAAGGAGCATAGGCCCTGAGGAGAATGAACTGAAGGGCTATGAGACTCATGGCTGCTCAGACAGAGGCAAAAAAAAAAAGAAATTTAGATGAAGTGATGTGTCCTCCCTGAACACCGTTACACTCCAGCTGTGGATCTGTTTGTGTCCTAATGCCTCACACTTCCCTCATTTCCCCCTCCTCCCCCCCCCTCTTCCACCTCCTTCTCCTCTCCCTCCCTCTCCCTTCATCCATCCATCCATCTATCTAGCAATCCCTGGGAGGCACAGGGCGTCGAGGAAAAGCAGAGAGAAGGAAGCGAGGAGCGGAGCATACATACTAAAGAACCACTTACCTACCTAGGGCCTCTACATCTCTCAATCACCACGAGCAGGCCTCCTCTCTGGTCTCCCCTCTTTCCATCCCCCCCTCCCTGCCTTTGCCTCCCTCTCTGCTTCCCCCAGATAGTGCTAGTAATGGGAGGTTAACACAGAGGCAGCGCTCCCATTATTGAGTGAATTTAGCACCTCGGACAGCGCTCTACAATCTTTATTGCTTTGCTGACCCTCTCGTCATGTCCTGGGCGTGCTCGACAGCCTCCACATGTGCGTGGCTGCGTGTGCGGTTGTGTGTGTGTGTGTGTGCGAGTGTGTGTGATATGAGGTCTGATTGAAAGGCGGTGTGTCACGGAACAGAGAGCACACATGCTCCAGGGCTTGTTCACAGCGAGGGATACACTCAGGAGGGTATAACGCACAGCGTGTGTGTGGAAGAGAAGGAGGGAGAGAAAGAAACGAGGGGAAGGTTGGAGGGGAGGGGGCTGCAATTTTCTGGTTGTCGCGCCTCCAGCATATATCCTCGGCCCGGCACATTAACTTTTAAAAAGGGTTTCGTAGGGCTGTAGGTGTCTACATCACACACGCACATATAACGACTGCCTGGAGTCACACACTCATACACTCAGAGAGGAAAGAGAATAGAGATGGAGAGAGGAGAGAGAGGAGGGTAAGCAATAGAAAATGAGCGCGGAGAAACAGCAACACCACGTTAGGATAAATGTTTGATGTGGGGAATTCCACTTGGCGGTCTTCATCTGAGCAATGATGTTCTACATTTATCACACAAAGTGAATGCAGGACTATTCACTTGGATCATTACCAGGGTTAATACAGGGCAGGAGACGGGTGTGTCCCAGCTGACGAGGGGAGTTGTATAGCCGTCAACCTGATGATATGTTGTGTTAAATGAGATTGATGCGTGATCATGTGCAGTAGATTCATGATCCAGCGCTGACAGTAGGGAGGAGAAGATGTAGAAGATGGTTGACTGATAGAGAGATATAGGCTCATGTTTTATTCACAGATAACGGTATCTTCCCCCTGCTCTCCCAAACTGCCCAGCTGGTAACAAAGTGCCGGGACAGGCCCATTTCTCTTCTGCTCTCTTCCTCTGCCTGCCTCTTTCCCCTCTTGCACTCGCTGTTCTGCATTCACAGCATAATGCAAGAAGTGAAATGTAATAAAAGTGACTGAACTCTTTGAGCTGTCACACCGATGATCAATCCCCTTTGTCTTTCTGTGCTTGATTGTAGGAGGTAATTTTAAAGAGAGCAGCAGACCTGGTAGAGGCCTTGTACGGGATGCCTCACAATAACCAGGTAAATGCGCACACACACACACAAAAAAAACCCCACACACACTCAGAAGCATGTACACAAACATCAATATCTTTTCTTAGATAGAATTATGTCTGTGGTTAGGACCACTGGCAGCATCAAAGGCGGTGTCTCCGCTGGCCCCACAGCACCCTGCTGTGTTCACGCAAGATCTGGGACCCTGAAAGACACACATGGGAATATGTGAATACCATCTTTCATCAGCTCATATGCTGAGGAGGAAGGGAGGAGAATTACAGTGAAAACTAAAAATAGAGGGAGGAGAGGAGAACAGGAAGAGGCAGATGAAGGGGAGAGGTAGGATTATAGCACTGGACTCTGGAGGAGGAGGAGGAGGAGAATGGAAGCAGGGAGGACGAGAGGAAGAGGCAAGCTAAAGATTTGATGAGTCTGTTAATGAGCCTTTCTTCCATTTACTGGAACCAATCCCACCACTCCCTGTGACCACTGATAAAAACCACTCAGCCTGCTAGGTTTTACATGCGCAATATCTCGAGTGGAGATCTAGCATTCTTGTGAGAGCATAAAGCCTCCATCAAGGGTATATTTTCTCTTCTCTTCTCTTCTGCGTCTGTTGCTGACCACAGCTCTTTTTTTTTATCCCTCATTGTCAGGAGATGATTCTGAAACGAGCAGCAGATATCGCAGAGGCCCTGTACACAACAGTGCCACGAGGGCACAACCAGCTAGCCAGTCTTGGCAGCGGCTCCGTCCATGCTGGCATGATGGCCGTAAACTCCTTCACCGGGTCAGAGGTGGTGCAAACGGCCAATCAGGGTGAGCAAACCCAGGAGGAAACAGTCAAAGTCTATCATCAGGGGAAATGTGGTGGTGATTTATTTGTTTTTTTCTTTTCAGGATGGATTGTAAAGATGAGTAGTGCGATAGGGAAATTTTATTTTTCATGTGGGAAATTCAGAGAGGGTGATTTAAGAGCACGGAGCAAAGAAGGAAGATTCTGAAAAAGCAGGGCGGGAGGAGGAGGGGAGGTGGCAGAGAGAAACAGGGAAAACTTGAGAGGAGGAAAGAACGAAGACGAGAGAGTGAAGAATGGAGAAAAAGAGAGCCATGGATGGAGTACGATGGAGAAATATGAGTGGGTCCTAGGGGTGTGTATATTAGACTGGGGTCGGCCCCTGTCTGACAGAGAGAGATGTGGGTGCAGTCAGTGGTGATTCATCACATGTATCAGGGGAAGGAGAAGAGAGAGGATGGACCAGCCTCTGGACGTGTCTCAATACTTCCAATGAGCTTCCTCCCCTTTTCCTCTGTCTTTCATCTTCATCTGGAAATATCCTCAGATATGAAGAAAACAACAGATATCAGCTGCTTCATTTCTGGCCTACTGTTCTCCAACTCAGAGCAGATGAGAACAGGGAATTGGTGGTGCCTAATTCTAGAAGAGTAGGCCACTACCGTATTGAAGTGCAGCCCTTATTGCACCAGAAAGTAGAAATTCCTGATGTTCAATTCCAGCTGTTTTTTTTTTTTTCCTCCAGTGTCAGCATGTTGGACCTGAGATGTATTTTTATAGTCGTCTTTCTATTGCGTCCTCCTTCTGTTCACTGCCCCTGTAAAGCATAAAGGAGAGAAAGGTCCTGTCAGAAATACTGGCTTCATTCTTTATAAATTACAAGAGAGCTGCAGAGGCCTTTTAGTCTTAATTGCCTTATCAATATATCTAATTTTGGAGAGGAGCCAGTAAGGCCTCTTTTTTAAGGAGCTGGATTGTGGCTTGTTCCCTCTCATATCATTCTTCCTCTGCTCTGTTCATTCTTTCTCACTCTGCCATATGCTGTCTAAGATTTTTCAAAAATTTCTCTTGGCTGATATTGCTATGTCCATTAGCCATGTAAGGAAAAGAGTATTTGGCAGTGCTGCATGTAGGCTTTCTTGTTTTGTTTTGTCTGCCATCTGCTATATCCCTAACACCTATTCTCTCTCCGTCTCTCCCTCTCTTTCCCCGTCCATAGGTTTCAGTAGGAGTACAAGCAGTGTGTCCCCTCATGGTTATGTCCCCAGCTCCACTCCTCAGCAGAGTAGCTACAGCTCTGTCTCCACTAGCATGAATGGCTACGCTAACTCTGGCATGGCAACCTTGGGCACTTCGCCCAACTTCCTCAATGGATCTGCAGGCAACTCGCCCTATGCTAGTGAGTAAATACACCACATCCGAGATCCGAAACCAGGAGGGGATGACAAAATAAAGGCAGGGCAGGCAGAAAAGATTGAATCGGAGCCTTTTGAACATAAAAGAATAAGTCTCTGACAGGAATTGAGAAAGGGAGGTATAAACAAGAAGTGACACACAAGAGAGAAAGTCTTTCAGTTCAGCTGGCTCATCTGTTTCTTTAAGAACAGAGTCAAACGCAAATCCCCACTTTATTGGCCAGGGGAGCAGACCGACTAGCACCCCCTTGACACACACACACACACACACATATACACACCACCACCTCTGCTCATACACACGCACATTCACCCTCTACATTAAAGACCCTTGATTAAATCAATAAACTAATTGCTAGAGAAGCAATTCCATTTCAGCTCTTTGATTCCTGGGTGTTAACAAGTATTTTAACAGGCTCATCGGCCCCACACAGACACTTTCAATCAATGGCCCCTCGGCCTGCCTTTGTAGGTCCAATTTTCATTAATTGATTAGTTAGGCCCCTTCATAAATGGATTATGACTTTATTGCGAGGATTTGTCAGGAAGAGCCATAAAAGCTAAGTGTTGGATAATAACAACAATAAAGGCAGAAGCAGATATCAGAGGGCAGGTGAAATACGACTCGGCTGATTGTAAAATCACTGAAGGGGAAAATGCTCTTAGTGTATTAGCAGACAAAAGACAAACCCAGGAGAAGTGGATGGATGGGATGATCTCAGAAGGAGACAGGGTGTTGGTTGTGACGATAACCTTCTGGTCATTTTTGTCTGTACACGAGTCTCATGAGTGTGACTTACAGTAGGTGGTAATTTGCAGTGAGAGTAAATCCATTTAACAGCCTTCATTTCACAAAATGTAAGTTAAGCTCCTTTCAAAATGCAGTTGTGCTGTGAAACCTTCACAGACTCTAATCCAGAGCTCAAGAAATTATCTGAAATTGAAGTTGAGAATTTCACAGATTCAAAGCTCCAAGTCCTGGTCACACCAGCATTTAAAAAAATAGTAAAAACAGTAAAAGTTAGAGCCCCAGTCTATTCCAGTGGAATTATGGTGATAATGAAAGTTCAACTTTGGTTAACTCAAAGACACAAAATTGCGCCAATAGCGAGCAGCCTTGACAGTGCTGCTGGAGATTCCTAAATGGAGGAAGCTATTGTAGCTTATTAGCATAGAGTCACCATCCAGTTTCATTCAACCCTTCTGTCTGCGTATAAACTTCCCGACAACAATGACATAATTTCCAGACAGTTATGAGATGAGTTGATTGTACAGTCTTACTGTCCCATTGGTAATGATGCTATTGAGCGTTTTTTTTCTCTAAGTGATGCAGTTAGCAAGCCCGTTGGCATCGAGATTTCTTTACCTCTTCGAAGAAATTCTGCATTGAATTAAATGTGATAAAATCCAGAAAATAAAATGTAAGTGGTGAGGAAACAGCTCAGTTCAGAGAAAATAAAGAGAAGCTCACATATAGCTGTTGTTATTGACTAGAGCTAAAATGTTAGCAGTTCACCAACTAACCTATCCATGTGAGCAGCCCCTACATCACTGTCAGCTTTTACAACCAAATATTTTGTGAATATTTTGTGGATAATTTTGGCTGTACCACTTTCCGGTGTGGCTAAGCCTTTAGCCTTCATATTATTACACAGATTACAAGGTTGGACATATGACAAACAACTGACAAACCAATGTTTAAGATGATGGCAATACCATTGCAAACAAGCAGCGAAGAAATGCGATTTCTATCAAGCAGCCCATTTGTTGTATTTATTGGAACCACTGGCTCTGGCTGTTGAATGAAATCTCTTGCATGGTTATCTGTGATAAAGCAGATGTGGTTTGTTTGTAAATTGCACTGGAAACAAATTATGGGTAGAGCACCCCAAGTTTGTGAGATGTTTATAAAGTTGTTGCAACCCTTGAGCAGAGGATGAGTCATCAAAACAGACTGATCAGGGCAAGAAAATGCTTCGAGCTGTTTTCAGTGCCAACTAAACACATTTTTGTCTTAGCTATGGAATATCTTATTGCCAGGTGATTACTTACCAACTTTAAAAAAAAGTCTCAGCCAGCTGATCTGAGTCCAAAATATTATCCCTCCTGCCATCGTCCATTGACCAGTCCCTTTCTGTTCGTCCCGTCTGCCTGTCCTCTGCCCACGGTCTTCTCTCTAACCCCGTCTCTCCCCCTTTCGTCTTCATCTTTCCTCCCTTCTCCCCTGATGCACTCCCCATGACCCCCTTAACCCCCACCCTACTTCCTACCCATCTCTCTCCTCTCAGTCGTCCCATCAAGCCCCACCATGGCCTCGTCGACCAGCCTCCCCTCCAATTGCAGCAGCTCCTCCGGCATCTTCTCCTTCTCTCCAGCCAACATGGTGTCTGCCGCCGTCAAGCAGAAGAGCGCCTTTGCCCCTGTCGTTCGACCACAGAACTCCCCTCCGCCCACGTGCACCAGCACAAATGCCAACAGCCTGCAAGGCAAGTCACTGAACAAGTAGCCACCTGGCATTATTTACATACTATCCAATGAATTTGTGAAAGATTACAGTAGCTAAAAGTATATTTACTCAGAAACATTCATCGTCAAGCTTTAATCCTGCTCTTCTTCACCTCCTTATGGTAACAATTTCTCACTTTTGCTCCCACTTCTTCCTCCGATCTTCCTTTTCTACCTCCTCTTCACTCCCTGTTTTTCCTTTCTTTACCCTCCTTGAACCCTCCACTCTCCTTCCTCACTGTAGATCAGTCTTTTGTGGACTCTAGCAAGTACTCATCAGCCAGCTCTCTGCAGGGCCTGGCCTTCTCCTGAAGTACGTTAGCCCTCTCTTTCGTCTTCTCTTTTTCTCTGTTTTCTTTCCACTCCACTGTCCCACCACTCATTTGCGAGCACCAGCTCATCCTGCCCTACCCTTCCTTCTCTTTTCTGTTTTTATTTGTCACTCTTGACTTGTCAGAGAGACGGCATGCCACACCATATGTGTTCCATTTCCTGTTTTCGCTTCCTGCTTCCTGCCTGTGCTCCAGTGGGTGTCTCTGTAAAGACGTGGTGGTGGTGGCTGTGGGGTAGGGGAGCGTGGGGGTGTTTTGCCAACGAGGGTCATTCTGTTCTCCCATTTCCATCGAATGCAGCGCGGGGTCTGTTCGTCTGGGCAGGATGTTGTATGGTGTTGAGATCCTGAGAGGGAGAAATGATGGATGGGAATCTTTATCAGAGCCCCAAGCTAAGCACTTCCTCACTTCCTCTGTCGGCGTTGATGAGCGCTGACCACGGTGACCCAGGGGCTGGTCACCACTGTGCGCTGATCACACTGACGCACACACAGTACACATGCACACACACACACATACACACACACCATTCTGTTAATCCCAACAAGCCGGAGACACTTAGGAAATAACCAGGGAATTAGTGGATTGAAGAGGGAGGGGAATCAATAGAGAGCCAATATGTTATATGAAAAATTCCTCCCTGTGATGGCTTCTCTGTAAAATGGGGGGAAGGGAAAGGGGTGAGGGGGAGGTGGGAGTGAAGAGGTGAGGATAGGAGCTAGTGGCAAGGCAGGGCATGATATAAGAAGGTAAAAAAATGTGAATGACGCTCCCCGTGAAAGGCTCATGGATTCCATCTCCAAGTGACGGGTGTAATTTCATCACCTCTGTCATCCCACGTCACTGTGTATTCTCTCTCTCATGTCTGAATTATGCTCCATGATGCACAATGGGCTTCACAAAGTAACTGTTAACAAATAACAGTGGCAGCTCTTGCATGAAGCTATTCAGAAAACCTGCGAAAAGTTGAATGATGTTGTCGGTGCGCGCCAAGTTCGCGGCGCAGCAGGGGAAAATGTTTTGATTTTGGGGCCTCGGAATGAAGAGATAATGAGGGAGAGTCGTCTTTGTTCGCCAGATGCTGGAGCACATTTCTGGTATGTGACTGTTGTGATGACAGATGAAATCCAGCAATCACATGACTGACCGTTCTCTCTTTTTTCTTTCTTTCTTTCTCTACCCCCACTCCCCAATCTCCCATTTCTCTCCCTCATCCTCCCCCTCTTTTCCCACAAAGCAGCGATTCCTGGGATGATCGTTCCACCCATGTAGAGGATCTGGGATAGCTGGAGATTTGGGAATGCTGAGAGGAAAAGACACAGTAACAGAGTCTGGCGAGTCTCTGTTATGCTCCGGAGCTGAACTGAAGGAAGTCAAGATAAGACGCAGGACTCTGTTAAACTCAGGCCTTTCCATTGGGATTTCATCTGAAGGGATAGGGGAGGAGAAAAAAAAGGGACAATACGAACCTTTGTGATGTTATTTCCCTCTTGGTTGAATTAGTGTAGCTTCTCTGACACCGCGTTGGATGGAGTGTATAGAGACTGATAGTTTGCCCACAGTGTGACACTGACCTCATGAAAAGAGCATTTATTTATCTTTATGTTTATGCCTGTAAGTTTGGGTTTGATTACTGGAGGCCCCACGTCATCTTGCAATCCATAACTAGCACAGACAACAGTGAAGTGTTGGTTTGGCCATGAAGTTTACGTAACCTCTGTCACAATAGAAGATGCTTTCCTTAGCTCAGCCGGCTTACAAAAACCACATAGCAACACACTGGCCAAATGGAACTAAGGTCAACAACACAAAACAGCAAAGAAATACACAAAAGAACAAAATAAACCCCTTAATTTTGCTGCTAATTATCCCATAGAACTAAAAATGGTGTATCAAAATCGCCCTGTGCTATATCCAACATCAAAATCATGCCTTTCTCTCTTTTCTTTTCATTTTTGTTTGGTTTGTTTGTTTGAATTTTGATAAAACTGTGAGGATTGAGCTGTTTGCAATATGCTTTTCTGCTTGTCATGTGAAGAAAAGGTGATGATTTAGCCAAAATTGACATTTTGTCGGAGATTTTAGTGAAGACTTGAAAAGCCAGAGGATGTGTGCGTCCAGCCAGCACTGTACTGAAGGAGTCTAGCAAATATCAGATTAGAATAAATGCGTGATATATGTGATATATTTTTGTATATAAAAAAATGTTGAATTTTTCATTTGACATTTCTTTTCTTTTTGCAATAGCTATAGTTTGAAATGTAAACATTAAATGTCTTAAGGCAGCTTCTCAGTACAGAAGATAGATTTACTGTGTGTTGTCAATATCTCATCTGCTAAACATGAGAAACATGGATTTGGATACAAAATGGGGATTCCTGTAAAATATCCTATAAATAATGTATTTATCCCTTGTATTTGTACATTGCCTCTCACCCCCATTTAGTTGTGTTGTGTAAGTTTAATACAGTAAGTGAACATATTTCACAGTGTTTTGTTTCATTATCTACTGTTGTCTCTCACTATTTAAATGTGACTTTTTTATCTTTTTTTTGTTTGTTTTGTATGTTGATTGTTTTGCATTGGTATACCATGCTTTCATTTGTTGATTCAAAACATGCCATTGTCTATTTTTGTATGATTTGTAAGTTAATAAAAAAAAATTCAGTTTTTTTCCTTATGAAAACGTTTATTGTATGGCAAAAAAGTAGCATCTTATTCAGAGTATTTGGTTGAAGTAGATTTTTTAAGAATATATACACACATTAATATATACTGTAAATCTATATCTTTTTTGTTTGAACTCTTTGAGGCTTTCAGATTGATACTGTTCTTGAACTGATAATATGCATGGGTTCTTCTCTTGAGTGACACTTTCTTTTTTTTGTGTGTGTGGAAACCAAGAGAACTAAGAAATTGCTCTGTGTTTTTCTTTCTTTGTGTTCCTCCTTTTTCCCCCTCTGTTCTTTCTTTTCCTATGTTATTTATGCCTGCTTACATACTGTATCTATATACTCTTTCTTTTTTTCTGTCACTGTAATCTTTACCAGCAGTCTAGATGCCTTAACAATGCAAACCCATTCTTCATTCAATCACGTGTACAGTTTTCTACCCTCACCACAATTGTCTATTGCCACAGAGGAATTCATGGGAACTTGGGGACAAAGCACAAACCCACTCTGGTGGTGAAGCCAGACTAGAATACAAAGAGCCATAATTCAACAATCACACACACCCCCATGTACTATAATACTACAGCAATGGCATGCTTTGAAGGACAGTCGACGCTGAGAGGCCTGTCTCAGCTGTGCTCATTGCACTTTAGTGTTCGCAGAAACACTTTGTCTTTTTTTGTAGCGATTATGTAGCTTTTTCTTTTTTTTTTTTTTTGATTAATGAAATCATTTCAACAGCATGATGGTAATATTTCTCATTAACCACAGGATCATAACGGTATGACAACACAGAGCTGTTTTAATTGTAGTACAAAGGGGCGCACAGTGAAGACAAGCACTGTCACAGCACAATTTTAATCTCACACATGGAGTCATAGGCCTGACTTCAGTATCTGACAGTCGATCCCCCAGTCCTCTCCCTGTATTTGCCTTCGGACAATACAGCTTCATTACAAGCCAAACAGAACAAGAAGAAGTGAGGGAGCATGAAAGGGCGCTCCTTAGCCCCTCAGCCATTTCTGTAGTCTTTTCTTTGTGTCTGCCGTGTGTCTTCAAGCTGTTGCTGGACAGAGAATAGGGCTTTTCTCTCTGCTTTTCTTTTCTAGAGCCTGGTTTTGTTAAGTGGATAGAAAGGACCGTTTTAACAGAGGCGCCTGCTGACAGACGAGTGTTTTTCAGGCACTTGTGTGCCTGTGCTGGTCTGGGCCAGGGCGGGAGGGGCCGCACCATATCTGTTTCAAATGAACTACAGAGGTCTGTTGTCATACAATGGCTTCTTTGTAAGCAAAGTTCCATCCTGATTATAAATATTGGTAATGGGTGACAAAGTTTTGTATTTAGGTAACAAACAACAAAAAAAAAAAAGATGCAAACCAAATAGCTGGTGTCTATTTTTTCCTCTGTTTTGTCTTTGACTGCGAATACACTGAACAGCTCTATGATATAAGGGAAGAAAAAAATTCTACTGTATAGATTGTTATTGTTTTTGATGAAAATTGAGCTGTAAGATAACTTTTGGACTCTCACAATGTTGAATTAAAGTTACCTCTTGTCTGTGACTTATGTTGTCATTTTGTTATTTTGAAATGTGCCACATGTCTGATTTCAGTCATGCGATCAACAGATGTAAAATGAGATGCAGTGGCTTCAGAAAGTATGCAGACCCCTTCACTTTTTCTACACTTTATTGTGTTATAGATGCAAATTGAAATGAATATATGTGACATTTTTGCCCTATGGGCTACATTCAAAAACCAATGATTACAAAGTGAAAAAAATATCACATTTACACAAATATTCAGACACTCTGCCGTGACACTCCTAACTGTGGTCAGATGCATCCTGTTTGCTTTTATTTTCCTTTAGATGTGTCTAGAACTTAACTGGAGTCTGTGGCAAACTGAAGTGATCGGACATAGTTTAGAAAGGCACATACATGTGTTTATAAGGTCCCACAGTTCACGCTGAATGTCAGGATGAAAGCCTGAAGTTCAAGGAACTCTCTGTGATAAAACTGTGGCAAGGCATAGCTCGGGGCAAGGGTATAAAACCATTTCTAAAGCTTTGAATGCTCCCAGGAGCACAGTGACCTCATTAGTTGTGAAATGGAAGAAGTTTGAAAGCACCAGGACTCTTCCTTGAGTGGACTGTCCAGCCGAACTGAGTAAACGGCCAAGAAGGGTCTTGGTCAGTGCGGTGACAAAGAACTGTGGGAGCAACTTCAAACACTTGTCTGGTGAACACCAGACCCTGCTCATCACCTGCTCCTATGGTGACGCATGGTGGTGGCAGCATCATGCTATGGGGGTAGTTCTCAGCAGCAGGGACGGGAGACTGGTCAGAATTGAGGGAAGAATGAAAGCAGCCAAATACAGAGTGGTCCCTGAAGAAAATCTGCTCCAGAGTACACATGACCTGGTACTGGAGCGCTGGTTCACCTTTCAGCAGTGACCCGAAGCACACAGCCAACACAACACTGGAGTGGTTTCAGGACACATCTGACTGTGCTTGAGTGGTCCAGACCTAAACCCCATCGAACACTTGTGGAGAGACCTGAAGATGCCACTTCACAGACAAGATGACGGAGCTTGAGATGATCTGCCAGGAAGAATGGCAGATCCAGGTGTGCAGAGCTTGTAGAGACGCAACCAATTTGTCATGAAGCTTCACTGAGTGTAGATTCATGGGCAAAAATGTCAATTATATCCATTTAAAATTAAATCTACAACACAATGAAATGTGCAACAGTGAATATTTTATGTCACTGCTGTACTTTAAACCCATGGAGCACCGGTGAGGATGGCTTTGTGTATTTATTCTCTTGCTCGACTGAAAATGTCATCACCAAATAGCTGACAGGCGGTTGACTAAGAATAGAGGAGGACTGGCAACGACTAATTCCACAGGTCAGAAACAGGCCTGCATCCCCTCCCCCCTTCTAGGCTCCTTGCTCTAATGAATCTAATTCATTAATGCATTACTGATGGCATGGTGAACATGGTTAGCCTGACAAGTTTCCTCCTAAACATATTAGTTAATGATGATTCCAAGGTTATTAATTGCAAACGCACCAGCCCACCATAATTGAGTCATCATTTGCATACCCGGTCATCAGCAGAAAATTAATTTCTTTTTTATTTTTTGCATATCTAATTTAAGGGGCTGCGATTGGATTAGCTTGTGAAAATAGCGGATCCCAGGATTCTGCTGACCTCAAACTGTTCCAGGGTCTCCACGGTAACTGGAGGCTTCCGTAACGCCAAGGGGGAAGAGCTAGATGACCTGGAAGTACTGATGAAATAAGGACTTGTAAACACGGTGTGTGCTTGTGTGTGTTTGCCTCCTTAATTGCCCAAAGCTTCACAACTGCACAGGGCTTTTTTTTTCTCCCATACATCTAATAACAGAGTTGATAGTTTGCTGACAAACAGTAAAGTGGGTTGTAGTGTACACGATTTAGCAGTAAGAGGTGGGATATTGAATTATGGAGGTTACACACTCAGTGCTCGGGAAAATGAGTCCTGGAGCCTAATGTTTTTGATTAGCGAGCCGAGCACCACTGCTGTGTTGTACTGCACAGCTCCAGGGATTCGGCTACCCCAAATGCAGCTTGCAGTGCAACACACACGCATTCAAACACACATACACACACACACACACACACACACACACACACACACACTCATAAATCATAAATACACATAGACAAAAGGTGAACCCATTTTGCTCTTTATTTCCAGCTGCTTTTCAGGCCTAGATAGACTGGTCAGTGTGGGAGGAGGACAATAGGAGTGGAAGGCTGAGGGCAGCGTGGAGCCAGCGGACCTCAACCCTCTGGAGATATAACATTAAAGACGCTATTTCTGGAGAACTACTCCTCTGGATACAGACGGGAGTGCCTTCACACATCAATAGAGGTGCTGTTCAGGAGCTTCTGTGCTACTAGTATCCTAATGAAATATATTAATGCACATATTCCTTGCTCTCCTTCTCCTCTTTCTCATTCTCCTCCCTGCATGGACACATGAAGGGAGGAAGAGTGGAGAGGCGTATTTGAAAGAAAAACAGGAGTCCCCATGGGGATCCCGGATAAAGAAAGGAAAGGAAAGAAATAGAAAGGAGGGTGGGGTGGTGTTGGGTGGGGGGATATTCAGAATGGAGGCAGACCTAGACAGTGAGCAAAAGACAAGGAGAGGAGGAATGAATATTAATAATATTCTGTGCAGGAAAATAGTCACAATGGACATCATAGAGAGATGTAGAGAGGCAATGGGAAGCAAGTTCCTGGCCTTACTTAATGTATGTGTATTTGCAGATGCACACAAGCCGCCTTTCTACATCTGTGTATGCATGTACACGCCTGCCAGCAAGACAGAGCATATTTGAGTACAGGCGTACCTAGAATGAGTGTGCACTCACATTCAGGTTTGCGCTCTCGCTTATACGAGGGTGTGTGGTCGTTTCCCACAGTAATTATCCCGGTGACTGTGGGTGTCTGTCTATGATCTGTGTGGTACCTGTCAGAGGGAGCCCGGCAGAGCCCATGCTTTATATTCTCTGTAATTGCTGCTGCTAATTTACTGTGCGTTGGCCTAATGAGTAGGGAGGTGAGGGGCTGGGGTATGTAATGGATGTTAGAGAGATAGAGATAGAGATGGAGAGATGGATTTCACCACTGCCGGCAGAGAGAGGTAGAAGGGGAGGGGGCCGGCGAACTGTGTGTGTTGAGCAAGCATGTAGAACACTTATCTTTATTGTTCTACTAAAATGAAAAAAACAAAACAAAAGATAAGCTGTTTGCCCCTCCCATTCCTACTTTCCCTCTCTCTCCCTCTCTCTCTCTCTCTCTCTCTCTCTCCCTCTCTCCATCGTCCCCTCAGCTGATGCTACAGTGGCGACTGCAGCGAGCGCATTAGACAAGCTTTTTGTTATGTTGATTAATGATAAAAGCAAATCCATAAATAATATAGATTATTTATTCCATTTATTCACATGCTAATTAGAGCTAGAAGCAGATACCTCAGAGAGATGGCATTTTTTCATCCTCATCTGTTCCAGTGCAACCAGATAGACCAACTGACATTCAGACAGAGGCAGAGACAGTCACATATTAATGTCATTCACACTTTGAAGCACCAATGGTATCTTGTGATGGGGACACATCCACCCTTCATTTCTCCCTAATGAGGTCATGATAGAGGCCAGTGGTTTCAGCACACACACGCACACCCTCTGTTTTCATACACACACACACACACACAACCTCTCTGCACACTCTTGATGAGCGCTGGATTGACAGGGTCGTCTTTGATTGATGCACCGCGGTTCTTCCACATGTTCTACAGCTCAGTCATTTAATTATGTTTCCTAAGCATCATTAAGTACCATTATATTCTATCATATTCTAATGAGAGAGGTGGCCAGTCGCAGGACAAGCTAATTGGTGATTAATGTTGTGTATCAGTGAGAGACAACGCAAGATTGGCCATTTAATGGCACAACACTGTATTTAAGTGCTGAATATGTAAAAACACAAACAGAGGGGGGGAATTAGAGAAGCCGTGATTGAAATCAAAACAGATACTGGCTCTTAAAGGTCTAATCTCTCACTTTTTCCCTCTTGGCCTCATGCCTACCTGCTATCCTCCCCCCTTTACACACACACACTTCCTGCATTATTCTGAATTGTTCACCTCTTAGCCGCATTACACACACTTACTCAGATAATGCAGGAAGCTGTCTCTGCCGGCATAACTCTCCTGCTCCTCCAGATTAAACACTAACTCAGTATTGACGCACTGCTTCACAGGTACGTACACACATGAGAGCACGCACACACACACACACACACACATACGCAACACACAGACACAAACATCCTCATCTGGTATTGACATGGCACGCGGCTGTAGGTGTTTCCATTTAAGGTCAGTCGATTGCCTTAAGTATGTAATGTTAGGAGGGGGGTCCGTAAACATGTCAAATTAGCATTAATGAATGACCAGGCACCAGCAGGGGGAACTGTCAGGGTGCACGCCCAGGACAATACATTACCCTGAGTTATCCTAGTCTGCCCTCCTCTAACACACACACACACACACACACACACACACACTGACCGAGCAGACACGGGGTGTAAACTAGTGGGACCCATTCAGCAGTCACACACTCTGCTTTAATGGGCTGTGTGGCTGATTGGTGTCCAAGAGATGAAAAAAAAAGACCTGAAACAAGCAGGAGACACAGTGTTAGAGGATGGAAAGTTCAGGGGAAAAGGGGGAAAATTGAAAGACAGGCGGGCACAACCGGGATGATAGAAAAAAAAAGAAAATTGGAGAAAAAAAATGTATGAAAATAGATAGAGAGATAGATAGAGGACTAAGCTAGAGGGAGAGAAAACAAACTGTGGTATTTATTTTTTCTTCTCAGTGTTGAAACAGGAAAAGGACCTCTGGTTTAATAAACCATGAATCCTTTCACAGAGGGTTTGTATGTTATTCTTCAGAGAAACAGATACGTGGGGAGGGAAGGGGAGACAGAGAGAGAGAGAAGCAGGGAGCAGCGGGGGGTGGGGGGGTAAAGAGATGCTCTGCAACCATATGAATTTAGTTCTCCCTCTCACCAACGCACTCTCTCTCTCTCTCGCTCTCTCTCTCTCTCTCTCTCTCTCTCTCCTCAGCCAACTTCCAGGCTGTATGTTAGTTTTGGGTTAGAAGTGTGTGGGATGGAGGGGGGGGGGGGGTACACATCCTCTTCAGTCCAGCCTGAGAGAGAAAGAGCATAAAGAGAAGTAAAAGATATACTTTCCATCTGTAAATGATTAAAGCCTTCTCCTCTTCCTCTCAGTATCTGACAGTTTGTGAAAATGACTCTCTAACATATTCGCCCCTCGCAGAAAAAACCTTCAGCTCACCGCAACAATGCCTGTACATCAGTGTGTGCTGCATGCATAAGCAGAATGAAACTGTCCACTTGAATGCCTCCCCTGTACTGTATGCACTGTGGCTATAATGATAAATAAAGATGTACACAGGCATGAACCTACTGTCTTCGTATGTCGTCTCCTTATCCCTTCCTCCCCACCTCTCCTCTCTCTCTCCCCCTCTCCTTCCTGTAACAAAGGTTACATTGATCATGTTTCTAAAAGAGACTCTGTATTTCCACATGGCCCTGCCTCTGATATGTTTTTCTTGGCAGGTCGGGCTTCTACTTTTGTCATTCACTCAGCATATTTTAACAAATTAGAAACATTAGAAACCAGGATCGCTGCAATGTTTTGGTTTGGTTTCGAAACTCTTACAGTCCCCACAATTATATTTCAAAACATGAGCGAATTGTTTGACAGCCGAGCGGAATAAAACCCTAAAACAACTTTTTCATTAGAAACACATGCTCTCGCAATTAGAACCTAGCATTATGTTAATGTATGTTTGCCCTGGTTCATTTGTTGTCGTGTGAACGGTGACGCCGTGAGAGTCTGTGTAGGTTTGTGAGTGCATGTGTGTTTGCGCGCACATGCATGTGCTTTTATATGTGTGAGGGTGTGTGAGTGACTGTGTGGTTGCCGCTGTAAGTGTGTGTGTAAGGGACAAAGGGACACAGTGCTCCACATAACAGCATTACAGATGGCTGTTGTGAGTGGTTGTGACAGTGAAAGCGAGTGAGTTCCCACTCCATACAGATGTACTCTGAGTGACCTTACAAACACAGTGGAACTAAAACAGGCCCCCTACCTCTCGCTCTCACTCTGGCACACACTGTCAATTCTCACTCAGCCCTTGCGGGGCACTAAAAGTTGTTTCCTGAGCCAGGAATACATCAAGGGCCAAGAATATATAAGCAGGGAGCAGGAGAGATGCATAGCTAGGGTCCAGGAAAACATAACTTGGACTAAGTAAATATTGGACTGAAGGATTAGTAGCTTTTGCCACCTATAAAAGCAAGACCGGTATGCCAGCCTGAGTTAACGACCACAGGCTCTGACTTTACCCTGGATTGTTTTACCAAGGAGCTGCTCTGGACAAAGAGGACATTTCAACAAGTTCACTTTATTGAGGAAAAGGGGGAAAAATTAGAAATGACTTTACTTAGTGAAACAATCACCCCTTTCCTTTCACTTACTTAAGGACTGTACAAAAATGAATACAGCTTGGAGTTCTTTTAAATCCTCCCCTTGAGTAACAGAAAAAAATGAAACAAACTACCCCAGTGGTCTCAAAATAATATTACAGTAATAAATTAGTACCATGTATTGGCTAAAATTGCCTGAAATCTGACAAGTTTCCTCAAGTGATGTCACCTGAGTCAGTGCTTGAGGACCACTAGCTTGAGATGAAAAACATCTTGGGGTGAGGAGTCAGAAAGAAGTTAGCTTAGCAGACCTCTGTACCCCACTCCTCATCTCTGCTTGACGCCACATTAGCTGCTACTAGCATAACTCACCTGAATCTCTGACCTCTGAGCGAGTTGCATTGTGGGTAATGTAGGCTCCACATTTTGACAAGAAAGAAGAATGTATGAAATAATAATAATTTTAAAAAATGCTATCTCTTGATTGATTTTGTTAACTTTTTTACAACTGTCCAACCATTTTATGGGAGCACGATGTTAAGTCAGCGTATTAATCTTTCAGTGATTTTCACATGCCCACCAACTGCCAAAATTATGACAGGATTCTTGCCCTCTGTGTATGACCAAACACACATGTGACCTGTGGCGTAACTTTTTTTGTTTTGTTTTGTTTTTAATTTTCAGTAAATCTCACAGGAAAATTGGAAATAAAATATAATTC
The DNA here is from genome assembly GCF_046630095.1 of Trachinotus anak. Classification (NCBI taxonomy): domain Eukaryota; kingdom Metazoa; phylum Chordata; class Actinopteri; order Carangiformes; family Carangidae; genus Trachinotus; species Trachinotus anak. The sequence goes on along the minus strand of NW_027273872.1, from coordinate 19,786,305 downwards.
TAGGAGGCTATTAAAAACCTTTCAAAATAGGCTACTCCTGCCACCTGCTTTCTATAAAAAATGACAACCCTCTTCTCAGCAAAAGGGAAAAAAAAAACATAACCCTCCACTTTACTGACCCTGTAATAATTTTTCTACAGTCCCTTATTGTGCCTGTCTCTTTTTGAAAATACAAATATATTTCTAAAGGCTCTTTCTCAGAGCATTTCTCTGCTTTCTGTGATGTTGAAGCTGATTTTGATTTTTGTCTTTGCTTGCTCATTCTTTCATTCCTCCTCTGAGCCAGCTCTTTTCTGGTGGTGGATTGTGAAACAACAAGAATGTTTTTTATTCTCGTGCGGTCTCACCCACAACATTTGTTTCCAATTTGACAGATTTCGGAACAGAAATTCTTGGGAGAGAAAATGATGGTTGCATGATGGCTCAAAAATAAGCTCTTTACAAAAATCCTCCACCTAACCTCTAAGGCTCTCTCTCCTTTACTTCCTTCACCTCCTCTCCTCTTTCCTCTGTTGGTTTAAGTCCAAACAAAGTCACCTCATCGTGTATTGTGGGAGGGATTGTAAAGTTTTCATTGAGCCCATGTGGAAGTGATTTGGCAGTAATCTCCAGTAATTGTGACTGTAACACAGAAACAGGCTGGAACAGATTGGCCTCATATTTTTCTTCAGGGTCACTATGGGCTTATCTCAATATTTAGCATCTTGCCTGATTGAGTTATCATATCACATTTGCTGTTAAGAGCTGAGTGATGTCAACAAATGTAACCAGAGACCACGAAATGTTGCTTTAAATCACAAAGAGGAAGGTTCCTGTTTAAAGAAAGCACACACATCAGTGTCAGCTCGACCCGCTGAGACCTGACTTTTTAAAATGCATGACATTTAAGAGCGCTGTAGAGATGTGAAACAAAAATGCTGGTTAAAAAAAAAAAGAAAAGAAAAAACACCATTACAGTGTGACCTATCCCCGATCTGAACCCAGTTTCCATGTCACATGTCACATGTCTCACTATCTCACACACACACGCACACACACAGACAGAAGTCAGGAGCACTCTGCCCAGTTGCTGCTGAGGTGCAAATGGTTTGTCTCTACGCATCACTGACCCAACGCTGCTCCTTCACCTCCTCTCTCCTCTGTCCATCAATGCTCCACCTCAGTCACCCCACTCTCCTTTGCACTTTTGTCTCTGCGCCCTCTTCCTCCTCTCTCCCTATAATTTGTCTCTTTGTCCTCTGTTCATCATAGTTTCCATATTTCTGACTCATGATTTGTTTTCCCGCTGCTCCCTCAGCCCCGTGGCCCTCGCGCTCACACATGCTGATGAATGAGTAATCTTGTTGCATTGTACCCAGCCATCCTTGTCCATGTTCGGTAATGGCTCATTTGATTCTTTTCTATCAGTGTTCCGTTGAATGGCAGCAACTGAGAGCTGGAAGCCATGCAGTTATCATAAAGAGCATGTCAACTGCGAAGCCACAAAGCCTACAAGTGATTAAAACCCTTCAACTCAGGGTTACTTCATCACAATCATTAGTCTTTTCGTGTCCTACCTTCTGGCTGTAAAACCCACAGAGCCTTACCCTCCCCGTCCGTTAATAATATTCACTCTGCCTCTGATACATTAGCCAGTGAATGATAGGGCAAAGCCCTGGCCTAATTGCTTTCTTCTTGTAAAGTCTCAATTCGTTTTTGCTGAGGAGACACTGAGATGTGTGCCAATAGCGTGCACATACATGAGCCGACACATGGAGACGCACACACTTACACACACATGTGCACTTACACACAACCCAACCTTCCTACTGCCATTTTATGATGGATGAGGCTGAGAATGCATGTGTGAGGAGGAGAGAAAGACTGTAAGACTGTGTGTGCATGTCTGTGTGTGTGTGTGTCTGTGTATGTGTGTGTGTGTGTGTGTGCACGGGCGAGTGTGTGTGTTGGTTGGAAAGAAAGAAAAAGGAAGAGAAAAGGAGAGAGAGAGAGAGGCTGAGCTGAGGAGCTCTGATTAACGACACAGAGAAGGGGTCCCAGAGGAGCTGGGGGAAGAGCAAAACTATCTAGGGCCAGCTGAGAGAGAGAGAGCGAGAATGACTGTGTGTGTGTGTTTGTGTGTGTGAGAGAGAAAAAGAGAGAGAGGGCACAAGAAACAGAGGTAGAAAATGGGGGTGGGGGGGGGGGGGGGGTGTTTTCTTTTCATACGTTTCATTAAAAGAGATTCACAAACACATGAAACGCTGTATATCCATCATCATCATCATCTGCAAATAGGAGTCTGGGCTTTATCTCCGTTAGCTCTGCTGCTACACAATGCATTCCTTCTCCTCTGCCTTCCAGATACGACACACACCCTTCAGATTAAATCTTCTCGCCTTACCTACGTTGCGATCCTGGAGCCTGCTGCCCTGGGCTTCTGTCCACAGTGCTGTCAGTGGGGGAAACAGGGTGTGTGTTGCCAGAGCGCAGGCCATCACCTCTCCCTGATTGCACATGAGAGTAGAGGTAATGGGAGTGTAATAGCACCTTAAGTACCCTGCTCTCACTGACATTGGCTGTATAGCATTACCCCTTGGTCTGAATGTGTGGCAAAGTGTGTGTATGTGTGTGTAGATGATGAGGGGGTGTATGCATTGGCATATGTGCAAGTTTTTCTTGTGTCAATCCATTTGTCTGCCTTGGATAAGTGTCGATATGTGTGTGTGTGTGTGTCTCTACTAAAAGAGGTCTGACTGAGGTTTGACTGTGTTGTGTTTTCCCTGAGGATCGTCTGAGCCGCAGCGATCAAAGAGAGAGATGGAGGTTAACTGACCAGACCTGAGAACCTCCACAGAAGGACCTGAGGGAGTCCTTTCTGTTAGCCCAGGTACCAATCATCTGACACACACACACAAACACACAATCAGTGGAGTGGTGAGTGTAGGAGAGGGCATTTTGAGTGATCCGGGGGGATTTAAAGATCTGTAAGGCCCAAACTAACTTTGTCACTTCCCTCACACAGCCGTAGCCCTTCACACAGTATCCATTACCTCAGATACGTTCACCACAAAACATCAAATAACTTTATCCCAACTCCTATCTCAGTGCTTTCACAGATAGATGCCTTCCACTGATATGGAAGTCCTGTAAAGTGAGTATAAGTTATATAGCAGGGGTCCCTGGAGAGAAACTCAGTGACTAGTCTTCTACGAGAAAGTTAGAGTGTATTCGCGAGTAGCTCAAAGGAACGACTCCCGCTGAAGGACTGAGAGTGGTGCACTACGGCTGGAAGTTAAGCTGGAAGTTGTGTTGTAAAAAAATGTAAAAAAAATAGGGAGAGGGAGAAAAAGAACAAGCATGCTCAAGTGTGTGAACGTGTGCAAATGTGCAAATGTGGAAGTGCATGAGTTGCAGGAGTGGGTGTGCAAATGTGTGGGCGTGCACATGTGTGTGTGTGTGTTTGAAAATGAATGAGAGATAACCATCACAGGCAGCTGCCGTGGTGAAGAGAGATGACTAGCACCAGCTAGATGCTGGAGGGAAGTTTTCTTGAGAACAACATTGACTACTTGTTGATTCCAATGTAGAAATCTCAAATTTTGTGAGGGCTTTAATTCCACACAGCCTTTCATTTAGACGCTCACATCACAGTTCACAGGTGGAGGAAGTATTCACATCATTTACTTAAGTGAAAGTATCAAAAACACAATGTAAAAACACTCAATCAAAAGTTACCATTCTGTGTTTTAAAAAATTATTATTTATCTTAATGTACAGCAGTGCTCGCCTCAAAAGTATTACAAAGGGGAGAATGGCCTGTTTCAGGGAATTGTATTATTATACAATAATTACAATGATTATCACTGCTGCATTAATATGTCAGCAAGACTTTAACCGTGAAGATTAAAATTATTGTCAGCAAATCCCATAAAGCAACAAAAATTCAGCTCAGTTTATCCCTCAGTTTATCCTGCTAACTAGTTTTGTCTGTGTGGCCAAAGCCTGACATATCTTATTCCTTTGTGCTTCTGTACTGGATTGTTGTCCAAAAAAGTATAAAAACACATCAGTGAGTCACAGTGTTGTACTGAATGACATGTTCCTTCATTACTCCAAACATGGACACTAATTTCAGTCGATCCCACTCACACTGACCTGCTGCCATGAATACTTACTAGAACATCAATTATGTTTATGTACAGTACTGAAAATAGTCACCCAACAAATCTCCTATGTACTCCTTTTATATTACAATCTTTGCTAAAAAACTACAATGCCCAGCAGTTTTTTGGGAAATGTATTTGAATGTTTTTAGAGAATTAAACTTTACATTTGTGAGCTGCTTTTTAACAACGTACGTCTTCAGTAAAGATGAATGATATTGATTCTGAGCACTATACTTTGTGGGTTTGTTTGTTTGTTTTCATGACATTTGTTGACAGGGTTAGGGTTGGGGTTAAAAAAGTGGCTGTTAAAAATAATGTGGGCCTAAAAGCCTGTGGGCGTATGATAGCCTCCTCCTGGCTGTGTCCCACTGTGTTAGCAAAGAAGCTGTCAGCACTCGCAGATATAACACTAAGCTGAGAAACATTGGAGAAAGCCCTGCGCTGAAACGTGTCAGTTTCTTTTTCCTGCTGTGCATTAACTTAACTATATTAAAAGTGTTATAGACTTATCTGCAAGTGCTGACGACTTCTTTGCTATTCCTGTGCCTTTTGGGTCGGCATCCATTATACTCTGAAGACATTTGAGTTGAGTGCGCTATTTCTTTAGTTCGCTTCCCGCTGCCTCCCTGATCTCTCCCTAAGAACTCTGTCTTTTGTGCGTCTTTATAATCTTGACACAGTGAATCGTACAAATGGGGATAAGGGCAGACATTCTCTCCTGAAAGGCATCCATGGTGTTGCATTCGGTTGTACACAAGAAAAGTGATGGTAGTGGATCAGTGAAGAATCAAACCTCCAACCTTTCCTTTACTTACATATGTCCGTATAGCTGGGCAGTTGCTGTGTAAAGTGTGTGCGACTGTCGATTGCCTGTTTCGGAAAGTTACGAAATTGTGACTTGCGACCCCTACATTTTGATGTCAGGTAAGTGTGGAGGGAGGGGGTTTCAGATGCTTTATGATGATCCTTCAAACACTTTATTTGAAGCATACTGAGGCACTTAACTGTTGTAGCTGGTAAAGGTGAGGCTAATCTTGACTTGTGCTGTATACCTTTTTTTAATTTAATCCATAATAAAGCATAAAGTAAAGTAAATTTAGTTGCAGAAAAACTATACTAATTCAGGTATAAGTATGACAAAATGTAAGAAGTATATATATATATATAAAAGTATAGAGCAGTGTAAAATGGGGAGAGTCAAGTAAATTACAAGTACCTCAAAATTGGACTGCTGCAGTGTAGTGTGACTGTTGTTGTGTAGTATGCTGTATTTCCTGTATGTGAGGAATGGTCAACTGTCCTTTCCCTGCCATAAACAAAGCATATCCTCTTCTCTCAAGTTAAACATGACCCACATGATGACATTGAGAGCCAGGCTGTTTGTGTACGTGATGCTGGTGTGTGTGTGTGTGTGTGTGTGTGTGTGTGTCTGACATGGGGGATGGGAGTGGGGCAGAGGATCCTGCTGCTGGGTAACATCTCTGTCAGGACGGCTTTGCTCCATCACCACCTCACTTCCACACACACACACACACACGTACGCACACACTCCATCAGCACTCGGTCAGGGCTCATCAGTCGCAGTGGAGCACATGTGGCCGGAGTATTCCAAACAAAGCTTTATAAAGAGCTCAACTAAGACGGCCCGATGTGACAGTCAGGCTACTAATGACGCCTGGAGACCACTAAATATGCCACTGACAGACCAACAGCCAGCATGCCATGCACACACACACACACACACACACACACACATCACACACAAGTTTTCATTTTGGCATGCACTGACAAACTCTCGCAATCACTATGGCAGGGTGGAACACATGCTTGGAGTGGCAAACACACAGATGCACACAAACTGATACACACACACACATACACACACACATACACACACCTTGTGCCCAAGGGCATCTGTCCGCAGCCTAAGAGCTCCCAACTGTTGAGGAAAAACAGCTCAATTAGCTCAGTGGAGGAACTAACAAAATACATCTATACATGCACAAACACACACACACACACACACACACACACACACCGCCCACACACATACACACACTCAGAACTGCATTGATCCTTTCCCAGTCTGTGGCTCTAATTGGTGTGTTGATGATACTGTGAGAGTGTGGGATCCTTCAGGCAACCATAGAATGTCTTCCAGCTCTTTATTTCTCATTTAAAGTTGAAATACACCCACAAATCCTCCCAGTCGCATGCTGCAAAACTATACACTACCTGATATTCCTTTTGAGATTCCTTTTTTATGTCTGGGTTTAATCAAATTTTTCCTAGTATGTGGTAATGCCATACCTGACATCACTACAGGATCTCAAAAAGCACACACTGCAGCCTTAAAAATCAGAGCATGCCACTGCCATAAATATCTAATAGCTTGATGACTTTGTTGCTCCCAGTAGATTGAACAGTTGTAAAAACCATCTATCCATTATGTGCATGTCCATTAAAACTATGCACACAAATACTCAATGAGCACCTTCAATTTAAATATACACAAACCCTGACATGCACACACACACACACACACACACTGACATGCACACAAAATGTTACAGCAAGTTATTGAGAGCAAATGGGGTAGAGTTATTTCCATAAAGGGTCTCAGTGGGTCTCAAGGATCTCTACTCCCGCCGACTGGGAGCGATTTAGCGAAGCACACACTGGTATATTAGTAACTGAAGACGTCTGGGGACAAAACTGCTCTCTCTAAAACCCTATCCCTCCACTGTGACCTCTAGAGCATTCACAACTGGGACTGGGAGGCACTCTCCATCTTTTGCCTTCTCTCTTTCGCTGACTATCTCAGTTTGTTCTCCTTTTCTCTTTGACTTTTGGTTATTTTATTTTTTTTACCATCTTCTTTTTTGAGAGGAGAGTTATCTTTTTTTATGCACATATATTTATTATATTATATATTTTTTCCTCTCTCATTTCATTCCACCCATATTCTACCCTATTTTTTCCACATTTTTCTCACTCTCTCTTACATCCATTCTCTCTCTCTCTCTCTCTCTCTCTCTGTCTCTCTCTCTCTCTCTCTCTCCCTCTTTCTCTCCACCCCGCCCCCCTCCCCACCTCCTTGGCCCCAGGGACGGACTGCTGATAGACTGTGTACACCAGCTGCCCAGGGGCTATTTTTAAGGAGCATTTGTCCTTCTCCTTCCCTCTGGAGACTGACTCAACCCAACAACATCTCGTCCACGCACACTCAAATGTGCGCACAAACACACACAGGCATTAACACATGCACTCATTAGCCCATGAGCATGCATGGCCCACACTTTTTCTCTCACACATATCCTCCGTCCAAGGGCATTCTGTAAATGTAGGGGCAGCTTGTAGCGCTGTAGCCTACTGCTTAACTGCACAGGAGCCCAGGCGCTCCACAGCCAGCCTCAGAGGGCTCATAAAGCTACCCTCCTCCCAGGGCTTGGCTAATACTCTCCCTTGTTCTAACCCTGCCTTACAATAGTTTGTAAAACAATACTGTAAAACACTGTTGCCGAGTATTGCGTCAGGCTGCTTTCATCACAAAACCCACAGCAGCCAATAGGGGTCCTTGAATAATGCATACAGGAAGTCGGAAGATTCAAGTTCCGTGGCACCCTGCAAACAGCAGCTTAACACCGCTGTAGTCTGTCTTATTTGACCCTGCTTTCACATCATGTCGTACAACTATAAAAAGGACAGAAATAGACACGTAAAAGCCTAAAAATACTGCAAGAAAGAGTAGTTGGATTTGCAGGAAACAGAGAAGAAAAATGTCATTAATAATGTAATTAGTCTGCTCACTGCTAACACCATCCTGAAAAATTCAGAAATGATTTCAATTTTCATTTGTAACCTTGGTTATAATTGTAAAGGAATTTGTTAACAAGCTACTAAATTATGTTCAAAGCATAAAATCTTGGCTGTGAACCTTACTTTTGTGTTGTTTTCAACCACTGCTGCTCAAAGCAAATGTAAAAAGATAAAATGAATCCTCAAACAACTGCTCCAGCAACCTCGTTAAGACATTATTTACTTTCATCGTTAGCCAAGGAAGAGGACACTAAAAATCTGTCAGCAGCCTGAAACGCCTGCTCGAGTGTCTGAGCACTGTTTAATTGTGCCATTTATCAGCCAAAAAAGCCTACACACTCATAAATAAACACAATGCCCATGCAGAGGAATTATAAAAATGTCACTGCGAACCCACAAGTGAGGCCAGTGTTGATGCATATTAAGCGATTTAGTCAGTGAAGGAGTAGAGCAAAAATATGATGGTTAATTTAAGAGTCATTAAAATTGTATGAATGTGCATTGCGCTTGCTTAGAGTGGGATTTTCTCTGATCGGTAACGAAGAGGGAGAAAGAGCAATACAAGCTGCCACACATTGTGGTCTATAAACTCACTGATTGATCATGGTCGAGGCAAGCAAACCTGAGAGGGAGGCCCAATCAATGTTTCTGAGACTGGGGAGATGTGTGTGTGTGTGTGTGTGTGTGTGTGTGTGTTTGTGTGTGTGTGTGTGTGTGTGTGTGTGTGTTTGTGTGTGTGTGTGTGTGTGTGTGTGTGTGTGTGTGTGTGTTTGTGTGTGTGTGTGTGTGTGTGTGTGTGTGGGTGGGTGGGTGCAAGTAAGTGTGCATTAATGCGTACTTACATGCAAGTGTGCACTATTTTGCCTTCATATGTTTACAGCCATGTGTGTTTCATGCATACTGAAGTGCATGCTTGTGTGTGTGCGTGTTTGTAGATATGTGTGTGTGTGTGTGTGTGTGTGTGTGATTGTGTGCTTCCCTCATTTGAGGAAAGACAATGTTCTACATTCCACAGGGGAACAGAGTCATTACCGAAGCAGGAACTGAAGCCTGGAGGCCACGGCTCTGCATGTAGTGTGATCGAGCTAGTTTCTCACTGAGACGTGCTGTAGAACACACACTCCGCCATTACCAGTGCCCTGCAGTTCAAATCTCACTCCCACCTTATTTCAACTGGGAAAAATAGGTAAAGTTGACAAAAACAAACAAGTATCTCACCGTGGCAGCTCTGAGGTGAAGCCATCATTGGTTTATCCACTAACGCTGCACCTGCCTAAAAACACTGTATATCATATATTACGTGTTGAGTGGACATTTGTGAGGTGACATGCAGATCTAGACAACGAGAATCCTCTGTGAGTCCCAGCCTGAGCTTTTGTGACCAGCCTCTGAGGGACATGTCTGCTGTGAAGCCCTCTGCTGCCCTCTGTTGGTGACTGAACCTCACCCACTGTTCCCACCCAGTGCAGGTGTGGACATATGGCAGCTGTCTATCACGAAATAACAGGTGCGCGAGTGATTCTTCCTTCTCCCACTCTGCTCCTCTGCTTTTGTCAATTTCCCTCCTGGCATAAAGCAAGACAAAGTATGGCTTGGGTTAATTTCCCCTGTTGCTCACACACACAGGTCGTTAGCATGGCCCACAGGAAACTATTGTTCCGTCATAATAGATGGCAATCAGAGGTGAGGCCTGCTAACGTCTGCTGTCACCTGATGCTCCGTCTGTTCACCTCTCTCACTCTCTCTCTCTATCATTTTAGCTCTTTTTCCCTCTCAGTTTTCTCATGTGTTCAAGCAAAAGTGCAGTTGCTGTGTGACACGCTCATACTTACAGATAAATTGTACATTTGTAGTTTTTTCTCCCCCTTTTCTCTTGTACTCTTAGCCACTAAATTAAGCATGACATATCTGGGTTGCGATAGCCCTATAACACAATACTTAATGCTTCTATACAGCACTGAATCTCTTTTGAAAGCACAAATGCACACATATTGTGAGCACACACACACCAGCCCTAACCCACACACTAAACTACTTCCTTTTACAACCTCCATCTGTGCCTCTTTTATTAAAAAAAAAAAAAATCTCTCAACATAGATCCATGAACTTCATTCCATTCAGCCACATTTGAGACCTTTTTTCCTTTAGTCCAAATGTCTCTCTGCATATTCTGGCATCCTTCTAGTACCAACAATGGGTTTCCAGGACCTGCAGTCATAAACATCGCCACAGACTTCCAGTGCACTCACAGTATGGCACAATAGTGTTGATTTTGATTGACATTGCTGGCGATGTGTAAAAAAAAATATGAATATTTACAGTATTAGTATTAGTCATGGTAAAAATTCCAGTCACATCACATACATACTCTTAAACTACCCTTGATCTATAAACAGACTGAGAATGAGGGGCCTTGATTGGCTGAGAGAATGACTGACAGCTGAACGAGTGGAACCTTTGAATGTGAAACTCAAAGGAAAGATGGGAAGCGTGTTTGTGCAGGTCCCAGGGGGGGAAAAGCCTGGGTTTCACACACACACATACACACACGCACGCACACACACACACACACATACACACACACACACACACACACACACACACACACACACACACACATTGTGATCTTGCTCTACTTTGGGCTGTGCTCCACATGAAAGTGCCGATGCTTCCTGCTGTTTGAGACGAGCTCTGTGTTGCGCTGCAAAAGAACATACGTGTCTGTATATTCACGGACAGGTCTGTGTGGAGACCAGAGCAGGTGAGATTGTATCCATCTATAGTACCTTGGCCTTTGTGGAATATTTCTCTTTCTCTGCCTCTCTGCCACATTTCCTCCTCCTCTTATCCTCTGTGTGTGTGTGTGTGTGTGTGTGTGTGTGTGTGTGTCTTTCCTTTCTGTCCTTTTATATTTCTTTTTCCTTCTATTTTCCTCTCTTTTTCTTCTTCCTCTTTCCTTTTCTTCTTCTTGTCCCCAGAGAGAAAAAGGAAGTTTTATTCACATGAGTTTCATTCACATCTTCAGATCCACTCAGGTAATACAAAACAGCACAACAACGTTTCCATTCAGTTTTTAGCGCCTTTTGTTAATTTCTACCTTTATCGTGCAAACATGACGAAAAATATCCAGGTGTTTCCTCTACAAATTTAAATTACCTTCAAAAAAATCCAAAATTACAAGTTTAATTATAATCATATTTCTTTTTGTCAGCATATTACTGACTCATCATTCCCTCAAAATAATATTTAATATAGGAAGTGAGTGTATCACTGTGTTGTACAAATGGCACTCCACAAATGTGGAGGCACTGTGCCCTTGACTATCCCCCTGCTGAAAGTAAGTCTTAGCCAATTAACAACGTCTTCTACTAGGTCTACATGCACACACGCAAACACACACGTGCATGCACTCACACACACCCAAACCTCACAGCTCATGGGACTAAACCTCATTAACTGCTCTGAGACAGACACTCTCTCTTTAATCAATCCTTTTCTAAGACTGAGCGCACATGGAGGAACGGTGACAATACAACACAAGCACACACACAAACATACACACACACACACACACATGTGGGGAGAGAGAGGAGCTTAGATACATTCACACACTGGTCTCCCAGAGAGAAAAACATGGTCATTTGCCAGGGTGATTCAACTCTAAAACACCCTAATTACATCGACAAAGCCACTTTGTTTTGGTGCTGGATAAAATGTGAATGATTTAGCATATTATTATTATGCCTCTGAAATATTAACCAACCCCGAGGGACTTTATCTGCTCTTTTAAATATATGCAAATTATTTTATTTTGGTTTGGTTTGTTTCCAGTGACTTTTGTGAATTGTGTTTGGATAATTAAATGAGTGCGTGCAGATGTAGAATCGCAGGCAGTGCCTACACGATATGATGATCTGCCAGATTAGCATACAAATTAGGAATGTTGCACCTCGACTGCTAATCGACTAACTTTTGTTTTCACTTCAACCTTGACCTATTTGAAACATCCACCCAGTGTCTGGCCTTGGAGTGGGAATGTAAACACTGTTCCCTGGCTTTTAATTGATAAGACTCATTTGATATTGTCCTTCATTCCGAACACTTCTCATGTCAGTGCTCTTTCAATTACGACTGTCCTCCTATCTCACAGTGCTTATTCATACAGCGCCACTGGATTGATGGTGCACTAGAGATCTACTATTGTGGTTCTGCATTGAGTGAAACAGTGTACTACTGTGTGAGCCAGGTTCTATTTTCTCTTGTATCCAGAGTTGAGGAGTTCTTTTGAATGACGTAGTGGACCTGGAACTGTTGATGTGCAGAACGCCAACATTTCAGCTCTGTCTTACTTCACTGATTGCCTTGTGAATCCCTGATGGGTTCCGCTTCGAACATAATCATTTCCCTAACATGGGATAATTTGATTCTATTACTCTAACAACAGCGCAAACAAATTGCCTACGTAATTTATTGTGCCAATAATAGCAAAAACAGATGTGGTAATGGTACTGTGGCTTTCCACCCCCAAATTTATATGGACTTCAACCAAACTGGATGTTATCATTAAGATACATTTATGAACACACTGCCTCACGTTTACTTAAGGCATTTATTGTGTCCAAACATGTATAATTATGGTTTGGCAAAATGGTGATCTTCAGCCTCTGTTTCTTAATTCTTGCACCCACACAGCTCCAGGTCTTTTTTCCAAACACCCCACCACCCCCCATCCCCTCAACTTCCCATCAGCCTCAGCTTTCTCTCTGCTTATCAGGGTGACTTCCTGTGAGGAGGTTCAAGACACAAACAACACCCGTGTATCTCTTCAGCCATATTATCTTTACGAATGCTGCATTTCACTCGTCTACAGCATCTCCCCGGCCCTCCCTCTCCCTCCTGTAAGCTCTACCGCTCCACTCACTGGTGTTCCATATGCCCTCTGAAACCCTCTGCTCTGTCCCATTTCTCCCATTGCCTCGGGTCCTTTTTGACACCCCTGGAATGTTAATGGGCCAATCAGAGACACTGTCCTTGAGAATCTCACTTTGGCTCATTTTCATACCCCCCCCCACCCCACCCCACCCCTCTCCACCTCTCAGATTTATAACCTCAGCTGCTTACAGCTCCAGATGTTTTGTTCTGGTTTTTACTCTCTGTAATTGCTAATTCAATCTGGTTGTAAAGGAGCAGATGCTCTCAGGACTTGAGCATACCTGTGTGGGTTTCACCGTGTGTATGTGTTAGCTTTCTCGCCCATGTACAAAGCAACAGGATTTACTGTAACACCCTGACCCATAAACATAAGCCTTCACAATTACACCAAGCTCATTTCCTCATGTAGGGGAATAAGACAACAGCAGTTTTTTTTTTACTTGCAAAGAAATGCACACTGGCATCAACTTCAATTATACACTGAATTACTGTCAGCCTTAAATCACCGATGCTGAGATTTAGTTGTACTGACAGTTGGCTTTGGAGGTCTAAACTGTGGTGGGAGGCTCTCTCATCAACCTCCTCACATTTTTTTATCATCTTCCATCCTTTTTCTCACCAGGGAAAGTGGCAATCCAGTCCAGTTTAGAGAGAAAAATAAACAGACTGGTTATCCACAGGAATGTGAATGCTACTTTAGTCCCATTAGGAACATCTGTGTGTGTGGTTTGAGATCACAGCGGGTTGTCCGAGCGACTTTGAACATGTGACAAGTGGCTTCATTGTTTTAGCATATTCAGTACCTACATACCGTGCCAGATATGCTGTGTACACTTGCACACATATCTATGCGGTCCACACATATTTACAGCATATTTACATGAAAGCGTACACACACAAACACACACATAAACGCACACACACACGCTCACACACACACCAGTCCTTGCTCACATGCCCATACACATGCACACCACAGAGGACCTGTCATGTGTCATGGAGACAGGGGTCAGATACTGTGTGATGTGTGTGGGGGTTATATCGCTTGGGAAAAGGACTAAAGATCTTACCGGGGCTGCAAGAGGGCCAACAATAACAGCCTGAAATATAACAGCAGTGAAAGAACCCTTGCACTGACAGGAGGAAAGCTGGGCCCCAGCAAGTGACTCCACAGATCAGAACCTCTTCTGCGGGCACAGAGATGGGCGGGATCCTTAATTCATAGCTAATGTGCAAAACAAAGAACATTGTTTTCTAATGACATTGTAAAACTGCAAAGAAAAAAGCACAGTGTGTTGTGAGTGATTGGAAGCACATGTTTGAAGAGAAAGAATAAAAGCAGAGTTATAGAAGCGGTGTCTTTTTTTTTTTTTTTTTTGCGCATTCCCAAGTTGAGATGATGTTCTGACCACATTTGTCATGGGAACTTCAGCCATGTAAACACACAGCCTCGACCCCCAGTGATCGCACTGACTGACACACACACACACACACACACTCTTATGTGCACAGACACTGAATACACTAACCCCTGCACAACAATCAGCAGTCTCCAGTACCAGAGAAGTCAGAGTGCCCCCTAGTGATGCCTGTGTTACAATTACAGCATGTTTATCTAGCTTAGTTTTTCATCTCCTGCAACTCAAAAGTTGTTAGTGACAACTTGGTCTCAGTAGACCAAACTGATGATCAACCGAAGAGCAAGATGATGAATGGAATGTGGTTATAAAATATGAAATATCAAAGAACGGCTTCCATATCCAAAGACAGAATATGGGTCTACAAGATTTCTTACAGAGAATGTTTTTGCCTCTAAAACTCTCCAAAAAAAAAAGAAAAAAAAATCTCCAAAGACTGCTTTGACAGCACAATTTAACTGCATAAATATTGTTTGAGATCATATTTCTCCAATTAAGTCCTCTGCCAGCCCAGTTGTTTTTTCCCTTGACTGCATAGCACTGTACTGTACTTAAAACAAAACACACATACACATGCATACAGACTCACATCCACACACACCCTATACTTCAGTGTACAGAATTTTGATCTTTAAGGACACAAGGGTTTTTCAATCAAAGCTTTGATTGAATACTTTGCCATCCTCAGCACTCGCATACTCACAAATACACACATATTGTTGACAGAGAGTGTCTTGAGCAACATCATTTACCACTTAGGCCCCTCCCCGAGGACCATGCCATTCTTAATGCGTGGCAGATAGGTTGATAGCTCTGGTTTCTGTCGAGAAGTGCATGTCAATCAACAGCTCACGTCAACGTCACTGAGGCAAAGTGTTTCTGAAAGATCTTTTTACTGAGTGCCTTTCTATCCATCCTCTCTTCCAACCCACACATACTCACACATGCACAAACACACACACACAGCCATTTCCATCTCAGCAATCACTTCTCCTAGAGTTCTCCTCTTTGGACGTGTAACAGTAATTGAGGTTGCTCCCCTGGGTGCAGTGCATTCTGGGCCGTTAAGTGCTGTTTCTTGTTGTTTTTTTCTCAAATGGGTTGTATTTTGGCTATTGTGTTGTTTCTTCCTGCTCTCCTATAGAAGTGTAAGCAGTGGGCCATATTTACACGTATCATTAGAGAATAGAAACCCTGTCAGATGTAGGGCATCCGAGGGCTTATCTTGCCCACTGGAATATCAATCAATACGACAAATAGTCTTAATACTTTTTGTATATGCCCAGTTGCAGGAGAATCAAAAGCATATTTCAAGGCAGATACAATCACTTCTGACAGTCATGTAATCATTCCTTTATTAAAATCAACTCTAGAATACCAGTTTATCTTACTCATAAGACGACTGTGTCAATATTTGAGATGCCACTCAGTCAGTCAAGGGTGTTCACTTGCTACGCTGACCTCCCTGCTCACCACATCAGGCCTGGCTTGAGTACACCCGGTGACCTTTCTGCTTGTTGGTGACGTTGTCTGTCCAGAAGAGGGAGGGATTGATCTGGATTGACACAAACAGCCAGTGCCCTGCCTGGCCTGTCACACAGCATCACTGGGTCATTGTAGCATGCCTGAATGCCAGATGAGGAGGGATGGAGAACACACAGGGTGGTGACCTGCTGACTATCATGTAGGCCACAGTTTTGGAGAAGCTGGAACACATTTGAACAAATAAGGTTTTACAATAGAGGGCAATATGCAGCATGAAGTGAAAGTCAAAGAATGTCACTTGAAAATAGAATCGAGTGATAAATTGAGAATCAAC
The DNA here is from genome assembly GCF_046630095.1 of Trachinotus anak. Lineage (NCBI taxonomy): Eukaryota > Metazoa > Chordata > Actinopteri > Carangiformes > Carangidae > Trachinotus > Trachinotus anak. The sequence goes on along the minus strand of NW_027273872.1, from coordinate 19,770,169 downwards.
TGTTACAGAAATGGGTGTACTTGATGATATGGCCCAGAAGGCAGATACAGATAACAATATTTGACACTTCATGAAATTGTCAAATACAATATACGAGATTATATCAGCTTTTTATATAAACATACCACACACATTTTGATATAGAACATTTAAACAATTAATTTGAATGTATAAATATTCAAGGAGAAAGGAAATGAAGCTTTTAACCCATAAACTTGACTATGTTACTATGTTATGTTATGTCATTACCATTTCAAAACTATCCTTAACATATCTCTGTACATTTCTGTACTGCAATGCCCAATTACTTATTGGCCCACATGTGATAAGACAAAATAGGCCTGGCCAATTTATCAACATACTCTATGGGGTACATAGTGTCTTCGTGTATCATCACTGTGTTTATAAACCATAATGCTTATATTCTGACATGTCAAGAGCTAAAGTAAACCACATTTTCACTGCATCTTGGACTAAAGACAAATTATTGCAGATTGCAATTACTATTGTTAATTTTTGCAGTTATTGGAGATTTTTTTTCAATGGGGTCTCAGGATATTTCACTTTTTTAATCATTAGAATGTACATTTTGTCTACTCCCCATGGGCCCTTGATGGGATTCACAACAGGTTCTTCAATCTCAATGTTCCTCTAGCAAGTGTTTTTTTTTGTTTGTTTTTTTTTTTCATACATCATAATCGGTGCTGCAAGTTACCAGCAGTTGTTCATACATATAAAAATGTTAATGTACTTACAGTTGCAATGGTGGTGCCTGAACACTACGTAGAAACTACAACTCCAGTGCTGCTTTACAGTTTAGATGACGTTACAGGGGCATTTCCCGTAGTAACCTTTCCTGTGTGTCCGGTGGTGCGTTTGCGCCTCCTGCCTTGAGAGAGAGGTGAAGAAGAGTTTACTTTACGGAGTTCAAGGTTTCGGTGTAGCTACGTCTGGAGTAAAGGGTTTTGCCGAGGCAGAAAGCCCCTTTTCACAGAGCCAAGATGCTGAATATGTGGAAGGTTAGGGAGTTGGTTGACAAAGCGTGAGTATCTCCCAACTATATTTCGTTTGTTTCGTGTTGTTTTTCCCTTTGGTTTACCTGTTTGAAAGAGACACGTACCCAAAACTTTGACGTCACGTAACTCCAACAAGTTAGCTAGCCTGGATGCTTCTAGCGAGTTAGTGAGCTGACTTTGACAAATACTATTTTACTTCAAGTATGAGTACCAGTTTTTTGTCACAGTTTCTTTGCTTGGTCATTCGCCTAGCGTGAAACGACACACACACTGTTATAACATGACTGAGTGTGTTGTTTGTGCGTTTTCTCCGACAGTACAAGCTAACTCACTTAGCTAACAAGCTAATTATCTAGCCCGCTGGCTAGGTAGCTTTAGCCGACTAGGCTAGCCAGCTAAGCTAGTTTGACAGCTCCTGGACTCAACAATAAAGAGGGAGTGTTAAAACGTTATACTTTAACGCACATATTGTCTGACCGTCGCCTGTCTACCACTGCCTGGAAATATTTTTAAGAGTATAGAAATGTGTTACTCTGAGGACCGACTATTATGACACTTGTAGCTAAGTTTCACTCAACGTTACAGTAGCTGTACTGTGAGTGATGTCATTTGTTAAACTTCATACCACATGGCTGTATTACTGTTTGTCGTCTTAACTGCCACATTTTTATGTTTGTCTTACACCCTGACTACTTGCCAAGTGGAACTAGTCAGACAACATAATGAAGGACCCCCGAGGTTATCCCAAAATAATACATCAGAACATAAGAGACTCATTATAATGACTTATTTAAACGACTGCTGCTGCAACTGTCTCATTGATTCAGTCTACAATATACATATGATATGTAGCCGTCTTATCAGTTGTGTTGTATCACTATATATCACTACACACGGTAAGCTGTCACTGAATTGTGATATATAACAACAAACAACGAGATAAACAGCAGAGGCTTATTAGTCAGTGACCAGTGATCCTGCAGGGTTTCGCAACGTGCTGGTGCAAGAATTTGACAAGTTAAGCTTGACATGGCAGGTACTGTTTACCTTTCCACCAGGTTTTGAATAAATGGTGATTGTTATGAGGTAATTGTCTCTCCAAGCATGGCCAGCAATTACCTGAAATATAGTACCTGAAATTATCTACCAGCCAGCAATGGCCATGGGCAACACCTTGGGTATTGTGGGTCTTTTGTTCTGCTTTGCATTCAGGTTAACTCTTAACTGCTAACTACACATGCAAACACGTTGCTCTGTACTGTAGAGCTGTGGTAGGCTATTTCGCAATATTTCCTCCCTTCTAATGTTTTATGGCTAATTTTGCAAACCCACACAATGGCCTGTTCTTAACTCTATCCAAGAATACATTCCTGCTGAATGTCTACCTGTAGTGTTACCTCCAGGGACATGAGAGACACCGAGAAGGGACAGATTTAAAGAGATAAAGAAAGAAAGGTGTGAGTTTCAAAGATTAAAGGGAAGGGAGTGTCCATGTCCCTTTCCTCCCCGCGTCTTTGAAGTTGTCTACAATAAAAGAGCTTTTGTTTTTAGACATTCTGAAATGGTCACTTTTTTTGTACTGACACAAATTTGAATAATCTTCACAAAATGTCACCAAACGGTGAGTCTTTTGCACTGACTGTGTGGCATAGTGCAACACTTCCTGTTGTATGATTAAGCTAAGGTTTTTGCTGAGGTAGGACATGCAAGTTAATGTTTTATCCTGTTGTAAATAAGTCTTGCAGTGAATGAAAGCAACATATATCGTATGAAGAATAAAATACAATTGGGTTCATGAGCTGAACTGCAAGGGAAATGTTTTGACAGACTTGAAGTGCTGTATCTAACTGAAATCTGTGTGATAGTGTGTCGCTGTGAGAGAGTAACACAGCTTCCGTTTTATCTGGCTGATAACTAGGACGGGAGCCACCACTGAGAGGAGTTGAGATGTTGCATCACTACATCATATCCTCTGTGTTTGACTGTCATTCATGCAAACATCGTGCGGTATCTATAACATCGCCAGAGGATATATGTAGTTAGTAACACAGCACACAAAGTAATCAGACCCTCCAAAACTAAATGAATCTAAATGAAACCTGAACTGAAAAATGAGGGCCCTTTTTTTTTCTTTTCTTTTCTTTTTTTTTTTTTACCAATTACATCTTATGTCTTATCCAGGACTGATCTGAGTGTAATATGAAGAATATTCCCGTGAGAAATCAATTTGATACAAGTACAAGACCTAATGTCTCGCTCACCAGCTGATTTGAATCTGTTGTGAAAAAGCAACTGGCATGGTCATTTTCAAATGCTTTTGTTGGCATAGACCACATTTTACAAAAGAGAGTATGTTGTCAGAGTTGTAGCCGTACCCTGCAGCTTGCAGTAGTAATAGAGCTTTCTCCAGAGCCACAGAGAGGGTGTACCTCTGTTAACGCCACCATCAAATTGGTTTTGCTCTTCTAGGCCCTGTACATTTTATCGCTGATGTGGCAGTAGTGAGGGAGCAATGACGAGCTGCAGGTTTCACATATAGTGCCTCGCCATGTTTTGGCTAAAGCTGTGACAGGGCTTACTTAATGTGCCACATAAAAATGGCAAGTGACAGTACTCTTAGGGCAAAGCATTAGAAGTGAAGTGAATACACTGCACAAGCCACTGCAGGAATTGGCTAGATAACCAGTTGATCTAGGCATTGCTGAATATATGTCATATATATATATGTGTGTGTGTGTGTGTGTGTATAACTTATTTAATAAATTTATATGCTTAAATCAGGAATAGTCCAATTTGAATCCAAAATCTCCTCTGCAAAGTCCTTGCCCAGTAACCTAAAATAGCTGATGTAAAGAGACCGTAATGCTTCAGAAATGGACCCACATCCTGTATGTCTGTAGAATATGCTTGGAAGATCCTTTGTTCCTCTTAACACCTTTTGTGACTAGGAGGTTAGTATTCTGTCTTGTAATAAGTGCTGGTTGTGACAGCATGTATGAGGACCTAGTGTAGACCTACTAACAGAACTGCAACTACAAGTTTTGGTAATCTGATTGAATAGATAATGGCCATTACTTGGTTTGCCTTAGTTTGTTGTTTAATCATCATGACTCTGAATATGTTCACAGGCTGCTAAACTTGCCTTGTTGAATACATGGTGCTTGTTAATTCAGCTTTTTTTTTTCTTTCCATTAAACGTTATGAAATATAGAAGCTAAGTGGTTTAGAAAATACTCTGTCAGCCTGAGATTATTAGACAGCTACCATTTATAGTGTCAGTGTTCCTTCTTATTTGAGGTTCCTCGCCCAGAGCATGCATATCCCTGTTTCACTGAGAGCCATTTATGTGTTGATATTGGACACAAATTTGCATTGGCTTCTTTAGTCCCTTGTTTTTGTTTTTTACAAGTGATTAGATTCAGAGCACACACAAGCACTCCCTGTTGTCCTCTCAGCCTTTAAACGGACAAGTGAATGGGTGTGGCTATAATGAGAGAACCTTTTATCTGCTATCGTCCATATTGTGTTTGCACTGGTGGCCAGATATTTTGAACTGAAATGGCAAGTGACACGTAGAATACGTCACATTGGCATAATTTGTAAATTAATGTTTGATGGGTTTTTTTTATTCTATTGTACAGAACCAACGTGGTGATGAACTACTCAGAGGTGGAGTCTAAAGTCAGAGAGGCCACCAATGACGACCCCTGGGGACCGTCAGGACAGCTGATGAGTGAAATCTCTAGGTAAGGAAAACGCACAGTGTTATAAAAGATGTCCTGCTGAAAAGTACCAAGGTTATTTGTAAATAAAATAAAGCCCTTTTCCATTCCAGGAACATCTTCTTAAGCTTAAGAAATTCACCTGCTTTTCAACTATAGGAACCTATTTTAAGTCTTAGTCCTTGGGCCCTACCCACAAAAGTCCCTGTTACCAATGTATTTTTCTGCCTGCCAGAAACAACTGTTTTGCAGTTGGCAGTACTGAAAACAAGGCTCACAGCTGTTACATGTGTACAACATTCATTCAAAATGCTGAAAGCACTGGTTTGTATGTCAGTATTAGGGCAGAGATGACAATTTTAAATGGTTCTGTTGTTGTTGACATTTAAACTATAATTATGAAGACAACTAGAGACAGAAATTTCATTTAGTAATAGTTTCATTGTGATTACACTCTTAAAGCAGAAAAGGAAGCAGACAAAACTATGAGAAGATATTCTGAAAATTGTCTTGACTTTTAGGTGTTTTTTCAGACTCACTTTCCCGCACGTCTCTCCTCCTACATTAATCCAGACATTACATTTGCACAGCAGTAAATTACGAAGAACAAGACACCTAAATCGCCTCAAAATTTACAGTGTTGATGTCTTGTTGCATACAAAGTCATATAAGTAATCCTCTCAGTTTTTGGGTTGCAGTGGATTCACATATACAAATATGCTAAAGGAACCTGTAGTGCTACTAAACTAATACTTCCTTAGTTTAGTACACCTGTCTCTGTAGATCTTGGTGGTCCTTTTTCAAAGGCTATAAGAGGACTAACTAATTAACTAATTCAAACATATGTCATATATCCCTCTCTCTTCTCTTTCCTTTCTTTCTTTCTTTTTCAGAGCCACCTTCATGTATGAGCAATTTCCAGAGGTGATGAACATGCTGTGGGGCCGCATGTTGAGAGACAACAAGAAGAACTGGAGGAGAGTCTACAAGGTCTGCTACTCTTCTAAACTGTTAAAGCATCTCATAATCACACTTGCTTAATTATGACATGAGGCGCGAAAGCCTTAGCAATAATTCCAGTTTTGATTATGCTTAAATTTGGGACCAGACTTAACTTTATTGATTTAGTTTAAAACCAGACTAAAACCGAAACCTATTTAAAATTAGTTAAATAACCTATTAACTTAGGTATCAACAACAAGACAAAGGTGGAGAATGGTGTTTTTAATTGAATTTGTCTTTTTGATTATTCACAAAACAAAAACAATTAAGATGCCTCACACTGTGAACATGTTCTGAATTGAGGCCAAACTATTCAATAACAAATAAAGTCATGACCATAAGACCATGGGTGGAGAAATCACAGCTTAAATAGGTTGGATTGAGTCTAACAAAATCCAAGTTTAAGAAAGAATGCTTAAGAAATTTTTGCTAAAACTTCTGTCACATGTCTTCTTCTCAGTCTCTGCTACTGCTGGCCCATCTAATCAGGAATGGATCAGAGAGAGTTGTTACCAGTGCCAGAGAACATCTGTATGACCTGAGATCATTAGAAAGCTACCACTTCGTAGGTAAGGTATTGTTGTGGTCTTTTCTCTTTCTTTACATGTTGGAGGTGTGGTACAGACACAGACTTGCCAAATAAAAACATCATAATCCATCATCAAATTGTTCTTTTCAGATTGATAAGGTGAGGCTTTCTACACTTCAGCTTTGCAGGGCGTTAATAACAATAGCTTCAGTGTGGGCTGTAATGAATGGATGAAGTCCTTAAGCCCTACTTATTCCACAACCCTTAAACCACACACACACACACGCACACCCTTATGCACGCTGCCTTAAATCTTTCTTTCACTCTTCCCAACCTTGTGTGCATATAAGATGCTGTTTACAAGGAAGAACATTCGGCTTTCCATGTACAGAGATATTTGTCATCTATTTGTGTCATTTAAGCACATTGCAAAGTTAATACAAAATGTTGCTCAATCATTAATTATATAAATGTCTGAGTTTTTGTGTCTCCACATCTGCCCCTAGATGAGAATGGGAAGGACCAGGGTGTGAATGTGCGTCACAAGGTGAAGGAACTGGTGGAGTTTGTTCAGGACGATGACAGGCTTAGGGAGGAACGGAAAAAGGCAAAGAAGATCAAAGACAAATACATTGGTGTATCCTCTGACAGTATGGGATACCGAAGTTACTGTAAGTCCTCATTTAAGCAAGTAATATGAACAGACTGATGATTAACCAAAACAATTGGGTTTTAGTTAAATTCATGTCTTCTTTCTCTTGTGTCTATCCCTTTTATTCCCCTTCTTAAATTCCTTCCTTCCAGCGGGGGACAGGTACGACTCCAGTGATAGCCGGGGAAAGTGGGACGATGACTGGGACAGAAATAAAGGGCAGTTCCCCTTCAGCGAGAAGTTGGGAGAGATAAGTGACAAAATCGGCAGTACCATTGATGATACCATCAGCAGATTTAGGAAGAAGGACAGAGATGACTCACCAGATCGATTTAGGTAGGAGACGGACAAGGCAGCATAATATATTTAGTGCCATATTGAACTTAAAGGCACAAACCATGTTCCAAATATAAACAAAAGAGAGGCCCCTACCACCAAAAGTCAAAAATAGAAAAATTTAACTATCACTTCCAAACTAATACAGGACAAACAACAACTAGACTGCTGTTAAAGGTTCTTACATCAGTATCAGCCTTTATTTTCAGTTGTGAACACACTAGACAATTTTGAATTAAGTCAAACTTTTCAATTATATTGTGAATATATCTGTGAATTACATGGTCAAAAATTACTCATCAAGACATTAATAGCCAAGACGGAAAACATAAAAGATTTATTTGGGTTCATGCAGTAGATAACAACAAGGCTTCATCCAGAACAGTATTTGAATAATGATGCTGTTTGTTCCTTGATAGATAAAGCCTAACCTATTATTTTCTCCACAGTGACAACGAGGAGGACCGGGGCCGCTCGTCTCACAATGGCCAGTCTGGAAAAGAGTTCAAAGATGAAGAGGAGACTGTTACCACCAAGAGTGTACAAATAGTCCAAGCAACAGAGACAACAGCAACACGCAAGAGAGGAGGGGTCCCGTCAAGGAAGGTGGACTTGGGAGCTGCAGCCAACTACACAGGAGACAGGAGCCCAAACACCACCACCAAACAGGTAGCAAGACCACACAAAAGCATATAAGATGAGAATTGTGCATGAAGTTATGTATTCACTGTCTCCTGATGTCTTTGTAAATGTTCTGTATTCCAGCCCCAGCCAGCAGCAGCCCCTCAACCTTCCAGTACTGGCCTAGCTGACCTACTAATGGTGGACACAACACCAAGCCAACCTGCTGCCACAGGTTTAATGTTATTAAATACCTTGACATTTTGTGAAATGCACTTGTTTGTTGTCTAACAGGAGTTAGTTAAACAGATTGATATCAGTTGCATTTCTATGGCTTTAGCAGAGAAACATGTTCAGCATAGCTTAGCACACACACTGGAACCTTAGGGAAACAGCTAGTCTCTGCCCAAAAGATAAAATATGCTGTCAAATATATGTTTTATTCACATGCTGTATTTTCTTAGCAAATAAGCTAGACACCAGTAAATCCAGGAAACTCCACAGTGACTACAGGACAAGACTCTGTTTGCAGTGACAGTGCCCAGCTGCTGCTGCTAGCTTCAGATTTTGGGGACAACAGGGGGAGGGAGTTGATGTATAGGAACTAAGTGCACCAGATGTTTTTGGAGCAGTCCCTGGTGAGTGGAGAGGGTGGGAGCACTGAACAGATGTTTGGTCTCCTCCACCTATCTACTGCCACCCCTCCCCTCCCTCCTACACTTCTGACGCTGAAGGAATGCTAACTATGGTAGAATGACACCTGGAGCTCGCTTGTGTAAAATTGACATGTTTATGTCTGTTTCTCAATGCAGACCTGATCAGTGGATTTGCTGACTTCTCCTCGTCTGCTGCCTCAGTCGGCCTCTCCTCAGGATCTGGTTGGTTTTTTTTTTGTGTGTTAGAGTGTGTATGTATGTGTGTGCTGTGCTGTTGCAGCCATACTGCTAGAATATTCACAGGGATGCTGGGAGGGAGCCCTGGCCATATGGAGCCTGCTACCTGCTCTGCATAACAAGAACAGACACACATCAACTCCTGTTATGGATGACAAGGAGACAGGGACAGAGGAAGAAGTTGGTGGGGGTGGAGGAAGCTGAGAGAGATTGAGAAAGGGAGAGAGACAACAAGCAGGACCAGTTCAATGAAAATTTAAAATGTGGCACCAGTGGTCACCGAGAATGCCCTGGATACAGCTGAACTGTCCTCACTAAACACTCAGTGGTTTATTCTTAATTGCTGTGACAGGTTTAAGTTTACTTGTTTGACTTTTATTTGCTGAATCTTTCAATTATTAACAAAGCCCACAATACAAACATTACTGTTTGGATGGTAAATTTAAACATTTACACAACTGTCTTTTTTACTTGTTGCAGCAGCACCAGCCTCCAACAGTAATGGAGACTTTGGAGAGTGGAATGCCTTCCCTGGAGGTCAGATGCCAGTGTCTGCTCAGTCCGTCGACACCAGTAAAAATGACCTTTTTGGAGCCATGACAACAGCCCCTCCCACTGCTGCTGCCAATGCCCCAGCACCCACCCCAGTCTCAGCTCCAGGCTCTGGTCCTGCCTCAGCAGACCTGTTTGACTTGATGGGGCCAACTCAGTCCCTCACATCCTCCCAGAGCCTCAACTTTAGCATGAGCAGCACACAGACAATGAGCAGCACAGTACTGCCCCAGTCTAGGTCACAGGTATGCATGATTGCACTCATACACACACGCATCCTTTTTTAATAATTCATCGATATACATATCATTACAAGACACATGAAGGAAGCATAAATGATCCAAGTGCAAGCAAAATATCTGCAGGAAAATAGCGATGCACTTCATGATTTTATGTTTAATTGATAGGGAGCTAGACTGATAAATCTGAGGGTTAAATAAAAGATTAGATGTTAGATGAAAAGTATTGTCATCATAGTTACCAGGTGATTATTTCAGAGATTTTTATGAATTTACACAAATATTGGAGCTGAATTGGATCGCCTTCCTCACACTGTCTCTGCAGTAGCTACAGGACTAGACTCATATCAGAGTCTGTTAGAGTGTGAGAAAAACGCTTCTTACAGTGCACTGGCTTTGTTTTGAATAGACTTAATCAACATTATCAAGCAGGGCAATACTGACCCAAACAGTCATGACAAGCCAATCAGTCTTACTCACTAGCAGCAGAGTATAATTACCATCTCCATCAGTGGAAGATATAGCAGTTAGATACCAGATGGATTGATTAATGATTTATTAGTTTAAAAACATTATGGTTAGAACTTATAAATACATTGATATTATCCTGTATTCTATCTAGCTTAGAATAGTATTAGTAGAGACACAAAAAAAACAGTTAGGTTCTAGATATGAATTCTATTGCCATCACTTTAGTGGAGGCTGCTGACAGCGATCATGGTTACAGCGATCGACTGCTTATATGGATTAAAAAGCTTTGGACAGGATCAATCCTATACAAATGCTGTTTAAATAATTTGCTTATAGTAAACAGGTAGTCCACTTAGTGTTCATTTTGGGTCTTATCATACATGACAATGTATGGAAAAAATAATTTGGAGCCTACTACTGCAAGCTGTCATATGCAAAGGCTCTCTTCTAACTTATTTGTACGAGGTTTTTGGACACAGTGTCTAACAACTGGTAACAACCATCTCTGCCTTCTCTCCAGACATTCAAAACATTCAAACAAAAGTTCACTCTGTTTGTGTCTGTGTGTTTGTATGTGTGCTGTGCTGTGCACACTTGTGCGCTGTGTCATATCTTCACTGCCATGGCTCAGTGAGTTATTTTGCCCTCACTTTCCTTATCTACTCATGTTTTGGGACTCTTACAGTGCATAATTAGTGTCCCTGCTCTCTCACAGCAGCAGGTATGTTACATGAGTGGAGCGTAATGCTTTCACCCTGACCAGTCACTCTGGGCTTGGAGGAGAAGGGGGCCACAGCACAGTATTATTTCATCTTTACATCAATAAATAGCAAAGCTGCTCGTTTCATTACTTTATACTCATGTAATAAATATACAAATCTAAATTTGATGGTAATCTGCGTGAGAAATAAAGACAAAGGAGAAAAAGAATTGGGTTTATATTAATCATGTGTTTATAGTGATCAATTTGAACTGGAAAGACAGTATCACTGTAATTGGTTTCCACTGTATTTTTACAGTGTAAACTGTACAGTTTGAGATTTAGCCAATCAATTTTTTTTTTTTTTTATCTAACCATGGACTTATTGATTTCCCATTGGCCATTAAATATCAAATATCACTTCCCATTTGATGCTTATGCATGAAGCGGCAAAGAGATAAATACCAAACAGATGTGATGAATCATATAACTAACCTATTACTCTGGCACAGGAGCTTTTGTTTTTGACACAGTTATTCACAGGTCACACTGCTTGTTGACCACATCAGTAAGCATCCGTGTGATAGAGACATAGCTCTTGTGATTGAAAGATGGGCAACCATGATGGTAGAGGGTTAACATGCAGCCTCACCAGATGCTCATCTCCCCCAGAGACCACCCACTAACCACCCACTCCTCCTGTTACTGACACACAGAATGAGAAGAATCAGGTTTGAGTTTCAGAAACATTAAAACCCTAACAAAAGCCTGCATATGTCGACATTATTTCCATGTTAAAAGGTTGTTGACCTACTTAAAAAAATAAATAAATAAAGCTCATTCTTTGTTTCACTGAGAAGACACACACCACTCTCTCAGTCTGTCGTTACTTCGTTTGGCATGTTTTAATGAGTTCAGAAGGAGACAGTAACAGACAGTATCAGGGTTTAATGGGTCAGGCTTAAGGTTTAAGGCCTTAAATAATGACAAAAACTGTATCTGACCATAATGTATTTCAGTGTTGGAGCTTTTATGCATCTTATCACTGTATATTTCAGTGATTTAAGACTGGATTAGTTGTATCCTTTACACTGTCTGAGCGAGTGTGTATCTTTGTCTGTACCAGCCCCTCCAGAACATAGGAGGTCCGCTACTTCCACAGTCTGTGCAGCCCCTCCAGCCAGCGCAGCAGGGAGTGGCCTCTCAAGGTGCCGGAGCCAAAGCGTCCCTCCCTTCCACCTGGTCAGACCACTCTGTTAACATCAGCCTGGACTTCCTAAGTCCAGGCATGCAGCCCCCCAAGCCTAACCAGCCCAGCCTCAACACCCTCCAACAAGGTGAGAGAAATGGATCTGACATGAATAGTGACCATATAACCAGACTTTGTCTTCTTTGTTAAAGCATACTTGAAATGTGATTTTTTTTTTAATTTATTGAGTTCTATCATTTCCAGGTAACCAGGCCAACATGCTCTCCCAAGGAGTTTCTGCCATGAGCCTTGGACCTACAACAGTCAGGCCGCCCATGAATCCCATGATGCATCCTGGTGCTAGCATGGGAATGGGAATGGGTATGGGGATGGGGATGGCTCCCAACCAGGGCATGATGGGGATGGGCATGAACATGGGGATGCCACAGGCAGGTATGGCCATGGGGATGCCTGGTGCTATGGGGATGGGAATGGGGATGAACCCTGCAATGGTCCAGCAGCCCAAACACGATGCCTTTGCTGACTTCGGCAACTTCGGAAAGTGATGGACCTGGAGAGCAAAGATTATCAGGAGGAGTGGTATCAGTCTCTGTCTCTCTCTCTCTCTCTCTCTCTCCCTCCGTCCATTGGTGAAGGATTGTTATGAGCTGCAAACAAAGAGTACTTGAATAATATCAACTATCATAATACCGACACCCTGCAATCTCCTTAAATTTGAAAGTAATACCATGTAGTGATACAGATCTAAATGAGTGAATGTGTGTGTGTTGTTTGAACCAATGATCTGCCTGGTCTGGGTTGGTTGTCAGACATACACTCTGATAGTGTGCCTTGTTTGTTTGTTATGAGTCGGTGAGAAGTGAGAAGAGGAAGTGTGTGCCACCGTGAGAATGTCAGGGAGATTTGCTTTATAACCTCAATCAAGTGAAATCACCAGAATAGCAAAAACATATATCAGTAGCTGCATATTTTTTGAGATTCATTCTCAGTAACCTTACTGAATGATGAGTTTGGATAACATGATCAGCCATTTTAACTTTCTAATGTACAATTAAGAATGTCAGGTTACCTCTTTTTTTTTTTTCTTGCTCTTCCTTTGACCTGTAAATAGAAATCTGGAGCCCTTACAATTAAGTTATGAAGTTCCTATAGAAGAGGCAGTGACAATGTGAGTAGTTGTATCACACAGACCAAATCTGATATGACTTAAGGCCTATTACAAAGCACATTGACACCTTCTCTTTGTACATAGTGTGCGCACACTCCAGATGTGGCCTGTCAGCGCTACAGTTAAAGTAATGAATGAGTGTGTGGAGTGAAAGCTATTGATCAATTTTAGGAGTTTCTCCTTCAACAGACCATCATTTGTGGCCTTTCTTATAGGTATATATATCTATAGATTTTACTTATGACAAATATTATAATCAGTTTGCATCCAAATGAGATAATCAGTGGGTAGAAAGAGCCTCATACAGGGGTTGTGGGTTCTTTATTACAGCAGAGTGCCTGAAAGACCTTTGCCTTTTCTCTTCAGTTAACCTCTTTGAAGGAGACAATGTGACTGTGCAGTGTTGAGGACAGCTACCAGAACTGAGTTTCTGTACTATGTACAAACAGTGTTTGTACTTGCACCTCAAGCCAAGTGTACTGTCTGTACAGACATTAGATGCAATTGTGTTATTATTTCATTCATTCACTGTTTTGTTTGTCCCATGTATATTTGGTTTCCACTCTGTTCAGACCAGTGATAGCTTCAGTTCTCTAAAAACACCAAGATGACAATACTTCAGTCAGCACCTGACTGCTCTGTTGATGCAGACTGTTATTAAGATTTGTTTGTACATCTATCAGTTGTCTCTTAAAATGCTCAACAGTGCATCTTGCTAAATGCTGCCTTCTCACCTTCCATCTTTGTTATTGTTACACATTAAAAACAACAATCTTGAAAACATTGTTGCTGCCATAACGGTCATTAGTCCAAGTCTGCATGTATTGAAAACCATCAGGTACAGAAAACTGTGTGAAAAGAGAGAGTCAGATGCAGCTTGTTCTCACTGATTACATTATTGTGATTGGATGAAGGTGTGTTTTGGAGTAACAGATAATGAAGAATCTTACTTAGCAGTACATCGACTAAGTGATGTGTCTGTAAGATGTACAAAACATTGCTCTTCCGTGGTTCAAGTGCCTGCCGATGGTTGCCTCCTGACCCTTGTAATGAGTGATTGATAAGTAAATCTTGGTTGCCTGATATATTTGGTATGTCAACGATGAGATAAATAATTCACTGACCAGAGGAGAAGGTAGTGGATTCTGCAGCCCCATGAGGTTTGAAGTTGTGCTTTCCGGCTCTCCCAAGGGCTCAAGAGGCTGAGCACACTAACACACAGTAGCCTTGCATTGGAGTCTGAAGCATTAAAATGACCAAAATCTGTTTGCTGTTTTTTCTAAAATATCTCAGTAGATTGTTTTATGCTTTTTATTTTTTACTTCAAATTATTTTGATCTTCTCTAAAATGGGATTGTTACTGAAACACTAGTATATGCAAATGTAAAAAAAAAGAAATCCTTTGAGAGAAATAAAATTTTGCATTATTCCCATTTTGATTTGATTTACACATCAAGATTCTTTATCTACAACATTAAACAGTTGATTGAAATCTGTTAATGGTGTGTGTTATTTGGTGTGCTGTGTCATTAGCGCCGTTCAAAAGAGCTTCAAGCAGCAAAAGTGAAGCCACTGTCCTCGACTTTGAAATTACATTTAGTTGACGCCAGTTTTTTAACTTCATTGTTTGAGCTAATAAAGAAAGACCTTCAATAAATATGTACATCCACAAATTATATTAATAAGGCCAACAGAACAACTGCTGGGACTGTAAACACTAACAGTACATAAATACTACGCTGAACACCAAATCCATAGATTTCCACTGCCGAGTGCATCACAGTGCAGGTAACAAGTCAAATTAAGACACACGTGACAGATTAGAGTCCAAGTGAAAACAGGTGAACTGAAGTAGCAACACTGGAAAAGGTCAGATAACGTAGTCTAACTGTATCCTTCTCGTAGCCATCAGTCCTCTGCCCTTCTCATATTGTATCAAGGTTTGTTAGAACACACTGGTGTGACAAACACGACTCAAACACGGCTTGCATTAAACAATTGACCCCATTTTCACTCTCAGGAGAGGTCTGGTAAATGGGCTATACTAATAATATTCTGATACATTATATAAAAAAGTAACAGCATATAGACGAACAACAGTTCGGCTACTGATAGAATTTGTCCTATTTATGGCATAACATATATAAAAAGAAGGTCAATTAAACTCTGAAGTCAAATGAAGAAAAACTAAAATAAGAAGGTACTCAAAAACTCTTGACGCAGGACTGGGAACATTATCGCAACATACAATCATCCTGTGCCACTCATCATCCAAAAGTAACCCCTGCCATTTAAAAAAAACAAAAAAAAAACGCAACATCTTTACAATTTCCACGAGATGCAGTAAATTGTGCTTTTATGGGTAATGTGCCCATTAAAGAGTAAAAGCAATCTGAGACGTCAAGACAAATGACAGCTTTTGAGTGCCATCTGCAATCTCTAGCTTCACAAACTCAATTATTCATAATGCATTTATGAAGTCCACTGAGACTGCGCTGTCATTCCTTTTCAAACTAACGGGGAAAAGCAACATAAAGGGACAAGCTCTCCGAGACAATGGCCTTGCAGATGACACTAATGTGTTTATGCTGCCACCTGCTGGGTAACAAACATAACACAGACACAGTTATTTATGCTGTGGCGGAGGAAGGTCAAAATTAATTTTCTTTAGTGGCTGACAGACAGGAATATAAGACAAGAAATGACCATAATTAGAGCTGAGAAGCTTTTATTTCTCAAAATCACCATGATATATCTGGTGGGCAGAGAAAACCCTCCATATCAATATGATATAACAGCAATCCTTGTTTGATTCTTTCGAATCTAATTAAATCATAGAGATCTCTCTGGTATTTCACCTACACACATCTATTATTACAGTTCATGTTCAGCGTAACATATAATACAATACCAAAACATATCAAATTAAAATGTAGTTGCAGCTCATGTTTGCAGTATAAACGCAAGACAAAAATCAGAGTGGCTGTGGGTTAACCAGGACAACGCTCTCACCCCGGATGAAGAGCTGGTTGATGTGGCGTGTATGGACCTTGCCGTACGGCTGGGAGTTGTTCTTCTGAAAGCCCTCTGGGCCCTGAGCCTTTAGCGAGACTTTGTGTTTATCCTGTGAGGTTTTAACAGCATCCGACAGCATGGACTCTGTCCTGCTCTCCCCTCTGCTGCTGGTAGGGTGAGAAGACCGGCTTGTTCGAGTAGCTTTGGGGTTTTCAGGCTGATGCTTGCTGGCTTGTTCCTTGGCTTCTAGCTTCTTTGCTGGCTCATCACCTCCTGAGCTTTCCTGGAGCTTCAGCTTCTCAAAGAGCTGCACAAAGATTTTGGTCACATCAACATTTGTGGATAAAACTATCTTGATGACATCAAATCCAATTTCTGACACCATTTATGGTCTGCATTTTTTCAGCCATAGTCATTCAACATATTTACATTCTGTAACTACCTTTGTATATAGTAGTTATCAGTGTTAATGGTGGGGTTTGCCATTCCTGTGCTGGATTCAACAATGACCTACCTAAGGGGACGCCCAACAGTCAATTGGTTAGGGCGCATACCACATGGTCGCAAATGCTCTGAGCAGCGAGTCCCCGGTTCGACTCCCGGCCGGCCAGACTCTTTGCTGCATGTCATTCATCTGCTCTCTGTCCCATTTCCTGTCACTCTACACTGTCCTATCAAATAAAGGCTTAGAAAATATAAATAATAATAAAAATTGGACAAAGAGGGATTTGCAGGAAGTGATGCATGTGCATCATCCAGCGTTACTGTTTATGTTTCATTTTATCTCACAGACGTCAGCCTCACTGTTGACTGTTCACTCTCCTAATGCCATACCAGAACTGTTTAAGATTATGCAAACCAAACATTTCCAACCGCTGCTGCTTCACATGAAAAACGCTCAGGATGGCTTTTATTGATAAGCACAGGAAGCACAGTATCACCAAGGCCAGGACTGACCATGACCGTTGATCAAAAAGGCGCTTAAAAAACAAGGCATGGTCACTTTCTCTGCAAAATGAAATGTTGCCGCTGACCAGGAGAGGAAACTAAGGGATTCTAACTTTAACTATTACTAAGTAGGAAATATTTCGGTCAGATACACAGTGAAAACTAGCACTTACCCGTGAAATGGTGAGGGCTTTCTCATGGTAGAATGCCTCTCCAAGCAGAGGCTCTCTGTATGTCTCATCTACATCAACCATAGCCTGACAAACAGAAATAAAAACAAATGGTGAAAGGCCAATATGAAGACATCACATTCATGGTTTCAAGTATGTTGTGGATTATTACAGATTCGGCATGTAGCAGCTGTCAAGTAAAAAGTATAATGAGAAAACGCAGGTGGGAAATTACTCACCATGTTCCAGAACTTGTCAAAGGCCACGACGAAGCCAGAGCACACTCCCCTCAGTCCCTTGAAGGTCCTGATGTGAACTTTGACCCTTATCCTCTCCTCAACACATCGGTACAGCTCGCCCAAAGGGCTGCCTTTACACACTGAGGACACACGGCAGATTAATAAAGCACAGAAAATACACAAAGAAGGCAAAGGATGAAAATTCAAGGTGTATAGAGTCAGAAAGTTGATGTTTATAATTATGAAAATGATGTCAATGTTCTGGCAGTTTGGCCAAAAAACATAACTAGCGCCCTTTATGATGGTTTGTCTGTTAATTTGTCACCTTAATTTGCACTGGTCACTAATATTGCAAGCAAAAACAATTTAAAAAATGTTTGTGAAATGTGTAGCAGTTGGAAAATAAACGTGTTGGTCTTCTCTTTTTGACAATCTATATGCTGCTGCCATTGTTTTTACCTGCAAGTTGTAACTTATCAACTGATGCATGCTCTGACATCTGCAATAACTGCTATCTGCTAATCTATGAAATGATTTCTCTAACCAATTGTTATCTGATGAGTTGTTTTTGTGGTGGGCACGACGTTGTGAGCTGGGAGGGCCAGGGCAGGGGCAGTGATAGTCAATTATGGGCAATCATTTGTAGATCAGATGCAAACTACAGGTATAACAAGACAATGTTAAAGGTTTAGTTTTGCATTTGAACATAAAGATAGGTGAGGACGCCAACCATATATATATATATATATATATATATATATACATATATATATAACCATAATCATAAGTTACTACTTCAGAGGCTTTGAGTGACGCAGTGTAACTTCTGTGCAGTTTATTTGAGGCTCCAAAGGACCAAACAAATCCCAAATATTCCAACCCACTTTACAACACTTGAACACAACTAAGTTGCACCCTATGAACCAGTGAGGTAGTAGTGGGTATTGAACCTACAGGGCATCCTTGTCAGGACATTTTTCTGGGGCTTCTGCCGCCTCCTGCTCCGCGGCGTGCCGCTGCTCTCCCCCTCCCCTGACTCTGGCAGCGGGCTCTTCACCATGAGCCTCTTCAGCCTCTCGATGCGCTCCGGGTCCGCCACGCCTTTCATCGCCTTCAGCCGCTTCTTCTCCACATTCTCCGGTTTGGCTCTGCCCCGGCCGCCCCTCAAAAAGCTCTCGTACTCTGCCACATTGTTGAAACATTTGATGTTTGGAAAAGGAACCGACACAGTCGGAGAGTACAAGGCTAAGAGGGGGTCAAACTTCTCAGAGCAGACATCTATTTTATCCGCCTCAGCGCCCCCATCTTTCCTCTCTGCCTCCGGGTCGTGCTCCGGTACTAGCGGTGTACTGGGACCGGCTGCTGGCACCGTCTCTGCACCGGCTGTTGTTACACTTTTTCTTTCTCTCTCCTCCATGTTTGAAACGACCGCAGACGAGCACACGGTGAAGCGAGGCATTCTGGGAAGTTTGTTTCAGTCAGTTGAGCTTGGGTGTGATGTATCACTATGCACCTATTTCGTGAGACGCTAAAAGACATATACGGCAGTCAATTGTCGCATTTTAATTCCAATTGTGTTGTTTTCGTGTTGATTTTAGTGACGACGGATATTCTCAAAAACTCGACGAAATCTCCAAAGGTGGATCTTAGCCAGCAGCTCTACTACAAATACCGCAAGAGGCGTTTCCGCAACCTATTACTCATACACGATCTTTGGTTGTACTCTTCCTCTTTTACCACAAGATGGCGCTGAAACACTGATCATTTTGATCGCTTCGATTAAACTCTGTTTGCTTTAATAGATTATCCTATGCAGCAGCACAACAACAAAAAAAATGATGTGTACATAATATGTTTGAATGGGGGTGAACAGGCAATTGAGAACAACCAGTTTGTTGTGTTTTCAGTTAATTGTTAAATTCAGGCTGGTGCACCGGAACTTCTGTTCACCGTGTTTGCAGCACCACTACGGCAGAGTTCGGTGACGGACAAATCAACGTGTGTACCATTAGATGAGGGCTGTTTTCGAATATGTCCATATTAGTTAAAAGCACAGCCTTTTTACCCTGCTACATCTAAAGCCGGTGTTTGTGTAACTAATGAAATAGTCAGATATTAGCGGATGAAGCAAACCGGTTTCCCAGAGGTAGCTAAGGACCGAGGACCAACACTGTATGGCATCTAAGTGTAAGTGCTAACGCTGATGTTGTAACAGGGCAGAAGAACATGTAACATTAATCATTTCCTCTATTTTTTTTTTTTTAATGATATCAAAATAAAGCTCTTTTTGTTGAAAATTTTACCACTGTTGTTTATTTGCTTTTAATTTCAGGGGCAAACTCATGCTAAGTGGAAAGACCTGCAGATTGGTTGGACGTGTCAAGTCTTGTGTTGTCAAACCCCTGGCCTGTCTTTTTACTTCCAGCAAGATGGCAAAGAGCAAGTATGAGTACGTCCGCAATTTTGAGACAGATGACACTTGTCTACGAAACTGCTACATAGTTGTGAGACTGGATGGTCGAAACTTCCACAGGTCAGTTTCCTTCTCAAGTTACACATTTATCATCCCTGCAAACACGATTTGTGTTGTAAAAAAAAAACAGGAGTTTGATACACAACTTGAAATCATGCAGCTGTATTTTTTTTTTCTCTTGCATTTTGTGGCAGGTTCGCAGAGCAGCACAAGTTTACAAAGCCAAATGACAACAGAGCCTTGGGCTTGATGAGCAGGAGCGCCCGCTCTGTGATGGAGGAACTGGAGGATATTGTCATTGCTTATGGTCAAAGTGATGAGTTCAGCTTTGTTTTCAAGAGGAGCTCCACTTGGTTTAAGAGGAGAGCCAGGTAGGAGGAGAATAATGTCATTCTTACGCATACGTGCTCCTGTCTTGTTGCGTTTTGCCTGATTTCATTTCCCCTGCTTTCTCTTCTGGCAGTAAGCTCATGACCCACGTTGCCTCACAGTTCTCCTCCTCGTATGTCTATTACTGGAAGGAGTTTTTCGCGGATCAGCCCATCCTGTACCCACCCAGCTTTGATGGACGTGTGATCCTATATCCTAGCAACCGTAACCTTAGAGATTACCTCAGCTGGAGGCAAGCAGATTGTGAGCACAGTGCCCTTGCTGTTTTACAAATCACACATTGGACCTGCAGATGAATTTGCTCATGAAATTGATGAGGGTAAAACGACTCTGCTCACGTTTCTCTATCTTTCAGGTCACATAAATAATTTGTACAACACAGTGTTTTGGACATTAGTACAGAAGGGAGGACTCACCACCGCTCAGGCAGAGGATCGCTTAAAGGTGAGAGTGAAACACAATCTGAAAGTGTGTTTGTGTGTATATTGACACAAGTGCATGTGTTTGTGCAAATGTACTGTACGTTAAATGAATAATCTCAAGGGGCAAAAGCACTGCTTTTTATTGTTACTCCTCTTTAATTTCTGTAAATAATAAAGAACAAGAGAAAAACGGGTTCTTCAAAAGAAAATTAAACATCTGCACATTTCAAGGTTAGAAAACAAGACATCGACATTTACATCCTGCGGGCCAAAGCAAACCCTCGCAGACATGGAAAGTAGGAATCAGGTTGTAGATAAATTAAGACATAACACATATGGAAAAGCTCATTCACATGATGTAATCCCTCAATAAAATGAGATCTCTCTAACTCAGTCAGTGAATGCCTCAGTCTTGCTACAGATTAGATACAATATGTCAACACACTAACAATTTTCTGATCGTGATTAGTTTTTGGTATCTATAACTGATGAAGGAATTAGTTGATTTGTCAGTCACTTTCCTTCATTGCAAGGAAATGAATATAAGACGGAGCTAACAGTCATTTAATTGTTAAAGGTATTTATGTATTATTAAGTGAATATTTGCAACCTTTTCTCCATTTTATATCATTATAAATTATAAAGACATGACTTTTGGTTCTGAGAAGGTTTGATCTTAATATAATCTTTATTTTAGGCGCTTTGTCAGACTAAATAGTGATTTGATTAATGGACGATATAATCAGGTAATAAAAACTATTTGTCAGCTTAAATGCATATAAATGATTTCACCCAGCTCTGTATGAAATATTTTGTGTTTGAAAGTAAAAGAACTTCTATAAATGTTGTTTGTAACTATCTTTATGACAATGTTGTAATGTCACCAACAAGACATGGTTCCTGATGTTGGGCGGACAGCGTCATACGTTAAGTTGTGGGCGCATTTCATTTTCCCAGTATGAACACATACTCTGGTTTGCACTCAAATCAAAATTTAGCGAATGACACATCTAACGGAACAGAAGTGGTAAAATCTTTCTGTAGAACATCAGTTTCGTCACTGTCGGTGGCAGCTGCCACAGCTGTTGCCTGGAAGTCTCTTCATTCTGCAGTGGGCTGCAGTGGGGCACTCAGATGATGTGATGACAGTTGATGAGTTGTGGAAATGTTTGTTCTGGCTGCGTGTTTGACCAGCATGAGTCATTCACAGCCCATCAAACCTTTTGCACTTCTTAGTTCCTGTATCACTTTAAAAAAACAATTCTTTGGAAAAACAGTTGCACAAATCAAAGAGGGCAAGGGCCGTTCTTACTGATCACAGCAACAACAATGCAACAGTAAAATGGGCGGCGCAGTCATTTTAATGTTTTTGTTGGTGGAGGTGAATTTGAGGAAGTTGT
Organism: Trachinotus anak; assembly: GCF_046630095.1. Lineage (NCBI taxonomy): Eukaryota > Metazoa > Chordata > Actinopteri > Carangiformes > Carangidae > Trachinotus > Trachinotus anak. Next base: position 19,748,001 of record NW_027273872.1, on the reverse strand, counting down.
ACTCTGCCCGTCCAGTGAGACATGTCTTTTGAGCTAATTTTTGTTTACACCATGCATCCATATCTCTTAACTGTGTGTTTTTGTTCCCCTTTTCAGGGAACATTAGCTGCAGATAAAAATGAGATCCTGTTCTCAGAGTTTGACATCAACTACAACAATGAATCTGCCCTCCACAGGAAAGGCACCACTCTCATCTGGGAAAAGGTATGCTATTCAAAAGAGTTTAAGTCTGCACAATTTGTACTGAGAAATTACCATGAACACTCCTGCTCCTGCCAGATATCTTTGGTTTTCAGTGTGTGAATACAGGTTTTTAGTTACTTCACTGTACCTGCTTCTGCCTCACCTGTCGCACCTATTTCTACTTAGGTCAGTGACGTCTTACATTGTTCCTGACATGTCTTTTGTGTCTGGTCATGTAGGATTTCGAGTAAAGGGAGATGCGTGTCCCACAAGTAGAAGTAGAATTTTTCTCTTTTTATTTTTAGTGCACTCTAAAGGGTTTCTTCCTGTTTTAGTGACAGATACCAGTACAAAAGCAGTTTTGTGTAGTTTGTTGTAGTTTCACCTGATACCAGAATTTAACATTTACTGCTGGTGTTGTACTAAACTGAGTTTTCTTTTGTTATGGTCGCCACTTTGAGAGTGCCCTTAAATGCATCAGCAGGTAGACTTTTCAACAGATCCCTGCTCACACTGCATCTACACCATCTGTAAAGTTAAAGCATAATGATGACACTGTGTTACATCCTAGACTGATTCTGTGGCGTAGGCCTTGGTGTAGTTTGGCATCACTCTTCTTTTTTAACTCATTTAACATTACTCACCTTGAACTATTGCTTCCTGTTACCTTTAAACCTGCAGTGCAGAGCTTTTGTCTCCCACTTTGGGCGGTGAGAGTAATTACACAAATGGTGTTCTCCAATGAGGGAAGCCACACCAATGGGAATCTGTCTTTGTCTTTACTATTGATCACTTTGTTTTTTTAGACTGTAATTCTTCCTCTGAACGTTGAGTTTCTTCTTATGTTTTTCAGCTTTAGGCTTCACCATACTCTTAGTTGCTGTAGCCTGCACCATCTCTATCGCTATGGTTACTCCCCTCTTTAGCTCTGGTGAACCAATCATTGCCAGCTGGTCGTTATCAGTTGGCCAGTGGAGGAATGTCTCCATAGAAACCAGATTCAAAACTCCTGTATACTGCAAAGTACAGAAAGGTTTAGCTGCAGCTGACGGGCTTCATCAGTACAGTGTGAACCCATTTATCTGTAGTTATATCTATACATGTATATGTCCCGCACTCGAGCTTTCATTCTACTAATCCTATTCCTCATTCTCCAGCGTGATGAAACTGTCACTAAACGCATGAAGCCTCCAGATGAAGAGAAGAAGCATGTGCCTGTGACTCGCAGCAGGAGAAGGGTTCAGGCCTATCACTGCGACATTATAGGAGACCAGTTCTGGGAGGAACACCCAGACATCCTGGAAGATGACAACTGCTAACGGCTCCTCTCCTGATGGAGGAGAATGCCTCAGAACTCAGTCTGGCCAGAATGGTTGAAGTGGACCCACATTAGCAGTGACTCTAGAGGGACAGCCACAGCTTGATGTCTCCCATGAAGCTTAGTAACTTTGAAAGCCTCGAAAGAGTTTTTTCTGAGACTGAAGTCTTTGATGATTAACTTTGTACAGTAACTTACTGTCATGTATTAAACTTCTGTCATAATCTTCCCCTAAAGTAGAATTTTTCTGCTTAAACTGCATGTTAATGTCTGTCATGTTCAAGGGGAAGCAGATGATTTCATAATCATACCAGTGGGTATCGAGGACATGCACAGTGCTAAGGTTGCTTTCCTAAAATAAATCTTCATTTGATATCATGAATGGCATTTAGAATACTACCATTACATTGCATTTTTGACATGATTCCTCTTGGCCCTCTGCCTTTTCTTCTGTGTGTGGGCATTTTGAACCTCAACTATCCATTTTTTCAGGCAACAGAGTTCCCAGTGCATGAATTTTAATGATTCAGGAAGCCTGTCTGCAAAGTGTTCAATATTACTTAAAGGTTTTGTAGAAAGAAGAAGAAAGAGCATAACTCAGGTGGAAATAAGCAGAGTAAAGCAGAAACCAATACCTCTGCAGTAACGAGTGGCCTTGTCTTGCAGCCAGGACACCATTTAGAGATGTGAATGGATTCATCGGCCTGCACTGTCATCAGCGCTAAGAATACCTCACACACCCTGCGTACACTCTATCCTTCTGACATGTGCTCTGTGGCATATTTATCATCACACTTATAAATGACCGGCTCAGTATGAATGGCTGCTGGAAGCTTCAAGTGGTACTGTATTTTGTTACTGTAGTAGACTCGGTTACTGGTGGGTGTTAGTGCTGTATTTTTGGTTCCGTGACCTTGTTACAGGCATTTACTGTACTTTATGTAACCAGGGTTCAACTCTTCTATTAGCGCTTGGAATCAAATTCATTAACAGAGGTCTGTTTGTTTTAATCAGACCTGAGCAGATGTGCAAAAACACTTAAAATAACAGAGGTTGTTGACATAAACTGACTTTCTATTTAGATCCATTCTCTTGGGCCACTGCCAAACTCTGCACTTACAGTGACTCAACATATGCCTCTATAGATGAGGAGAAATCCTAGAAACCAGAGCATGTGGCAAGTTGTGCTGTTATTTAAAGACAGCATGCGTTTACATGCAGGGCCTATAGTTAAGCCTGTTGGCCTACTGGTTGGAAAGTACAGAGGAAATAATCTACACTCCCTCACAAAAATGAGCTGTTGTAACATATTTCCTCCCAGTTTTGATTGGTTTTGTTTCCATATCTTATTGTTCTCATTGCAATTATGAGCAACCGAGTCAGGGAAAATGCTAAAGGCAGCCTCACAGATGGTGTGGATTTCTAACAGTGACAATATCTTGAACTTGAAAAAAAAAAAACACTGAAGTGTCAACAAACAGGTGCTAACATGACAGTAAAGAATATATACATCTAATTAATATACATTTATAATAGATAGCTTTTGTTAGCCTACACACTGGAGGCATGCAGTCAGAAAGATGTTGGTATTAACCAGGCAGACAGGGTTTAACGAATAAAAACAAGGCATGATGCATGATGGGAAATATCGGATCCAGCATATTTGGAGATTGGCGCCTTTACCGGCAAATACAAATCAGGTATGTTTCATCCTCTCATGCTTCAATTTCAACTCGTTTCTTTATCTGTTGCTTTTTTTCGTTCTCTAACGCAATAGGCTGAATTACTGTTGCTGTAAGACATCTTTATTAAATGTATCATTATTACTAAATGTGTTATTGTATTATTATTACAGATAGATAGAGCCCCACAGTGGGGAAATTTGATTAAAAGCAAAAAAGAAATTGCGCACTCTTGGCTCACTTCAGCTCACCGTCGTCTTTCTATGCGCGTAACCGAGGGGAGGGGTTGAGAGTGAAGATGTGCGCCCCGACCCAGCAAGTATCTCACTCAGACGAGCGGCAGCAGCAGCAGCGGCGGCGGCGGGAGAGGGAGAGGGAGAGGCGGGCTACCACGATGCCACACCGGCGGCGTTCTCTCCATCTGCCGTGAAGCACGCAGACCCGTCCTCTGCACATTTATGTCTCCGGCCAGCGAAGCCATTTGGAGCCGTCTGTTTTTAGAATGCGTCCGGGAGCGCGTCCCCCTCCTCTCCACGCTGCGCGGTCCTCTCCGTGTCTGTGGCTCATAGTTGTCCTCCGCTGTGCTGAGGCTGCTGCGTCTGCAGGCGGTGTTCATGATGGTGAGTCTGATTGTTTCTCCGAGCCCTGACAGGAACTGGATATTTGCAGCAGCGAGGTTACATCAAGGTGGCACGGTCCTATCTGCTGAATGTACTGTCATCTTAAAATGAAATCTCGCACCACGTGTTTGTTGGTGATGCACAATGTAAACAGCGGTATTATTAATTAATTTATTTTTGCTAAAAGTGACTCATCCAAAGCACAAATGAAAAAAAAATCATATTTCAGTAGGAACTGCATGGGCTGCAGGCTACCTCTTACAGGGTCATCTGTCATGTTTCCCCGTTTTGTTCTGTGTTTCTTCAGGAATGAAGAAGCAGGGCTCACTGAAGAGCATCCTTGACCATGTGCAGAGTTATGAGATTACTTATCCCATGTGGCTGCATCCTCACAGACACAGGAGGTCTGCCAACAAAGAGGTGAGTCCGTCTCTCTCGCTCTCCCTCTCTTTCTGTCCTTTTGACTTATAAAATGATAATAACACACACACTCATACATACACATACATTTTAATCTCAATATGAGTTTTTTTCCTTCCAGCATCCTGCAGAGAGACAGGTTCTGATCTCAGCTGACGGTCAGGAGCTCAAACTACACCTGGAGAAAAATGAGTGAGTGATTAGAATAATGTGCACAAAACTGCGGAGGATTTAAATGTCTGGCAACTCTTGGCGCCAATAAGTGGAACAGTGCTTCACAGGTGGAGCCAAAACACAAAATAATTCAAAAAGTTACCTGTACGAAATTAATTTTATCATCTAATTAAAGCAAGTTAGAGCATCAACATTGGCCTGTATCTCTGTAGACATCCGCAAGACGCCCCGGCTAGCTCCATTTATTTTACCAGATGTTAGCTGTCACATAGACACATTTATAAGGTCAGTGCCCCTGCGGGTGCAGAGAGGGGGATGAAGGGAGGAAAGTAGGGTGATGGTTTTGGAAGACACCCGATCTGTGTGCCTCGGGCAAACAGGAAGTAACGGGATTTGAGTTTCTGCACCTAACATCCTGTAATCTGATGGAGCAATTCCTGTCCAGTAACAATGGGATGGTGATAGGAAGGGAGCGGAGTATCTCTGAGTTAATGAACTTTGTGATCGCAGGGTGGGAGAGCAGAGAGGACTGCAGCTCTTGAGATGTCAGTGGTGACAACAGAGCTGTGCTTTATCACCTCTGGATTTGAGCCAGCGCACAAGTAGAAAGGGAAGCTTTTATGAGCATTAGAAATGCAGTCCATTTTTACCATCAGACGCATGCTCTCTCTGTCACTCATTCAGTCGCAGGCACACACATTAACAAACCATGACTCCGCTGCGTCTGACTGACCATCCCCTGAGGGATTCCCCCCCCCCCTGCTCTCCCTCCCCAGCAGGTGGTCCCGCTGTTAAATTTCCTCCTGGGCAAGGAATTTTCATCAATCACACACAGTGTTTGTGGTGATTCGAGACAGAACTGAGATAGAGATGGTGTAAACTGATACAAGAAATGATAATGAATTATTTCGCCTAAATATAGAGGAAATACAATGTAGCAAAAAAAAAATAAAAAATTCTCACACCATGATCAGCAAGAGCATTACATTTTGAAACAATTTTTGTGCAACAGGAAAGCTGTGAACATTTCTTCACACACTTCACTCAGTACTGTGGAACAAGAGTACACTGATGAAGTGAAGTGAAGCAGCATAGTTACCAAATTGAGACATTTTAAGGTAGGAAAACAGATGTTTCCTATCAAAGAAAGATGTCCCACATCCTAAGTATTGATTCATTAATGCACTGCGTCTGAGAGCTTGATTGACCTGGAAAAGTCATGTAAATTTTCTTTACTGTTCACTGTGATTTTGTGTTTCATTCACTTAAAGTTTTAGAATTTCATAATACTTGTACACATGCATGACACATGACTGTATGAAACTTTTGGGGGGTGGGGGGGGGGGGGGGGTGTCAAACAAGTGGGACGATTAGAGTTGTAGATTCTATGAAATTCATGTATCTGTTCATGTTTTAGAAAGGGTTTAACCGGAGCCATACAACAATGATCATATCATATCTATACAGGGTTAGTAGTATACAGCCAGTCCTAATTGTTTTTAAATTCATTGGTATCGATTAGGTATTCAGCCGATAGACAAGTTCAGGTATCGGAATCAGTATTGGGAAGGAAAAAATGGTATTGGAACATATTTAGGGAGGATTATATGTCCTTTTTAAAATTTTGGTGGTTTTTGTGAAAATTGTTGTCCCACAAACATACAAAGTTTCAAATAACAATAATAATCTAATAATAATTTATATAACACTTTTCTTAACAAAGTTACAATGTGCTGCACAAGTGAAAGCAACATTAAAAAACAGCAACTGAGTAAAAGTGTAATTAAGTATAAGTAAAACATCAGAAAACACACGCACCAATAACATGAAACAATAAGAAAGAAAGAGGTACACTATAAAATGTTCACAGTTTACATTGGCACTGTTATTTATATTATTTCGTTGTTTTCTACATCAAAGAGAGGATCCACTGAAAATCTTTAAGTTGAACCATAAGGTTCACCTCCTCAGTCCATCACCCACCAGTGTTTCCCCTCTGAGCAGAGAATCCCATACAGCACTTACTGTCCATGGACATCAAGGTCTGAGTTTGGTGGGAAGCCAGAGAAAATGCTGCCAGCGTCCATCTCTGTGTCCTGGCTACTTCCTTGTGTCCTCATTGACCCTGTAACTGTTACTCTGACAGTCAGCAGATGAGGGAGAACCTGAATAAGCTGTGAGATTGTCTTGATCTCATCTCTCCGTTTATCCCCCTGCACCATTTTACATCTCATTTTTTTCCTGCCCCCCCCCCTCTTTTAATTCCAGTCCACATCTTCTGGTCTTCACTTAATCTATCACTTAGTCAAAGCCTAAAAGATGACATGGCTGTGAAGTTTTATGGGCATCAGGGCTCCCAGTGGCTGGGGTCCAGACTCAGTCCATTTATGTCTTCCCTGGTCATTCTTGGAAATGTGCATGTGTGTGCGTACTTTATTTGGTTTGTACGTGCTACAGTGTAGGCGTCTGCCTGAGCTTTTATCTTAATGAAAGGCTGTGGTGCGCCCGTAGAGGGATGATTTGGTTAAGAGCCAGTCAGAGGCTATAGTGTGCTGACTCATAGAGCAGGAAATAGGATGTAAAAACAGAGTGAGAGGAGGAAACAGTGGAAGAAAGTGAATGATGGACTGGAAGAGGAGGAGAAGGGTTGAGGTGAGAAAAGTCATGGAAAGAGGAAAGTAGAGACCGTTGGGTTCAGTTTGGGCCGTGAGTTATGTGCATCGGTTCAGATATGAATCGTGTGGATATCCTTGCTTCCTCCTCTGTGTGACTTTCCCTGCTCTTTTGTTTAACGCCCTTCCTGTGCTCCCTTAAGTGCATGAACCTGAATTAATCACCCCCCTGGGAAATGTACCCATCATTGCTCCTTCTCTCCTCTCTTCTCCTCTCCTCTCCTCATATGTCTTCCACTATCCAGCCTAAAAATGAGCACCCCATTTTTTCTCATTTCTTTCCTTCTCTCACCTCATCTGATACTCCCCAGGGCCCTAGTACAAATATACATCTCCCACGCGCTCTCTGCGGGTTACGGCATGGGAGAGTGTGGCCACACGCAGAGAGGCAACACACACAGACACAAGCAGCTCCCCAAAAGAACACAAACATGACTCAAAGCACAGACCTGATGGATTGCAGGTCTGGGAAGCACAGAGCGAGGGACGCATTCATTTGTCCTTGTTGCACTTATGTCTGTGTTTAGTCTCACAGTGGTGCGGTCCTGTCTGCTTAGATGTCTTAATCTAGGCCTCAGTGTTATTGTGTGTGTTGGGGAAACACTCTCACACAACAGAACATTAGCCTCCCTGTGCAATAAAAGCCTCTTAATCATCCATTGCTGAGTGGTACTATGACTTTGTGTCAGCCACCTCCCTCCCTCCCTCCCTCCACTCGTGTGGTGATGTCATCTGATACGATGAGAGAATGCGACCCACTGACCCTAATGCATTACCCCACTTCTACTTCTCCTCTCTCCCCACTTCCCTATCTCCCAAGTACATTAGCATTACTCCCCCATCCCGTCTTTCTCCTTCTGAGGCTGAACCAAGCCTTTGTCTCAGCCTCGCTGCCAGACAGCCCTGATTCAGCCAGTGTTTCGCTGCTCAATCACAGCATCTGTCTGGACGCTGGAGGACATCCAAACGCCCGCCATCACATAGACGTTTCCACAGTCTTGATTTGAAAGCTGTTGCAGTATTTACCACACTGCAATTAGGCATGAGGGTTCGAGGTATTCCAAGGGTCACCTTGCAGATTTTTATACTGGTTGACTCATGATTTGGCAATGAAGTTAGCATACTGGTTTTTGCTACCCATTGCTGGACCGGTTAAGGCTGAGTTCAAGGTCTTTTGGAAATCAGAGGCAGATGTAGACTTTGTTGTGTATGACAGTAAACTGATTTTGAAGACATTACCTTGGGCTCTCAGAAATTGTGATGGCCATTTTTGAATATTCTTTAAACTTTCACAAACTAAATGTCATTCACATCAAAATTCAGCTGGACCTCTGGGTCAATCCAATATAGGCCTTGCAAACACAGGCTTGTAATAGTGCAATAACTGTTTCTCCCAGTCATCAGTTTAAACACAATAATATATTTGGTGCGAACCAAAGTCCTTTGTGGTGCAGGTTGGTTTCTATTATTGTGTAAAAAATACTGCTAAGCACTGTTCAACTGTAAAAGGATTCATTTGCTCTATATCTATTTTTCTATTATATTTTCGTTTGTCACTGAGAACTGAACAATGCAACTTTATTGTCCAACATAGTGGACAGTTCAGGTAAATGAACTGACAATTTGGTACAACTACAATTTCTTATAAAGTCTATATTTACCTTTCAGTGGAACACACAGTAACTATGTCAGCATGTGGCAAATACATAGTGAGGTTTAAACTAATCATCAAAAGTCATGGAGAAAAAACACCCTAAAATGAAGCTGGTGTTATCCTTTAAGTGGTGGCTGTAGCTTTGTTAATGGCATGTTGTGTCTGTATGTCACACAGCGGAGGGTTATAACGCCATCAGTCTGCGAGTGTGCACGCTATTATCCCCAAGGACTACTAAGTCAGCACAGTTTGGCTGAGAAATGCAGCTGCTGACTGGCATGGGAGAAGACGGGAGAATGTGAGAGAGGAGGAGTCATCATGTGTCTGCTCATGGAAGAAGAGTAAAGAGTGAGGTTCAGTCCATCATCAGGCATCCTGCTATTAACTCTGCCTGTTGAAGTGATAGACAGGGTTACACAGATGAGAGGAGAACATGATGGGAAGTAAGAAAACTAGAGGACGGCCAGATATAAATGAGGTTAGAGGGTCAAATCCCAGCACAGAGTGAATTACCCCGTTTAGGGTGACATCAGCCGGATACGTTAACACTAGACAGTCATTTTTAAGTCTACTCTTAGACTGCTTGTGTGTGTGTGTACAGACTCCTTCCCAGGCCCCCCCCCCCAACCTCCTAGTGGTAATCTGTCAAAGGATGAAGCAGCCGTCTTCTTTCTTTGACTTGCTTTGTCACCGATTATATCAACAGGCTTTCATTGTTTCAAGAGGCTCGTCTCCTTCAGGCCATCTGATGGGAGGACAAAAGAAAAATCCCCGTCCTCCCTTCATTTGTCCTCGTCATCCTTTAAAGGACTAATTTGACGCTTTGGAAAACCCACTTATTCACTTTCTTGCTTAGAATTAGATGAGAACATCGAAACCGTTCTCAAGTCTGTATGCTAAATATGAAGCCACAGCCAGCAGCTGGTTAGCTTAGCTTAGCATACACATTGAAAACAGGGGAATATCTAACCTGGTTCTGTTATATTAACAAAATCCGCCTACCAACACTGGTAAAACTTGAGGTAAAGCCACAAGTTATTTAGGATGAAAAATAAATGAATGTAAGCAGTAAATGATAAAAATCTTAGTGGGACTAATCAGTGTGGGAACATCTTAGGTCTGTCTTGTGTTTGTTTGAGATTTCAGTCAGATCCTCTCTTTTCAACCAGCATCAGCAGGCACACATAGGTTCCCCCACGGCTTGATTTCACTGCCGCTACAGTCTGTTTGATGGATCTGTGTCAGACTGTGGGAGGAGAGATGAGGAGAGATTTCAAGAGACGGAGCAAAAGGAAACCAGATGTGAGGCAGACAGAGTTTATGAATGAAAACAGAAAAAATGGATTGAGACAGAGATGGAAGGAGAAAGACAGGAAAACAAGCATCTGTACGAGATGTAAATATTGGGCCGAGACGTTGACACAAGTTTGACAGAAACAGCCTGAGAGTTTAAAAACACCCACTCAATCACAGACACACACACACACACACACAGTAACACACGGAGAGTAAGAGGAATATAAATCTAAAGTTCTACCACAATAAAATTTATGTTTCTCTCCATATGTGCACATTTAACTGATTTATCGGCCTCTCCTGTGCAGACTGTATTGTATACTAATTGAGAAATTCCAGTCATAGAGAAGAAGTAGGAGGATATTACCAAATAAGAGATAGCCAAACAAATGTGGCCTGGACATACCAACAAACTTTGAGTCTCATAGCACAGGGATGTTGCTGTCTCCTCTTTCGGCTCTCCAGGAAGCAAAAAAGGTAATATGGGAAAGGTATATGTGGATTTTATTAGAGCCAAAAACACTTTCCACATTCTTTTTTGTATTTTCTTATCTCTGACAGGATCTTTGTCTAAATCTTTAAAGCTCTCTGGCTGTCCAACGTCTCTGTCAGGATGAATGTTTTATGAGCTGTGGGCTGCTGGAGAGAATCTGTCTTCTTCTACCTCCTCTGTTTCCTGCAGCTTTTATACTGTATATTTTTTCACCATCACTCCCCCATATTGCTGCTGAATGTCTGACACTTACATATATTCTCTTTCAAATTGTCTCTGAGTTTGTCTTCTCTTTCACCAGACAGCTATTGGCCCCAGGATATCAGGAAATATGGTACAGTCCTGATGGGTCCCGCAAGTTCTCCTCTCCCGCCAACACTGTAAGTCTCTGAGACAATTTGACAGTATCCTTAAACTGCAGAGGGGGGATCCAAATGATCATAGAAGAGATATAAACATCAGTGCAGTTGTTCAAATACAGTGGTATATGGATGCAAAATGCTACAGTTTCTGGGCATATAACAAGTTCCTCTGGTTGAATGGCAGTCTCTCTCTTTCAGGGACACTGTCTCTACCATGGGACGGTTCAGGGCATTGAAGGTTCCAGTGTTGTTGTTAGCACATGCTTAGGACTCAGGTAAGTGAAACTCCACCATGGGCTGTATACATTAAGTCCTCTAATATTTAGTGTTCATCTCAGTGGTGAAAGACATTTCCTCGAGTCTAAGAGGTCTCTCATAAGACTAAATCCTTCCAAAAACAAAAGCCTATTCATAAAAACAGCTACTACAGTTAAGAGCAGGGAAGAGGACTTTTCTGTAGCCTCAGAGTTCCTACAGCAGAAATAGGTGATAGTTTTTGTCTTACTAATAACATGAAGTTAGGTGATACAGATTAGCTGATTGTCTCCAGCTGACGTGCAAAACAGTTTGGGCCAGCAGAACAAAATTAATGGATATGAAGCAGTTTCCCCAGTGTTGTCAGACTGATTGATAGAATATCTGTCTACGTAATTGGCGATTTACTGTTGTTGAACATTTACCATTGTGGTCCACTTGCCAAAATACAGGAGAGAATTTGTGCAAATGTTGAGCCATTTTCACTACTTGGAGAAATCTTGCTGGGGAAACAAGGTTTCACGAATATCCTACCAGGTTACTGAGAAAAGCCAACAGTGGCCTAGTTACTTACAGTCATATAAATGTGCTGATTAATACAGAAGTCAGGTAAAGGTCAACTTGTTAGGGCTGCACAAATATATCAAATAGTCTAGTTTTTTTTTTTTTTTTAATTAATTAGTTACATCGATTAGTGTAGATCTGGCAGCATACCAGCAACAGGGTCATCCTCATTGATAAAAGTCATTCCAGTTTTAAAGTATTTCTAAATCATAAGGCATATGATGTTGTTTATGAACATGATTTTGTAGTTGAAAAGAAGTTGTAACCAAAACTTGCAGAGCCTGTTATCAAACCATGGTTGGATAGATAAGATGACAGGAAACAGTTGTGTGCAGTGTCTTGTGTAGTCCAGTGGGTTAGTAGGTCATTCTCTCCAGAGTTAGTTCATTGAGTACAGCTCAGACTGGAGATCCTGCGTTTTTTCCTGGTGTGGCTCCAGAGCAGCTGATACTTCCTGCTGAAGACGCTCACAGAGGAGAGACTGGCACGCTCTGACAGAAATCGTTGCCATATGTGCGATTCTGCGGGTTCATGACTCTGCATCTGGAGGCTGAGTGGATTAATACATCTTTTTACTAATGTAGATTCTCTGGAGAAATGCAAACACAGTATAGAGAGACACTGACATGTGGGCGTATGACCTCTCCAGATGTTTCTTACAGCTGTTTGACCTGCTGCTCTGTGCCTGCTCATGTGTTTGTATGTGTCGGCATCTACGCTCTTGAGTGGTTTTGTGAAGAAGCCAGAGGATTGTGTATCGCTCTGTCTGTCCCAGCGGATCTCTATTTATATAAATCACCTGAGACACACGTCGCTATGCTCCAGCCATCTGTAAAACCACAACACCACACCACAAATAAAAAAAAAATCACAACCTGCCGTGTAACCATATGGTTTTCCCTGTGCTTCAGATTGAAAATGTAATTCAAATGACTGGAAATTACATGTAATCATGCATGTTACAGCTGAAAAGGACAGGGGTAGTAAGTGACAATATTTGCAAGAGAAACAATGTGTCTCACAGTATGTGACTACATGCTACAGACAGATAGCAACATCATTGATCCACATTGATTTCCTCAGGCTATGATTGGATGGAACCATGAACAGTGCCTTGTTTTCCCAGGGGACTGATTTCTCTGAACACAAGCGTCAGCTACCTGATTGAGCCTCTGCCTGTTTCCACGGATGCTCAGCAGCACGCTGTGTTCAGAGCCGAGAGTCTCCATCTACCCGGAGGTAGCTGCCTGCATCACTATGGCAACAAGGGGAACGAGGAGCAGCTTAATGACTTCCTCCACGGGATGATGTCACCATGGAGCGCAAGGGTGAGTTCAGACAGGACGAGCAGCAGTTCTCTGCCTGAAATCCTCTGCAAGTTTTACACAAAGCGTGACAACATGTTCAGCAGATATTCTACATTAAACTGTCTCCATTTTCAGGAGAAAAGGGACCTGAGTCAGAACATGAAGTATGTAGAGCTGCTGATAGTAGCAGACAAGGCTGAGGTAAGGACACGGTTGGGGGTGTGCTCATATTTCGCCACTTTTTAACCAGACAGGATACTCAGTCATCTTACCAGTAAATGTGGGAGTAGATTTTACCCGTCAGTCTATTTAGAGTTTGTGTTCTGGTGAACTTCATAAGTAGTTAAACTAAATATAAGTCTCTGATTCACGTCCTGCTTGTAATTAGAAGTGTGAAAAGTCTGTCTCAGTTTATCATGTGATTAATATGTTTTCCAGTTTGAGAAGCATGGAGGTAGTCTTGCAAACACCAAGCTGAAACTACTTGAAACAGCTAACATGGTTGACAAGGTAACGCCTGATATGAAGTGAGGAAACCACACCTATATTTAGTAATGACTAGTAAAGTTTTCTGTCTCAGTCCGCGTCTGTGTCTCCCCACACCTTGCAGTACTACAAGGCTTTGAGCATCCGCGTGGCGTTAATTGGCCTGGAGGTGTGGACCAGCCAGGACATGATCAATGTGTCGGATAACCCACACAGCACTCTGGCAGCGTTCCTGTCCTGGAGACGCAGACAGCTCGGGATGCTCCCCAATGACAATGCTCAGCTCATCACGTCAGTGTCTCTCACTCTCTCATAACTCTCACTAGTCTTCCAATTTGTCAATCTTCCCCCTCTCCAACACTAGTGTCTCCCTATCCCCTCTCAGCCCCCTGTCCCACAGGGCAGATCTCTGAGTTGATTTCATCGTCATTGTGTGAGACAATAACCATCACCACTTGGATCCCAGTGGGTTGCTGTCCAGGTGGAACTAATCAGCAGTGGCATTTCTGTCTCCAGGGGGAAGTCATTCCAGGGAACCACCATTGGGCTGGCACCTCTCAAAGCCATGTGTTCGGACTACCAGTCTGGGGGAGTGAACGCGGTGAGAGACAAACTAACAGTAATCCACTGCCCATCAGGAGACATCATCATCATTGCTGCAGCTTGACAGAAATAAAATGAAGGATTTTCTCTGTAATAACAACAAGTACTGTTAAACAGTTAACACTTACTGGAAATCTGACGCTCTTCTGCTCTGGTTTTGATTATTTTACATGACTATGACGGTGTGCCAACACGCATCAAGTGGTGATGACATTTTATTAATCTTAAAGTCATAAGTCTTCAAGTCAAGTAATCTTGAGCGTCACCTCTGACTTCTGCCTCAAAAGGACCACTCAGAATCAGCTTTTGGTGTAGCGGCCACCGTGGCGCACGAGATGGGTCACAACTTCGGCATGAGCCATGACAGTACCGGCTGCTGTCAGGCAAGACCAGAAGACGGGGGTTGCATCATGGCTGCTGCTACTGGGTAAGATACACAAATTACTGACATAAAAAATATATAGTTATGTATATTTATGCAGGCAGAAAAAAGCTGAGGATTTAAAATGTTGATTTAATGATGTATTGTGTTATTATCTGCATCCTGTATTTGTGCGCCTTCCATGGTGCAGGCACCCGTTTCCACGTGTGTTTAATGGCTGTAACGAGAGGGAGCTGAAGAGCTACCTGAGCTCCGGAGGAGGGAAGTGTCTCTTCAACCTGCCCAACACCAGAGCCATGTACGGAGGGCAGCGCTGCGGCAATGGTTACCTGGAGGATGGAGAGGAATGTGACTGTGGAGAGGAAGAGGTCAGTGTGTGTGTGTGTGTGTGTGTGTGTGTGTGTGTGTGTATGACATGCCTCTGAATTGTAGAAGTAAATATTTTTTTAAGTTTTCACCAGGACTCATGACTCATGTTATTTTGTGTAGGAGTGCACCAGTCCCTGCTGTAATGCCAACAACTGCACTCTGAAAGCTGGAGCTGAGTGTGCCCATGGCGTCTGTTGTGATAACTGCAAGGTACTAACACTAGATTATGTAAACACGTGAACAAAGGGAAACAAAAAAAAATCCTGGGCTAATTCCCACTATTAAATAAACACCGTAGCTTTTAAACTATAACTCTACAATTTAATTGTTACTTCCCCTTCATTCTTTTTTCTGGTGTTTCCTGAATGTCTTCTCTCCTCTTCATCTTTCACGGTGTAGCTGAAGAGCCCAGGTGTGCTGTGCCGTGCTCCATCAGGACCATGTGACCTGCCAGAGTACTGCGATGGAAAAGCAGAGTCTTGTCCTGCTAATTTCTATCTGGTGGATGGTACATCGTGCGCAGGCGGGCAGGCCTACTGTTACACCGGCATGTGTCTGACCCTGCAGCAGCAGTGCCTGTCACTGTGGGGACGAGGTTGGTAAACTGGTTGCTTATAATCTGTCAATCTTTCGTGTAATACTCTGTAAACACCTTTTTTTCTTCTATAATAAGTCAAGATGTCTGAAACAGGGTTTCTGCAAGACTGTGTACGTGCTGATTTTTACAATTAAATGTTTAATTCTTGACATAATAGTCAAAGTATACAAAAAAGCATTACTCTGAAGTGTTTGACTTCAATGTACAAAATTTGATTTTATATTGAAGGCTCAGTGGGCAAAAAGACTGAATCAGATTGTTAATATGTAAAACTGACTCAAACTGAGGTGTATTTTGAGCTAAGTTGCATTGAAGAATTTCCTAGAGGTGATTATGAGCCTATCGGCTCCTAAAAATGTCTTCTTTATTCTCAAAGGAATGATGGGAAGATACAAGAGATTAAATGTCTGCCTAACTCATAAAGATCACTAATGGATATATGCAAAATTTTGACCACCAAATAGTCTGACATTGTATCTTCAAAGCAATTAATTAAACATCCCATGCATGCTGAAGCAGAGAGGCTGGATAGTGTTAGAGATGAGCCCTCGGTGGATCAGAGGATTAGGGATTGTTATTGGACAGTGTCCATATTCATGTTGTGACAGAGCCTCCCAGGAGAGCCTTTGTAGTACCACAGGAGCCACACAGAACAGTAAGGGGCGCCATCTGGTCTCCATCAGGTGGTTGCATACGACACATTGTGCATGGGTTCGTGCGTGTGTGCAGCAGTATTAATATGTTTTCCTGCATTTTCTTTCTTCCGACCACAGATGGCCGCCCAGCCCCTGACCTGTGTTTTAAGAAGGTAAACGAAGCTGGGGATATGTACGGCAACTGTGGCAAAGATCTGTTTGGGAAATACAGGAGCTGTAAGGACAGGTAAATATTAAAACTTTGGTTAATGTACACCCACTTCAATATAAAAAGTGCTTCTACATTCTCTAATAATTTAAAAACTTTAACATCTTGTGACCTTTTCTTTGGTCCTTAACATTGATCAATCCCAACAAACTATTATTTCTGCCAGGGATGCTAAATGTGGGAAAATCCAGTGTTTATCCTCTGCCTCCAAGCCCATTGAGAACAATGCTGTTCGCATAGAAACCACAGTCACTGTGGGCAACAAGAGGATCCAGTGTATGGGAACTCATGTGTACAAGCTTGGGCAGGAGCGTGAGGATGCACAGGGTGACACACTGGACCCAGGCCTGGTCATGACGGGCACCAAGTGTGGTGATGACTCGGTGAGACTCATACATGCATGGAAATGCACTAAATACAATTTATTATTGTGGTACTCTTTATGAGGTTTCACTATTTATTTTACCTGTCAGAAAGCCACATTTAACCGCGGTCATTTGCTAACTTTGTGGCCCCAAGGTGATTTTCTACTACTTTGACTCTCTGACTTTCTTCCTCACCCCTCCTTTCAACAGATTTGCTTTAATGGAGAATGCCGCAATGCATCTTTCCTCAGAGCTGATGACTGCAATGCCAAGTGCCATGGACACGGGGTAAGTTTCCATGAGAATGTGGAAGGATCCTTTGAGATGAATTTCCTAGGAGTGTTGGAGAAAGTTTGGCTGCTGGCCCACTGTTACTGGAAATGGCAACCTTGGCAGTGGTACAAGATTTAGATCCTTTACTTAATTAAAAGTAGAAACAGCAATGTATAAATATATTCTGTTACAACTACGTGTCCTGCTTTGAAAATAGTAAAAGTAAAGCTGAATTTACTTAGCGTATCCAAAACCTTGGAAGTCCCTCTAGTCATTCACTCCAACACCTGCATGTCACTGTGATGAATTTAGACATTTACGTTGTATTGTAATGGGAACTATGTTCTCTCACCAGCTGTGTAACAACAACCATAACTGCCACTGTGACCCTGGCTGGGCTCCTCCTCTGTGTGACCAGAGGGGGTCAGGTGGGAGTGTTGACAGTGGACCTGTCATCAGCCACAGTGAGACATTTTTTTTTTATGTGCATATATTGACAGTTTCAAACATGTCTTTGAAATTATGCTACTTCCTGATTCTCTACCTCATACATATTCCACCAGGCAGTCTCCTTCCAGTCCTGGTTGTCCTCCCTCTGGTTGTCTTTGTGGTTTTGGCTGCTGCTGGACTGTGGTGCTGCTACAGGCATAAACTCCACCCACTGAAAACTTCAGCTCCGCCTCCAGTTCCAAAGTATGTAGTTCTGAAGTGTTTAATACAGATACTCTACTTTTAGTAAAGTTTGTAAGCAATGCTTTTGCTTTCTAAGTCCTCATGTTGTGTGGATGCACAATATGAATGATGGGTCTGTACTTCTGTATCTGACAGTTGTTCAGCCCAGGCTGAGGGCAAGCCTGTGTCTGCTGATGGTCATGTGAACGGTCACGCCAACCCGACGTTCTTGCTAAAGAGACATCCGCCAGACCACCTGGTAAAGTAGCCCATGATGACCCAAAGAGCACTGTATTTCTCTGTTGTTTCTGAATATCACAATAAACATTCTGCCACAGGTGAAGTCCTCTCCTCGTTCGAGCCCGTCTTCCTCAACGCGGTCCAGACATGGTATTGTGCGTCCAGCAGTGAAGCCTCCTCCCGTACCTGCATATCCTGCAGTGCAAAAAGAGCAGACGCCTCAGCCTCAGATCCAGCCTGTAGCTTCTCCTCAGAGACAATACTCTCCTCAGGCTTACACTCCCCCTCCTTTTAAATCTGTGCAGCTGACAGAGGAGAAACAAAACCGGGTTCCTCCTCCTCCACCTTCAGAACCTCCACCTTTACCTTTCCAGGATCATAAAAACCACTCACTGCCTTCAGCAGCACCTAAGCCCCGACCAGGCCCTCCTAAAAGACCTCCACCACTTTGTCCTGTCTACAGACCATCAGTGGTGAATGTTTGGTTTTTTTTTTGTATCATTTTTTATTAAGTAAAGCTGTATGCAAACATTTTCGCAGTCAACTGAACATGAATTGTCTGACTTATCATTTTATGTAGGAACAACATCAAGTGAAAGGCCTGCAGGTTACCACTAATGCCCTGCAGCAAGGAAAAGCTGCATTGGCTCCATCTGCTGGACAGAAAAAGCCAAACAGGTAGATTGATTGTTTTTTTCTGTCAGTCAGTGCAAACCCTTTGTTAACTTGTGACTTTTTGTTTCTTTTAGAACCTAAACTAAGATCTCAGGGAGACGTTGGGGACCAACATTTACAACCAGAAATGGACTGCCTCAAACTGTCTTTTTAGTGGCTGGCCAGGAAAACGTGGCACCGCGGGATATGATGAATACTGGACACACATGGTCTGTGGATTACAGTATATTTATTCTGATGTGTATTGAGGGAAAATGATAGAATTATAAGAAGTTGCAGAACATATCACAATGAGTATGTTTTAAGTCTAAGATTTAGGCTTAATGAATGTTTTGTAAACTTCCCCGACATGTCTGCTGTATCCATTTGAACCAGGCAGGGCTGTGAATTTAAGAAGTTTTTTTTCTTTTTTTTTTTTTTTTCTTTTTTTTTTTTTGTTAATGGGAAAATGATATTGTTCTGTGTGTATCAGCAGTGTTGAAATACATGAGTATTTATTCACAAAGCAAAGAAAAATGAACGTTTAAGGTGTAGCCGATGTACTAAACATGGCGTCTCTTAAAGAGCATCAGCTATAAGAGGATATCTTATATTAAGAAGAGATGCCAGTAGTGAAGTGCTTACGCTTCTCATGTGTGAAAAATAATGGGATGTTAACTGGACCAAGGGGGACCAATGAAAGCCCTACATACATGCTTTAAGTAAATGCTTATGCTGAGAGATACGTGTGCGATGTGCGTCAGGAAATGTTAGATATGACAGGGTTATTTTTCCTCTTATTATTATTTTTGTTTTAATGATTGTTGTGATGTTGCACTTTTAGCAGTCTTTTTAGTATCAAATATTTCTGAAGGCAGTAATATCCTTCCACAAATTATCAACTAGTCACAGTCACCTTTGAGGTGGTGAGTATTTGGTACCAAAAAGATTTTGGGTGAAGTATCACTTTAAGGTGACCATTCAAACCCTCAGTAACTTTTATTTCTTACTTCTGTCACTGACAATCAGTGATGAAGTTATCTTTTTCGAGGGCAACATTTCAGAGAAATTCTTATTAGGAGCAAAAGTTGAGCCATAGTTCTATGTACATGTATCAGTTAAACAAAATTGCACCATAAGATTGAATGATTTAGTGCATTTGTCCCAAAATGTTACTAAATCTGTTCAGTGGGAGTTCCCTCATGACCAAAATACTATGTGGTTACTCTTGTGCTTAAGAAGACTGTGACTGCAGAGGCAATGTAACGCTGATAACGCTGGCATTATTGTAAGGTACTGTTGGAAGTGGTTCATTTGACTGCTTGGGGGATGAACCTGTTTGATCTGTAATATGGAAATACAGCCAGCTGCCATGTTTCACCTTTTAATCAGACCTATGCAAACTCAATGCGTCTTCAACTGGAATTTACATGAAAACACTGATAAATAAAAATATAAATACATTTGAACGGCTTGTGTTTTGTTACTTTATATAATCTTGTTCAGACTAGTATTTGAACACTCTCAAGAGCACATTGGAATTGTTGCACCTTTCAGTATGTTCTGCTTCTGCCACAGTTTTTACAGCCAAACAACCTGCTAATGATCTCGCAGCACTGTATAAATATATTAAACTGGTGTTTAGCTGAAAAGATAAAAAGAAAAAAAGATGAGTCTGTAACACACAATAACAACTAATTGATCGGGTATTCTCTAATAGTAATTCCATGTACTCTCGGCTCATACTACAAGTTTTGTATTGACATAACTGTGCTCAGATAGATTCTGCTAACACGCCTGGGGGAAAATAATATTCACTATTTTTTTTTTTTTTTTTTAAATAATAACTTTTTTATAACTCATAGAACTGCTCACCATGTGGAATGTGTTTCCTCTTAACAGGACACAGTTTGGCTGACAACAGTCACTCTTAAACATATATAAGAATAATATATAGAAATCGTAAAGATTCCTCTTTTTTTTCAAAATGTTTGGGAAAAAAATACTTTTTAATAAACCCGGAAACAACACTAATGGTCAGTTCACGTAGGCTACTGCCGTACTAACACATTTTCAATGTATAAGTGCGTTCACACTGACGAGTACGGCGGTGACTATCCTGTTGAAATTAACACGCCAAGGCAGTGGGGAGACTGCATGTGAGTGTACTGACTTTAGCATCAGATTTAAGACACAACACCACACAATATAAAGTTAACAATAGAAAGGGGTTAGCAAACAATGGATAAATTACTCATGGAGCAGCATTGACGTTCATGTAGAGTCCTCTCTTTGGCAAAGCCTTTTCGGTAAGTTCATTATTTACTCTCTGACCAACAACACTGAGAGAAATCTCTCTTTAGCTGGGAAATGACCCACTGTTCACCAGCTG
This sequence comes from Trachinotus anak, assembly GCF_046630095.1. NCBI lineage: Eukaryota > Metazoa > Chordata > Actinopteri > Carangiformes > Carangidae > Trachinotus > Trachinotus anak. The sequence continues at coordinate 19,727,103 of NW_027273872.1, read as the reverse complement.
GTTATTACCTTTGTCCTGTCTGTTGTTTGGTGCTGGACAGGAAGTAGAAAAAGCTGGGTTTATCACAGCTTCTTCTCTAAAACCAGCTGCGACCTGCGTCTGAAAACCGCCCAGTGAGAGTGGTGTGAGACTGAGCCAAAACAGGCCTAAAAAAACACAACAATGAGCTAAAAGACATTAAAGTGCTGCACTCAGCTGAGGGGACCTGCAGAGTGGAGGACAGAGAGTGTCTTTGATTTCATCACTGCAAGCAACTCCTTTCTGATTAAATTTAGTTATTGTCAAAATTATTGATTAGAGCAGCTTTAAATCAACTTTGCTGCATCTACTGGACTGACAAAAACTCTGTAAAACTACTGTATTTACTGATCATAAAAGACACCAGAACTTTTCCATTTAGCGTGTGTTTTAAACATTGAAATAAACAGTCAGTTTAATGCCAAATGAAAAAGGTACATTCACAACATTTCCTGGGTTCACATTATGTGGAAACTTTTTGTTTGTGTGTTGTTACTAGAAACGGCCTTTGATGTTAAAGTGCAGCAGGTTTTAGTGTGTGGTCAAATGTGCGCGGCTGCAATGGAGTTAAAATGTTATTCTGTGCATTTACATTATTTCCCCTCAGCTTTTTAAATCAGTTATAGATCGATAGTGTATAGGTTTAAATGATACCCCCTCTAACTGCTGGAAAGTGCTGAAAGGTGCCTGCCCTTTAGATCTCCACATCCTTCAATGAGATGAAAGCTCTCTGATTTATTCTAATCAAAAGGCAGCTAAATACCAAGGTCAGACCCCCTGAACCAACCCTTCACCAACACAAAAACAACCACACACACACACACACTCTGAGGACTGAAGAGCTAGGCGATCTTCCACAGGACCAAAGGGAGGTGAAGGTAGCTGTGCCTCTGAGGGAGACGAGACATTGGCAGGCAAAGGTTTAAGCATGTGGCTTAATTGCAGCCAGCCTCTCCTGCTGAGCATAATTAGTGTTAGCTAGCGTGTCACTTCCTGTGGAGTTTCATTTATTAGAGATGATGATTGGCTGAGGGATAAAAAACGCAGGGGTGACACCCCCACCTCCCCTCACAGAGGGGGGGAGGGCACAGCCAGGAGGGCAGTGAAGAGAGGATCTCACCTGCTGAAAGCTCCCCTGCCTTGCATAATGACCTAATTAAGCCTGAGTTGTTTTTCCACTTGTAATACTGATTATCTCTGCCTTTTTCACCAATTTTCTCTCAATCAGTCCCTGATTTCTTTTTGTTTCTTTCTGTCATTCCATATCAAATTATTCTGCCGTAAAATATTCCAAAAAGTCACCAATACTATGTTCCAGCAGATTTGCTACTTAGTGCACTACATTTACTTTCCGCTATATTTGAAGGTCCTGTACTTAGAAAGAAAGATTTCTATGTCGTTTTTATTATAAAGCAGGTCTAGGTATGAAACTGTGCCTTTAAATGAGCCGTCAGGACTTCGCAACTTGGTGATGTCACAACGAAGCAGTCACCACCCTCAGCAATGCCCCAAACCTGGCCTTTCTGGACCCACCATCCAGCCTTGCAGGATTTGGTTTCTCTGAGTGTTTATCTGAAATCTGCTGTATTCTAATTCAATCACTCAGAAATCAGCCATCCAAGAAGAAGAGAGCCTCAGAGCCACGAAATGTAAAATTTATGCAGTATAAAGTGTCTTCAAAAATTCTCATAATGGAACAGAGCAGGTGTACAGCTGTCAGTGATGGTGCATAATCTAAATTTACCACTTACTTTGTGGTACCATATTGACAGTATGAAATGCATTAATTTATTGATCGATTATAAATTCATTTATTACTGTTTTTTTTTATTCAGGGTAATTTCACTGAGAGGCAACTTTTCTTTTACTGGAAGGCTGTGCTCACATTCAAACCTGAAAGCTGCCCAGTACAACCACAGTCTGACCTGCTGGCCACTGGCCAAGTTAATTATTAACTGAAGTATACCCAGCAGTCACTTTGCAAATGCTTAATTGCGTGTTTGAGTGCACCAATGATGCACATTGTTTTGCAGGAGAATTGGATGAGCTGTGAGCGGCTCAGCTAAATAAATGAATAAATTGGAGGTGATGGTGAGACAGCTACAGGAATGTAATATAAATAATAAATGTTAAATCTTGCTCTCGCTTTGTGGTATAGTGCAATTGAAAATGTCATTCCAAAATCACAATTTGTTTGATGTCCATATTTGTTGTTTGATGCTATATTTATTATATAATTTATATATTTATACTGCTATTATATATTTGTTCAAAATTGTAAATACTGATTTTATTGTATGCTACATACTTACTGGAAAATCAGTATAGCACAGCAGTAGCTTTGTAGCATAGAAGCTGCAGATTACTTTTTGCGGAACAACCCACAGTGCTACATTACACTTCAGTCAGTCAATGAAAGTAATGATTCAACCAAGGGAGGTGTCAGTCCAGCTCCCACACATGCCTGATCTAATTAGGCAAAACAAGTGAAAACACCGGGGCTGGTCTAACACGGGAACACGGGCATTTAATTGTCTCAAATGTTTGATGGCCTGGATTGCACCAGTTGTCTGCCACTGATCAGCAGCTTCAGGGCTTACTTCCCTGAAATCCCACAGTTGCAGATTTACTGGCTCATTTACCAGAGTAAATGCCAGAGGTGTCAAAAAGTAGTGAATGCAAGAGGTGTTCATGAAGTGTAGTTAAAAATAGTGAGACAATTGTCATCATTGTCCACATCTGTTATTGTTGTACTCTTACCTTTAATAATTTCTCTGTTCATACACTGAAGGTTACCATTTCAGTGCAAGTGAGTGAATTGCTTTTTTGCCTTCAGTGTTTATGGCCAGGTCACTACCCCAGGGACTGATGGTGGGTTATATAGTTAAGTGTTGCTCTGATTGCGGTACTTGCCTCTGGCAATAAAAGGTCAACATAAATGATTAATGAGAGGAGAATGTCATAAGGGAGAGGAGGGAGTAAAAAAAGGTGTTAGGTAACAACATCCTAAATTTTCTTCTGCTCTCCTTCTGCAGACCTCACTATATACTTAACCCACATAGGTCATGTCAGTACAATTACAAAAGTGGGTCCTTTAGAGTATTATTTGCATGTGGCTTCAGAGTTGATCACAGTTGGGTTGCTGTTACAGCAGACAGACAAATTGATCACAGATCAGCTTAGGCACAGTTTCCTCTCATGTTGTTTATCCCTTTAACTGTGAGACTTTGACCTATCCTGTGCATTCAGATCAATGAAGAGAGAATTCCTTATGAGGCTCCCACAGAGGTGAGTCCACTGAAATGACTTTGAGTTCAGACGACAGCTCTTTACCTCTAATTAAACCCATGAAAATTCTAATGAATGCCCTTATGAGAATATATTTTAATGGCTGTGTCAGCAGGAGACCATCCACTGATGTCTGATGGGTCTCATTAAGACTTAACTTGTGTGCCTCTGTATGTGTGTCAAGCGCAGATTGCCATTGGAGTTTTGCACAAAATAGAAGCGTTTTTTTCAAGTCAACAAAACACTATTGTGAATGGTCTGTGTTTCTGTTGAGTTATGTCGTGAATAAAGTTGGATTTTCTCCTATCGCAATACCGTTCCATGTAAACTTGATGGATTTCCAGCAGTCTGCCTCTCAGTTGGCTGGCTCCCTGGGGCGTGGTATGGTAGGCGCCACAACTTGAATGTGAAAAAAGTGTTTACATTTCACTTTTGCGAAATATTGCTTTGTCAAATAGTCTGAAAAAAACACCTCATCTTAGTGTATAATTTTTGGAGTGTTTTTTTTTTGATATTCACATTTTCCAGTACCCGTTTTTAACTTCACACTTTCAAATTGCTCATCAAGCAGTTTACTGGAAACACGCCTATTGATTTAATCATTTACAAAGACTGTACATTCTTGCCTTGACCTAAACAGGAAGATCGAGTACCGATACACACATACAACTACACTGTTGCTGTGCTTCCATATTTTTCATCTCATCTGATCAATTTTTGACACTGCAAGACAATTTTATCAAAGACAAGCTACATTTTTTTTTTAGAATTGTCTTTATTGTTAACAATGGTCATTCAGATTCACAATGATTAAGAATAATCTCTCTCACAAAAAGAGCGGCGGGAAACACCAATTTTTTTTCACATGAAAACTGCATTCACATCACTTTGTAAGACTAACAGGGTATATACACTACTGAAAAAGGTTGCACATGGGCGCCAAACACATTTAAGATGTTGATATTTACTGTGCCTCCAATTCAGATGTAATTTTTAAAATATGAAATGAAAAGCATTGTTTAGCATCCCTAGTCTTAAAAAGATCATGTCCAGATTTGTCAAGAAATCTGCAATTCACATTAACTTTTTGTAATTTACAGCCACCAAAAGTCACACTTAAACTAATTATAACTATAATTATAATCTAGTACTTCCTCATTAAACAACAAAAAGACACTGCAGAGTTTATCTTATATACTGCTCTATTTGTAGTTCACCTTTGTCACCACACTCATTGCCCTTCTCACCTTTGAATAATATCATAAACATGTTGACAGAATACAAATGAATTATGATGTAGCACTGACCAGTCCATTCAACCAAGGTCTGTTGATGAAGCTGTTGCTGTCTGAGGATTTTAGTGAGGTGGACGTTATTTTTTGCCCTCTTTGCTCTGATGCTCCCACGGCACAGGATCATTTTCCTCTGTGTTTGATCCTGTCTCCCTTTCGTGCCAGAACTGCTCCAAATCAGGCAAGACAATCCCATCTTTGAGGCTCACCCTGTCTACTTCTGTTCCTCCTCCTACCCCTCCTTGTCCTCCACCTTGTTCCAGCTGGAGTTGAGCGTCTCTGCTGGGACTCTGGCTGGAGCTTGATCGAAGGCTTCTCTCCCCTCTCAGCTGACCTGAGGTCTCTGGTCTGGGGCAAGGCGACTGTAGATTGGTAGGGTTGTGAGGTCCGGGTTTTGGCTTCTGTGGAGGCTGTTTGCGCAGGGTGAGGCGCCTCCACAGCCCCCTATACCCCTCTCTGAACTCCTCAGAGAGGGAGAGGACGATGAGAGGGTTCACTAACGACAGAGAGAATGTGAGCACCTGAGCTGAGAGTGTTAGAAGAAGGGGAGGAGAGGAGAGGAGAGGCTGAGCTCCTTCAATTTCTTTCTCTGCTATATGATGCTCCCAAACCCACACCACCCACTGAGGAAGCCAGAGAATAGCCATAGCCACAGTCAGGCTGAATAACATCAAGGTGAGCTTCCTGGATCTGATCTGTGTACGCAGATTCTGAGTCTTACTGGAGCGGCGCTGGCACTGGCCGTAGGCTTTCCAGAAATACATCAGGGCAAAGCTGAGAGGTGCACAGTACACCCCCAGGGGGTATGCTTTGACGTACACAGTCATGAAATTGCGGGCTTTAGGAGGAACCATCAGCACACACACCACCCCACGGATCTCCCTCTGCAGCGTAGCAAACAGCCAGTGAGGGATGGTGACAGAGCAGGCGGACAGCCAGATGAAGAAAAGCACCACCAGGATGGAGCCTAGGTTGATGCTCACTTGCTTGGTGGGGTTGGACACATAGCGGTAGCAAGCTTTGGCCATGACTGCCACTGTGAAGCTCTTCGCAGCCATACAGGACTGAAGGAACCAGTCGGCCGTCTTGCACACCACCCATCCCAAATTCCAGCTGGTTTTTGAGTAGGAAGCAGCCCTAAACGGCATGGCAAACGCAAGCACCAGCCCGTCCGCAAACATCAGGTTGAAGATGAGGGAGTTGATGAGAGACAGTTTGCCCTTATGTGCATTTGCGAACAAGATGACCATCGCAGTGAGATTACAAGCCACACCTAAGACACAGATGACTCCCAGGATAGCTGGCACCAGGACCCTCAGCTCCCCAGGGTGCAGGTGATGGAACGAGCCACGTTCATTGAATGGCCACTTGTCTATGGAGCTGTTCACAACAGTCATATTGTTCCCACTCAACTTATCCATCCTCTCCAGAAAGATGATGATCTGATATCAGAGGAAAAGATACAAAAAAATCAAAGGCAGCCAGGAGATAATAAAGAGTTCTGGGTAGAAGATTTCCAAAAACTGAAGCAGCCTAAAGACAGGTTTGGCAAAATATGTCCATAAAAATGTCCTCACCAAATCTGAACCTGTTGTAATAATTGTATCAGAGAACGTATGGATTGACAGTCAGTTGTCAAAGTGGAGCTCTTGTCTGTCTCTGGACTTATCCCGAGACGCAATGATGCAGCTTCTGCAGCTGGTTATAAAGATGCTGTTTGATTGACAGCTGCTGTCCCCAGCTGACAAGATGTGCGTAGACCACAGCCTCACGGGGCCAATTAGAGAAACTCTGCGTGATGTGCACAGTACGACATGTGAATGTATTAGATTTCTAATTTGTATAGATGACTGAGAATTAGTGGCCATTACAGTAAGGTTTTCCTTGCAGAGTTAAGAGATATTGATGCTTAACTGTTGATTGGCACCAAATCAGTGTCTTTACAGAAAAGGCAATTTATTAAAATCAAAACAGGCATTACAACATTTGAAGCATACATCAGCAATCCAGATGAATCTTGTCATTTGTTTATTGTATGAGCTATTTGGGTGCGTCAGCAACCTTCATTTGGAAGCTGTTTTTCTGCTCTTAAAATGATAAATAAGTATAAGTTGTAATCGGAAGAAAATAAGAAAACTGTGACAGCTGCCAGTCATTTGAAATCAACCAACTGTGTCCAGTTAATGAAAATGATGTCTCCTCCTTTGCTCCTTAGCTAGACTGCCCTCATGTCTTGCTCTTTGTCCACATGAGGGCACCCTTGCACCATAAGTGGCAATAAACATAGTCAAGATGTTATACACTAGACTTACTGGCAAGAAAAAGTATGTGAACCCTTTGGAATGACCTGGTTTCCTGCATTAATGGTCCCTAAGCTAATATCACACAAGCAATTATAATCTTTTGTGCCTTTATTGAACACACTCATTAAACATTTACAGTACTGGTAGAAAAAGTAAGTATTGGATATAATAACTGTTTGAACTTTCTTTGGCACTCTAGCAAACGCTTCCATTAGCTGCTGATCAGACCTGCTCAATGCTCTGGAGGGATTTTGGACCATTCTTTGTATAGAACTGCTTCAGCTCAGGCATATTCTTAGGATGTCTGATGCGAGCAGCTCTCTTCAGGTCATTCCACAGCATCTCTGTGGGATTAAACAATCCAACAGGTGTTTTTTCTTTGTTTGAAGTCATTTTAGTTTGCTGTTTAGGGTCAGTGTCCTGCTGCATCACTCAGCTTGGGAATTCTTTTTCCCCTCGATAATGTCGAGCTGTCCAGGCCCAGAGGCAGCAAATCGCTGCCAAGTCATCGTGCTCCCTCCACTGTGCTTCACCTCTGGGATGATGCTTTCATGTTAGTGTGCAGTGCTCTTTTTACACTATACATAGTGCTGCATGTTCATTCTAAACAGTTCAACCTCAGCTTCTTTAGTCCACAAAACATTTTCCCAGTAGAGTCAAGGTGCTCGTTGGTAAACTTCAGGCATGTATTTTTTTGTTTTTGTATTTTTTTTGGAGGGGAAGTGGCTTCTCTCTGTGGTGTCTTTGGCAGGACATAATGCTCCATGTAACCATGCACCATGATGTGTGTATGGTAGACTCATGAACAGAGATGTAAACCAGCTCCAATGATTCCTTGAAGCCTGAGGCTGTAACTCTGAGATTCAGTGTTATATTACTGATCATTCTACATTTCGCTTTTAGAGTCATCTTAGCTCGATGGCCACTTCATGGGAGAGTAGCCACAGAACTGAATTGTCTCCATTTATAGGCAGTTTGTTAGACTGTGGACTGACGAATATCTAAAACTCTCCGCATAATGACATCGTTATCCTTTCAGCTTCATGAAAATCCATAATTCTTGACCCCAAATCTTCTGAGATCTTTTTTGTGAGGCATGGTTAACAATGGCAGATGTTTCTTGTCAACAGCAAACTCAAAGGTTTAAGTGTTTTTATAAGTCATAGTAGCTGTAACCTACACCTTATGCCTGTTTTAAAGGATTGGACTCCAGGTTTGATAACTCCTGACTCCAGTGAGCTTTTCTTCATGTCATTAACTGAAGGGTTTACATAGCTTTTCCAACCTACGCTGAATGTTTTAATCTTCTCGGTAGTGTCATTAGTTAAAATTGATTGTGTTTTTCAGTACTTGTAACTCAGGTGAAGAGCTTACCATATTTTTTACATAAAGATAATTCCAAAGGGTTCACTTACTTTTCTTGCCATTGTATATTAATTGAGTCAACATCCTTAACAGAGGAAGTCCAACAATCAGGATTTGAAGTTGCACATCTTTATTCTTTTTTATTCAAAGAAAGTCCAGTAAGCATAAAGACTGCATGGTAATTAATTGCATTTCAATACATTCTGAGCTATAAAAGTTTTTTTTGTTTCAATTAGAAGTGTCACAAAGGAGGTTGTCTAGAAGACATTACTGTTTAAAGGAATCACACTTAATAATTCCCTGATTTCACAGAGTTCACTTAGACCTTTGACTGCTTTCCTTTATGGGAGCTGGCTCATAACACAAATCTGAGACAAGTGAGATCAGAGAGTCAAGTGCTGAAACACAACCTGCTACTGTTTCACGTCACCCATCTTGAGCAAGAGGAGGAACGTGCACAGGCACCGCAGCAACCTTAAATCAAACATTTTTAAACTGGTTCCTTCTGGACAAAGCAAGAAACATTTTGCATAGTGCCTCAGATGATCTGTAGATGTTTAAATAACTATATTCAGGCTATCAGCTTCATCAGATCCAGATCCAACGCATGCAAAAACAAGATCAAGAGCTAGGCTAGCATTATGTTACGCCAAGAAATCTGAAGTTGACTTTCAGTAATATTGGACATGAAGAGTTTACAGTTTCACCATCTACAGATCATTTTCAGCACTATTCAAATAAACGTGGTGAGCAATGCAGGATTTAATTTTTCTTTTCAGCATTTTGCAAAAACGTTTTATTGTGGCTTTGTCGTGTCTCTGGCAAATTGATGACATCTGACCGACTGCTATGTGATAAGAGCAACAATGACTTTGTACACATCACAGCGTCCTCCCCTGAACTCACAAGCATGTAGCCGGTGCTTTAATGTAATCGTGACTACACTGCTTTAAGCACTTTCTCCACGTGGGACCTCAGTGGAGCTTTTTTTGTTTTTGTTTATAGAGAGAGAGAAAGAGAGGGAAAAAAAGAAAACAAAAACAAAAGAAAACTTCCTAATTTAACATTTCATTTGAAACATTCACACTCCTGCCTTGTACTCAGTCCCCTCCCCCCTCCCGCACCCACTACATCAAACCCCCACATACCAAAAGAAGGCACCACAGCTTCTAAACAGACTCACTGACCGAGAGAAGGACTCAATAAAACAACAGCATTAAATAAAACCATTGACACAGCCTGGAAGGGCTTCATTCACATTACAGACTACAGCAGTCTCAGCAGGGAGACAGAATTGGTGCTAGAAAGACTGACCGTGTTGTGTCACAGGCAGAGAGAAACTCAGTTTCTGGGGTCAGAGATTAACAGTCTCTTCCTCTTCAGTAGGAATTCTGCAGCAGGTTGCACTGTCCGAAACTTTGATCACATGCACTGTAGCATGAGCAGAGTGAGAGAGAAGGGGCACTGTTGCTACATGACAGTGAGCCACTGTCATGTAAGCTTGGTTTCTGTCTGTGTGCTCTATTTTATGTCGAGTGTACCCACATCAGCCCCTTTCTTCAGGGTCCAGAGGGCTGCTACATCATGTTATTCATGCAGCAATCCTCTTGTTGCATAAATGCACAAGGTTCACTTCCACAGGTGTCCGCATGGCTAAATAAATTAAATTTTAAGTCACATTGAAGAATCAAAGTCCATTCTTGATTTTAAGGACTCTTTCTCCTCAGGTTGTATCCAGGTTGTGTCAATTCCCCGCTTCCCAAAATTGATACTGTCCACTACCCCACTTCAGTCACTGGATACTCAGCCAAGCGGCAGAATTCAAGACCAGCAGCAACAAGACACAGGGAGAGGAGGAGAAGGATGTAGATAAGGGCTCCATCTCTCTGCTTCTCCAACCCTACCTCTCCCCGCAGCCCCTAACATGTGTGGGGGCCAGGGGTCAACAGGGGCCAGATTGCCCTTTAGTTGACCTTGTCTTGGAAGATGTAGAGGTTGTTGGTGGCAGCGACAGCAATGATGTTCTCATGTGGGTGCCACGTGGTGTGAAGGATCTTCTTGCTGAAGTCTAAGCTGTCTACACTGATCTCATCCTTACGGCGTTTCCCACCTACACACACCTGGAGGGCAACAAATGGGATAAAGAGGCGTTAAGATGTGATTTTAAAGTATAAATTAGACCATCTACATTTTCTGAAGAAAATGCGTGTGGTCGCTGAATATGCTGCTGTCGCTGCTGGTGACAAGGGACATGAACATATATGAAAAAATATATGTATAAAAGTATTAGTAGAAAAAAACATTAATAACTGGTGGTGCTATTACAACAATTCCATGTGAAGATTTTCATCATGGGCCACTGATTTCTGTCATTTCTGTAGCTTACAATTTTTCAGATATTAGTAATTGCATGTACAGCTCGTAAGAAATTATTATACAAATAATATATTATACTCAATTATTATAAGGGATATCAACAAGCAGTTTAAACGCTCATATGGTCTGGTGATGCTTGACATTTTAAAAGTGGAACCATGTTTCCAGCCATCTGGATCTCAGTAGTATTTCTCTGTACTGTATGTTTGTTTTATTACCATAGTGCCCCCTAGTGGTGAAATTGCATTAAACTGCATGCCTTTTTGAGATAGCATCATGTTTTGCTCAATTCCCATAGACAACCATTCAAAGCCAGAATTATATAACAATTAATATACAATCAGTTGATACAGATATCTGCACCAAAAGTAATAGCACAAATCTCCAAAACTGGCTTAGTATGTTAATGTTTGAACCATGTTTCTAATTGCAAATGTGTAGGACTAGAAGTGTGATTGGTGTATTTGGCCACTTGGGGGCAGCAGAAGAAGCTCTCAAACACAACTCTGACAAACGAGTAGATGTGGCATATGTGTTAACATTCAGTTGCCTATTTGCACATACAGGAGACGCAGAGCAACATTAGCATTCATTCAGAGTCATGTTTCTAGCCAGTGCTAAAACCGTGGGCTGAAAGACACTATTGATCATTTTCTCTGTGATCCCCACTTTGAGTGACACCTGACATTACACATAGTCATATGACCTATTGTTAAATCAAAAATATTAATGAGTGTGGCACCCCTGTGGCCTGGTGGACAGGATGCACACCACATAACTGGCTTATGGTCCCTTGTTGCATACCCTACTCTCTCTGAACCAAACATATGATTGATTTTACTAAGAACAAAGTGTATTTAATTTTTTTATTTATCATGTCACTTTCCTGCTACGACTCATGCCTAGTACATACATTTCCGAATTCTGCACTGTGGGTGTTACTCATTAAGGTTACAGGAAATCCATAAATACTCATTTAAAAACAAGTGGATTTTTTAGGACTGCAATTAACAACTTTCACTATCAATTAGTCTGTTGATTATTGTCTCGACTAATCTAATAGTTTTTGGTGTAAAAAAAATGTCAGAAAATTGTGAAAAACGCCTGTCACAAGTTCCAAGAACAAAGGTTGACAGATTTAAATTGCTTGTTTGGTCTGACCAGCAGTCCAAAAGTTTACTAACATAGAATACAAAGGAAATCAGCAAATATTCATATTTTTGAAGGTGCAACCACTGAATAACTGGCATATTTGAGTGAAAGATTACTTAGAAAATCAATCAGTCATCAAAGGTGTTTCTGTTCTATCCGTGAAGACATTTCAACATTTATCCAAGGAACATCTTCAGTAACTGTGACTGGTAGGGAGTCTCAGGCATTACAACCCAGCAAATCCAGTTGTCTTTGACTAGATATAGGTTAACATGTATTGATGACAGTTGCTGTACCTTGCGAGGCTTGAGAATGGCTCTGGGTTTGCTGTTTTCTCTGGACGCTTCCAGTGTGACGTCACGTTTGGTGTTCCGGTCAAACATTCGGAAAAAATTGTTATAGGAGCCGGTCATTATGACGCTAAGGAGGAACAAAGGAGAGTGGAGGGTTATGTAGGCACATGGATGGATGGATGGATGGATGGATGGATGGATGGATAAGAAGTCTCACCTGTCTGATCCATTCCAGACACACTCAAACTTGTCAAAGATGCAGTCATTCTCATACAGAGAACAAAGTTTGCCCCGTAAATAGTCATGAACCTGAAAACACAAGCAAACAAAAAAAAATCTCGAATTATTCTCGAAACATGTTGATCATACATCTCAAGCCTCTAAAGTTTGCCACACTGCCTGTCAGTGGTCATCCGCACCACCATAAGCCGCAGTACCATATGTTCCACTTTCAATAATCCCTCCAGACCTGGTGACCTATGCTAAGATGTTAGGTAGCAGGTGGAGGCGAGGCTGGAATTGGATGGAGAATCCCTCGAGCCCAGCTGATGGCCTGATCAATCATGACCTGCCCTAAGATGGCTTCCCCTGATCAGACAGTATGAATCTGACCCCAGTGACCACACAGTGGGAGGTTTTGCCCTTCAGGTTGCATCAGCACTGACACTATCTGTCTTTTCTTCCGGACAGTCAGCTCAATAAGCCCTCCTGGGGTAATCGCTAAGGATGACACACTGACAGTGAAACAAGATTATGTTGAGTGATTAGTCTGAAATCAATAAGTTTTGATTTGATCCAGGCCTAACTGTTATTTACTAACTTCACCAGCTGAGAGTTCTCTTCTCTTTGGAGGCTTTCTAGCTTTGCAACAGGCGCATGAAAGCATGATGAAACCATACCTGGTATGTCTCTAGCGGTTTGTTCTCCATTTGAAGGTCCCACACTTTGACAGTGAGGTAGTCCCTTGTCATCAGATAGCGCCCATTGTGGCTGAACTTCACGTCTGAGATTGATGAGATGATTTCAGAGAAAAAGGAGCGAGTGGAGGGATCCTCTGGCTCCTCAAAGTCTACGACAGAAAAGAGCAGAAAGCAGTCATCTTCTGATGAAGAAAACACATTTTCACACCGCAGGAGGTCGCAGCTTAAAAGAGACGTTCCTCCTTCTGCAAGTCTTTTAATCATTCGCAGCAAGAAAACACAAAGTAGGTTTTGTTTGTGTGGTCGGGGGCCGTCATTAGCGAACAATAACACCTACAACAATGCCTGGATGCGGGGTTTGTTGCGGCAGCTGCATTTCTTCTCAGGATTATTTCTCCGTGTGTTTAGGGAGACAGTCGTGGGTCAGCATGCTGGGTAAATATTGGTTATGATTCATATTGATTTTGGCAGCTGCTGATCTGTGTGCAGGCCAACACCCCGGGGATGAGAGCCAGGCATTCCATCGTTAGCTGTCAAGTTATTGTTCCTCCTCCTCCTCTTCTCCCCCCAGCTCCCCTCTACTAGCTCCTCTCCATCTCTCCAAAAATGCCCACTACCACCCTCCTCCCTCCCCTCCCCTCCCCCCTCCCCAGCCGAGGCCTGGAGAATAGCTCTGTGATGTGTCAATGGGGAGTCTAACAAGGGATGCGGCGTAAGAGATGAAAAAATGGGGGGATGAGGAAGGGATGAGAAAAACAAATCAATGTCAAAGTCCCAGGCCCATTTGAGCCCCTCTAGATTTGTGTGTGTGTCAGTGAATGAGTGTTTGTGTATGAGTGGGAGTGTGCAGCGTGTGCATGTTTATATGCATGTGTGTGCGTCCCTGCCTCCCTCCCCTCCCACTCCAGGGGTGTATAATAGGGTCCCTGGGGAGTTGGCAGTGGGGCTTTTCGGTCCCTCTCTCTCTGTCCTGGGGCTCAGCGTTTTGGCAATCCTCTCCTATCCCTCCATCCCTCCCTCATCCAACCATCCATCTATCCTCACTCTAACGCTGATTGATACCAGCAGCCTCCCAGATTTATGGGTGTGGGAGGGGTACAGTATGATTGTGTGTTTTTGTTGTTTACGTAGGAGGTGCAGGAAGGTTTTTGTGTGTTAAGAGAAGGAGAATGTGTGTGTATGTATGTGTGTGTGTGTGTGGGAGGGAGGGCATAATACATCGCTCTGAGCCATACACGTTCATGCAGGGAGACAGTAGGTCGGTATTAACAAACCCGTCCTCAGGCTAACGAGAGCACCTGCCTGCTCTGTTGCTCTGTGTGTGTGTGTGTGTGTGTGTGTGTGTGTTTGTGTGTGTGTGTGCGCACTGCAAGCACCTGTCAAGGAATGGCACATACAATACACGTCAACATCAGACAATGAGAGGGAAGCTGTGAATACCACAACTTGAAATTTACTCGCAAATTTTTCAAATCCAATTCTTATTTAACCCATAAATGCAAATGTGAAATTCAACAGGCCGCGTTAGTGCGCGGTTCAGTGAACGCATCAATATGTCTGAGGAAATGACTGACATTATTGAACAACAAGGTGTGTCCATGAGGGACTAATGTGATTGCTCTTAAGCCATTGATTTTTCAGCGAAAATGTCAATGTAGTCATTATTCATTCAACCAAAGTGTATGCATGTGTTGTTAAGCTTTAGAGAAGGCCATTCATTGTTTGACACACACACATGCACACACACGCACACACACAGATGTATTGATGGGTTAGCAATCCTGGCATATTGAGCAGGGGGAAGGCTGCATGTCACCGCCACACAAAGGTGGGGCTGAGGCAGAAAAACTGTGTTAATTTGCAATGTTGGTGCTTAAATGTTGTTTGTATGTCTGTCTTTGTGTTTCCACAGTTCCATCGCTCTTTGTTTTGGCATAAATCTCCAATTTTACATGAACCTGCAGCACGCTTTCCTGTTTCCATCCCCCCGTTTTGTTAAAAGCTGATCATAATAACGATGCTACAACAAAGCTATCATTGAGGACACCAAGGTCATGTCCTTGAGGTTATTTCAGGGAATTTGGCGTGTTTTCATGGCCTGGAGAAGAAGTGTACATTCTACAGTTACATGCAGTGGCTCACAATGTTTTATATCTAAAGGAAATAAAATAAATGGATCAGTATTGATAGTTTTTGAATAATAGTTGAATTCAATACAGTGCAACCCCTTATCTCCACATGGATGATTTTATGCAGAAGCCTGCAAGAGAGAAGGCTTTGAAGGCAACATTTAAATGATAGAGTAGGGACATCCAATTTACAAAGAAACTGAACTTTTTCCTTTTTTTGGGGGGCTGGTCAAAAAAGAATTGGTGGCATTTTGCAGGAGGAAATGACCTCAGTATTTCTGAAATCTTGGCTACAGCCCTGCTACCTCTATTAACACTTAACATGATGAGACGCCATCAAATAAAAACAGCAATTAACATCATCGAACAAAGGGATCACACAAAAAGAGAAGTGTTTTACAAGATTTGATCATCATTTTTCCCATCATGCACTGTCTTGATACTCACATTTGCAGTGCTTGTCGCAGAGTGCGGCCTGTCTCATGTCACAGAGGCGTATTGAGCCCTTGCTGCTGCTGTAGGCAAAGGTGTGACACTGCTGGGGATGAAACTCTGCTGAGGTGATCACTTCCGTCAGCTCCTCCATGTTGGCCGGTTTGATGTCCACAATGTCTGGGAGATGGACACTAAGGACAAACTCTGACTTTTAGACAGCGGCTGTGGACCATTGCAATTTAATTCAGCGGACAGCTAACACAAAACTCAGATGAATTGTAACTGTTGAATTTTAGCTCTGAAAAAAGTGACGCATTTCATACATAAACAGGTTTGAATAACGGTCAGTTTGTTGATGCTCCTAAACGTAGAACAGACACAGATAAGAGGATACTGAAGCTGCGATCAGTGATCTCCAGGTTCCACAGGTTCACCCTCAGGTCATCAGTGGAGATATATGTCTGAAGGTCGGAGTTGACAGAGATGGAGTTGATGTGGTAGGTGTGGGCATTGCTGAATACACGCCTGGCTGTAGCCTCAACCATCAAGTCCATGGGCTGCAGCACTGGCACCTATGGTGAAAACAGGTCAATCAGGAAAGTGGGAAAGGAAATGCAAAGTAAGAAATATTCAAGAAAAAAAGATTCATATTTAAGGCTTAGAAGCTTATCTGTGTATGTGTGACTGTGCAGGCACATGGTTTCCAGTGTGCATACATTTTGTGTGCTTGGGTGTACAACGTGGGTTTCTGTGTGTGTGTGTGTGTGTGTGTGTGTGTGGTGTGTGTGTGTGTGTTTGTGTGTGTGTGTGTATGAGTCACAACCAAATGACTCCAGGGGTTCAAATGACATTTACTCCACAAATCTTAATGAAACAGAGACAGCGACTGTGGGGCTCTGGGGCTGTTTGATGAGCTGGTTCAATCAGACTGTGAATATCTGTTTGCTACACGGCTACTCAGTGATCACACCACACTCACCCCTCCTTTCTCTCTCTCTCTCTCGCTCTCTCTCTCTCTCTCTCTCTCTCTCTCTCGCACTTGCTGAAGAACTCACTCCTCTTCTCTTGTTTGTGTGTGTGAGAGAATGACAGAAAAAGAGAGAAAGCAAAAGGAGGTGGAAAGAGAGATGGCCTGAGGGCATCGCTAGGCCCTGCAGAGGAATGATAACTGAACTCTGCAGAATTAAGACGAGCCCTCTCTCTCTCTCTCTCTCACACACACACACACACACACACACTCACACAAACACACACAGTTGCACAGTGCAGCTCGGGCTTCAAAGACACCCAGCAACCAGTCTGCATGCAGCCCCCCGTTGGCCAGATAAAACCCAGACAAAGAGAGAAGGGAGGGGAGGGAGAGAGGAGAACAAATCGACTGCTTCTTCCCTTTTTCCCCTCGTCCGTTGCTGGCACTGACAGAGAGACATGGCAGCCCAGCAGGCTGCTGTATCTCCATGGGTGTCACTTCATTTCCATGTCTTTCACTGGCTGTCCAGAGAGACACGGACCGTATTAACCCATAACCCCAAACACTGACAGTTACACTGTTCAGCTTGCCCCTGCACCTCCACAACAACCCCATGGATCCCCTTCCTTATAGTATGTAAAACAGAATTTTAAATAAATATGTTCTTTCTTTAAAAAGTAACTTCTATTAGAAATATATCTGCAACTTGAAATTTAAATGCAGTTTCTCCTTTTTAAAGCAGCACATCCCAAACAGATTAAATCATCTTCTACATCTTTTACACATACTTTATGATTTAAGGAGACCAGAGGTCGCATGAGATTTTTTTTGGCTACACTTTAGACTAATATTGTTTTGAGTTCCTCTCTCCTCCTCTGTTTTCTCGCCCTGCACAGATTTCACAGCCTCTAAACAGGATTGCCACAGTCCCAGCCTGTCCTCCAGGTTGCTATGATCCCCTGGCCAGCCAGACAAAGAGGGACAGACACGCTGAACACAGCACTAATCTACTATGGCAGACACACACACACATGAACACACACACACACACACACACACACACAGTGCCCTACGTGCCTGCCTGCTTTGTGTGAAAATGAAAGTGGTAGTGGAGTGATAAGAATGAGAGACAGAGCGAGAGGATGATCCTCTCATGGTCTTCACCTCAGTGCACATATCGATCACTCATTCTCACTTTCCTCTGCCAGCCTAAGTTCAAAAATGTCCAAAGATAGCTCAGTGGATGGTGTCAGACTATCATTTATCAGCACTGAAAATGAGCAGATGATATTCAGCAGGTTTTTTTTTTTAAAGAGAAACTGTGTCAACTTCCACAGATACATAACAGTATGTGTTGCTAAGATGTTTGCGCAGGATTAAAGGCTATCACAGAATAATGACTGAATGCTAAATGTTGATTTACTCTGCTCATTTAGACTTCAGTCTACTCACTGTGCAAACTGAGGACAGACCTTTCTCACACAACAGTTTGGAGGTGACACAATAGGAAAAATGTGTGTGAAAGATCAAATTAATGTCTGAATTGAATTCCATTCAGCTGTTTCACTTTCAAGTCAAAATGCCTAATAACAGCATGCCTTTCTAGAGAGGCAGGTGCATTCAGAGCATTGGCACTTTGGCCTTCCTATTCTGCTAAATGTTTTGAGAAATACACGCATTTGATTTCTTGCCAAGAGTTAGATGAGAGTGAGTGATTGATTCATTGATACCATTCTCATGTCTGTGTGCTCAATAACAAGCCACTGCCAGCAGGCACTTAGCTTAGCTTAGCATAAAGACTGAAAACAAGGGGAAACAGCTAGCCTTTGTTAACAAAGTTGACAAAATTCACGTAGCACCTCGCAAAGAAACACTTTATAGCTCATTTGTTTTATTTTTTTTTTTAAAAACTAAAGTGTAAAAATGGCAAGTTGCATTTTTACCATGTTACATTTTTATTAGTAATATTTGTAACTCCTGGCATCTGGATGTTTTGGATCTTTTGGTGGGGCCAGGTTAGTTGTTTCCCCACTTTCTGTCTTTGTAAGCTAACCAGCTCTTGGCTCTAGCTTCATATTTACTGTACAGACATGAGAATGGTGGCAAACTCTTGGCAAGAAAGAGAACAAGCTTATTTCCCCAAAATGTGAAGCTATTCCCTGCTTGGTTTGGAGGATAGTATGGTTTTATTGGAATTATGCTCTCAACATGATTAACAAGATAAATAATAAATAATATATAGACAATAAGAGAGAACATTTTACAAAATGTGAAATTATGCCAATTATTCTTCTCATTACATTTAAGAAATCACTGGCTGATAGTTTTCTATTGTATGTCATAGGTATAAAAATAAGATATCAAAGAAATACGTGAAAATATAAATAGTGTGCTTCATTGTCTGCAGTGG
Source organism: Trachinotus anak (assembly GCF_046630095.1). NCBI lineage: Eukaryota > Metazoa > Chordata > Actinopteri > Carangiformes > Carangidae > Trachinotus > Trachinotus anak. The sequence goes on along the minus strand of NW_027273872.1, from coordinate 19,708,152 downwards.
GTCCATAATGACTTTACAGCTGTATAATTCATGGTGCATTCTGAAGATTAAAAATGATCCACTCTCATTATCATTACAGTGACAGGATGTTTTCAGATTTTACATTTATAGTATCATTAAACGAAACAGTTCTTGAGTTTCCATTTTGTATCTTTTTCTCTAAAAGAAGCTTGAAAGTTTTCTGAGGCTGTAGCTTGAAATGATTTGTTTTTGTTTCCCTCCAAGATTAATCTGACATTTTCTGATCTGTCCCTTGTCGTCAGATCATAACCTGCGATTTGACTCAGTAAAATTTGAACACCAGCAAGACAAGGCATAGAGCCATTTACCAGAGGATATGGGACTTTTTTGGGTGGCATTCCACCTGATAGTTTTGCGCGATCTCTTCTTACCCGTAGCGACGTGATGGTCGACGGGTCTCTGATCCGTCCATCATCATCCTTTAGGTTGTAGCCTTCTGGACGCTTGTCTCTCTCACTGATCTTCCACAGCTTCACCGTCTTGTCTGGGATGGATACATCACACAAACACACACAGAGACAAACACACAGAAACACAAAATACAGTTAGATCATGGCTCACTACAGTGATTCTCAGATACAAGATGGATGCAGGGGGGTTGGGCAGCCAATCTGGCATGAAGCTGGGCAGGAGCCAGCGAGAATGATGAATGGTGGCTCCTGTGTAGATTCTGATGTCACTGATATCAATCTACAAGTTGACTACATTTCCCTGCTGCAATATACGCTCCCCCTTAAAAAAGCCATCTGGGAGCTTTTCAATTCAGCATCACAGAAACACTAGTTACATCCCATCTTCTGGGTCTAGTGAAGGGGGTGGCGGCAGCAGTCAGTGTTGTAGCCTCTTTTCTTTTTTTTTTCTTTTTTAATTTCCACTGTGAATATTGGTGTCAGAGCAGCGAGGCCATCGCCACAGGACCCTCCACCATCTGCTCCAGCCACTGCTAGCACTTCTGTAGCAGCCATGCATGAAGCCCACAATCTGCAAGATGCCTCTCTGCTGATGTGTCTGTCTGTTTCAGCCAGCATGCATGTATGGTGTGTGGTGGCATATGCTCTGATATATATGTGTATATATATATATATATATATATATATATGTATACGTGTGTGTGTGTGTGTGTGTGTGTGTGTGTGTGTTCCATGGCAGCCAAGCATGAAGTCCTCAATCTGCAACACTTCTGCTGGTAGCACTCGCTCAGTCATGCAAAACAGCAATACGTTCACAGAGACAGTCAGAAAGACATTTTCATGTGATATTAATAACATCTCCTTTTACATCCGCTGCACATCTGACCACTCTGCAAAGTGAGGAATGAATTGTGCCTTTAGCTGACACTTCTAGTGACCAACAGCAGAACCACAACCACATGTAAACACTGTCACAATAGATTTATGGTTCCACCTGTGTCGCTCCTGCAGTAGCAGGGTCGCCTTAGCTAAGTGACTGACCATTGGTGGATAGCAGGAAGTAGGCGGCATTCTGCTGAGGAAGCCATTTGATCTTGTTGATCTTCTCCTCAATCTCCAAACTCTTCAGGTAGTCAAACTCCGGCTCGTGGCTCTGGAACGTGCTGTAAACATTGTACTCCCCTCGACGCTGGGGCTGGCTCTTACTCTGGATGAGGAGGAGGAGAGAAAAGACAGTAAGGGACTGACATGTTCACTGTTCAGAGGATTAAAGCAGTTTTTACATCAAATTTGGAAGATATGGCGAAGTGCAATATTTAAATTGCAGGAGCTTCAAATTTTTTTTTTTTTTTGATAAAGGTAAAATGTGTCACAACATTGTTGTTCATTCTTAGCACCATAAATGTTGTGGTGCTACAGAGGTGTCAGAGCCTATAAATCATATGCTTCAGATGTAAATAAATATGCTTGTTTGGTACAAACCCCACCAAAAATCACATCATCATTTAAAAAAATTTTCACTGAAGATTAAATGCAAAAAGATCATTTCACCTGAAATCACAATTGCAATATGCCAAAATAACGCAATATGATTTTTTTTTTTTTTTTTTGCATATCATCCTGCCCTAAATAGTTTCTGCAACAGTTTTCGATTTTTCTTGCCATAAGTTCAGAGAGAAAATTGATACCAATAATGTATCCATCTGTTAAATATAACTATGAATGATTAGCTTAGCACAAAGACTGTAAATGGGGAGAAACAGCTAGTTGCTTTATCCAAGAGCAAAAAAAAAAAAAATTGCATCCCAAAAGTTTCCCAATTTCCCAAAATCGCAATCCCAAAATATTACCTCTACCAAGCAGGTTATATTTTCACCTGTTTATTTGTCAGCAGGATCACACAAAAAGTACTGAACTGATTTGCACCAAATGTAGTGGAGGGATGGGTGATGGGCCAGGGAAGAACCCACTAAACTTTGGAGCAAATCTGCATCATTTACCGTGAATTATGTATTTTTTTTTTCTTTACAGTCTGGTGTATGTTGTTTGACATAGGCTTGGCAGAGGTCAGCGCCCTTCTTGTTTTAACAATATATAAAAATTATCACTGATGTTATTTTACACTCTGTAATCCCCTTGATTGTTAGATATTTTGGCAAGATTACTTAAAAACTACTTATTCTAGTGCTCCATTGCAGCTATATACCACATTTATGCTGAATGAACATTCAGCTCAAAGATGCTATACTTTTATGGCTTCTCCATCACATGAAACATCATTTGAAACCCTGGGATCCTAACTTGATTTCAGAATACTTTTTTGGTGGTTTTAAGCAATGATTCTCCACGTTACATAAGTTTGTAATGATGGTCCGAACAAATCCTCTTAGTGTATAAAGAGATTTTTGTTGTTTGTGATTTTGAGATATTTACTGTTGAATTACCGACCAGCAGTCCTTTTCAAATGCATCCCTTTGCCTGCTAGTTATTTAAAAGCAAACAATCCAACTTGAATGTTTCAAAGCTGTCAAATCCTTTCAGCAGAAGGGCAGCATAATTAGCGTTGCATTGTTGGCATTTCCTACCTCCTGCTCCCTCTGGAAGACAACCACTCTGCCTCCTTTATCCCCGGTGGCCAACAGCTCCCCCGATGAGTTAAACTCCACCGTTGAGATAATGTCAGCTGCAACACAATAAGCAGAGCAGACAGGGGGCGGAAAT